>NC_137149.1:5092576-6292576 GCF_951394435.1 Stenella coeruleoalba
CTAAGGTCCAAATTCCAAACCACTCAGCTGTTCCTATGTAAATAAAGCTGGTGATGGGAAATCTAATTTAGGAAAATAATGTGTAAGGAACAGTGTGGAAATCTGAGTGGGCCTCGGTAAATAGAAATAAGGAGGATAGAGAGGCTGTGTCCTTCTTTTTTTTTTTTTTTTTTAAATATTTATTTGGCTGTGCCGGGTCTTAGTTGCAGCACTCAGGATCTTCGTTGCTGCCCATGGGATCCTCGTTGCAGCATGTGGGATCTAGTTCCCTGACCAGGGATTGAACCCAGGCCCCCTGCATTGGGAGTGCGGAGTCTTAGCCACTGGACCGCCAGGGAAGTCCCTAGGCTGTGTCCTTCTGAGGATGGTGAGGGAAAGAGGTGCGACCTGGCCACTGTGTGTAAAGCTGGCCAGACCAGGTCTTAACAGCTCATGGTTCTTCCCATGCAAGGGGTGGATGTGAGTTTTTTAATGGAGAGGCTGGCTTTTACTTGTTCTTGAAACAGGAATGAGGGGCAGGCAGGGACTGAGAGAGAGAGAGAGAGAGAGAGAGAGAGAGGGAGAATCTGAACGAGAGAGAGAATGAATGAGAGAGAGAGAGAAATGTAGCTAGCCTGCATCCCTGGGTCTGGTGGGCAGAAAATTAAGCAGAGCCGCTGGGAGCCCATGATGGATGGCGTGGAGGGGACTTTCCTGTCCAATGTGAGTCTGTCCATTTACACTGAGTTGGTTTGAAAGTCCCAATGTGCAAACCACAGGGGCTGAGTTTAGACCCTCAGTCGAGTATCTGCCTTCATTGCCTTTGGTGTCTGCGAAACGCTTAGCCACTGAGTGAGAAAAGGAATCCTAGTTTTGACTTAAGCCAGTGGAGCATAAGTCCTGCTATAGCCTTCGGGCAAATGGCTTTTTATTTCATCTGTATATAAGGTAAAAAACCTCCTATATATATGTGTGTGTGTGTGTATATATATATATGTATGTATGTATTTTTTTTTCCTTTTCTTACAGGATGACTAAAAGTGAAGTGTTCCTTTCCTGTTGTTGCGAAGGCTGCTGTCCAGTTGAGTTGCTTCTCCAGCAGGAACAGTCGGTGTCATTAACCTTTTCTCCGTACCGTGTGAGCTGCGGAACACGAAACCGGCCTGATTGATCACATCGCCACTTCAAAACGGAGGCGGGTAGGTGTGTGGGTTGATGAACCACTTGGGAGATTTGCGTAGTTATCACAGCATTGCCCCTCGGGGGCTGGTTGACATTTTGGATCGGCCTGTGTGTGAGGCGCTGGGTAAAATCAGGATGGAAGGAGAGAGATGGGGCGAAACTAGAGGGAGAAGGTGACGCTGCCTCAGCCTCGCGGCAGCCGTAATTGCGAGATGGGCTACGTTTCGGTGCTTGTCGGAAGGTGGGGCATGATGTGTGCCTGGGGGCGGAACCAGGATGGAAAAGGGACTGAAAATCCTGTTACATGAGGAAGAGATCAAAGACCGAGTGTATTTAATGGCAAAAGAGAAATTCTACTTTTGGGTGTGTCCTATTTTTTGTCTTCAATTCTTAAAAGGCTGTTGAAGGGAGGGGTATGGAATCTCCTGTACGGCTTCTGAGGAAAAATTGGAGGCTCTTTGACTCCATTTCAGGTGAAATGTTTAAATGGAATGGGTAGCTGCTAATGGAAGTGGATTTCTCCTCAGGCCGCCATTCAAGCCAATGCCTTAAGGGAAGTGCGTGATCTGGGACGAAGGTGGCTTGGTTGACCTCTAGAGGTGCTTAGAAGGCTGTCAGACAAAGAGTCCATCACAGTTCATCATTTTCTCCCCGTCTCCAATAACAACTCATGAACAATTTCTGGCCTTGCTGAAACTAGATACCCTGCCGTGGACAGAATCTAGTTTCCTGTGGAAGTGGAGTTGTACAGAATTGGCTTTTTTTCCCTTTAAGAAATAAGAAGATTAAAAGTCTCAGTTTCTGGGGGCTTCCCTGGTGGTGCGGTGGTTAAGAATCCTCCTGCCAATGCAGGGGACACGGGTTTGAACCCCAGTCTGGGAAGATCCCACACGCCGCAGAGCAACTAAGCCCATGCGCCACAACTACTGAGCCTGCGCTCTAGAGCCTGTGCTCTGCAACAAGAGAAGCCACCGCAATGAGAAGCCCGTGCACTGCTACAAAGAGCAGCCCCCACTCGCCGCAACTAGAGAAAGCTTGTGCACAGCAACAAAGACCCAACACAGCCAAAAAAATATATAAATAAATAAATAAAAAATCTCGGTTTCTGTGTCCTTGTGGTACAGGAGAAGGAACAGAACTTGGAATCTAGAGCGGGATCCTAACTTAAACATTTTCTTATTGTGTGAGCTTGGGCAAAGTTTCAGATTTTTAATTTGTAAATTGGAGCTAATGCTATTACCTTTGCACGGTTGTTAGAAGCATTAAGTGAGATGATATTGGTACAGTGCCCAAGACAGGGCTTGGTACACAGTAGTCACTCGATAAATGGATTTATTTCCATTTATTTCCTTTAGTCTCCCAGATAACTAAAATAGAACAGTTGGACTGTAAGAATAGGAAACTACAGGCCAATATCCCTGATGAATATGGACGCAAAAGTTCTCAACAAAACTGCATTCAACAGCACATTAAAGGGATTATACACCATGGTCAAGTGGGGTTCACCCTTGAGATGCAGAGACGGTTCCACACATGCAGCTCAGTAAGTGTGATTCATCACATTAATAGGATGAAAGATGAAAGTCATATGATCATCTTTGTGAGATAAGTGGCCATGAGGCTGCTCAGCGTGTGCTCAGACTCCCTTAGGGTGAATGCAGGTCATGGGTCCAAGACCCATGGGAGGGACGGATGAATGGTGGGGTGGAGGGATGGGATGGCAGAGCGCTGGATGCCAGTGTGTCGGTAGTTCCGACTAGAGCAGGGATCTCCTTCTGTGGTCCCATTTGCCTCAGAGCAGCGTGCGTGTGTGTGTGCGTGCGTGCGCGCACGCGCGTATGTTTTTCTTCTGCTTCTCCTAGGCTCAAGCCGTCTATTGCATAATTCTTCTAGTCCAGTGTTCCTCGAACTCCAATGTGCGTACAAATCTCCTGGGGATCTTGAGAAAACGCAGATACCAGTTCAGCATATCGGTGGAGGGGCGTGAGATTTTGCATTTCTAACAAGCTCCCGGGCAGTGCTGAAGCTGCTGGTGTATGGACTGCACTTTGGGTGGAAAGGTTTTAGTTTGTGACACTGCTGCCTGTAGAAAGCCTCTGAAACCATCTCTAGTTGGGTGATGACTTTGGAGCCTGCCTCTCCGATCCTGCTGGGATTCCTGGAGAATGCTTCCTTATCATTGTCTCTTTTTTTCTGCTAAGACCCATTATTTATGAGTACTATCTAGGTATCTCTTTTTCTCCAAAGATGAGGTCTACCCGCAATCTATAAAGCCCATATTTGGGCTTCTTATAGCAACACATCTTCTTCTCAGAGTGGTGCTGACACCGCTGGTGGTGAAGCCCTAGGTACAAACCTGTTTTAGGAAAGAAATTCATCTTGTTAGAGGGAGCTGAGTACTTACAAGGCAGATAACGTTCTGCAGCTTGCTGAATTGATGAAGAGAAGCACTGAGATTCAGACTTAACCTATCTTTCATTCTTTGAATGAAGTCTATCTTCTGAATTACATGAGCCGTGTGAAGCAGAGAAAGAGAGCGATGGTTCTAGAAACAAAAACAGAGTTCTTATCTTTTAATACAGGAGACAATGCCTCGGGATATTATTATTTGTGATCTATGGGGTGCATAGCAATATGACCGGTGTCTCACCACAGCAGACAGACGACTCTGAACCTCTGCCTTTGATGAACTCTTGTAGCTTCCCAGGGGCAATTTTCCACTGTAGAATAGCTGCTGCATCACACAATTTTGGCTTAAAAAAATCATACTAAATGAGCTGCTAGGAAACTTGGTTTCTGTTTTCAGTCTTACTGCTGACTTATTCTGACTTTGTCCAAACTCCTTCAATCTTCTGACCTGTTAGTAAATATCGCTATCAAATATTTGCTCTTGACATACCTTGAGATGTTTATTAGCTAAATTAGTCTCAAGTATTTGTGAAAACTTGCTTTTCCTTCTGAAGATATATCAGATTTCCCTACAAGGGCAAACTGTGTAAATGAGTAAAACCAACTAAACAAACAAAACAGAGAAGATGACCAGATCATCCTCTGTAAGAAAGGAGTAGAAGAGAAGACAAATTTCCTTCCCCCACTCCTTTCTTCCTTTCTTCTGACTTTTAAAAAACTTTATTTTGAAATAATTTCAGATTTATAGAAAAGTTGCAAGAATAGTATAAAGATTGCACAAATGTTAACATTTTCACCTCATTGGCTCTCATTCTCTCTCTCTTTCTATCTATATCTATATATCTGTGTTTTTTTCTGACCCAGTTGAGAATAAGTGGAAGACAAAGTAGATGCCCCTTTATGCTTAAATGCTGCAGTGACTATACTGAGGACGTACTTACTCACAATATAGTTACGAAAATGAAGAATTAAACTGACAACACGATTAAATCTATGGACTTTATTCAGATTTTGTCAATTGCCTTCATATGTCCTTTATAGTACGACAAAAAAATAATCTTTGGTCCAGATCCAAACCAGGCTCATGTGTTTTATATAATTGTCCTCTTTCTTGTCTCATTAACCTAGAGCATCAACTCAATCTTTCTTTCTTTCATAGTGAAGCTAAATTCTTTTTTTAAATTGAAATATAGTTGAAATACAATATTGTGTTAGTTTCAGGTGTGAACTACCTAATGATTTGACAGTTGCATACATTATGAAATGAACCCCACGATAAGTCTAGTCTGTCCCCATATAAAATCATTATAATATTATTGACCATGTTTCTTGTGTTGTATATTATATTCCTGTGGCTTATTTATTATATACCTGGAGTTTGTACCTCTTAATCCCCTTCACCTATTTCACCCACCCCCAGACCTCCCTCCTTTCTGGCAGCCACCTGCTTGTTCTCTGTATCTATGACTCTGTTTTCATCTTGCTTTGTTTGTTTTGCTTTTCAGATTCCACATTTAAGTGAGATCACGCAGTATTTGTACTTCCCTGTGTGACTTATTTCACTTAGCCTAATACTCTTTTGATCCATGCTTACTATTGCAAATGGCTAGATTTCATTTTTAAATGGCTGAGTAATATTCCATTTGTATATATGTATATACATATGTATGTGTGTGTGTATGTGTATATATATGTATACATACATATATATACACATACACACATATATGCATATCTTCCTTATCCATTTGTCTGTTAATGGACACTTACGTTGCTTCTATATCTTGGATATTATAAATAATGCTGCAGTGAACATTGGAATGCACATATCTTTTCAAATTAGAGTTTTGGTTTTCTTTGGGTAAATACCCAGAAGTGAAACTGCTGGATCATATGGCGGTTCTATTTTTAATTTTTTGAGGAACCTCCATTCTGTTTTCTATAATGGCTACACCAATTTACAATCCCACCAACAGTGCAAGGGTTCCCTTTTCTCCACATCCTTGCCAACTCTTGTTATTTATTGTCTTTTTGAAGGTAGCCATTCTGACAGGTGTGAGGTGGTATCTCGTGTTTTTTAAAAAAATTATTTTATTTATTTTATTTTGTTTTTGGCTGTGTTGGGTCTTTCTTGCTGCACACGGACTTTCTCTAGTTGTGGTGAGCAGGGGCTACTCTTCCTTGCAGTGTGTGGGCTTCTCATCGCAGTGGCTTCTCTTGTTGTGGAGCACGGGCTCTAGATGTGCAGGCTTCAGTAGTTGTGGCACACGGGCTTTAGAGCACAGGCTCAGCAGTTGTGATGCATTGGCTTAGTTGCTCCGTGGCATGTGGGATCCTTCTGGACCAAGGCTCGAACCTGTGTCCCCTGCATAGGCAGGTGGATTCCCAACCACTGCGCCACCAGGGAAGCCCTATCTCATGGTTTTGATTTGCATTTCCCTGACGTTTAGTGATGTTGAGCATCTTTCCATGTGCCTGTTGGCCATCTGTACATCTTCTATTCAGTAGGCGGCCTTTTTGTTTTGTTGATAGTTTCCTTAGTTGTGCAAAAGCTTTTTAGTTCGACATAGTCATATTTGTTTATTTTTGCTTTTGTTTTCCTTGCCTGAGGAGACATATCCAAAAAAATATTACTAAGGCTGATGTCAGAGAGTATACTGCCTGTGTTTTTTTCTAGGAGTTTTGTGGTTTCAGGTCTTACATTTAAGTCTTTAATCCATTTTGAGTTTATTTTTGTATATGGTGCAAGAAAATAGTCCAATGTGATTCTTTTGCATGGCAGCTGTTCAATTTTCCCAACACCACTTACTGAAGAAGCTGTCTTTTTCCTATTGTATATTCTTGTCTCCTTTGTCATAGAGCAATTGACCATATAAGTGTGGGTTTTTTTCTGGGCTCTGTATTCCATTCCACTGATCTATGTGTCTGTTTTTGTGCCAGTACCATATTGTTTTGATTACTGTAACTTTGTAGTATAGTTTGAAATCAGGACGCATGATACCTCTATCTTTGCTTTTCTTTCTGAAGATTGTTTTAGCTATTTGAGGTCTTTTTTGTTTCCATACAAATTTTTGGATTATTTGTTCTAGTTCTATGAAAAATGTCATTGGTATTTTGATAGAGATTGCATTGAATCTTTAGTTTTCTTGAGGTAGTGTAGTCATTTTAATAATATTTAATTCTTCTAATCCATGTACATGGTATATCTTTCCATTTGTTTGTGTTGTCTTCAATTTCTTTCATCAGTGTCTTATAGTTTTTCTGAGTATAAGTCTTTTACCTCCTTGGTTAGGTTTATTCCTAGGTATTGTATTCTTTTTTTTTTTTTTTTTTTTTGACGGTACGCAGGCCTCTCACTGTTGTGGCCTCTCCCGTTGTGGAGCACAGGCTGCGGACATGCAGGCTCAGAGGCCATGGCTCATGGGCCTAGCCGCTCTGTGGCATGTGGGATCTTCCTGGACTGGGGCACAAACCCGTGTCCCCTGCATCGGCAGGCGGACTCTCAACCACTGCACCACCAGGGAAGCCCATATTCTTTTTGATGCAATTATGAATGTGATTGTTTTCTTAATTTCTATTTTTGATAGTTCATTGTTAGTATATAGAAATGCAACAGATTTCTGTATATTAATTTTGTATCCTGCAACTTTACTGCATTCATTTATTAGTTCTAAAAGTTTTTTTGGTGGTGTGTGTGTCATCTTTAGGATCTTCTGTATGAAGTAGCATGTCATCTGCAAACAGTGACAGTTTTACTTCTTCCTCCCCAATTTGGATTCCTTTAATTTCTTTTTCTTGTCTGATTGCTGTGGGTAGGACTTCCAGTACTATGTTAAATAAAAATAGTGAGAGTGGATATCCTTGTCTTGTTCCTGATCTCAGAGGAAATGCTTTCACCTTTTCACTATTGAGTATGATGTCGGGTGTAAGTTTATCATATATGGCCTTTCTTATGTTGAGGTATCTTGCCTTTATACCCATGTTGTTGAGAGTTTTTATCATAAATGGATGTTTTTATCATAAATGGATGACTTTTGTCAAAAGTTTGTTTTTTCCTGCATCTATTGAGATGATCATATAATTTTTATTCAATTTTGTAACTGTGGTGTATCACATAGATTGATTTGTGGATACTGAACCATCCTTGCATCCCTAGAATAAATCCCATTTAATCATGGTGTATGATCCTTTCACTATATTGTTGAATTCAATTTGCTAATATTTTGTTGACGATTTTTGCATCTATGTTCATCAGTGATATTGGCCTGTAATTTTTTCTTTTTTGATGTCTTTGTCTGGTTTTTGTATCAGGGTGATGCTGACCTGATGCTGAATGAGTTTGGAAGTGTTCCTTCCTTACAGTTTTTTTGCAATAGTTTGAGAAGGATAGGTGTTAACTTTTCTTGAAAAGTTTGGTAGAATTCATCTGTGAAGACATCTGGTCCTGGAATTTTGTTTGTGGTGAGTTTTTTTTTTTAATTAATTTTTTAAAATATTTATTTATTTATTTATTTAGGCTGCGTTGGGTCTTCTTTGCTGTGCACGGGCTTTCTCTAGCTGCGGCAAGCGGGGGCTACTCTTTGTTGTGGTGCGTGGGCTTCTCACTGTGGTGGCTTCTCTTGTTGTGGAGCACAGGCTCTAGGTGCTCGGGTTTCAGTAGTTTTGGCATGCGGGCTCAGTAGTTGTGACTCACAGGCTCTAGAGCACAGGCTCAGTAGTTGTGGCACATGGGCTTAGTTGCTCTGCGGCATGTGGGATCTTCCTGGACAAGAGCTCGAACCCACGTCCCCTGCATTGGCAGGTGGATTCTTAACCACTGTGCCACCAGGGAAGCCCTTGTTGTCAGTTTTTTAAATTACTAATTCAATTTCATTACCATTAATTGGTCTGTTAATATTTTCTATTTCTTCCTGATTAAGTCTTGGGAGATTGTACGTTTCTAGGAATTTATCCATTTCCTTTAGACTATCCATTTTATCAGCATATAGTTGTTCATACTGGTCTCCTATGATTTTTTGTATTTCTGTGCTGTCCATTGTAACTTCTTTTTCATTCCTGATTTTATTTATTTGGGCTCTCTCTCTCTCTCTTTTTTTTTTCCTTGATGAATCTGGCTCAAGGTTTCCAATTTTATTTATCATTTCAAAGAACCAGCTCCTAGTTTCATTGATCTTTTCTACTGTTTTTAAGTCTCTATTTCATGTGTTTCTGCTCTGATCTTTATGATTTCTTTCCTTCTACTAACTTTGGGTTTTGTTGGTTCTTTTTCTAGTTCCTTTAGGTTTAAGTGTTAGATTGTTTGTTTGAGATTTCTCTTGTTTCCTGAGGTAGGCTTGTATTGCTATAAACTTCCCTCTTAGAACTGCTTTTGCTGTGCCTCATAGATTTTGGATTGTTGTGTTTCCATTTTCATTTGTCTCCAGTAGTTTTTTTTTTTTTTAAACTGTTCAAACTACTCTTTTATTTATTTATTTATTTATGGCTGTGTTGGGTCTTTGTCTCTGTGCGAGGGTTTTCCTAGTTGTGGCAAGCGGGGGCCACTCTTCATCACGGTGTGCGGGCTTCTCACTATTGTGGCCTCTCTTGTTGCGGAGCACAGGCTCCAGACGCGTAGGCTCAGCAATTGTGGCTCAAGGGCCCAGTTGCTCCGTGGCATGTGGGATCGTCCCAGACCAGGGCTCGAACCCGTGTCCCCTGCATTAGCAGGCAGATTCTCAACCACTGCGCCACCAGGGAAGCCCTCTAGTAGTTTTTTATTTCCTCTTTGATTTCTTCAATGACCCACTGGTTGTTTAGTAGCATATTGTTTAGCCTCCATGTTCTTGTGTTTTTTGCAGTTTTTTCCCCTCATAGTTGATTTCTAGTCTTATGCTGGTATAGTCAGAAAAGATGCTTGAAATGATTTCAATCTTCTTAAAATTATACTGAGACTTGTTTTGTGGCCCAGCATGTGATCTGCCCTAGAGAATGTTCCATGTGCTCTTGAAAAGAATGTGTATTCTGCTGTTTTTGGATGGAATGTTTTAGATTAAATGTATCTACTAAATCCATCTGGTATAATTTGTTGTTTAAGATCAGTGTTTCTTTATTAATTTTTTTTGGTCTGACTGATCTGTCCATTGATGTAAGTGAGGTGTTAAAGTCCTCTACTATTATTGTGTTACTGTCAATTTCTCCCTTTATGTTTGTTAATATTTGCTTTATGTATTTAGGTGCTCATATGTTGAGAGCATATATATTTTCAATTGTTATCTTCTTGATTGATTGATCCCTTTACCTTGTGTAATATCCTTCATTGTCTCTTGTTACACTCTTTGTTTTAAAGCCTCTGTCTGATATAAGTATTGCTATTCTAGCTTTCTCTTTGTTTCCATTTGCATGGAATACCTTTTCCACCCTCTCACTTTCAGTATGTGTGTGTCTTTAGATCTGAAGTGAGTCTCTTGTAGGTAGCATATATATGTCTTTTTTTTTTTTTTTTTTGCGGTATGCGGGCCTCTCACTGTTGTGGCCTCTCCCGTTGCGGAGCACAGGTTCCAGATGCGCAGGCTCAGCGGCCATGGCTCATGGGCCCAGCTGCTCTGCGGCATGTGAGGTCTTCCCAGACCGGGGCACAAACCTGTGTCCCCTGCGTTGGCAGGCGGACTCTCAACCACTGAGCCACGAGGGAAGCCCTGTCTTGTTTTTTTAAATCTGTTCAGCCTATATCTTTTTATTGGAGTATTTAGTCCATGTACATTTAAAGTAATTATTGATAGGTATGTACTTATTGCCATTTTGTTAATTGTTTTCTGGTTGTTTTTGTAGTTTGCTTCCTTTCTTCTTTTCTCTCTTACCTTGTGATATGATGATTATTTTTAGTGTTATCTTTGGATTCCTTTCTCTTTTTTTTGTGCATGTATCTATTATAAGTTTTTGGTTAGCCATTACTATGAGGTTCATAATAACAACATATATCTATATCTAATTATTTTAAGTTGATGATATTTTAAGTTCAAACACATTCTAACCACCCTACATTTTTATTCTCCACCCCCATGTTTACTATTTTTGACATCATATTTTGTGTATTTTTGTTTTGTGTATTCCTCAACTAGTTATTATGGATATAAGTGATTTGACTACATTTGTCTTTTTTTTTTTTTAATATTTATTTATTTATTTATGGCTGTGCTGGGTCTTCGTTGCTGTGCGCGGGCTTTCTCTACTTGCAGCGAGTGGGGGCCACTCTTTGTTGTGGTGCGCGGGCTTCTTATTGCAGTGGCTTCTCTGTTGCAGAGCATGGGCTCTAAACATGCAGGCTTCAGTAGCTGTGGCACGTGGGCTCAGTAGCCATGGCTTGCAGGCTCTAGAGCGCAGGCTTAGTAGTTGTGGCACATGGGCCTAGCCGCTCCACGGCATGTGGGAACTTCCCAGAACAGGGCTCGAACCCATGTCCCCTGCATCGGCAGGCAGACTCTCAACCACTGCACCACCAGGGAAGCCCGAGAACATTCTTTTTTGAAGCACACAAGCAGAGTTTGGGGAGCAAACTCCTTCTTTGGATTCTTGGCCCTTTTCTGCTCTTCTCTTTCATGGTGTCCTCAGATTCTTATTTACTGGCTCCTCATGGAGGATGTCATCAGGGTGGTTGTAGCCTGGGAAGACTTTAGCACAACTTGGGTAATATAGCTTTATATTATGTAAGTGTAATGTTGACCCATTTCAAAGGTCAGAATGAAACATGAAAAAAAGGTTTAAAATGACACTTTCCATTCATCGAAATCTGTCTCTTTTGCAATGAAACTAGAATTCATGATTACATGACATGATATATAAATATACACACACAAATATATATATCTTAATACCAACGCACGCATGCACACATTTTGTACAAGTTTTTGTGATCACATATCTGGGCATCATCCCCTGTGGGTGTTAATTTCTAACTGTTTAGATACTCTTTTATCTGTATCCCAGATTAGAAGCGCAGCTGCTCTCCAGTCTTAGACACACTTGCTTGATCTTGGAATGACATTAGGGGGTTTCTTGTGACTGGTTTGCTGAGATCATTAAGAAAATCAGTCTTAAAGATTGGTGTAGGCTGGTTTTCCTTTGGTTCTCGAGTGGACTTTCTCTGGACCTTTCTGACCTTTAACTCTATTCATTCTTTGCTTATCCTGATCTTATGGTGCCTTTAAACCCCAGAGGGCAACTAGACACTGATGATCCGAAGTTATTTATGAGCGTGATGGCTGTATTAGTGGTTTTCCCATTTTGCCTTTCTCCCTGCAGCTTTTAACCTGAAAGCATTTTGGAACAGGGTCTGTTTTCCTATAACTGCCTTCTTGTACTGGTTGAGCAAAAAATCAGAGCAGTGATTGAGTCCTCAGCACTATTATGGCACTACAGAGTAATAACATTTATCACACTTCTTTTTCAGCCCTTTAGAGAGTGACATTTCACAGTGTAATTTTGCTTCACAGATCTTTCCCTTGTGAGTTTTAACTTTCAGGGTAGAATTCTCTCTTATGGCTTCACCTTTTCCCTCTTTTGTGTATCTGTAAGAAGTTGCACAAATCAGCTTCCTCTCAGCATAGCAAATGGAATCAGGTCGTGCTCCCAAGTGCCCTTCACCTCGAGATTCCTGATGGTTTCTTCCTTATTTGTCGTGAACAGGCGCAAATTGCCTCACCTCTAGTTGCCCTTTCCACTTTATGAAACAAGCAATAGCAACACAGCTCTAATAATTCCCAGATGACCTGCATTTTTCTCTTTTTATTATCCCTTAAGAAATGTCTCAGTAATCGAAATCTAGAGGAGCAGAGTTTTGTCATCTTGTCATTTAGCATCTTACTTATGTTTGGTTTATTTATCCTGTGCCTTTAAACCCCAGTGGGCAACATCTGCCTAAGGGACCTAAAGAAATGAAACCAAGAATATTGTCATTAATTCAAAGGCAAGAAGTTAAGCAGAGGTCTTAGTGCCCACGGTGGTCTGAGAGTCAGAAGGAGGAAAAGGAAGAGTAGAACGCGCGAACATTTTAGTAGGCAACAGCAGAGATGCGGGACATCTGTGCCCAAGATTCATACTGCATGCTGCATTTTATTTATTTATGGGGACATGGGTGTCTGTTTTTGTCCCTCTGTAGTAATTTATCGGTGAGTTCATCTTGATTTAATAGTGCACTGAGGACCCGCACTGCTAATTCCCCTTGATTTCATATATTTCTTTTACCTTAACTCATAAAGCTTCAGCGTTGCCTTTATCATCCGTATGTGTTTCTTTGCAAGCCCGACTTGTTTTGATCCATAGCATGAGCCCTCTTTCCCCACTTCTTTGTCCCGTCTTCACAGATTGCTTTCCTTGGTTCCTAGGATTTGTGGACCGGCACCTAAGAGATTTACTGATGATTTGTCTCCTCTTTTAGGTTTTTGTTTGCTTAGATCCAAACCACAGGTGGTAAATTAGACGGCCTGAGGATATCTGGAATTGTGTGAAATGGGAGCTTTGTTCTGCTTGGTAGAGAGTGCTGGAATGTTCTATCACAAGCGTTGTCACAGAAGGCCCATGTCTGGAATTGCTTTACAGAGAAGGATTCTGCTAGCCTTTGTAAATCAAATACCATCTACCTAATTTCCCTGAGAGCTTCTAGATGGGGAGAGTTGGATTATCAATTTTCAAAGTGGTTTGTCTTTTAAAAAGAGGAACACACCTGTAAGAAACTCATATTAATTTCGTTTGGAAGGGGATAGAAGACTTTTTTTCTTGTTTCATTTATTTTTCATTGGTACTATGTTTGTGGGATCTGAGCCACACACACATATGCAGACAGACACCTACGTATATATAACGGAGAGACAGAGAGAAAGAGAAAAAAATTCCCTTTTTTAAATTCTCGTGCTATTGGCATTAAAACACTGAATGCTGCATTATCACGAGAACTTCAGCTGTCCCGATTTACATTAGTGACATCTATTTCTGGTGTCAGACAAGAGAAAGCTGTACAGAATTATTTTTTTCTGGTCTTTTTAGCTTTCTTTAAACAGTTTCTGTGATTCCACATGGAGAGAGGTTTTGTGGCTGTGTATGACATTAGAAAAGTAGCCTTGTTAGGAAAAGTAGCCTTGTCCTTAAATTGAGTATAATTCAGGAATTTCCCCATTATTTAAAATTATAATGCCGTGAAGGGCACTCATAATTCTCTATTCTGTTGCTTTACTCTGTGAAGCATGTGTGGCTGGGTTCTTTCAGGGCTGTTCTAGTTGAGGTCTGTGAAGTTGATCCCACCTCATATCGTGATGGTGGATGAAAGACTTTCTGCCTGTGGGTAAGGAATGCCTGTTAATGCCGCCGCCCCCCACCCCGTGCTATTACCATCCCCCCACCCCATTCACTGCTGAGGGTACATTGACCATAAGACACTGCGGTGTCTACTTTTCCATTGTTCCTTCACCTGTTAAATAAAGGAGTTCAATAAGTCACCCAGTCCTAAAATCAAATTTAAAATGGGCTTCTATTGCAGTTGGAGGGCTTTGGGTAGCTATAAGGAAGAATTTCCTGATGCTGAGGATATCAAATTGCTTGAATGGTTGTATAATCACATTCTCAACAGACCTTAAGAAATATTTTAATCTCTGTCAGATACCTGAAGGCAGAGGAAAGAACCGTTTGACACCAGGTCCATAACTCAGTTCTGTAGTAGGGGAAACCACAACAGGTAATACCACTTTGTAATTTCTGATAATGGTACCTGGATTTCTGCCCAATATTAATGTTTTATTGATTCAAAAATGTTCCTGGAATCCAGTGAAATGAATCCAAGCTGATAGACAGGATGACTAAGTAAATAATAGCAAAGCAGTAACCAAAAATGTCCAGAGAAAAAATTATGGGGAAAAAAATCCCTAATGAAGAACGTATGTTTAATATCAGAGGTAAATAATAAAAAGTCAAATTAACTTACTTAAAAAATCCATTTTTGAGGCTTCCCTGGTGGCGCAGTGGTTGAGAGTCCGCCTGCCAATGCAGGGGACACGGGTTCGTGCCCCGGTCTGGGAAGATCCCACATGCCGCGGAGTGGCTGGGCCCGTGAGCCATGGCCACTGAGCCTGCACGTCCGGAGCCTGTGCTCCACAACGGGAGAGGCCACCACAGTGAGAGGCCCACGCACCGCAAAAAAAAAAAAAAAAAAAAAAAAAATCCATTTTTGAAAAGGAACAAAAATTACAAAAAAAGGAAAAAAAGTAGAATTAAAACCTGACCTTTGAACAAGAGACACCATGGGGTCAGATTTGAGGGCACAAAGGGAAAAAATAGTATTAATATTATTTCTTTCAAGACATTAGTAAGTGAAGTCGTAGGCAAATGTGATCTGTACGTCCAAAAGTTCCACATGACTTATCTGACACCAGGGTTAAAAATAATACATATATGCCTGTTGGAATTACCACCAAGTAGAGTGCAGTAGCAGAAACAACGTTTGTCCCTCATCTCCAGCATTTTATATATTCCACCAATCCTTACCAATGGGATTTATGAAGTATTATACAGAATTTAATTATCCTATTATAATAGTATATACACTCTGAAATTAGGAATATGCTGCAGGCGTTGACTGAAAATGCATAGGCTGATGGCTTTTAACAAGAAGGGAAGACAAGATTCAAAAACAAAACAGACTCCTAAGTGTTGAGCTATGGCTTCTTCTCAAAACGTCTTCTCACAGATTTTTTTATTTTTAAACTGAGAGAAAAGTACTGATTGACCATTTCTGTAAGGGACATAATTTATCTGCACTGATTAAAATGGTCAAGTGATAGCTCCTTATATCCCAGGTAAATGCTTCCTTTGTGCTTTCCAGACACGAATTTCTGACATGATGTGGGAAAAGCTGACGAAGTCAGTCTGTGGGCTGTGTTTTTATCCAGAAGGTGGCTTGAGATGGATTCATGGCAAATCACAGTAAATTATTTACCAGATAATAGGTGTGGTAATTGTTCTTATTTATCATCAGTATAACTTGCCTTGTTCTCCTGTCATGCTTTCAGTCAAACCCTCCCCAAAGATTTGCAGGTTAAAATATACAGCCAAAAGGCCATTCCAACAGTGTTTACTCATAATGGCGCACTGATTATCCCCTAATTGAAAAATGTAAACTAGGGGCTTTGTAAGTCATGCGAGCGACCCTTGCATTTCTAACTCAATGAGGAGAGTCATTCCTCCTGCCACAAGGAACAGCACAATTTTCAGTACTTTTGATGGTCTCCTGAATTAATTTGGAAATAACTTCTTTGTTTTCCATGGAGAAGGGGAAAAACCCACATACCCAAATTTGCTGAAAAAGTACGGAGGTAGAATACCACCGTCTACTGTCCTGACGGCAGCTAATCCGTCGAAGCTTAATTGTAGGTATCCACCAGGTCTGGAGTTGGAGAGGAACACTGATTATTGCTGCGTGCGTTTCCATAAGCAAGACTGTGTCTTGAGCCTGTTGCAAAGTTTCAAGTAAATTTATTTCTACCGGCAGCTGTAATGGATCTTTGGTCATGGACTATTTCTGGACTTGGTGCAGTGGGAGAAAATAATTCCAACTTACCCATGCAGAATTTCTCCAAAGGTTGCCAGGGTTTGCAAAAGGGGACTGACACACTCTGAAGCACCCCACACTCTTTTTGTCAGAGGCACCTGTGGTCCAGATGGCCCTGGGTTATTTTACTGTGGTTTACCTCTTCACCCAGAAACTCATACGCAGCTAGGCAGCCCAGTAAGTGTTTCCCAACTTCCTTAACAAGAGCAGTGACTGCTACAGAGACTGTGTCTTATCCCTCCCCCCCTTCACTCCCCTCTCCCCTCACTTGTTTTGGGTGTGACCCAAGGTCGTAGCTCGGATAGGACCCTCTACTAATGCTCATTTCCCTCTGGCGTGCATCCTGTTACACAGCTCACAGCCTCTTTCGGCCGTGTTGCTTCCTTGTGACCCTACCAACCTTGTCTAATTCCCGTGTCTATTCCTTCCTGGTCAGTCTGCTTCTCCTGTACCATCTGAGGATTTTCACGTATTTGGGTTGGATCACGGCCTTTCCGAAGTTGCTCAGCAACCTTCACAGCTCCCATCTACAGGCCTCCTGCTGATACCCTAAGCCACGCCCTTCTCCACCCACTTGCTCTGTTCTTGTTATCTGGGCTCCAGCTCCCCTTGCCTCTTACTGTGTTTCCACATCTTTGCGCAGCTCTCTTCAGATCGTTTGTATTGTTTCTCTTATTCCCAGCCTTGCCCTCATCCTTGGAAACTATTTATTCCTTCTTTTCTAACGTTCCACGGGGGTGAGCTGGACTTAGCTCTACTTCCTCAACTAAGTTAGTGTAAGAGCATTCATCCTCCTGCTTTGCCTCTTGTGGAATTTAGACACTATTAGTGTCAAGTCCCATGGTAGAGGTCACTTTCTGACTCTCAGTAAACTGGCCAGGGGGCCTATTTTCCAAAAGGGTCTTGATAATTATCTCTGTGACTGTCAGTTCATTGAGAAGTTGCCCTGTTTCATCTAGGAAATAGAAGTTTTTTTGTGAACTGTGTAGTGATGGAATATTCCTAGGGTGCCTTACGGAGCTCTTCTAGTCCTGGGACTGATTGAGATTCAGTGACTCTGACCTTGTGTACAAGGCAAGCAGTTGTTTTGGTGATCAAATTCTTTAAACCCCCAACTCAGGACACATGGACGAACAATAGAACAGAATATCTGAAATCTTGAAAAATCTAGGATGTCGTATTAGTTATTTATTGCTGTGTAACAAACTACTCCAAAACTTACTGGCTTAAAACAACAAACATTTATTATCTCATACAGTTTTTGTGGGTCAGGAATTTGGGTGCAGTTTAGCTGAGAAAAAATCATGGGGAAAAAAATCCCTAATGAAAAACATATGTTTAGTATCAGAGGTAAATAATAAAAAGTCAAATTAACTTACTTAAAAAATCCATTTTGGGGGCTTCCCTGGTGGCGCAGTGGTTGAGAGTCCGCCTGCCAATGCAGGGGACGCGGGTTCGTGCCCCGGTCCGGGAGGATCCCACATGCCGCAGAGCGGCTGGGCCCGTGAGCCATGGCTGCTGAGCCTGCACGTCCGGAGCCTGTGCTCCACAACGGGAGAGGCCGCAACAGTGAGAGGCCCGCGTACCACAAAAAAAGATGCTGGCTGAGGTTACAGGTATCTGAAGGCCTGACTTGGCGCTTCTAAGAGGACTCACTGACATGGCTGTAGGCAGAAGGACTCTTTCCTTCACCACATAGGTTTCTCCACAGGGCTGCTTGAGTGTTCTCACAATATGGCAGCTGGCTTCCCCCAGAGCAAGTGATCCCAAAACAGCAAGTTAGAAGCTCTAATGTCTTGTGACCTAGCCTCGGAGGTTGCACTTCATTATTTCCATAGTATCCCATTGGTTACACAAATCACCCCTATTTATTGTGGGAGGGGACGACCCAAGGGCAGGATACCAGGAGGCAGGGATTATTGGGGACCATCTTGGAAGCTGGCTACCACAAAGGTGTAGGCTCTTTTTTTGTGTCTTATTCTGCCCTTGTTATCCTTCCAACCATGTTTAGAAGATTATGAAGAGCACTGTGCCTCGCTCAGCTCAGCTAGAAGACAGACACTGGGGCATTTTATGTCCTTTGAGCACGTGAATCAGAAAACAAAGGACTCCAGCAACCATCATGGTTAAAACAAAGTGTTTTCATTCCTTCTCTCTTTTGTTCTTTCTTCCACCAAACTTGGTGCTTCCCAGTGTATACTTCCCAGAGTACTAGTCCTGTGAAGTACTCTACCAAAAATTATTTTGCAATCAAAGTCATAGATTCACAATTTTCATGAAGACTCTGAGAATTCTTGCAATAGAGATACTTATTTCACTGTTTAACCCAGCACTTCTCAAGTTTATTTGTCCATAGGTTTTGAAATTTTGTCGTACCTGAAAACGTCCGCTAAACCTAGTGTTCTTTAAAATATACATTTTGAAACACTGGTCTGCAGAGTTAGATGTCCATAACCAATATTATTCCAGAAAAGATTTAAGATGGTGGTAATACAAAAGCAGTACATTGAACCTACCTGGAATTGTATAGTTGAGTATGGCCATTCGATTGAGCCCTTGAAGGGCAATCTTATATCCACAATACCTAACTCAGTACCTGAAACTGTTGGTTTGCTGGGGAATCCTCCTTTGACTATCCCCTTTACTATGCTCTAAGAGCGTGTGCTTTGATGTTTCTTTACCCCTGTATGAAATCTCTATTGAAAACTGGCCCTCAAAGTCTTTCAAAGAGCATTAACCTCCTTCCCCCAGGAGAAGAACATTTTCTCCACCTACCTATAAACTCCAAGAAGCATTGCACTGCTGAGATTAAGCATCTCTTAGCTGGTGTATTTTATGGCCGAATTGTTTGTCTTGGTATGTAAGCCTCTGGGGCATAACCATTTCTCCTTATGAGTCTGGTATAGCACTCAGCAACTGTCAGCACTCGACCCAAAGTAAATCATCATAATAATAGTCATAAACATAAATCAAGGGAGCACCATTCAACTTATTTATAGCCTTACAGGAGAAGCACAAGAGAGAAAGTGCAGTTATTTTCCATCATATTATCCTATATCATTTCCAAGCAAAATGTCCTATGGTCCACTAGTGTGTAACCAGGTAATGAAGGATTCTGGAGTAACCTGCAAATTCCATGAGGCCAGAATTAAATGATGTGAGGCTAGAAGCTCATGTGTTCTAAGTTTCTATAATTAAAATCTGAATTTCTAGGGCTTATTAAGGTAATATTTAACATATAATTATCTTGACATTTTAAAAGGGAAAAGTGTTTAAGACACATTATGTAGTAATATTTAATCACAAAAATCTACTTGTTCTGTTCCTTTCTTCAAAGGTCTGTTCTCTGATTTCTAAGGTGAAAGCTTAAAACTTAATAAAGATTTTAATGTACTGTTTAATCTAATGGATAATAGTGGATTAGTCAGTGGGTTATCCCTCCCGTCTAACATACAGGGTGTTTTTACCACATTGAAATCCGGGCCAACCTTACAGTTGGGCTTGTTACGCCGTATGACTGAATATCAAACTATAGTAGCCACGTTTTCCACTTCTTTTTCTAACTTGAGAGATTTGGAAAACACACCTACACACACACGCACACCCTGCCCCCCATACTCACCCCCCTCATAAATGTAAAAATAACAATCCCAAATGCATCCACCGTCAAGCAAGGTACTTGAACATTTTGATAGACTTCTTTTCAGGCTTTATCCGAAGCATCCACTTTAAAAAACATCTGAGTAACACATGACTGTATTTTCCTTTTTTTTTTTTTGCGGTACGCGGGCCTCTCACAGTTGTGGGCTCTCCCATTGCGGAGCACAGGCTCCGGACGCGCAGGCTCAGCGGCCATGGCTCACGGGCGCAGCCTCTCCGCGGCATGCGGGATCCTCCCGGACCGGGGCACGAACCCGTGTCCCCTGTATCGGCAGGCGGACTCTCAACCACTGCGCCACCAGGGAAACCCCTCCTTTTTTGTTTTTTATGAAGGCATTTTAGATAAAGCTGAAGTCGTCTTCAATGACCATCTAAATCTTGCCCTCCTCTCGTTAGTGGCACTCCCTTTTTTGGTATTTGTAATCATGAATTTGGTTTGTATTCTTCCAGATGATTGTTTGTTGTGCTAACATATATATCTATGTATTTCTACGAAATATATAGTATTGTTTTGTAACATGAAAAGCATTATATTTACATTATAGTTTATGTATTTTTATGCAATTACTTTAAAACAAAACCATCAGTGGTGATGTACACACACATTCAATTCATACTCTAGTTTATTCATTTTATCTACTATATAATATTCCACATCTTAAAAATACATTTTATTTAACAGTTCCATGATTTCTATTGCAGTGAACACCTTTGCATATACTAGAGTGGGTTTTTTTTAGCATTAAAAAAAATTTTATTTATTTATTTATTTTTGGCTGCATTGGGTCTTTGTTGCTGCTCCGGGGCTTTCCCTAGTTGCGGCGAGCGGGGGCTACTCTTTGTTGTGGTGCATGGGCTTCTCATTGTGGTGGCTTCTCTTGTTGTTGAGCACGGGGTCTAGGCTCACGGGCTTCAGTAGTTGTGGCTCACGGGCTCTAGAGTGCAGGCTCAGTAGTTGTGGTGCACGGGCTTAGTTGCTCCAGGGCATGTGGGATCTTCCCGGACCAGGGCTCAAACCCATGTCACCTGCATTGGCAGGCAGATTCTTAATCACTGCGCCACCAGGGAGATCCACCCCCCCAACACAACCTTTTTGTTTTTTTAATTAGTAGATATCTAGAAGTTTAACATCTGGGTCATGGGTATGAACATTTTAAATTTTAACAGGTGGTGCAAAGTGAATGTTCTAATTGACCAGGTCACCACTAGTAAATAGATCCCTCCTTCCCCGCAGGTATTCTCAAATGTTAACATTTCTTCTTACCTGCCAATGCATGGTATTCTCAAATGTTAACATTTCTCCTTATCTGATCACTGTAAAATACCACTAGTGATTTAATTTGTATTTCCCTGGTTGTTAGTGAGGGCAAACTTATTGTCCTATGTTTCTTGGCCATTTGCATTGCCTCTTCAATGAATTGCCTATTATATTCTTTATTTTCCTACTAGATCATCTTTTTTCTTATTAATTTTTAGCAGTTCTTTTTATATTCTGGATATAAACATTTTGTCTTTCATATTTGTTTTGAACATCTTTCACAATCTGGTTCTTGTCTTTGAACTTTGTTTAGGCGTCTTTTGCTTAAAAGTAGTTTAAAATTTTCAGGTAATTGATTTTATTTATATGTTCTTTCACAGTTTTTACTTTTTTTAATTTTAGGGAGACAGGTTTAGTTGCTTTTTTGTTCTCTAGTACAATGAGTATGCAGTAATGCTGGATCTTAGCTTGATCAGATGTGAAATCAATGTAGAGTTGAAACTCAGTCGATACTGGTCCTAATGGACTTAATCAATGGAGAATCTCAGAAAATATCTAATACGTGTACCTCATTTTAACAAAGTGAAGGTACCGTTTTCTTTTCTCATCAATGATTTTATGCCTGAGCTTATTATATTTAGCAGTTGGCTTCTCCTCCTTTGATTTTCAACATCATCTAATTAGACATTTGGCCATCTCCACTGAATGGCTTGCTCATTCTGTCACTAAAATTTTAACAGCAGTTATTAAGTGAAACAAGAGAAAGCTGTGTTCACCAAGGTGTACTCCAAATTCGAGGGAAAATGGGTTTCAGAATTGGAATTAACGTGGTTATGTCACATGAGAAAAATCTCTCTTGGACTATCCTGCTTTACTTACACCTGGCCCCCTCTGTTCACACATTAAATTTCCTGTGTCCCAAACACCTTACAGCACATTTATCCTTGTCTGTTTATTGGCTTATGTTCAGAGTAAGGTATCAAGTAGTGAGACTTTTAGAAGTTTGACAAGGTCTGAAGTGACTGCTGCCCCAAATTTTAGCAATGGAGATAGAATACAGAATCTTAGTGAGATGGACAGACTCCTGGCATACCACTGTACCCTGGGGCCAGCCTTCAGATTTGTTATACATGCTAATTTAAGAACATGTGGTGGATAGTGACTGCTTTGATAGTTTTAAGCTTATTTTAGGTATCGTTGGATTGACAGGGTAGCATCAAAAACATCTTTTTCAAATGGTCATGAAGAACCTAGGAGCAAGACGGGAATAAAGACGCAGACCTACTAGAGAATGGAGTTGAGGACATGGGGAGGGGGAAGGGTAAGCTGGGACAAAATGAGAGAGTGGTAGTGTATATATGTCCATATATACACTACTAAGTGTAAAATAGATAGCTAGTGGGA
Organism: Stenella coeruleoalba; assembly: GCF_951394435.1. Taxonomy (NCBI): domain Eukaryota; kingdom Metazoa; phylum Chordata; class Mammalia; order Artiodactyla; family Delphinidae; genus Stenella; species Stenella coeruleoalba. The sequence goes on from NC_137149.1 coordinate 5,115,040, forward strand.
AGCAGCCTCATAGCACAGGGAGATCAGCTCAGTGCTTTGTGACCACCTAGAGGGGTGGGATAGGGACGGTGGGAGGGAGACGCAAGAGGGAAGAGATATGGGAACATATGTATATGTATAACTGATTCACATTGTTATAAAGCAGAAACTAACACACCATTGTAAAACAATTATACTCCAATAAAAATGTTAGAAAAACCAAACCAAACCAAAACAAAAAAAACCATCTTTTTCTTTTTTGAAAAAATTTATTTATTTTAGTTTTGGCTTCGTTGGGTCTTTGCTGCTGCGCGCGGGCTTTCTCTAGCTGTGGCAAGCGGGGGCTACTCTTTGTTGCAGCGCGTGGGCTTCTCATTGTGGTGGCTTCTCTTGTTGCGGAGCATGGGCTCTAGGCGCGCGGGCTTCAGTAGTTGTGGCACACGGTCTCAGTAGTTGTGGCTCACGGGCTCTAGAGCGCAGGCTCAGTAGTTGTGGTGCACAGGCTTAGTTGTTCCACAGCACGTGGTATCTTCCCGGACCAGGGCTCGAACCCGTGTCCCCTGCATTGGCAGGTGGATTCTTAACCACTGCGCCACCAGGGAAGCCCAAAAACATCTTTTTCAAGGAAAGTTTAAATGTAGTTACGTGGCTAATATTTTATAGGATGTTCTTAATGAAGAACTTTTGTATGTCTTACATTGTTTAATCCTTACAACAACCCTGATAGGTATTATTTTTAGGTATTATTTTTTAATAACAGATTTTTCAAGAATAATTCAAATAACATACAATTACCTTTTGAAGCGTTCAGTTCAGTGGTTTTTAGTATGCTCATGGAGTGGGAAAACTGTCACCACAATCAATTTTAGAATATTTTCGTTACCCCTCCCCAAATTCCCACACCCATTAGCGGTCACTTCATCATGTCTCTACCCCCCAACTCTAGACAACCACTAATCTACTTTCTGCCTCTATAGATTCGCCTTTTATGGACCTTTCATATATATGGAACCATTAATACATAGCCTTTCGTGACTGGCTTCTTTCACTTAGTAACATAATCTTTTCAAGGTTCATCCGTATCGTAGCGTGTATTAATACTTTATTCTTTATTAATGCTGAATAATATTCCATTGTATGGATATATCCCATATTTTTGTGGGAGATTTTAAAAACTGAAGTACAGTTGCTGCACAATATTATATAAGTTATAGGTGTACAATATAGTGATTCACAATTTTTGAAGGTTACATTCCATTTATAGTTATTATAAAATATTGGCTATGTTCCCTGTGCTGTACAATATATCCTTGTAGCTTATTTATTTTATACATAGTAGCTTGTGCCTTTTAATCCCCTACCCCGATTTTGCACCTCCCCCCTTCCTCTCCCCGCTGGTAACCACTAATTTGTTGTCTATATCTGTGAGTCTGTTTCTGTTTTGTTATATTCACTAATTTGTTTTATTTTTAAAATTCCACATATAAGTGATAACATACAGTATTTGTCTTTCTCTGACTTACATCACTTAGCATAATACTCTCCAGGTCCAGCCATGTTGTTATAAATGGCAAAACTCATTCTTTTTTTTAAAAAATAAATTTATTTATTTTATTTATTTATTTTTGGCTGTGTTGGGTCTTCGTTGCTCTGCGGGGGCTTTCTCTAGTTGCGGCAAGCGGGGGCTACTCTTCGTTGTGGTATGCAGGCTTCTCAGTGCGGTAGCTTTTCTTGTTGTGGAGCACGGGCTCTAGGCACACGGGCTTCAGTAGTTGTGGCTCGCGGGCTCTAGAGCCGAGGCTCAGTAGTCGTGCCGCATGGGCTTAGTTGCTCCATGGCATGTGGGATCTTCCTGGACCAGGGCTCGAACCCTTGTCCCCTGCATTGGCAGGCAGATTCTTAACCAATGTGCTACCAGGGAAGTCCGGTAATTCTATTTTTAGTCTTTTGAGAAACCTCCATGCTGTTTTCCATAATGGTTGCACCAATTTACATTCCCATCAACAGTGTATAGGGTCCCTTTTCTCCACATCTTTGCCAACATTTGTTATTTGTAGATTTTTTGATGATGGCCATTCTGACAGGTGTGAGGTGATATCTTGTTGTGGTTTCGATTTGCATTTCCCTGATGACGAGTGACGTTGAACATCTTTTCGTGTGCCTGTGGCCATCTGTATATCTTCTTTGGAGAAATGTCTATTCAGGTCTTCTGCCCATTTTTAAATCAGGTTGTTTCTGTTTTTGATATTGAGTTGTATGAGCTGTTTATATATTTTGGCTATCACCCCCTCATTAGTTATATCATTTGCAAATATTTTCTTCCATTCAGTAGGTTGTCTTTTCATTTTGTTGATAGTTTCCTTTGCTGTGCAAAAACTTTTAAGTTTAATTAGGTCCAGTTTCTTTATTTTTGCTTTTGTTTCCTTTGCCTTAGGAGACGGATCCTAAAAAATGTTGCTATAATTTATGTCAAAGAGTGTTCTGCTTATGTTTTCTTCTGGGAGTTTTATGGTGTCATGTCTTATATTTAGGTCTTTAATACATTTTGAGTTTATTTTTATATATGGTGTGAGAAAATGTTCTAATTTTATTCCTTTACATGTAGCTGTCCAGTTTTCCCAGCACCACTTATTGAAGAGACTTTTTCTCCATTGTATATTCTTGCCTCCTTTGTTATGGATTAACTGACTGTAAGTGCATGGATTTATTTCTGAGCTCTCTATTCTGTTCCATTGATCTGTGTATTTGTTTTTGTGCCAGTACAATATTGTTTTGATTACTGTGGTTTGTAGTATAGTCTGAAGCCAGGGAGCATAATACCTCCAGCTTTGTTCTTTTTTCTCAAGATTGTTTTGGCTATTTGGGGTCTTTTGTGGTTCTGTATAAATTTTAGGATGATTTTTTTCTAGTTATGTGAAAAATGGCATGGATATTTTGATAGGGATTCCATTAAATATGTAGATTTCTTTAGGTAGTATGGACATTTTGACAATATTAGTTCTTCGAATTCATGAGTACTTATATTTTTCCATTTCTTTGTATCAGCTTCAAATTCCTTCATTAGTGTTTTATCATTTTCAGAGTATAAGTCTTTTACCTCCTTGGTTAAGTTTATTCCTAGGTATTTTATTCTTTTGATGCAATTATAAATTTGTATGTATGTATTTTAGCTGCACTGCACAGCATGCAGGATCTTAGTTCCCTGACCAGGGATCGAACCCATGCCCCCTGCAGTGGGAGCATGGAGCCTTAACCACTGGACCACCAGGGAAGTCCTGATGCAATTTTAAACAGGATTGTTTTCTTGCTTTCTATTTCCAATAGTCCATTATCAGTGTATAGATAAGCAACAGATTTCTGTATATTAATCTTATATCCAGCAAATTTACTGAGTCATTTATTAGTTCTAATAGTTTTGGGGTGGAGACTTTAAGGTTTTCTATATAGTGCATGATGTCACCTGAAAATTCAGTTTTACTTCTTCCCTTCCAATGTGGATACGTTTTATTTCTTTTTCTTGCCTGGTTGCTGTGGCTAGGACCTCCAATACTATGTTGAATAAAAGTGGTGAGAGTGGACATCCTTGTCTTGTTCTTGATCTTACAGGAAATATTTTCAGCTTTTCACCATTGAGTATGATGTGAGCTCTTGGTTTGTCATAAATGGACTTTATTATGTTATGTTCCCTGTATACCAACTTTGATGAGAGTTTTTATCATGAATGGTTGTTGACTTTTGTCAAATGCTTTCTCAGCATCTATTTAGATGATCATGTGATTTTTTTACCCTTCATTTTGTTAATGTGGTGTACTACATTGATTGATTTGCAGATATTGAACCATCCTTGCATCCCTGGAATAAATCCCACTAGATCATGGTGTATGATCTTTTTTATGTATTGTTGAATTTGATTTGCTAATATTTTATTGAGGATTTTTGCATCTATATTCATTAGAGATATTGGCCTGTGATTTTCTTTTTTTGTGTTGTCTTCTTCTAGTTTTGGTATCAGGGTAACTGAGGCCTCACTGAAGGAATTTGGGTGTTCCCTCCACTTCAGTATTTTTGGCATAGCTTGAGAAGGATAGGTATTATCTCTTTTTTATATGTTTGGTAGAATTCCCCTATGAAGCTGTCCAGTCCTGGACTTCTTTTTCTGTGAGTTTTTTAAATTACAAATTCAATTTCACTACTAGTGGCTTGTCTGTTCAGATTGTCTGTTTCTTCCTTATTAAGTCTTGGAAGATTGTGTGTTTCTAGAAATTTATCCATTTCTTTTAGTTTGTTCAACTTTTTGCATATAGCTGTTCATAATATTCTCTTATGATATTTTGTGTCTCTGTGATATCAGTTGTTATTTCTCCTCTTTCATTTATTATTTTGTTTATTGATATGCTACATTTTGTTTATCCATTAATCTGTTGATGAAAATTTGGGTTTTCCCCACTCCGATAGGTATTATTACCCTCATTTGGTAAATGAGGAAACAGCCTCAAAATGCTCAAGTGATTTATTCATGGTCATATAGCCAGTCATTGCCAGAACTATAAATTAAATCCATTGCACACTTCACAATATAATATCTCTTTTCATATTGTTTCACTTTCTCCTTGTTTTCTCTTAAAATTAAGGACAACCTGATATTTATGTTTAGAGGTATTGCTATTAACTTGATCTCTTTGCTCTTAAGTCATTTTCATCAATCCCCCTGGGTAGGGACTAAGTTCTTGGGCACCATGAGTGTAACAAACTTTATACACATCTACAGACTCAACACAGACATTCCCCAAGCGGTTAATACTTTGGAATCCCACTCGTAATTGTCATGCCAACCTGTTAACTTTTGATAGTTTGGTAGTTGATGACAGTTAAAAAATTCCTGGCTGACACATTAGTTATCATTTGAAAGTATGGAGGAGTAAAATGTCTTGAAATTTTTCCTAGTTCCAAATTTAACAGATTTAGAGAGCCCTGCTTCCTTGTTCAATATGTTACATGTGAAAGAATGTCTTAAATGTAAAAACAAACTTGATGCTAATGGTGAACAATAAAGTTTGTAACTCCATACTAACTTTAAGATGACTTCATAACTGGTATTGAGCAAAGTTATAATGGAATTATTGAAATTGAATCTGGACAATGCAATAAAAATCTCTCATATATGGAAGAAAACATCAATTAATTTAAACGACTCTCCTTGGGACAACTCTCATCTCCTGTGCCATATACATTATTAATGTTCAGATGAATTGGCCAAAACATCTGATGTTCAGCAGTATTCCTTGAAACTAATGATTTCTGTTATCTGGTTGTAGGGCAAGCAGGAGAAGGTGGATACATAGTCTTCAATGTTGTAGGGACTTTACATCAGCTAATTTTCAAGCCTCTCTATTTATGGTTGGAGAAACTAAGTCCTAAAGAGATGAGGGTCTTATTTAAAGTCACGAAGTGAACGTCAGTCTTCTTATGCTTTGCCTGACTAACAACTATCCTTAAAACTCAGCAGATTGGAAAATAGTAAGCAGGTTCCTTAAAAAATTAAAAATAGAACTGTAACATGATCCAGCAATTTTACTTCTGAAGAAAAATAATACTAATTCAAAAAGATGTATGCACCCAATGTTGTAGCATTATTTACAATAGCCGAGATATGGAAGCAACCTAAGTGTCCATCAGATGAATGGATAAAGCCGATGTGGTTTACACATACAATGGGATGTTACTCAGCCATAAAAGAATGGCATCTTGCTATTTGCAACAATATGAAGGTAGAGGGTATTATCTAGAGGGTATTATGCTAAGTGAAATAAGTCAGACAGAGAAGGACAAATATAATTTCACTTATATGTAGAATCTAAAAAACAAAACGAACAAAACAAAAGCATACCGTCAATACAGAGAACAAATGGGTGGTAGCCAGAGGTGAGGTGAGGCAGTGCGGGTATAGCAGGTGAAGGGGATTAGGAAGTACAAACCTCAGGTTATAAAATAAGTCATGGGGATGTAATATACAGCATAAGGAACACGGTCAATTATATGGTACTTGCTTTGTATGGAAACAGATAATTATTAGACTTATTGTGGTGATCATTTCACAAGGTACGCAAATGTCAAATCACTATGTAGCACACTTGAAACTAACACAGTATTGTATTTCAACTATATTTCAATTAAAGAAAGACTAGCAGATGCCTCTGGCAGGGCACATCCCCGACATCCTTCCTCAGTGCTCCTTTGATTTTCCAAAATTTCCGAGAATATTGTAATTATTTGTTATGTGGACTTGGTTAAATGTGAGTTTGGCTATCTTCTTGTCTATGTATTCCCAATGTCCAGATCACACTTGAGAACACAATAGATGCTCTATAAATATTCATGTTTCTGTGATACTCTATCCAATGTCCTTTCATGTTTTTCTATCTCATGGTCCAGGCTAGAGTTTGTCTATGTTTTTAGTGATGGGACAGTTTCCTCCCTGCTAACATCTTACAGAAAACGCCAATGTGTAAGACAGATAACAGAAGAGTTGGCTTGACTGAAGCAGGAGTCAGGGAGCCAGATGTCCGGATTTTTGGTCTTCCCTCTCATGGCTCTGCAACAGGGGTTGGGGGTGAAGAAGACATGTCTCAGAGGGGTGCCAAGCCCCAGGAATCACAGCTGAAAACCCGCCATTCCAGATGCTCAAAGAGAACTAGAATTAAGATCATAACTAGGAATAGCTATTGCATATTCATTAGTTCATGTCCTGTTTGAGAAGGGTAATCATCTGTTAGCTTACACAAAACTCTAAGACTCTAAATTTTGCAGGAAGCTGTATGTTCATTCAGTTCACTCACCATTTGTGTAATGAGCACCTACTATATACTGGGCTCTATTTTAATAGCTATCGATCCAAAAGAGTGAGCAAACAGACCAAAATATTTTCTTTCTTGGAGCTGACATTCTGATAGAGGAAGATAGACAATTATAAAAGACATAGGGCTTCCCTGGTGGCACAGCGGTTAAGAATCCTGCTGCCAGTGCAGGAGGTTCGAGCCCTGGTCCGGGAAGATCCCACATGCCGCAGAGCCACTAAGCCCGTGCACCACAACTACTGAGCCTGTGCTCTGGAGCCTGTGAACCACAGCTACTGAACCTGCGTGCCTAGAGCCTGTGCTCCACAACAAGAGAAGCCACTGCAATGAGAAGCCTGCGCACCACAATGAAGAGTAGCCCCTGCTCACCACAACAGGAGAAAGCCTGCATGCAGCAAGGAAGACCCAGCACAGACAAAACTAAAGTAAACGAAAATAAATAAATTTAAAAAAAGAGACATAATTACACAGTATGTTGGATGGTGATGGTGATAGGTTTATAGAGAAACAGTGTTGAAGGGATACAGGGTGTGTGTGTGTGTGTGTGTGTGTGTGTGTGTGTGTGTTGGGGTGTTGCAGTTAATGGGGTAGCAATGGGAGGTCTAAGTGACCTTTGCCTACAGACTTGAAGGAGGTGAGGGAAGGAGCCATAGGCATTTTGTGAACAGTAAGTGTAAAGCCCTAAGTGAAAGTATGCCTGGGAATCTGCATATCTTCTTTGGAGAAATGTCTATTTAGGTCTTCTGCCCATTTTTGGATGGGGTTGTTTTTTTGATATTGAGCTGCATGAGTGGCTTGTATGTTTTGGAGATTAATCCTTTGTCAGTTGCTTCATTTGCAAATCTTTTCTCTCATTCTTAGGGTTGTCTTTTCGTCTTGTTTATGGTTTCCTTTACTGTGCAAAAGCTTTTAAGTTTCATTAGGTCCCATTTGTTTATTTTTGTTTTTATTTCCATTTCTCTAGGAGGTGGGTCAAAAAGGATCTTGCTGTGATTTATGTCATAGAGTGTTCTGCCTATGTTTTCCTCTAAGAGTTTGATGGTGTCTGGCCTTACATTTAGGTCTTTAATCCATTTTGAGTTTATTTTTGTGTATGGTGTTACGGAGAAGATATACAGATTGCCAACAAACACATGAAAGAATGCTCAACATCATTAATCATTAGAGAAATGCAAATCAAAACTACAATGGGATATTATCTCACACCGGTCAGAATGGCCATCATCAAAAAATCTACAAACAGGGCTTCCCTGGTGGCGCAGTGGTTGAGAGTCCACCTGACGATGCAGGGGACATGGGTTCGTGCCCCGGTCCAGGAGGATCCCGCATGCCACAGAGTGGCTGGGCCCGTGAGCCGTGGGCACTGAGCCTGCGCATCCGGAGCCTGTGCTCCACAGTGGGAGAGGCCCGAGTACAGAAAAAAAAAAAAAAAATCTACAAACAGTAAATGCTGGAGAGGGTATGGAGAAAAGGGAACCCTCTTGCACTGTTGGTGGGAATGTAAATTGATACAGCCACTATGGAGAACAGTATGGAGATTCCTTAAAAAACGAAAAATAGAGCTACCATACGACCCAGCAACCCCACTACTGGGCATATACCCTGAGAAAACCATAATTCAAAAGAGTCATGTACCACAATGTTCACTGCAGCTCTATTTACAATAGCCAGGACATGGAAGCAACCTAAGTGTCCATCATCGGATGAATGGATAAAGAAGATGTGGCACATATATACAGTGGAATATTACTCAGCCATAAAAAGGAACAAAACTGAGTTATTTGTAGTGAGGTGGATGGACCTAGAGACTGTCATAGAGAGTGAAGTAAGTCAGAAAGAGAAAAACAAATACCGTATGCTAACACATATATATGGAATCTAATAAAAAAAAAAGAAAAAGAAAATGGTCAGAAGAACCTAGGGGCAAGACGGGAATAAAGATGAAGACCTACTAGAGAATGGACTTGAGGACACGGGGAGGGGGAAGGGTAAGCTGGGACAAAGTGAGAGTGGCATGGACATATATACACTACCAAATGTAAAATAGCTAGCTAGTGGGAAGCAGCCGCATAGCACAGGGAGATCAGCTCGGTGCTTTGTGACCACCTAGAGGCGTGGGATAGGGAGGGTGGGAGGGAGGGAGACGCAAGAGGGAAGAGATATGGGGACATATGTATATGTATAACTGATTCATTTTGTTATAAAGCAGAAACCGACACACGATTGTAAAGCAATTATACTCTAATAAAGATGTTAAGAAAAAAAAAGAAAGTATGCCTGGTATGTGTAAAGGGGGTTTCTTTCTTTCATCTCCTTTACGTGAGATTCCTTAGGTTACAAAGAGCCATAGAAGAATTTTGAACCAGGTAATGATTTGGTTGAATTTCCTTCGTTCAGATCCTATAATTAGGCAATAGATAGGAAAGTACTTTCACGATGAGTGATCTAAGAATAACTTACCTGCTATCATGGAATTAAATTGTCTTTGGCCAATTATGGTGACTCACATATATACTGATTGGAGATGTAAGTGAATTCCCTTCCCATTTGTCTCCCTATTCCTGTGCAGAAGGGAAGCATTAAGAACCTCCTTTCTTAGGGGGTCTTTAAAATAGGCCAGAGTCTCCCGAACGCAGATCAAACTCCCAAGTCTCGTTACTACCCAAAGCATCTTTACAATAGACTGCGCCTCTCCAGGGGATCTCAACTTCTCTCTGTTAACCAGTAGGAAGTTCTTTGGTGCTGTCATCCCTTCAATTGTCCCTGGATCAGATGCAGAGAAAATACTGGGGCGTCACAGACCTTAAAGGGTGTGGGAGAACTGTGCTCCATCATTTAGACCGTAAGCAGCATCATTGGGGGATGACGAAGGAAACGAGTCCTGCGAGGTTGCTGTGTGATCCCATGACCACCTTTGCTACAGACCGTATTTTCTAAAACACCTCACTAGTTTCTTTCAAGGGAGGTTGTTATCTGCTCCTCTAAACAGCCTGCTTTGTAGCCAAGTCGCCTGTGGAGAGGACAGGTTAAGAGGCTTCTGGAACAGGCTGGTGATAGTGGTGACAGGATCGCAACCAAGGGCCTTTGAGAGCTGTTCACACTTTAGATTTTGTTTGAAGCCCAATCCTGGCCCCGTGGAGTAGAGTGTTTATGTTTATTTAATGATAGCCCGATACTGAAAAATGGATGCTGTATAACTTTCTAGTGGGAGGCTGGGGAAGGGAGTCAAAATGATAGTGCAGAAGGGAGTTTGACGAGGGGGAGATATACCCCGCCCTATCATTACCAAGTTCCTACACTTCAATTGTTGTCACCTGTTTAAATGCCTGTCCTGTGGCTCCCCTGAGGACCAACCTTCAGTACATACTTGTTACTACTGGGGAGCTGTTGCTAGTGGTGTTTTTGGGGGGCAGGATAAGGAGATAGATGGGGGAGGAAATGTAATGTGTCATAAAAAATGACCCCATGTTTTTACAAATATACCTTCCCTTATGCAAGAGATGAATTCTTTTTATTTAAGATATTCCACGAGCTTTTTTTTTTACATCTTTATTGGAGTATAATTGCTTTACAATGGTGTGTTAGTTTCTGCTTTATAACAAAGTGAATCAGCTATACATATACATATGTTCCCATATCCCCTCCCTCTTGCTTCTCCCTCCCACCCTCCCTATCCCACCCCTCTAGGTGGTTGCAAATCACAGAGCTGATCTCCCTGTGCTATGCAGCTGCTTCCCACTAGCTATCTATTTTACATTTGGTAGTGTATATATGTCCATGCCACTCTCTCACTTCGTCCCAGCTTACCCTTCCCCCTCCCCATGTTTTCAAGTCCATTCTCTACGTCTGCATCTTTATTCCTGTCCTGCCCCTAGGTTCTTCAGAACCATTTTTTTTTTTAGATTCCATATATATGTATTAGCATACGGTATTTGTTTTTCTCTTTCTGACTTCCTTCACTCTGTGTGACAGTCTCTAGGTCCATCCACCTCACTACAAATAACTCAATTTTGTTTCTTTTTATGGCTGAGTAATATTCCATTGTATACATGTGCCACATCTTCTTTATCCATTCATCTGTTGCTGGACACTTAGGTTGCTTCCATGTCCTGGTTATTGTAAATAGAGCTGCAGTGAACATTGTGGTACATGACTCTTTTTGAATTATGGTTTTCTCAGGGTATATGCCCAGTAGTGGGATTGCTGGGTCGTATGGTAGTTCTATTTGTAGTTTTTTAAGGAACCTCCATACTGTTCTGCATAGTGGCTGTATCAATTTACATTCCCACCAACAGTGTAAGAGGGTTCCCTTTTCTCCACACCCTCTCCAGCATTTATCATTTGTAGATATTTTGATAATGGCCATTCTGACTGGTATGAGGTGATACCTCATTGTAGTTTTGATTTGCATTTCTCTAATGATTCCACATAAGCTTTTTATTAAAGGAACTCAATGGTAAGTTATTTTTTAAATAGAGTTTTTTTCTAATTAAAGTATTTTGTAAAACTGGATTTTCGTAGTGCAGCTTTTGTGAAAGTGGAAGCAACTGTAAGACACCTTGTTAGATGTCACTTGAACTCGGCTTGGGGATGTGAAAAGTCCCTAGCTGTAGATGCCAGAGAGATCAGGTTTGATTCTTGGATCCACCATTTGCAAGCTCTGTGACTGGATAAATCACTTCACTTCTGAGCCTTCAGTGGATTCATGTGCAGAAATGGAGGTAATGATTCATCTCACGCTGGGTTGTTGTGATGTAAAGCCTCTGACACACGATAGAGGCTCAACGAATGTCATTTCATGCTTCTCTTTCTCCATTGGCACATGAGCACACCCATTTAGGCTGAACGGAAAGCATCATCTTCGTTTATCAGAGAAATTTACCAGTGATGGTGCAGAAACCATTTCTTACTCACACTAATTTTTAGTGCTTTCCTTGGATTTTGGTGATTCATCCTCAAGTCTGAAATCACATGTGTTAATTTTCTTTTTTAAAAAAAATTATTTATTTATGTTTGGCTGCATTGCGTCTTCGTTGCTGAGTGTGGGTTTTCTCTAGTTGCGGCGAGCGGGGGCTACTCTTCTTCGTTGCGATGTGCGGGCTTCTCATTGCGGTGGCTTCTCTTGTTGTGGAGCACGGGCTCTAGGCTTGTAGCCTTCAGTAGTTGCAGCACACGGGCTCAGTAGTTGTGGCTCATGGGCTCTAGAGCTCAGGCTCACTACTTGTGGTGCACGGGCTTATTTGCTCTCTGGCATGTGGGATCTTCCCGGACCAGGGCTTGAACCTGTGTGCCCTCCATTGGCAGGCGGATTCTTAACCACTGCACCACCAGGGAAGTCCCTGTGTTAATTTTCTGACTCTGGCCCTTGCAGTGGCCTCAGGGATTTCCCCTCCTAGGGCCCTGCTCCCCTCTCAGTACTTAGGAGTGACATCACATTGAACTCATCACAGTTAACAACATGTCAACCTGTTGTGTGGATTCTGGGTTTCTTCTAAGTGCCCCAATTCCACAATTTATACTGAGTCAGTTCCTTCATATTTGGGAAGAAGCTTCAAGTAACCAACAGCTTTACTAGGAGCTGGCAAATAGTAGGAAAAAACCTTTCCCAAAGTTTGTGTGTTTACTGTATTTATTTTCTATAGACCACATAAGAATGCCATAATTCTAAGGCATTGGTGTTGACCACCCCTAAGGAACTCCAACAATGGTGGACATTGTAATAAAACACAGGAAACTGGCCCAGATATTATAAAACAAAAAGGTATTTGTCCTTTTGACACTCTTTGAAGGTGGGTCGGATGGTGCTTCTTGGTCTCCTGTGGAGGAGACGTATCCATTTACTGTTAGGTTCCTGGACCATTTCCATGTATAAAGAAGGGATGTGTTGTGTGGAGACAGTTACTCATTTAAGATATTGAAGTTTTCGGACTTCCCCGGTGGCGCAGTAGTTAAGAATCTACCTGCCAGTGCAGGGGACGCGGGTTCAAGCCCTGGTCCAGGAAGATCCCACATGCCACGGAGCAACTAAGCCCGTGCACCACAACTACTGAGCATATGCTCTAGAGCCCGCGAGCCACAACTACTGAGCCCACATGCCACAGCTACTGAAGCCCACGCGCCTAGAGCCCGCGCTCCGCAACAAGAGAAGCCACCACAGATGAGAAGCCCGCGCACTGCAATGAAGAGAAGCCTCTGCTCGCCGCAACTAGAGAAAGCCCACGTGCAGAAATGAAGACACAACGCAGCCAAAAATCAATTAAACAAAAAAAAGGTATTGAAGTTTTTGTGTTTAAAAGTGTTCTTACTCTCTTGTGGGAGATCTAACAGAAGGCAGTGGGTTTCAGCATTTGCCATGTTAGTGGTGTTATCAGTTTTCCTAGGAACCACCTTGGCCTTTTTTTAAAAAATAAATAAATAAATTTATTTATTTATTTATTTGGCTGCAGGCGAGCAGGGGGGCTCCTCTTCTTTGCGGTGCGCAGGCTTCTCATTGCGGTGGCTTCTCTTGTTGTGGAGCACGGGCTCTAGGCACGTGGGCTTCAGTAGTTGTGGCACGCAGGCTCAGTAGTTGTGGCCGCACGGGCTTAGTCGCTCCGCGGCATGTGGAATCTTCCCGGACCAGGGCTCGAACCCGTGTCCCCTGCATCGGCAGGCGGATTCTTAACCACTGCGCCAGCAGGGAAGTCCTCACCTTGGACTTTAGTGTTGGATTTTTGGCTCTCGGTGGAACATATCTGTATGCTAAACATCTGAGAATACTCTGTGTTTGTATTTTTTATCAGGGCAAAGGAGAGCATAGTGATTTCATTTTGCTGCAGGAGCTGTAATGATCGAATAGGTGGATTCTCTGCTGAACTTGCTTCCATATTTTCTAGCATGATTTCTTCATTGGTCAGTAGAATGAGACTGCTATATTTCTCACTATCTGTGGAAAGGGCTATAGAAGAGAACTAATTCCTCCTGCTCCAGTAATTCTCTAATATCATTTTGTGACCAGTGCCTGATTTCTGTACTACTGTTCTCGAACTTGTATCCCTAAATTAGAATTGTCTTTCCAAAGAGTTACCTGGGAAGGCTCACCGTTAACTCCAGTGATGCCACGAATGCTGATGTGTGATTGTGCGAACCATTTCTGGGCCTTCCCTTTGGAAACTGCCTTCAGAGGCAAAACCCTAGTCACAAAGAAGACAGTTTGCTTCTATCAGGGACTTTAAAATCTAAGAACAACAGGACTGATCTCTTTGAAAATCAACACTGAATGTGTAAGCTGTGATCTGTTTGCTAAAAACATCAGCCTCATTAGCTTATGGTCGCAGCTGCCAAGGATAGAAAAGAATATTTATAGGGACTTCCCTGGCAGTCCAGTGGTGAAGACTCTCTGCTTCCACTGCAGGGGGCACGGGTTCCACCCCTGGTCAGGGAACTAAGATCCCGCATGCTGTGCAGCGCAGCCCCAAAATAAAATAAAACAGGCCAATTTGTTCTCTCATAGTAACAAAGCAATATAAAGTAAAAAAAAAAGTTTTTTTAAAGATTATTTATAGTAACATCTTAGCACAGCTACAGTCAACAGCTCATGCCAGAAATACAGAGTAGCAGCTTTTCCTTGATCATCAACAGTGTGTCCTTTTCTGGTCATCATGTCATTCATTGGTACTTGTTTTGCTTCTTCCTTGATTTAAAAAAAATTTTTTTTCTGTTAAGTCTTTCTCCCATGATCCCTGAACTTGCAGTCTCACTTGTTTCGGGGAAGCTTTTATATCCCCGGTTCCAGGCATATTCTTTGATGGTTCAAAGCCCTCTGTTTGCTTTTCTCTTTTTCTAGCCAAGACCATCTTTACTTCGCACTCCTGAAGCCATACTTGCCCAGCCACGATTCTTCTATCAGGGGAAACTGCTAATCACTCTTGCCTTCCTGTGATATGCACTGGGTTTGTTCCCATGCTCCTGCAGTTTTGTGTTTGAAATCTGAACTCATAGTAAGAAAGGACGTGTGTAACGGGGTTAAGATTGTCTAGTAGCCTTTTACATGTTATATTGGTGTGTGTGTGTGTGTGTGTGTGTGTGTGTGTGTGTGTATTCTCTTTTCTGGGTTCTTTTTACATATGTACCGCTGGTCAAGTTTCTACTTATTATGACGGCTAAATAAAGCCTTCTTTTCAGAGGGAGATTATTTTGGTAGGGCAGGATTTAAGAGTTTGGTAGCATGCAGCATTTGCAAGAAAAAGGAAACTCAAAGTCCAGAAGACTGATAAGTGACCCAGTCAACCCGAGTCCCTGGGCACCGCACTTACCTCTTGCTTCAAAGCAATCTCAATCCTTCATCAAAGAGATTTCCAGAGCACTCCCAATGGGTTAACATAAATCTTACTGTTCTCACTCTTTCATTTTTTTTCCCCTTCCAAGTTGCCTTTCAAAAAAAAAATCGGTCCTGTGTCTCCATTTCTTTAAATCTTTTATCCTCGGGCTGCTACCACTGGCTGTATGGATTACACATTAGCAGTGAAGAATATTCCACAAAGTCCTGGCTTGTTCTCACCCTGCAGTGCTTACAGTCGCCGCTGGCGATGAAAGGAATTTGAAGAGCACAGCCAGGCTCTCCTGCCCCCGCTCACCACAGACCCTCTCTGCGGCTTCTCGCGCTGAGGATGTTCTTTTGACCAGCCATCGATCGTGTTTGAAACTCACCCCTGATTCCTGAGATAGGAACCCCTTTGACAGAAGTTAACGATACAGCACACGCAGCATGGGCTAAGGAAAATATTTTTAACTTCGAGTTAAAGAAATGCTTTGTTCCAGCTTGGATTTTTGACACTTTCTTAGGGTCTTCCTTCTCTTGGGCAGCCTCCGTGGCCCCCTGCCAGCTAAGTCAAGTTCAAGCACCCATGGTTGCTTCCGTGGCTGACATAACAGGAAAAAAGAGGCTCCTGGAGGGAGACTGACCGGAATAAAGGAGAACAGAGAAAGAGATGGGATGGAGAGAGGAGAGCGAGGATGAGGAAAGAAGAATCGAATTGAAGGCAGGAGTGATTGGGAAAGGGCCAAGTCCTGAGGGAGCTGGAGGTGTAGACAGAGCCCTCAGTGTCAAGGTCAGGGGCATCTAGCGAGAGGAAGAAATGCCGTGCGCCCAGATGTCTGTGTGCTTTACAATACACAAGTATAAAGGAGCCATTCTGGGAAACGTTCTTGGGAGCAGGAGGTTCACCTGTGACTCAGACCCCACCCTGTGTGATTCCTCTGTTGTTTTTCAAACCTAGGCTTTGCTTTAAAATATTTGAATTTTTATCCCTGCTGCAGGGTAACAGGGCAGATCACTCCTCTTTGCTGATGGGGGTTTAGCTCTGAGCCCTGGGGCTATTTAAACATCAAAGAAGCCATAGGAGCCCTCACAGCCATCAGGCAGATTTCATCTTCACTTACTTCCAGCAGAAAGAGAAGAGGGGAGTCGTCTGCAAAATTATTGGGCCCAGGACCCCCATACCATTGAGCATTATTTTGAAAGGACAGGACACTGATTGCTCAGTGCTTTGGGAAAGATGTTCATCAACTGAGCAACGTCCAGAACAAGTGCCACCTGCCTCCCTGCGTTGAGGGCTGAAATCGGAATGAAAATGTCACCGTTTCTTTTATCTCCAGCAGCACTTTGGAGGTACTTTCCCTGGAGAGTTGATTTGTTCCTTTTTTCACTGGGTTGGAATAATTCCATTAAGTCTTTTGCTAACTCAAGTAAAACACTCTACCAAATGAGTGGCATTTGGCAAACTTGTTCCCTTTTCTTGATTATTCTGGTCTATTGATCTGTGTCTCTGGAGAAATTCTGGAAACTTCCAAGACGTCTTTTGGAGTTTAAACTATTATCTCCCTGGTGATAAACTTGAATCAGAGACTAATAAGATGAATTCCTTCCTTGCCTTGGTGATCGCAGTTCTCTCTTCACACCCATCAATTCTCCCGCTCTTAGAGAACTCAGAAACAAAGGAGTCTATTTGTCACCAGGGGGTAACAAGGCAACAGAAAAATTCAGATGGGTCAGACAAAATTAAATGCCTTTGCCGGAAAAGTAAAAGGCACACAGTTGGTTGTAGGAAATTGGAAAGAAAGAATTTTACATGAAATGGTGGAAGGAGAAAACTCAGCTGTTAAAAACCACAGAATTATTGTTATCCTATGGTAAATGGGAGATTCCATGAGGTCTGGGTCCAGATAATCTGGGAACACTGGGAACAAGGAAAAAAATAGAAGTGTCTTTCTTTGTATTTTACTTAGAAAACATCCTGATTGGCATTTGAATTCCTAGAGTACATGAGGAAAGAATGCAGTAAGCTTTTTCAGAGAGTCCACTTTCTTCTGGAGAGAAGATAGCAGAAAAATGAATGATGGGTTACTTCTAATTTATAATGATGGTTTCATCTCTCCCAGGTATTATTTTAGTTCTTGGATGATCGGTTCTCCCCACCTGAATCCTGATTGCTTTTTGAAGATGAGAAAGATCACAGAGGCTATACAGTCCATTTCTACTCTTTTGCAACTTACACACTGCTTTTTTTTTTTTGCGGTACGCGGGCCTCTCACTGCTGTGGCCTCTCCCGTTGCGGAGCACAGGCTCTGGACGCGCAGGCTCAGCGGCCATGGCTCACGAGCCCAGCCGCTCCGCGGCATGTGGGATCTTCCCGGACCGGGGCACGAACCTGTGTCCCCTGCATCGGCAGGCAGACCCTCAACCACTGCGCCACCAGGGAAGCCCTACACACTGCTTTTAATACTAGTCTAAAATTCTTTGGATAATGGAGATTCCAGTTTGTTTTAAATTTTTCCTTTACTCCATGGCTTGATTAACAAACACTCATAAACGAAACTGATTAGTTCCTATCGCTTTTTAAGTTGTTGTTTGTGTTGAAACCCAGACTTCAGCTAAGTTATTTTGAACATAACTAGAGGCTAACTTTATTGGAATAAACCACACAGCCAACATGAGAAATACTGCCAATGTGTATATGTCTGACATAACGAGAAACATGGCGCTTAACAAGAAACATATAATATGTTTCATAATATCGAAGTGAATCATCTCTTTGTGCTTGCTCTCAGATTTGGCACTGTTTTGTTTTTTAACTTATGCTGTAGTTTTAGGTATTCTGGAGTTCTGACCGCTTTCATTCATACTTATATAAAAATTGGAACGCTCCCCAAAAGAAATGATAATGTCTGTGCTACTGTTTTTAGAAAGACAATTTGATCTTTATTAAAAAGAGCAAGGATAAAACCCATGTATTAATCAGCCCCATTGCCTTTGTTCCAAATTTAAGATTATTGTCTTCCTCTTTGCTTCAGCACCTTCTTTGACCCAAGCTGCTCTCTCTCTTTTTTTTTTTAAATTTATTTATTTTTGGCTGTGTTGGGTCTTAGTTGCTGCGCGCAGGCTTTCTCTAGTTGCGGTGAGCGGGGGCTACTCTTCCTTGTGGTGCGCGGGCTTCTCATTGTGGTGGCTTCTCTCGTTGTGGAGCACGGGCTCTAGGCACACGGGCTTCAGTAGTTGTGGCACATGGGCTCAGTAGTTGTGGCTCACAGGCTCTAGAGCGCAGGCTCAGTAGTTGTGGTGCACGGGCTTACTTTCTCTGCGGCATGTGGGATCTTCCCGGCCCAGGGATCAAACCCGTGTCCCCTGCCTTGGCAGGCGGATTCTCAACCACTGCGCCACCAGGGAAGCCCCCATACTGCTCTCTTTTAGACAGGGAAGATAAGGACGAAGGGCAGGATCTATAAGGGCAGGATATAGGGCAAGATACATGTGTTCTTTGGGGGCAGGAACCATATCTTCTTCCGCGTTTATTCCACCCTCAGACTGCCTCTCTCTGCCAAACACTTAGAGCCTAGCCTGACAATCATTTGATTTTGTTGATGAGATAAATGAGTAGGAAGATGGAGTTTTTGGCCAAGTCTAGGCCAAGAGTTCCCAAAGTGTGGTTCTGGGTAACATTAGTCTAGATATATCCCATACAAATATTCTAAGAAAAAATAGATTGAGATTATATTTTCTTTAGGGGAGTCAAA
Source organism: Stenella coeruleoalba (assembly GCF_951394435.1). NCBI lineage: Eukaryota > Metazoa > Chordata > Mammalia > Artiodactyla > Delphinidae > Stenella > Stenella coeruleoalba. The sequence continues at coordinate 5,133,924 of NC_137149.1, forward strand.
TTGTACATTAGTATATTAAAGAGTCTGAAAAAAATCCAATAGGAAAGAAATCTGTCGTAAAGCAATAAACCCAGGGTTTCTCCAATCTATTTGACCATGAAACTTTTTTTCCCCTCTTTTAAAAACCTTCTTTCTTAATGTCCCCCAGAACCATTGCTCTGATGAACACCCTAGATGAAGATGGATTAAATTAAGATGGAAAAATTTTGCCTTCTTCGCGCATTAAATTTAAGATGTAGTTACTGAATATATAACCATGTCTTTAGGTATCACGAGAAGTCCCATAATAAGAAAAAGGAGACCATGAAGTAAGTAAAAACCTTCATTTCCCATCAGGTCAGAAAACAAACAAACAAAAAACAGTTGAAACAAGAATCTTGATGAAATATTGCTTAGGGAGGGACCTGGTACCACTTAAAGATATCTTAAAGATTGTAAATATCTATTATAGGAAGCAACGGTAGGCCTGCCTGAAATATTTGGTATTGCCGAGTCACAGCCTTAATGTAATCGTGCAGAGAGAAACTGTGTACTCTCCTGGAATGAATAACAATTTAGCCTGGGCAAGCAATAGAGATTGATGATTTTATGTATCTTTGATTTTTTTATGTTTTTCTAGAGTACGAGCAGAGTGAAAAAAAAATCAGGCCCCTCAAGGTTTCTTCTTATGTCTGTAAGGTTTGTGAGGAGTTTTACCGCGAAGAGGCCAGCATACATTTTCCGGGTCGAGCTTTGTCTCGACTTGCTCTGTTCTGAGTAGCATTAGAGCTCGTGTTTGAGACCAATGGGCTCCATCGTTTCTTCACCACTCAGACATGTAGCAGGAAGATGGCACTGACGCGGGCGAAGCTTCGACATGGCAGTCACCGTCCCTTTATTTCTGCTCTCCCTTCTTTTTGGGTAATGGATCGGGGTGTCGTTAGCTGCCTGCCTCGTGTTCATCACTGTCAGAGCTGGCAGGGTAACAGATGACAGCAGAGATTCAAGGCCACCCAGGGGATGAAGCCTGACAGGACCTCATCTATCACTCCCATTTTAGGGGGTCTCTGTGGTAGAGCTAGCATCAAAGCTGTAATCGAAGCTCACCAGGTCTTCAGGGGCCGGGCAGTATGGCTCCGCCAAAAAAGCAACTTGAGCTGTCAAATCTGCTTTGTAAATGAAGTGCTTTTCTAGAGACAGTGTGTTTATAATTGTCATCCTGTATGTAGTCCCTCAACGTCCAAGAGCTTCTCTCCACGGGCTCCCTCTTGTTATTTTCAGACAAATGAAACTTACACCATGGGGAGGAGAGGTGTGCCAGCAGATGGATGTATTTGACCTTGGGCATACCTAAGCATACTCTGTTTCTGAGGTTTCTGTCATCTCCTCCAGCAGCTCAATTATTAAGGCTGGGTAGAAATGGCCTGACTAGGGGGCTACCTCTTCTCTTGTCCTTTTCCCTGTGTGAGTCTATCCTCATGGCTACTTCCTTCCTTCCTTCCTTCCATCCATCCATCCATCCATCCATGTCAGCGACCTCCAGATTTCCATGAACAGCTAGCTCAGTTTTCCAGTCTCCAGTCCAGAACAGTATGTCCAAATCTCTACTTGCATGTTCCACAGGCACCTCAAATGCATCATGTCCCAGACAGGATATATCATCTCTACTCCAAACCTGCTTCCATCTGCATTCTCAATCTCAAGAAATGCATCACCTTCTAGCAAGAAAAGGAGGAGAAGCATCCTAGATCTCTTGTTCAGCTTTACCCTCCTCCAAAATCCAATTAAAATTAATTCTGTTGGAAGCAACTCCTAAGCGTCTTCAGCAGTCGTCGCATCGTCTCCATCTCCTTGTTTCACCTGGACTTTTCAATAGGCTTCTTAACGTTCTTCCTGCCCGTCTCCCTCCACACCACAGAGAGCTTCCCAACATACAGAGCTGATCATGTCAGTTTCCTACTCCATAATGCCTCCCCAGTGCCTATGGGATGAGCTCCACCCCTTCCGGTGACATTCCAGGCTCTTCGTAATTAGACTCCTGTCTATCTGACCACTTTCATCTCCTGGACTCTGCCTTGAGCTTATGATCTAGAAATACTGAATTAGCTGCACGTCTTAGAAGATGCCAGTTACTTTAATGTCCCTGTACCTTTTCACATGCTGCTTTCTCTTCCAGGAAGGTCCTCCCAATACATGCCCGCTCAGCAAATACTATTCATTTTTAAGTCTTAGTACAGGGAATTTGTCATCTGTGAAAACTTTTCTAACTCCTTCCCACTCACTGTTACGATTTTTCATGCTTGTCTTTCCACTGTAGAACAAGTATCATTTATCGAGCGCCTCCGATGGTCAGGCACTGTATTACTTTCTTTACATATTTGCGTTTAATTCTCAAGTCTGTCTATAAGGTAGATGCTATTTGACCAATTATACACATGATAAAATTGAGGCTCAGACGAATGAAATAGTTTCCCCCGATTCATAAACCTAGTTGATGGTGGATACGAGCTTTAATTCCACGTTTATGTGACTTTGAGATGCCGCTCTTTCCATTGTTTTAAACTGGATCTGTTCGTGTCTTGAGAATAAGCACCATATGTTTCCATTTTTATTTTCCTAGTGCCGGGCACAGTGTTTGGTACAGACTAGACACTCAACAGTTACTGAACGAATGAAACTCATAAAGGATTCCATATATTTGTATTCCCAAGGTACCTTATACACATTATCTCTATTTTTCAACCCTGTGATAAGCAACGGTATTACCATTTTTACAGTTGTGGAAGCTAAAACTTGAGCAGTTAAATGACTTGACTAAGGTCATATAGGGGGCAGAAGCTGTGTTTCCTCATTCCATAGCCCACGTTCTTCTCAACACGTTCAAGCACTGATGAATTATGTCTGTTCATGTTGGTCATTCATGGCATGAGAAGTTCTTCAAGCCTTCTATTTCTGCTTGATGTCCTAGAAAGCCTCACCCTTATTACTGAAGATTTTTCAGGAAAAGGAAGTTATGCTCTATTCCTTGTTGAATGCCAGACGTCCATGCTGGCTGCCAATGAATGAATTCTCTGATGACCATGAAAGAATCAACATCAAGGAAGGGATAGAGAGAGATGAAGAGCATACGGTTCAAGTCCAAATTCATTACCGTTACCGTGCCCTTCATGGCATTCTGTGGTTTCACTGTGTTCTTTCCATGGAGCCTTTTCTAACACAACTCGGCAACTTCCGTCCCCTTCTCTCTAGTGAGCCTGGCCTCTCAAATCCCCTCTTACACATCCTGCCTGTCGTTCCTGCTCTCTGATTTTACTTCCACCCTCTGCACTGCCTGAGGTGCCCTTCTCTGAGGCTGTACACAGCTGAACCCATACATCTCCCAAGGACAAGCTCCAGTTCCATCTCCTCTATGAATAATTTCCCATAGCTCCATCCTGCTCGCCCCGACCAAGCATAATGTTGTACCTTATATTTTAGTCTTGGTTACATAATTTGATTGCATTGCTCTATTCTATCTGGCATCCTGTAATTACTTCAGCATCCAAGTTTTATTCCCGGGAATATTGCAAACTCCTTGACAGGAGGGACTGTGCTATATATTTCTTTTCTATTTCACACAGCGCATAGCGCAATTCTAGACAGGCCCTCAATAAATATTTATTGAATTAAATTGGCTATAGCACAGACTGCATTTAAACCTGTACAGAGTTCCTTTTCATAAATTATAGGGGCCTAGACAAGAGGGTCGCTGGAGGGAACCACTGAATATATTCAGTCTGGGCAAGGACACATGAGAAGGCGGGGCTAGGATGCGAGTTCCTGGACAGAGAGTAGTAGGTAAACTGGGATTTGGATCCAAGGGTGGGAAGAGGAAGACTCTGTAGAGTAGAGGAAGGGGAGTAGTAGCTGTGGTGAGAGCAGTGAAGGGAGCTCCAAGACAAGAGAGAGGCCTCCTTAGCAAAGAGCCTGCTGAGAACTTCTGTTTTTAGAAGTTATTAACAAGTTAAATCATTTGACAATGCGTTCTTAGGTAGTCAGGGGATCTGCTAACCAAATATCTTGCTGGTCAGCAAAATAACACTGCTCGCCATAATTTCTGCACAGGTGGAATGAAGAGTTTTCAGAGTTGTATTCATTCAGAACACCTCTATTTGTTTCTAGTACTCCTGTCTCTCAATTCTTCCCCTCCCTCCCCATATCCAAGCCCCGAAACACACACTCACACACATACATACCCTCTCTTTCAATTGGGTAGAACATCCAATTGAAAGAGAGGGTATTTGGGGTGATACTATTCTCTCTTAAGTGACTAGATTCTTGAAGGATTTCGTGATTTTCTTTTCTGTTTTTTTTACTTCTATCTCGGATTTACATGTTTGCGGCTACGGAGGAAGCTCATGTGTGGAATTTGACTTATTACAGATAATATTGATCCTAAAATGACTGTTCAAACACAAAACGACATATCAAACCGTTCACAACATTGATGTTTCCTGGGAATCTTTCAATATAATTTAAAAAGAATCTGCCAGGTTTTTTTCTCTTGGCCTCATTTCTGTACTTATGGTTTATTGCCAGGAACACTTTCCTGAACAGTTCTGAGAAGATAGAAAACGAATATGCCATAAACACAGATTGGGATTAAATGGCAACTCGGGGGACTATTTTGTTAGTTTGCTTGCTTTCCGGTAGGAGAGAAATTATAAAACATTTCCATTCACTTTTGATTGCAATTGAAATCCTTAAATATCTCCAGGGAAACACGTGCCACCAGCCCATTAGGAAACAGTTTCTGATGTCCCATGAATACTATCAAATATCAAGAAATTGTTCTCCAGGAGGAAATGTTTTTCCACCTCTGTCTCTCTTTCCTCTCCCTTCTTTTCCTTGTTCTTTGTGTGTTATTGTGAAGCAATGATTTGTTTCCATTTGAAAGCTTTCTGTTTCTGCTGAGGAGATAGTTTTATGGGATATCACAGATATTGCTGGCTGGCCGGCTCATCTCAGAGCCACACCTTCATCTCCCAGTTGAGTGTGACCACGTGACAAGGTTCTGGCCAGTGAGAGTAAACAGAGGATGCTGTTTGCAGACTCCCAGAACCATAAGGCAATAAACTGGTGTTATTCAAGCCACTAAAGTTTGTGATACTTTGTTACATCAGTGCAGCCACAGAGCAAGACAGTGTAGAGGTTTCTCAAAAAACTAAAAATAGAACTACTGTATGACCCAGCAATTCCACTCCTGGATATAGATCCCAAAAAAACAAAAACACTAATTTGAAAAGATACACGCACCCCAATGTTCACAGCAGCATTATTTATAATTGCCAAGATATGGAAGCAACCTAAGTGTCCATTAACAGACGAATGGATAAAGAAGACATGGCACACACACACACACACACACAATGGAATACTACTCAGCCATAAAAAGAATGACATTTTGCCATTTGCAGCAACATGGATGACCTTGGAGGGCATTATGCTAGGTGAAACAAGTCAGACAGAGAAAGACAAATACTGTATGATATCACTTATATGTCAAGCCTAAAAAATACAACAAATCAGTGAGTATAACAAAAAAGAAGGAGACTCACAGACATAGAGAACAAGCTAGTGGTAACCAGTGAGGGGCAGGGGGCAGGGGAAACATAGAGGTGGGAGAGTGGGAGCTACAAACTACTGGTGTAAGATAGGTTCAGAGATAATACTGTACAGCACGGGGAATCCAGCCAATATTTTGCATTAACTGTAAATGGAGTGTAACCTTTAAAAATTGCATTAAAAAGAAATATGGAGGAAAACAAATAAAAAATGCAAAAACAAAAATTGTTACACCAGTAATAGGAAACAAATACACTAGGTTTGCCTGTTTCCCTACCCCGTCTCTTTATTCCGAATAACTCCCCACCACTCCCTCTTCTCCCCACTCCACCTTGTGCTATGAGGCCTGTTAGTCTGGTAAATCCATTGGAATTTTAGACAATAGACTAGAATTAGGCACCTCCTTAAATTCCCGTTCCTTTGTGTAACGACTCTCAGGTGCTCAGTAGCGACAGCCACTTTCACACGTGAAGATGGCACTGCTGAGCCCCTGTGGTCACAGCCCTCCTCACTTTGAACTCGTGTTACTGTAGCAACCTTCTCTGTGTTCTCCATACTATGTTTTATCTCTCTAACTGGATAAAACTGACCTTTCTCATACGCCACGTTTATCATGGAAGTCTCTGATCAAGAACCTACACTGGCTCTCTCTTTCCCTAATAAACTGAGACGGTCTTCTTTTTAGCTTTCAAAATCTGATCTTACTCTGGATTTCTAACCTGAGCTTGAACTTTCTGTTTGATTGGGTTACTCTCTTCCTATCTGCCACATCCCAAACCATAGCAAACCTTTGCCTAGCTTGGAATTATCTTCCCTTGGTTTTTTTCTTTTCTTTTAAAGTCCCCTCCCTCCCTCCTTCTTTCCTTTCTTTCCACTGACACTCTGTACGTTCTTGAAAGTTTCACTTCAGTTACCAAACATCCTGACTCTTCTAATTACTGTTGACTTTCTGTTACCTGATTGTTGAACTGTACTTGGTACCACCTATGTGGTTTTATTTGTGAGTTAAAGCTTATATTCCTGTAGTTCCTTTTGCCTGTGATTCAGGACAGAGCACATGGTAATAATGCACATGGATTCATACTTAATTGATCCCATTCTCTCTTGCCTCCTGGACTCCTCCCTCGTTACTGTGTAACCAATGCCAAAGATTCTCCATAGCGCTAACTGTGGACTGGGAGAGTGGGTTCAGAGGCTGTTAGTGGGACCAGATCTGAAACCTGCTGCAGTCAGGATTGTGTTCTCTCCCCCTGAGCAAACTGTTTGTGGAAAGGCTTGGCAAGTACTGGTTACTTGATCGACTGAACAGACGTTTTAGAACACGCTCATAGTCTTGTTCATCACATTTACCTTTCAGTATGTAAGCATCACCATCACCACCACCATCACCATCATCATCACCATCACCACCACCATCATCATCACCATCACCACCACCACCACCATCACCATCATCATCACCATCACCACCACCATCACCACCACCATCATCATCACCATCACCATTAGCATCACCATCATCATCACCATCACCACCACCATCACCATTATCATCACCATCACCACCACCATCATCATCATCATCACCACCACCATCACCATCACCATCGTCATCACCATCACCACCACCATCACCATCATCACCATCACCACCACCACCATCACCACCACCATCACCACCACCATCATCATCACCATCACCACCATCAGTATCATCATCATCACCATCACCAGCATCCATCATCACCATCACCATTAGCATCACCATCATCATCATCACCATCACCATTAGCATCACCTTCATCATCATCACCATCATCACCATCAGCATCACCATCATCACCATCATCATCATCACCATCATCACCATCAGTATCACCATCACCACCATCATCATCACCATCACCATCACCATCATCACCACCACCATCAGCATCACCATCATCATCACCTTCATCATCATCACCATCATCATCATCTAAAGCTTCCAGTATTTTCTCGAAAAGGTAACCCAGGTATCAGAAACTTCTACCTTACTGGGGGTCATCTGTCCTTGATATTTAAATAAAATTTGGTTTATGTCTCCATTCCAGTGGGATACTCAATGTTTCTTCCATGATCTTTAGGCTTCCAGGGAAGTGACATTTTTCATAATCACTTCTGGCTGTGAGTTCCTACTTTGGTTCCAGGTTCGATTTCCAGTCTGCATTCTGCCCTCTTGGATGTTGTTTCTTTTCCTGTCTGATATTAGCCTGCTGCATATTGCCCTTATCCAACGTCTTTTCTCTTCAAAGTCCCACCAACTTAAGCTGCTGAGTATTGCAGATTTTATGAAGATTTAGGGGTTGATGGTGGTTGACCTGGAGGGTTAGATGGTCTGTGCTCATTGATTCTATTAAAAGCATATTAGACATTCCTGTTCTACCCTTTAGATAGACCTGCCTTAAAAATTACTGATCATCTCTTCTGCCATGCCAGGGGAGCCCCTCTCCGCTTTAATTCCTCCTCTCTCCTTGTAGATTTTGATTTGTATCCATTTCTGGGGAAAACCATTTAGATATTCTTTTGTCCTGCCTCAGAAGATTCAAGCCAAGCCTTGTGGGCTTCAATTTTATAATCAAACATGTCTATATAGGTGTGTTCCTAAACAAAGATGGTTTTCTCCTTGAGAAAATTTCTGCTAGTACTGCACTAATTTTTTTTCTCTTGTACTATTAATGGAAAATGTAAATCAGAATTAATTGTGAAAATCATAAAATGTTACCATTCCATATCTTTGGGTATTTAGATTGTGGGTAATCATTACTTTCTTTTTTTCAACATTTTTGTAATGAATATGTATTTATTCACAACTAGAAAATCATGAACAAACTAATCCAAAATGAATACAAATAAAAGAAAAAAATATTAAAACTGATGAATATATAGGTACATATTATTTATATTTTGAAATATTTATGAGTCCTTTAGTTTTAGAATCGAAACTTCTAAAAGAGGATAATTTTTAAGCACGTCCTTTCTAAGGAGTTAATGCACTGTGGGTCTCCGATAAATGTGAAATGATGTCTACTTGATTCACTCCCTCAGCTGACGTACTGACACTGCTTCAAGACATTAAACCATTTTATGAGGAAACTTGATGAGTACAAGTTATTGCCCCATTATCGGTGTAAGACACAGAATAAAATACCCTTCAGTTGGGCCAATGGGAATAAGGCCTGTAAAGCAAGAATAACTTTGAAGAGAAGGAACTAAAGTGATCAAAATGGACACCAGAAATATTGAAGGGACACAAATATTAGAGAAAAATACGATGAGACAGAGCAAGATAATGACTATGAAACATGGGCCTTTTTGGCCAAAATTTTTTTCTGTTTTGTCCCTGCTGCTATCACTTTGTTAAATCAACAATTCAGTCTGGGCCAGATGCTCTAGTGATTAAGCTTTAAATAAGGATATTGAAATAATCGAGACAAATGATGGAGTCATCCATTATCATAATATATTTTCATAACGCCAAACAATCCCGCATTTAATCAAGAGATTGGCAGGATGAAGTTGATAATTCGCAGTTGTAATGTAATGAAAATGTTATAATTCATGGATGAGACACCCAGACTACATCATGTATTAGGAGTTTAACTTGACTTATAACTCTTTCTGGAATTTAAACCGTCAAACCCGACCATATGCGTTGACTTTTATAGTGATTTAAAGAGTTGTTTGGTGAAAATAGATGTTGACAAAGTTACAAAATTTTCTTTTTTCTTTCTTTCTTTTTTTTTTTTTTTTAAAGATTGCTGTTCTCTCTTTGGATACTAGAGCTGGGTGTTTTGCAATAATCCAAGAGTTTCTCTTTCCCCGTAATCCATGGCCTGGGACGGATTGTGGTCATTTTGCATGCTTGATCTTGGTGGATGGGTCTAGGCAAAAAGAGCCTCACAGAACATAGTGATTAACCTCTGGTGGTGGCAGCAAGATAATAGTGTAAGTTTGGAAATAAGGGACCCAAAGCCCTGATATCCCAAGTATCACCTGATTCCCCAGGGAAGTGCCTCGTCTTCTGGATGTGGTTTGCCTTCAACTTAGTGCTGCTGTTGTAGCTATTCAGAGCGCTGGTCACGATGCTGGACCTGAAGGGTGAGTGATTATCTTGTAAGGACAAGCTCAATTCCTGTGGAATCTCACAGGAGGATCTCAGCTACTGCACGATGCTGTCGATACTGAAAAAATGAAATAGTGCCGAATTGTCGCAGTAGCGTAGTAAAGTGTCTTCTCAAATGAGCTGTAATTTGATCAGGCACACGTTATCCGCTCATAGAGAAAAGTAAGGAATTACTAACCGGCTTATGACGTACTCTCTAATTGGTTCCGCTAACTTTTAGTTACGGCATAAGGGAATAAACAGGGAATCCTGTTTTGGGCTTTGGCTAGGCCAGAGAGACATCATGAAATTTCCCTACATGATAAAAATGATTAGATGTACCACCATTTAGCAAACATAATAAGGCAATAACCCATAATCTATTAAGAGCTGCATAACCGTCCTGACTGCATGGTCAATGAACCAGTATGAACATGAAACTCCCCGGGAATAAACTGATCTGATGTGTGGGAGGGAATGACCTCCTTTAGGGCACCGAGTACCCTGAAGAGTGATTTACTCTCTTGTCCTACAAAAAGCCATTTGCCTCACAGGGGTGACATTTTTCTTACCCATGAGTTTCAACGCAACTGCTACTGTTACCTGCTTATGTAAAGGGAAATGAACATTTGAGGTAACTACCTAAATCTTATGGACCAGTAAAATGCTTTTTCTTCAGTTGCCTTGATATTTCAGTCAAATGTTTTTTGGCCTCAGTGCTGATTGCCTTAATTTTACGTTTCGCTTTGGACGCGGAGACTAGACTGTGTCGTAGGAGGGAAAACTAGTCAAAGTTTTCCAGAGTGTTTGAGATAACCCATAATGCTATGTTAAAAGAAAATTTGCTTGTGATATGCGGCCCAATGATAATGGATGCATTTTTATCTTTTAATATTTACTGTTTAAGCCAAGGTTTTAATATTTAGATCAATAAACATGGCTTATTATCCAAAGGCTAAAAAAATGGAGTTTGATGTTTTTAGCATCAGAACCTGGCCACTTCTCACCACCTCCTCTGCCGACACCTTGTCTGAGGTACCATCACGTCACACCTGGATGGTTGTAAAAGTCTCAAAGCTGGTCGCTTGCTTCCATCCTAGTGCTGTGCTCCATTTGTCACACAGCAGCCGAGTTTTCCTATAAGATGCAAGTCAATTGTTGCCATTTCCCCACTAGAAACTCTCCATGGCTTCTCATTTTCACTCAGAGCAAAGGCCATGGTCCTCACCATGGCCGAAGGCTCTGCAAGATTGGTCCCCAGCCCCCTCTCTGCCCACTTCTTGAGTCCTTGCCGCTGTTCCAACCACACTGTCTTCCCGGTCATTCCCTGACTACTGGAAGCAGTGTCTGCCCTTGTGATCTTTACACTTGCCATTTCTTCCACCTGGAATGCATGACTCAATTGTTCAGCTGCTCCAGGATCTCTGCTTAAGTGGCCCCTTATCAGAGAAGCCTTTTGTGACCACTCTCCGTAAAGGAGATGCTACGCTCAATACCCCTTTCTTTCCCTTATTCTTCTTCATAGGATCATCGTCATCTGATATTTCCCGTATTTATCTCTGGATTTGTTTATTGCCAGGCTCCTCCCATCCCTAAGCATATGTACGAGGGCAGAGACTTTATATTTTTGTTTACTTTGCATGGCAGATTGAATTTTCCAAGATGGCCACAAGATCTCCTGTCTTCTTAGAATGTGATATTGACACTCCTCCAGCAAGAGATGTGGGGGGGCAGGGGAGGGTGGGCTATGCTCTTCCACTTGAATCTTGGCAGGCCTGTGGCTACTGGCAGAAGCGATGCTATGTGATTTCCAAGGCTAACTCATAAGAGTGATACAGCTTCCTCCTGGTCCCCTAGGGATTCTCAGTCTTGGAACCCAACCACCATGCTGTGAGGAAACACTGGCTCGAAGAATAGGCTGTGTTTTATTGATGCAGTGACATTAATTGATGAGGTCCGGGATCGACTACTAGACATGTGACTAAGGAAGCTTTTGTGATGACTCCAGGCCCCAGTCACCATCTGACTGCGGCTATATCAGTGACCCCAAGAGACAACTGACTTATCAACCTCCAGAAGTATGTGGCATAATAATAAAATGATTGTCATTTATTTAGATGTTGGGATCTCTCATTTAGCAGCAATAGACAACCAGAACACTGTGTCTCCCAGAGCCTGAAATAGTGCTTGAAACATACTTCCTCAATAAATATTTTCTGATTAGACAAATGGGGAAGAACTCTAGAGGTGAAAAGCCTCCTGGTTTCTGGTTAGAAGCTTCCTTTAGCCTTCTCTATTCTAGTGGCAACTTCTGATTAGTTAATTTACATGTTGTGCATCCCCCTGTATATTTAGACATTTCAAGCTAGCAATTCTGTTTGAATTTTTGAGAATAGATAGCTCACAAGATCTGAATAAAGGAAGGTTAAACTTAAGAGGCTTAAACATATAGTCTTTTTTTTTTTAGCGTTTTCTTTTTTTGAGTATTTAGTTACATGTACCTATCTTCGACAGAGAGAATGTTAGTAAGTCTAGAAAAAGACATTCATGAGGAAGAGGCTAAGGTCTTGGTATTATCTGTTGATTGCCTTTATCTTTGCTGTATAGGTATTCCCCACTTTTCGAAAGTTCACTGTACGCCATTTTGCTTTTATGAAAGACTTACATTGATACCTATTTTCACTAACCTAGATAAATCTGAAAAGGATTTTCATGTTTCTGAAAAGAAGTAAGAAGCAAAGATAGCGTTCAGTGTTTGTTTCGCAGGGGCTGTTGCAGAAGCAGTGGAAACCCTGAGTGGCAAGAGTGGCGCCACCAAGCCCCTTCCCCGGGAGTCTCAGTTTGTTTTGTGCATCGTTAGCAAGATGTGTCCTAAGGTACTTGCTTCTTTGCCTTATGCCTTTTTGGCTTACAGGAAAGGTTTTGTACGAACAGCTCTACTTTCAGAGAGCAAGGGGAACCTGTACTTCTTCCCAGTTGTAATTACTCACATCGGGAACAGAAAAGCTTTCGCCCAGTTTACAGTTTATACTATCACTATAGCAGAATTTCAGACAAAAGCAAGAAAGCAGGGCTTCCCTGGTGGCGCAGTGGTTGAGAGTCCGCCTGCCGATGCAGGGGACACGGGTTCGTGCCCCGGTCCGGGAAGATCCCACACGCCGCGGAGCGGCTGCGCCCGTGAGCCATGGCCGCTGAGCCTGCGCATCCGGAGCCTGTGCTCCGCAACGGGAGAGGCCACAACAGTGAGAGGCCCGCGTACCGCAAAAAAAAAAAAAAGAAAGAAACCATTTTCAAAGTCACCATAACTCGCATGGAGTAAAATTGTTTTAAAATGGGCTCTTTTCTTACTAAGAAAGACCTATTACACCTGTATTGTTTTCCTGTTCACTACCCAGTGTCAAAGCAATGGGGTGTTCTCAGACTCAACCCTTAAAAATGTCACCTGTGCTCAAACGTAAAAGTCGCCCAGCTAGCTTCAATCACTTTGATACGAAGGAGTCAAGCTTCTATCTTGGGGCATTTCAAAGAGGTCCCGGAGCGCCATTTCTTTCTTCATTCTTTGACTGACACTCGCTCTTGGTAGGCCTTTGCATCACGACCCACAGCTTTTCCAACGCCCATCTGGCTGTTGAAGCGTGAAACGGGGGTCTTGCAGAGATGTGAGGTAGGAGGCCAGGGTTGGCTGTGGGTTTTTTTTCTCCGAAAACACGCAGGAGCAGCGTAGGAAAGGGGCCGCCTCATTTGCAGTATCATCCCGTTATGTGTACATCGCCCATCTCTGTGGCTCAGAGAGGAAACCTGAACAATGAAGGGTACCTCAGGGTAGGGGAACCGCCTCATAACTAATGCTTTCAACTCTCCCACCACTTTCTAGACTTCACCTCTGGGGAGAGCAGAGCCCTTCAGGCAGAGATCCTCATGTGTCCCATGGCCCTTCGTCTCTCTATAATCTCGGTGATTTTCTCTCGTACTCCTGGGGGCTGACAGCAAGTTTGCAAAACAGCGCGAATGAGGAAAGTCACGTTAGAAATTTAGTGTGGGCTTAAGGCAGGGCACAAGGCGTCGGGATTTAAGACCAGGCATTCAGTGACTGTGTAGCTATGGCACAAGATTTGGGATGCGTATTGCTTATGCCCCAGTTGAGCTACCCCAGCTGCCTTTGCATGGAGCAGAGACAAATCTTTCCTACCAAGTGCCAACTAAAGAATGTCGCTTGTCACCGGCTCTACATGGATTAGCCATTAGCCACTGCAGTCGCTGACCTCCAACACATCCTGAAAGGAATTCAGGGTGGAGATCAGAAATGAGGCAGCCTGTGTTCTGGGATAAACTGGCAGAACAGGCCTTCGGATCGTTAGATATTTCGGAAGGCTCAGGGTCTCTTATAACCTAATCTCAGAAGTGACCGATTGTTACTTCTACCATCTTTTTTTTTTGCGGTACACGAGTCTCTCACTGTTGTGGCCTCTCCCGTTGCGGAGCACAGGCTCCGGACGCGCAGGCTCAGCGGCCATGACTCACGGGCCCAGCCACTCCGCGGCATGTGAGATCCTCCCGGACCAGGGCACGAACCCGTGTCCTCTGCATCGGCAGGCGGACTCTCAACCACTGCGCCACCAGGGAAGCCCTCCAGACTTCTAATTGTCAAGTCTGATGCCGTTGTGAATCTTCATTTTCACGTGCTTCCTGTCTTTGTGTTCTTGAAACTTTTAGGCTTTTCTCTTTATCCCCTTTATTCTGGAGTTTCATATTGTGTATGGGTTTTTTTCTTCTTCCTACATTTGTGTATTATCCTGGGTATGTGATGGGCTCTTTCAATTTGGAAACTCAAGCTCTTCAATTCTGTGAAGTTTTTTGTTTTTATTTATTCGGTAATTTTCTCAGTTACCTCTTTCTGGGGTCATATTTGTTGCATGTTTAACGTGTATTGATTCTCTGCTTTTCTTAGTATTATTTTTTCTATTTTCTACCAATTTTTCTTTGATCTACTTTCTGAAAGATTTTCTCAACTTTTATCTTCCAAAACTTTTATTAATTTTTAAATTTCTGCTTTTATATTTTTAACGTCCAAGAAGTCCTTTGTTGTTTGATGAATGTTTCTTTCCTTTTTTTTTTTAAACACTTTGTCCTTCCATTCTACTTTTATCATCTTGTCTAATTTTTTCCCCCATTGGATGCTTTCTGAGAATGTATGACTTAATAATCCTGGACTGTCTACTAGTGCTGAAGAGTGATGCATGAAAGTTGATTGGAAGCGTATGTTCAGAGGCAGGGCTTGTCAAGATGTGGGCTTTAATTTAGGGTAATTTGTTGGTGTTCTTTCCTTGATGGATATCTCAACTCTCAGTATTTATAGGTCTTTTTTTTCTCTTGTATTGTTTAGTTTCCTCAGAGAAAAATTACCCAGTCTCTTGCTTACGGTGTGTTTGTTGGGGGATGGATAAGAAACTAGGCTGCAGGATTCTAAGAGCAGAGCAGAGTAAGGAGGATGGGAGATCTCATCACACCTTATGCATGATTTCACCCTGTTTTCCTCAGCTCTGGCTGGCACCCCTGAGTCTGGAGCTTGTCTGCGTTTAGGCTTTCAGTAAATTGGCAACATGGAGGGAGACAGGCAGTTACCTCATTGTAGCAGCTAAGGGAGGGGACTCAGGGCAAGGGGTTTAGCTGCTTCACAGACAGACTTTCAACCAGTGCGGCTCTGGTTCAGACTCAGCCTCCCCCCAGCCTTCACAAGCACTTCCGGTCTCCTGTCTGGGGAACATGCACTTTGCTGTTACTGCACATAGAGGGGAATTTATTAGAGCATCGGTTCTCAGAGTGTGGTCTGGGGGTCTGAAAAGTCAAAAGAATTTTTATAATAATACTAAGATGAGATTTTCCCTTTTCACTCACATATTCCCGTGAGCGTACAGGGGAATTTTCTAGAGGCAACATGATGTGTGATAATGCAACAGATTAAATGCAGAAGCAGATATGGGAATCTGGCTGTCTTCTGCTACGCCAAACATTACTGAGCTTTATAAAAATGTGCAACAAAGCCACTCTTCTCGCTATGTTTTCTTGGTTTGAAATATAAACTTATCTTTCATAAAATATGTTATTCACGTTAACATGTACTGGATTTATTAATATTGTTAAGTGGATTAATAAAGAAATACTAAAAGTTTCAGCTTTGGGGAAATATATATATATTTTTATGTATATATATACACAATACCTTTATATATAAATATATAAAAATATATATGTATATATTTCCCCAAAGCTGATACTTTTAGTATATAACCAACATGAACAAAAGCTCTTTGAGGTCTTCAATACTTTTTTTTTTTTTTTGCAGTACGTGGGCCTCTCACTGTTGTGGCTTCTCCCGTTGCGGAGCACAGGCTCCGGACGCGCAGGCTCAGTGGCCATGGCTCACGGGCCCAGCTTCTCTGGCATGTGGGATCCTCCCGGACTGGGGCACGAACCCGTGTCCCCTGCATCAGCAGGCGGACTCTCAACCACTGCGCCACCAGGGAAGCCCTTCAATATTTTTTTAATAGTATGGAAGGGTCTTGAGACCAAAACATCTGAGGTCACTGTATTAGAATAATACTCTTGGATTCTTTCTTCTCATGCTTTCACTCCTCCCCAGGTGACAAGAGTGACTTAATCGGAGAGTTTGGGAGAAGAACTGGGCAGGCGCGGCTCAGCCCTTTCGTCTCACTTTTCTTTTACGTGATCCTAACTTCTTACACTTAAGATTTGCCTGTCTGTAACAGAGCATGTGTTCTTAACAGTTTTTGGCCGGGGGTCAGCTTAGGGCCCGTGGCACTGTCCTGTGATGAGACATGAGTTGTCCCATCATGGCTTGTGATTCTTATTGGGTAGATCTGTCTAATTCAGGGGTGGAGTTGGCAAATCTATCTAGTTCAGGCAGAATAAGCTATGCTTTCTCAGAAGAGCTTTATTTGTGATAAAGGAGACATTTAACTTTTAAAGAAGTTTTGATTTTTGAGAGATTTTAGACTTACAGGCAAGTTGCAAAAAATAGTACAGAGAGTTCCTAGATACCCTTTGTCCAGCTTCCCCTAATGTTAATGTTTTATGTAACCACAGGACAGAGATAGAAAGCAGGAGATCACAGTACATTACAATAAACTAACCCACAGACCTTTTTTGAATTTCATCAGTTTTCCCACCAGTCTTTTTCTGGTCCAGGATCCAATCCAGGATTTCACATTAAAAGTGACATTTTGATCTCCTACTGCCCGGTTCCTGCATCTGTGTCTTAACCGGTTGTATATTCAACTGAGAAAAAGCTGGGGGTTGGGAGTTATTTATCAGTCAGCCTTGTCTCCCAGCACCTCCCAATGTTGAATCTTTCTAGAATTCTATGGTGTGAAGAGATGAGTTCTTGTCTTCTTCCCCATGTTCTCCACTGTGGTATTTTCTATCTTCTCCCTTTGACTTACTCAGTTGCCTCAAGTCCACATCTTTCCCAGCTTCCAGAACTTTGTTGCTAACTCTCTTCTGCTCTTGTCTGCCCTTGTATTTCCTGTGGTTTGCTTTTTCGGTGACTTACACTCTTGCCCTCAGTCTAAGGTCAGTTGCCAAGCCCCACCCGTGCTCTGAGAACGTGGGAGTTAATAAATTCTTATTCCTTTAATATTGTTATTATTGGTTGGGTTTTAGAAAGAAGCAGCGATAAATAATATTTTTAATCTCCTTGTTTAATTAGAATCTGACCCTTGATATATAATCCCCAATTTGTACATTATTTTTGCTTTTCAATGGAAAACCTCATTTAAATACTTTTAATGACTCTTGTACTGAAATGAAGCCCTGTAGTCACTTTTCAAGCAAAACCATGGCAAGATTAGGGAAAAATTGGGTAACTTTAAAACTAATTTTAGGTATACCTGTTGTTTGTAATCAAACACATGTAGGCCCTGATTAGAATGCTTTTTGTAGCTTACCTTGAATTTCTTAGCTTGGAATCAAAAGACCCATGCCCAGAGATGGGTCTTATCCTTTAGGCTTGGCTGGCATCATGGTGCCTGCAGCTACTCACTGCTCAGAGATCAACTGTAGGTCTCTCCTAGTCACCTCTTCCTTCAGTTTCTAAAAAGGAAGAATTGCTGGAAGGAACAAACACTATCTTATCTCTGGTTCCCAGTACCCAACTTTTTCCTATCATTTTCTCACACTCAACTGAGAAGGAAGAGTGAGATTATGGCTATGTTATACTTTTCAATAAAGTATTTGGCTGTCCTTAATTACTTTTCCTTAAAAGTAATCAGGTTCTCTATGTTTACAGTATTTATAAGAAGAGTAAAACATTCTCTTCCTATCTCTTATATTAAAAAGTTGCCTTGATATAGCTATTCCTTGTCTTTATACTTTTGCTTTTTATTTTAATTTACTATTTATTTATTATTGAGGTATAGTTTATTTACAACATTATATAAGTTTCAGGTGTACAACATAGTGATTCACAATTTTTAAAGATTATATGCCATTTATAATTAGTATAAAATATTGGCTCTCCCTGGGCTGTACAATATATCCTTGCAGCTTATTAATTTTATACATATATAATTAATAATTATATATAATTAATTATATAAATAATTATATATAATAATTAATTATATAAACCTCTTAATAATATATTAAGAGGTTTGTACCTCTTAATCCCATACACTTATCTTGACCCTCTCCTCTTCTTCCCTCTCCCCACTGGTAACTACTAGTTTGTTCTCTATATCTGTGAGTTTGCTTCTTTTTTGTTATATTCACTAGTTCGTTGTATTTTTAGATTCCACATGTAAGTGGTATCATACAGTATTTGTCTGTCTTTGTCTGACTTACTTCACCAGGCATAATACCCTCCAAGTTCATCTGTGTTGTTGCAAATGGCAAAATTTCAGTCTTTTTTATGGCTGAGTAGTATTCCATTGTGTATATATACTACATCTTCTTTATCCATTTGTCTGTTGCTGGACACTTAGGGTGCTTCCATATCTTGGCTATTGTAAATAATGCTGCTATGAACATTGGGGTGCATGTATTTTTATATTCATAAATAATGTGCTATATTATTTGTTGTATATTTAAAAGTTGCATCCATGACTTTCTCATAGGGTGGAAGGTGAGGGATGAGAATGGGGGTGGAGAAGGGAATGTAGGGGACAGTTTCCTTAACTGTGATGCTTTAGTTCTTAAAAGATTAAGATCTGGAGCACATATGACAAAATATTATTGTTAATTTTGAGGGGTGGAAATGGGTGTTTATGACATCATTGTTACTCTTTGGCATTTTAAAAATAATTTTTTCAAATTTATAACCATTTTTTTTTTAAGCTGGATGTAGCTTGATTTTACTGGGAATCACAGTGACTACCTGGTCTTCTGTCATCTGAGAATGGATCATCTTCCATAAGTGAAAGGATTGTATCCAACTGAAACTTAACTTTTAGGTATAAATGTTATTTCCTAGGCTGCACCTACCTTAGTAAACCTTGGGACGGTAGAAACAATAATTACAAAGCAGTACTTCTATGTATCTGTTCTCACTTGGTCTGCAGAAATTTCAGCCTTCTCAGATTTGGTAAAGTGGTCTAGAGATCTCTAGGAAATGTCTGTGTCATAAAAACTTCAAAGTCATCTCCTGTCCTGGCTAGCTACAATAATGACTCCAGGTATGGCAGATGTCTTACTCAGCTGTGTCACCAGTGTCCGCCCAAGGCACCAGAGCTGCCAGTGTTCTAGTTGCTTGGTGATTCTGGTAATGAGGGCACTGACCTCTGCACCCTTGAAATCTAGGTCATTGAATTGATCACCACCCCTGGCGACAAGGTGTACAGAGCTCCTGCTACCAATACCTCGCCATCACCGGCTCTAGTGTCGCTGATGTTTCACAGTCTGAAGGTCCCATGGAGGCTTCAGAGAAGGAATTATTTTGGCTCTTCTTGGTGCAACCTGCAGTGGGTGTGGGCTGGAGGACAGTCTGAGCGACAGTCACCTGCTATGCTCTCATTCACTTCTCTCTTCCAAGCTTGGGCCATTGACTCTCTTATTAGAATGAGTTTTTTCCTGGGAAGAACCTTGATCATCATTAAAATAGACTCCTGGTGAGCCTGTCTCACTAGTCCCTGTGGAATGTCAGGATAGTAGAATAGATTCGAGGTGACACACCTTAGACTCAAACTGGGACTCTGTTACAGGTTCTAAAGCGTGTATATTTTTAAAAACGTGGTTAGGGCTTCCCTGGTGGCGCAGTGGTTGAGAGTCTGCCTGCCGATGCAGGGGACACGGGTTCGTGCCCCGCTCCGGGAAGATCCCACATGCCGCGTAGCGGCTGGGCCCATGAGCCATGGCCGCTGAGCCTGTGCATCCGGAGCCTGTGCTCCGCAACGGGAGAGGCCACAACAGTGAGAGGCCCGTGTACCGCAAAAAAAACAAATAAACAAATAAACAAAAAACGTGCTTAAAAAGGGACCTTACCTAATATGGAATATTTACCATCCTGACTTTAGAAATTATTTTTATTATTCTAATGAAGGCAGCAGCAAAAAAAATGTCCTGGGTCTCTGAGAGTCATCTGTAAAATCAAAGCATAATAATGACTTTAGAATATATGCAAAACAGGACGCAGATATAAATATTGCTTAGGTCCAGAAGCAGGAAGTACAATACAAAACTGGCTCTATTAGCATGTCCAGAAGCTATTGTGGGTTAAATTATTTAATATGTTATAAGAAAAAAACATGTCAATCAGAAAAGGAGGTAGATGATCAGTGATGGAAGTCCGCAAAGTCACGGAGGGAGATTTGCCATTACATCCCAGCTCCGCCCAAGAGAAGTTCTCCTGGCCAGTGGACTTCATCTGTCTGGGGACAGGGACAGCTTTTTTGAAGTGATACAGCTGACAAGTCCCCACATAGAGCAATCAATCCCATTAAATGTCAGAACTTAAATCCAAGTACTGTTTATCTGATTCCGTGGTCACTAAGTTAAGAGGGTACAACTCAAGGTCCCTTTGGCAGTTAAATTTCTTGTTTTAAAGACATAATTTGCATTTAGATTTATGTACTAGTCGTTTGCAGTCAAGGTTAATTTGAGTACATCCATTGAAGAACGATCTACTTACTTTCAGGTTGTGAAAAAAATCAACTAGTTGAGCTTGCAAAGTTGAGAAGAAGATTCTGGAGAACTACGAATTCACTGAAGTGCTAACATGAGGATTCTTGGTAGTAAACTCCCACCTTGGTAGCGCCCTACCATGGCAGATAGTCCGCAACAAAAGCAATGCAATTACATTAGAATATTTAGAATACAGAAGAGAATCAGTCACAATTTCACCGATATTACAGTTTTGATGTTACTGTTAATTTTGAGTGTATTTACATGTAATCATTGTGTGTGTGTGTGTGTGTGTGTGTGTGTGTGTGTGTGTGTGTGTGTAAGTGTGTGTTGTATATATAATTTAGGTCCTGGAGTTTTTTTTTTTTATTAAAATGGTAAATTTTATTTTTTTTAATTCTTTTTTTAATTTATTTTTTTGGAACTTTATTGTATTTATTTTTTATACAGCAGGTTCTTATTAGTTATCTAATTTATACATATTAGTGTATACATGTCAATCCCAATCTCCCAGTTCATACCACCACCACCACCCCCCGCCACTTTCCCCCCTTGGTGTCCATATGTTTGTTCTCTACATCTGTGTCTCTATTTCTGCCCTGTAAACCGGTTCATCTGTACCATTTTTCTAGGTTCCACATATATGTGTTAATGTACGATATTTGTTTTTCTCTTTCTGACTTACTTCACTCTGTATGACAGTCTCTGGATTCATCCATGTCTCTACAAATGACCCAATTTCGTTCCTTTTTATGGCTGAGTAATATTCTAAAAAATGGTAAATTTCATTTTATGTTAGTTTTTTTTTGAAGTATAGTTGATTTACAATGTTGTGCTAAAGTCTGCTGTACAGCAAAGTGATTCAGTTATACATATATATACATTCTTTTTTAATATTCTTTTCCATTATGGCTTATCACAGGATACTGAATACATTTCTCTGTGCTATACAGTAGGACCTTGTTTATTATCCATCCTCTATCTAATAGCTTACATCTGCTGACCCCACCTACCACTCCGTCTCTCTCTCCCCCAACCTACTCCCCCTTGGCAACTACAAGTTTGTTCCATATGCCCATGAGTCTATTTCTGTTTCATAGGTAGGTTCGTTTGCGTCATAGTTTAGATTCCACATATAAGTGATATTCTATGGTATTTGTCTTTCTCTTTCTGACTTATATCACTTAGTATGATAATCTCTGCATGTTGCATGTTGCTGCAAATGGCATTATTTCATTCTTTTTAATGGCTGAGTAGTATTCCATTGTATATATATATACCACATCTTCTTTATCCATTCATCTGTCGATGGACATTTAGGTTGTTTCCATGTCTTGGCTATTGTGAATAGTGCTGCTATGAACCTAGGGGTGCATGTATCTTTTTGGATTAATTTTTGTCTGGATACATGCCCAGGAGTGGGATTGCTGGATAATATGGTAATTCTCTTTTTAGTTTTCTGAGGAACCTTCATACTGTTCTCTATAGTGGCTGTACCAATTTACATTCTCACCAGCAGTGTAGAAGGGTTCCCTTTTCTCCACACCCTCTCCAGCATTTGTTATTTGTAGAGTTTTGTTTTGTTTTTTTAAAGACACTATTTTTGAGAGCAGTTTTAGTTTCACAACAAGGTTAAGAGGAAGGTACAGAGAGTTCCCATATTCTCCTGCCCGCACACACGCTTAGCCTCCCCCATCATCCCCCACCAGAGTTGTACATTTGTGACAATTGATGAACCTACGTTGACTCATCATAATCACCAAAAGTCCATAGTTCACATTATGGTTCAATCTTTTTTTTTCAACATCTTTATTGGAGTATAATTGCTTTACAATGGAGTGTTAGTTTCTGCTTTATAACAAAGTGAATCAGCTCTTAGTGTTGTACATTCTATGGGTTTGGACAAATGTATAATGACATGTTTCCACCATTAGAGTATAACGCAGAGGAGTTTCACTGCCCTAAAATCCTCTGTGCTCTGTCTAGTTAACCTGTCCTACCCCTCCTCCATCCCTGACAATCACTGATTCTTTCACTGTCTCCACAGTTTTGCCTTTTTCAGATGTCATACAGATGGAATCATGCAGTAGGGAGTCTTTTCAGATTGACTCATTTCCCTTAGTCATATGCATTTAAGGTTCCTCCATGTCTTTTCATGGCTTGATAGCTCATTTCTGTTGTTTAAATTTTTATTGGAGTATAGTTGCTTTCCAATATTGTGTTAGTTTCTACTGTACAGCAAAGTGAATCAGCTGTTTATGTCAGAGAATGTTTTGCCTATGATCTCTTCTATAGGTCCTGACTTTTTAATTAAGCCTTTCTTTATGTGTTTCACAAATTTTTATTGAATTGCCGTTATTTTCTAGGTGTTGCTTAGGTGCCGGGTGGATAAAAGCTTTTGCCTTCAAGGAATGTACCTTCTTAAATGAGGGACAGAAAAGAAACAAGGGAAAGATCAAACAGGTGGCATGTCTGGTGGCAGTCGAGGACAGGAAGAGTAAGTAAAGCAATGGAAGGAGGGAGAGAGTGATGGATGTGCTCCAGGATGGGGTGAATCAGGGAAGACTTCTCAGAGGAGGTGACAGTGAATAAAGGTCTCACTCAACTCTCAAGAGGATGCAGTAGTAAATGAAAAGAGGGAAGATCTAGATTGAATAAGACTTGGGATTACTGATGTCTGTTACTAAAAGCCAATTTATTTCTTCAGACTTAGGAGTGGGTTAGATATATTATGGCTATTAAATCTTTATTAGCACTGGCATTTTAGAATATTGGACATATTTATTATCTCAAAATGCAGGCGTGTATATTTGTATGCACGTTCATTGGAATAAAAGGAGAAGACTAATGTGTAAGTGTGAATGCTTCCATGTAAGAAAGATTCATCTGGCCCTCCTGAAAGATTCCAGGTCTTTCAAGAATCTTACACTCTCGCTGTATATTAAACACTAAAATAAAGGACCAACTTTAGTGCCGTGACATACTAGGTATAGTCATACTCCTCCAAAGACTTTCCTATCACTTATAAGATTTTCACTTTGTAGTCCCCAAATTCAAGTCTAGGTTCATGTCCTTGATGTTTTCACAGTCAACAAACAGCTGTATCAAATTTATTATGAGGTGATTTTTGACTCTGCTATTTCCTGCTAATCTCTCTTTTACCTAATCAACACTTGTCATGCTCATTTTATGTTCCAGCTATTGACGAATTGAGGCCAGAGATGGAAGACAAAATCCCTATCCTGACAGAGGATCATTTCCTCTAGCAGGGGAAACAATCAACATGGCAGGACAGATGCTGTGGTGGATGGAGACAGTGCGAGGCGTGGAGAACAGGGGCCTGGGAAGGTGGCCTGTGAGGCCCCTAAGGTCCTCATTTTAAAAGGAGACAGGATATAAAGGACGTGTTCCATAATTTAGTTAGCAATTTCCTTATTTGCTGTATATGATGTTTGCTTCTAATTTTTCATTGGTATAAAATAGAAACAATTTCACTTCTAGGTGTATAACCCAAAGAATTGAAAGCAGGGACTCAAACAGATATTTGTACACTAGCACTATTCACAGTAGCCAAAAGGTAGAAACAATAAAAATGCCCAATAAGGAACAAATGGATTAACAAATTGCTCTCTCTCTCTCTATATATATATATAAATTATTCAGCCTTAAAAAAGGAATGAAATTCTGATGCATGCTACAATATGAATGAACCTTGAAATATTATGCAAAGTAAAATAAGCCAGACACTGAAAGACAAATATTACATCGTTCCACTTATGTGAAGTACCTAGATTAGTCAAATTTAGAGACAGAAAATAGAATAGTGGTTACCAGGATTTGAGGAGAGGGGGGAATGGGGAGTTAGTGTTTAATGGGTACAGAGTTTATGTTGAGAATGATGAAAAAGTCCTGGTGATGGTTGCTCGACAATGCGAACGTACTTAATGCCACTGACTGTGCGCCTAAAATTGGTTAAAATGGTAAATTTTTATGCATGTATATTTGATCACAGCTTTTTTTAAAAAAAAAGATAAGCTGAGATGACATGCCAATGTATATAGGAAATGCATATATCCTAATATGTAATACAGATTTCCCGGAATTTGGATCATTTCCTTATTCTAGAACCCAGAAGAAATCTTACTGGATCAGAGTTGATGGCATTTCATAAATATCATCAAATTATTTTGGGAGAACAACTGCGCAAGTTTACCGTTCTCCCAGGTACATATACAAGCACTGATCTCATTATTCATATGCCAATCCCTATCCCTGACTAAAGGAAAGAAAATCATTTTGAAAATTCATAGTACCAGTGAAGAACTAAGCCTTGGGCTTAGGATCCACATTAAATTATAAGTAAAAATATGGTGCCTTGTTTTAATATGCACTTCTTTATTAGTGAGGTTTATACTCTCTTGGTATCTTTTTTTTTAATTTATTTTTATTTTTTTAACATCTTTATTGGAATATAATTGTTTTATAATGGTGTGTTCATTTCTGCTTTATAACAAAGTGAATCAGCTATACATATACATATGTTCCCATATCTCTTCCCTCTTGCGTGTCCCTCCCTCCCACCCTCCCTATCCCACCCCTCTAGGTGGTCACAAAGCACCGAGCTGATCTCCCTGTGCTATGCGGCTGCTTCCCACTAGCTATCTATTTTACGTTTGGTAGTGTATATATGTCCATGCCACTCTTTTTGTTTACTGGATATATTTCCTATTGTGTGGGTTCCCTGGTTTCTTAGAGTATTTAAAAATTCATTTCTCACTTTAAGACAGCATAGCAAAACACATACACAACAACAGGGTGTTTTAAAAGTGAAGAAAATTGGAGCAGAGGGAAACTAATGGTAGGAAAATAAAATGAAGACAAGGTAAGTTATTGAATATGAAGTTTGCCAAGGGATCTGGCTGGAGGAAGGCGACACATTTGCCAATGAGTTTTCTGGAAGCCAATGGAAAAGAAGAGAAACAAGATCCGTAGTTTCATGAGCTCCGCCAACATCTCCTTGGTTGACACCACATTCATGCCCGCTATAGACTCTGAAACACATTCTTCCCGTGGGTTCATATGCTAGACTGCATCAAAAATCACAGGAGCAATATTTTCCATCCCTTGTGATTTTGCAAAACATTTTCACTCCCACGCAAGAGGTGGAGTCTATTTTCCCCTCCCCTTCAACCTGGGCTGGCCTTGGGATGGCTGCCCTTGATTAACAGAACACGGCAGAGGTAAGGCTACGTGACTCCTGAAGCAAGGCCATCTGGGAAGGGCAACACAGCTTCCCCCCCCCCCCCCACCCCGGGCTCTCTCTCCTGGGACAGATGCCTGGGAAGCCTAGAGTCCACCTGTGAAAAGTCTGGCCACCTTGAAGCTGCGATACTGTAGAGACCATGTGTTGGAGATAAAGAGGCGGATCCAGTCAGATGGAGCTGAGCCGGGTGGAGAGCAGCCGTCCTTGCTGAGCACTGCCGGGGTTGCAGATTCATGAGCAAAAGTAAGTTTTGTTTGTTGCTTTAAGCCCCTGTGTTTTAGGGTGATTTGTTATGCAGCAGTAAGTAACTGCGACAGTTTATTTAAAGAGAATAGAGAAACTTCAGCAGCGCTCTTCCTCGGGCGCTGCCTAAGGAGGTGGCAGCCATGTCCTACTCGGCATCGTGGCCGCCCTCAGACCCCTCTTGGGGCCCAAGATGATCCAAAAAAAAAAGGACCAAGAAGTTCATCCGGCACCAGTCAGACCGATATGCCGAAAGTAAGCAGAACTGGTGGAAACCCAGAGCCATTGACAGCAGGGCGCATAGGAGATTCAAGGGCCAGATCTTGATGCCCAACATCGGTTACCGGAGTAACAAGAAAACAAAACACAGGCTGCCCAGCGGCTTCCGCAGGTTCCTGGTCCACAAGGTCAAGAAGCCTGAAGTGCTGCCGATGTGCGACACATCTTACTGTGCTGAGATTGCTTGCAATGTCTCCTCCGAGAACTGCAGGGCCATGGTGGAAAGAGCAGCCCAGCAGGCCGTCGGAGTCACTGGTCCCAACGCCAGGCTGCGCGGCAAGAAAATGAATAGGCAGCCCGTGTGCACATTTTGTTTGTGTTAATTAAACCATAAAACTCAGCCGGAAAAACAAAACCAAAAAACCTTCAGCAACCATCTTGTACAGCATCAGTGTGCCAGACACACGTGGGGTCAAGAGCTGTTTTGTCAACGCTGCAGTCGGAAGCCACAGCGCCTATCAGTGGGCTTTGGAAACAAAGCAGTTTGAATGCCTTTGAACTTTCCTGCACGTTATCGGAAACACATGTGTCGCTTTTCTTAGCAGTATACTTACAATGTGCTCATAAATAATCTTGAGTACAGACAGATATTGAGAGTTTCTTCTTAAAGACCATTTAACTTTCATAGAGAACATCTTATGTAAAACAGTTTCCTGGTAGAGGCTTATATTTGTTTAATGGCAAAGTATAGGCTATTCTAGACTCTTTTTGATGAAGGATTCAGGTAAACCAGAAATAGATTCCAGATACCTACTAAGTGCTCAAACCAGATTCCAGATACCTGCTAAGTGCTCCAACCATAATTCAAATCTATTATTCAAAAGGTAGAGGAGTGTTTGGGAGGTTTTTTTTTTACATCTTTATTGGAGTATAATTGCTTTACAATGCTGTGTTAGTTTCTGCTTATAACAAAGTGAATCAGTTATACATATACATATGTTCCCATATCTCTTCCCTCCTGCGTCTCCCTCCCTCCCACCCTCCCTATCCCACCCCTCTAGGTGGTCACAGAGCACCGAGCTGATCTCCCTGTGTGTTTGGGAGGTTTGATTCTCTCTCATCCCTCTGATTAATGCCATGGTTAAGCTCCCATGATTGGCAAGCTTTCCATGGATGGGACCCAAAGGAGGGCGAGAAAATCTGGGTCTACCCAGGAAAATTGTGACTGACTGAAGCTTTACATGGGACCTTTGCCTCCATGGTGCTATTTATTGCTCTACCAGAACTTCCACTGGATGTCAAATTCCTTTAGGAAAAGGAGGCAGGTCTTACTACAGCCGTGGAAGCTGGCAGAGAGCCAGAATGTACCTAGCAGGCTGTTATCATCGTTAAGAATGTGAGCATGGACTCGGGGTCCAGAGAGTCTGTGTCTAAATCCCGCTGATGCCACTCACTGGCGGAATAACTTCAGGCAAACTATTTAACCTCTCTGTGCCTCAGTTTCCTCCTCTATAAAAATAGGAATGCTCGCAAGGGTTAAACGATTTAAAAGTCCCTAGAACAATGTGTGGCATAGAAGTGATAAATGTCAGCTGTTGCTGCTACTACTGCTACTTCTACTATTACTACTACATATTAGTAATGGGCACCAGTGAAGTTTGCTGAGTGAATAAATGAGTGAATGAATGCCACTCTACTGTGTCCTAGATTTTCCCCTTTATGTTTCTGTAATTAAAAAAAAAATTATTTATTTTTTCAGCTGTGCCGGGTCTTAGTTGCAGCACACGGGATCTTTGTTGCTGCGTGTGGAATCTTCAGTTGCGGCGTGTGGGATCTAGTTGCCTGACCGAGGATCAAACCCAGTCCCCCTGCATTGGGAGTGCAGAGTCTTAACCACTGGACCACCAAGGAAGTCCCCTATGTATCTATAATTTTTCTACTTTCTAGCTCCATTTACCATAGTCTTTGAAGACCTCATCCTACCCAGGGCTACTGGACTCTTACACAGCCACAAGCTGAAGATTTGTCCATATAAATACTTGGTTTGTTCACTGTTTGGCCTTCCAGAGCTCCAGGGCTCAGGTCCTCTTGTCCCTTCTGAACTTGATCCTTTCAATGAAACTTTCTTATTGTTCATTGTTCATGCACGGTAGGAATATATTTAAGAGTGCACGGAACACTCCCTTTTCTGCCAGCTGTTCAGACTTCCCTCTTAACTCACGTGTCGTTCCTTGTTCTCATTCTTCCCGGATCCCTGTTCATTTGCCTCCATCAGTGGGTCACTGATATCCATTTCTCCATGTACATGCTTTGATCTGCTCTGTTCAACTTTCAGCTTGTACCCCTTGGGTCTTTTCTGCTCACCCCGACCTGCAGGCTGCAGATGCTGTGCCTGATTCCTCACCCTTGGGTGACCAGGTCATGCCCTGACAGTTACACCACAAAGAGCTCTTAATCACACACCTCCAGGCCACCCTCCCAACTTCCAATCCCATCAGGTCTGCAGACCCACCCCATCCCATCTGGCGAGCATTTATCTGAACGCTGCCCATCGTTTAGAGATACACACTGGAAAACACATTGCGTTTCTATCTCCTATTAATAGTGCATTGTGTTTATTTAGCTGTCGGTCTGTTTCCTCGACTTATATTAAAAGCATTCTGATGGAAAGGATTGTATGTCGTGTTGTATGTGGTGGAGGTTGTGTCTGTTGTAGATTTGTGTTCTAGGGTCTTGACATGAATCTCCCTCTTTTGTGGTTTCAGGATCTGCTGGTGGAGATGAGTAGAGTGAAAAGTTAAGTTGTGGTTGAGTTTTTGTCATGTTTTGTCCCTCTTTGTATCAGTCTGCTTAACACTTACTTGGTTTGCTCGTAGGTTTCCATTGTAAACAGAGCGTTGGCGTGGGGGTCAGAAGACCTTGATTCATGCTTTAATTCCTTGGACAGTTCGTTTCAGTTGAGTCTCAGTTGTCTAATTTGTAAGAGTAGGGCCATAATATCTCTCAGAATTGTTTGAGGGTTTAATGCAATCATTCTCATCAGGCTTACTGCTAGTCCAAAGGAGGGCTTTGTGAAAATGAGAAAAAGGTGTTCCCACATCCTGGCAGACACAATTTTGTCCCAGGATGTGCCCTTTGTGAGTGGAATGTGATCTATGTTCCCCACACATCCTCTTAGCTGGGGGGATGCCCTGGTATAGAGCTGTGTGCAGAGACTCCACGACTTTTAAAAGTGTAGTTTGTAATGATAAAATGTCACACATGTATTGGGAATTATTATTTATTATAAGTTCTGTTTCTCAGACCCTATCCTATCTATCTGCCTATCTATCTATCTATCTATCTATCTACCTACCTACCTATCCATCCATCCATCCGTCCATCGTTCTTTCTGTATATCTATGTATCTCTATCTATCTATCTATAGATGTATCTATAGATAGAGATGTATCTATCTCTCTATCTCCATCCATTTAATCATTCCACCTCTTTTCACAAAGGATTTGAGGTGGCATTGACTAAATTACAGAATCACAGCTAATATTTGCATACTGCTTTTTCATTGATCTAAATTACTTTATGTCATCTTTATAAGGGTCTTATGGGGGGAGTATCCTGTCTCTCACTTTACAGATGGGCTGGCTGGGTCTCAGACACACATAAGAAATGTCGGACTCAGGACGGAAGCCCAGATTTCTGGTTTATACCCATGTTATTTTACCAGTATCATGCCATCCAATCTGCTTGTCACTATGGTAAAGGACGATATGACAGAACTATTTTTTATTTTCTGTACTAGATCTCAAAAATTGGAACTGCTCTTCAGTAACTGAAACTGAAGAAAGATCAACATCTATTATTATAAACACAACAGGGACCTACAGAATTGGTTTTCTCTTGGTTTCTGTACTGTCTCTAGATGTTAGGGAATTTAATTTAATTCCTACGTGAGAGAAGCAACACGTTCAACCAAAGGTATGTGGAGGGCATAGAAATGAGATAGGCTTAAAAGGGACTCAGATAGCCAGAGGAAAGGCAGAAAAAGACAACGATACCTACAGCTTAAGTAATTACATCATTTATTGTGGCTACTGTGTGTTGGTGTATAAATATATCACATACGATCTTACACAAAGGGGATTTCTATAAGAAGTACTATGATTAAACACAAGTGGATTTCCGATAAATCTCATACATCCGTTTCATATCTCCCTTTGTTACAGGATTTCAAAATCCTTGTGAAACACTAAGGAAATGAAACAATATCTAGCCTCTTATCAAACGAGCAAGCGTATTGCATTGATGGTTATAAGACCCAGGAGCACAGAGGTATTTTAAAATTGCATGTATGCCTCTCAGAACCACAACCCTGGGCTTCAGAAATCACCCACTGTTAGATATTTTCTTAGAAAAGATGCGTTTCCATGATTCCTTTGACTGCAATTACTCATACAGTTTCAACCTCATTATTATTGTTCAGAGTAAGAATTGTATTTTTTATTTCAGTGATATCAGATTTGGGGAAACGTCACAAAGTAAAACTGATCTATTTCCATAATTCTAGGCCTTGGGTATTTTTCCCCCCCCAGAGGATGAAGGTAATGGTTACCACCTCATCCCGGGAAAAATACCAAGTCAAGTGGCTTTCAGAACAAAGAGACCCTGGGCTTCACGTGACTGCTGTTGAAGTACAGGGAGAAAGAGATTGGCCCCTTCTTGTAGCAGGACAAACACCCACACTCTAGTCTAAATTTGTCACTGGTGTCTCAGGAGACATGATGTGATTTGTGGCAACACTGAGTCCAGATTACAGAGAGCAAGAGAGCCCATATGGTGCTTGGCATTTCAGCAAGAAACGTGAGTTAGATAGGAACTTATTGATTTTTTTTTCCTTTTTACAGCAAATTTAGAAAGTATATTGAAATAAATAACAATGTAAATACCACGTAGTAAAACTTCAGGGATACAAAAAGTTGCTTGCAGAAAGCAGCTCAAACAATCTGTTGAGGCACATTGAAAGCCTTAAGTTCTCATATTAGAAAAAGAAACACTGAAAAATTATTAACCTACACTTTTTTTCTAATTTTTTTCCCCCAATCTCCCAATTCATCACACCGCAACCCCCATCTCCCGCCCCTTTCCCTCCTTGGTGTCCATAATGTTTGTGGAATTTATTGATTTTAATCTCAAATAATTCTCATGGAATTCTTTTGAGGATATAAGGGAGCTGTAGGGTAGTTTAATCCATTTTTGTTTTCTATGAAGAAACTGGCTCCAGAGTGGTAAGATGAATTACTTGGTGGTAACACCAAAACCAAGGCCTTTAGGACACCAGCCAGGAAGTCCCTCACCCACCATTCAACCACTTTCTTCCTTCTTCAAGGTGAAGACAAATATATTTATTAAAAATCAGTATAAATAAGATTTATTCAGATTTTTTTTCTATTTTGGGCACTGTTCTTTATTATTTCATTGAATCTTTCCGTAGCCCTACAACTCTAAGTACTACGCTATTATCACTATTGTTCACCTGCCTTACAGATGAGGAAACTGAGGCTTACAGAGGTGATGAAGGACCTTGATCTGAATCACACACCTGTGAGAGCCAGGATCTGAACCCAGTCTTATCTGAGAGACACACTCTCAACCGCCACCTGAAACTAACCCCCTTTGCTGTATTCTCTTTACTCTGGGTCTCCTTGGGAAGGAGTTTCTGTTGTGTATTAGCTGAAGTGATGGAGCTCAGGGGGAGAGACAGCACTTCACTCTCTAAGTGGTCACTCGCTGTGTCCTTTCTCTTTTTTATACTCTTCTTTGTCCTTCTCTCTATAACCATCTTTCCTCTTACGTTCTCAAAGCCAGAGACAGTGCACGTGCTGACTGAAGCATTCCAGCTCGAATTCCCATTTCCAGCTCTGGGTTTCATCTGAAGTTTTCCCTCTCCTTTTATTTCTACGTTTGATTGTAAAGGTCCTTAGGCTGTGTAGACGTTTGGCACACACATAAGTATTAAAATCATAATATTACTCACTTAGATTGTAGGAGATTTATACGTAGTCATTCTTGACAAAGAGCAGGCCGTTGGATTGCTTTTGTGAGAGAGGTTAGAAGTGGGTTCCTCAGCTTTTCTCAAACTTACGTGCGTTCTTTCTGTTGAGGGCAAAGGAAATGTATTTTCCCTCTGACTCTATTGAAGTTTGGTAGCGTGGAGAATACTTGTTGCATTAAGAGCATTTCCCTATTTAGTTCAATGGTTTGCCGCCTATGGCTCTGTGTTTAAAAAAATGCACTGTTTGTGGGTGAGGAAAGTAACAATGAGTACTTTGTGCCTGAAGGCATTTCTACAAAGTGCTGCAGCTTGCTTTATGGTGCGAACATTGTTTGGAGGATGATAAGTACGCAATGTGGATTCAACGTGGATCCCGGCGATCCAAACCGTGCAACTTCTTTGCATCCAGGGTGACTTAGCCAGTGACATTTGTCTGTCCGTAGCCGGGATACTGGTTCGCTTCTAAGCATGGTTCAGGCATGTCCAACATAGCTCATGAACCAGGGGCTGGGTGAATTGCAATTTTCAATTTATTTTCTTGGGGGCTGTGTAGCTTCCCAAGAAAGTACACAAGCGGGGTTCCCTGCTGGTGTGCAGATGTGTCTGGGCGTCTCTGCTGACCCGGAGGGGTTGCCCGCTGAAGTCTATTTGCGGGGGCACCGAGGAGACTTCTGGGAAAGCATCCATCTTAGGTGAGGGAGAGCCGGGCCTGGGAGATTGACTCAGGAGCAGGTTGCGATGTCTTGAGGACTGTATCCTACATGTGGCTTGGATTCGTCTCCTTGTCACAGCTCTTCTGCCCAAATGGCTGTACTCCCAGATTTGTTTGGTCAAGGCTACCAAACAATGGGACACAAATCATGTGGCTTAGGGGCCTCGAAGGGACTGTCCACAGAGGGGAGTGGTCCATTCTCCCTTCCTCCTCACTGTGGACCACCACCCACTTGGCTCTCTTAGGCCCCTTGGTTGTCTCATTCCAGAACATTTGGTTCCTTGACCATCGCACCTGTCTTCCCTGCTCCGCAGAGAGCTCTGAGAGAGCCGGCCAACTTCTATCTTGTTCAGTATGGTATCCCCAGCCCTTAGCCTCTTAGAGGAACTCAATCAACATGTTGTTGGATGGATGACATTTGGGTGGAGGAAGGTAGTGATTCTCAAGTCGGCACTGGGGTACCTGGCAGAGCTGGGGGTGAACTGCTGGGCCTTGTATGGGAACGGGAAGGGCTGGGGAGTAGAGCTGCCCTGAGCGGTGGACTGACCATGGATCAATCGACCTTCCAAGTCAGAGAGGAGAAGTAAACTGATACTTGTGTTTTTCTGGGTTGTTGGAGTTTTTGTTTGTTTTGGATTTTGTTCTGGTTTGAAGTTCACATTTGGGTTCTGTCTTAGTTTCTGCTGTATGACTTCAAGTTTACAGCAGTCTCTTAGTTTACAAGAGCAGAGCCTTTGATCAGGTCACTGAGTGAAGCCAGTCCCGGTGACCGGCCTTGGTGACTGATGTCACTACTGTATCTGCCACTTATTTCTCCTGCATGGCCCGAGTTTCAGGAATGTCTCTGGTCGTCCATGCTGCTCACCTTGTGGACCCAGGATCGGAAGACTTTAACATCCTTGTGCCAGCCTTTCCCAGGTTACGTCTTTCTGGTGCCACCTGCTAAGTCCTGCCCTTCTCTTGTTTATTTTCTTTTTTCTCTACTCTTTTTCAATTCATGGATCACATGTCTCAGTGCTCCTTCAACCTATAGCCAAGTTCGGTTTTAACACCTGTGGTAAGAACCAGTCACGGCGACTGATTCACCCAGTGACACACGCTAATGAGACTGGACATGGGCACAGGGAGGGAACGTATTCATAACGAGTCCATTAAATCTCATTTCCATCGGAAACTTGAAAACCTCCGAGGGATCAAAAGTTCTATGTGATTTTTCTGAGAGAAGAGAATTGTTCCGGCATTAAGGACAGTGGTCTGGAGATTCCTAGACAGTTGGAAACCTAATTCATTCTTGTACAGGGACATATAGTGATGACATTTTGTGGATGTCGTTAGGACAATAAGATCAGAGTTAAAGAAGCGCCCAGTGTCTTGCTAACTTCCCAGAACCTCTCTTGCTCTGTTATGATTCTGAACCTTTATGCATCCATGTCCCCTTTTCCATCTGGCAAACTCCTACTCATTTTTTAAGACTCAGTTCCTTAGCGAAGCTTCCGCAAGTTCCCAGACACAGTTAGGCGCCCCTGGCCCCTACCACATGCTCCTATAGCATCCTTCAGCACACATATATTATAGTATTTACCGAGACATAGGGCAGGAGTTGGCAAGCTTTCTGTAAAGGGCCAGATAGTAAACATTTTCAGTTTTGCCAGCCATATGGTTGCAACCATTCAACTTGGCTGCCGGGTGTACGTAGTCATAGACAATATCTAAATGAATGAGCATGGCTGTGCTCCAATAAATTTAATTACGGATTCTGAGATTTGGATTTGAGACTTGGATTTCATGGACTCTTTCGATGTCATGAGATCGTTTCGATGTCATGAGATCAAATGAATCAAATGAGATTCATTTGATTTTTTTCCCCCCAAACATTCAAAAATGTGAAAATCATGCTTAGCTCAGGGACCATCCAAAAACGGGCATGGGTTTGGCCCGTGGACTGTGTTTGTCCAGCTCTGATACAGAGCTTTTATTCAACACATGTCTGTCTCTTCCATCTGACTGTCAGCAGTTGAGTTCAGCTAGTAGAATCCTAAGGCATAGGGTAGTTCCTGGCACCTAGGAAGGACGGACTCAACAAATGCTCGCTGAATGGATGCCTGTGCCGGAGTATGAAGTAATACTTCCCCAAATTTGTTGAGCACTTACAGTGTCAAGCATTGAGCTGAGCAGAGCACTTTCCATGCGTTTCTCTTTTAATCCTCATTTAATTTTGCTATCCAGAGACATTAAAGTCAACAGTTATCATTAGACTGTGTTAAACGGTCTTTGTAGTCACATTGAATCCTCTCAACAACCCTTTGGTGAGTACTGATAACATCCACTCTTACAGCTGAGGGAAATGAAGCTTGGAGAGATTCTTTGCTCAAAGTTAGCGAGCTAGGGAGTAGGGTGGGGTTAGGAAAGAGCCTGGGTCACCAGACTTGAGGGTCTCCAGTTCATGACCCCCATGCTGTAGAGCATCAAAGCTTGGATGCCTTCTTGATGGACTTGAGTATCAGGCAGCTTCTGGGACCGTGGTGATGCGGAGACAGGCATGGGGGATGTCCTTTTCTCCTCCTAGCCATTTGGTTATGTTTAAGGACTACCGGGATTCTGTTCCTAACTAGCTGTGTAATGTTTGGAATGTGGCTTAACTTTTCTGGGTCCGTGTCTTCCACTAGTATAGCAAAGAGTTCGAATTGTATGCTGTCAAATGTGTCCTCTTACGATAAGTTTCTGTAATTTTGTTCTCTGCTGTCTTCTGCTTACATATGGCTATTGTCTGTCTCAATTCTCCCGATCTTGACTACAGAAATCCCAGGTCCCGTGGGGTTGCTTGGACTTAGAAGGGAGGAAGGGAGAAGGGAAATATTCATCTAGCCACAAATACATTTTTAAGACCACAGAATAGCAGCTTTTAGGATATTTGTTTTTTGGCTTTTTTTTTTTTTTTTGATGGAAAGGTAGCTTTTCCAAGAAAAACAAGTAACGTTATTGTCTATAACAAAATGACAGTAGTGATAGCATCTTCTATTTCCCAGGCACCTTTTAAAAGTGCCTTTTTGAAGGCATTATCTAATTCATCCTTCCAATATTCCTTTGAGACATGTAAGAAGCTTTTTTATTAGAAGATCCTTTTATGTAGCTGCAGAACGAGCCTTTCTTTGTTGTAAACTGAAAGGCACTGAGTGTCCCAGAGAGATTTCAGTAGCAGGCCACTGAGTGAGTGGTCACTTCTCAGATGGACGGTCACAATTCTTAAGGAAAAAAAAAAAGAAAGCCACGCTTCTGCCAGGGCTTTTAGAAGTTAAAAAAACATTTTTTTTCCACTTAATATAAACGTGGCCTTTGGTATTTAAAAATCTGATATCCTCGTTTGGCTGGTGAATATGAGTCATTGGAATTAGTGGAGGTGGATATACCTAGCTCATTCCCAATAAATATTTTTATTATTATTTTAATTTTTTTATTATTTTATTTTTTATAAATATTTTATTTATTTATTATTTTATTTATTAAATATTTTATTTATTTATTATTTTTATTTTTTATTATTTTATTTTATTTTTTTATTCCCAATAAATATTGCTGTAGGAGTCAAGGGATCTTTGAGACAATCTTCGGAAAGGCAGGAATTGTATCTACGGGGAAGTTCCATGTCCTGCGGCCATGTCACTGGGCCCAAGCGAACTGTAGAGGCAAGATCATAGGAGGTTTCGATTAGATGTGCTTAAGTGACATCTCTCTGGGTAGCTAGAGGGATAGACCTAAACAAGTAAAATAAGACAAAAATTCAGAATGCTCCATAAATGAGCATGTCAAACCATCTTTTCTGAATTCAACTTTTACATTTACATAAACTATAACACTTCCACGGTGTCTTTGCAGTGCAGACATTGGCTTTTAGCTTTGTTTAGCAGTGATTACCACAAGTATATCCTGACAGCCAGGGAACGCCATTGATAACATGACAAAAGAGATAGAATTTGTTATGGGGGCCTGCCTCCTCCCCGTTTCGCATCCGGCTGCCCAGATCCCTCGTACTGCCCTTGACGTCTCGCAAGCCCATAAGGATGCTCTACCTACACCAACTCTTCCCTAGGGTTCTAACCCTTCACGACGTCTCTACTTCTCTTCATCCTGTTCCCCACTGCCTCCACTTCCTTAGAGCATTCTGCCCTCTCTAAGTAGGAAATCAAAGTTGATAAGTAAATTTA
This sequence comes from Stenella coeruleoalba, assembly GCF_951394435.1. Classification (NCBI taxonomy): domain Eukaryota; kingdom Metazoa; phylum Chordata; class Mammalia; order Artiodactyla; family Delphinidae; genus Stenella; species Stenella coeruleoalba. The sequence continues at coordinate 5,171,472 of NC_137149.1, forward strand.
CACTATGGTATAAATCAATGCTAGGCTTTTGGATTTTATGAATAAGGGAAATTTAAAAATTTTGAATTGCCATCTTTTCTATTCAACTTCCATCACCAGAATTTTGTAAACTAAAGGGTAGCTTATTACCTTCAAATTAGGATGGATATAATCTTACAACAGAAGATAGTTCAGCCTAATAGAAGATAGTTGGCAACTTCATACTGACATGTTAAAAAAAAGGATATTTTATTTATTTATTATTATTATTTTTTTTTAATTAATTAATTAATTTATTTATGGCTATGTTGGGTCTTCGTTTCTGTGCGAGGGCTTTTTCCAGTTGTGGCAAGCGGGGGCCATTCTTCATCGCGGTGTGCGGGTCTCTCACTATTGCGGCCTCTCTTGTTGCGGAGCACAGGCTCCAGACGCGCAGGCTCAGTAGTTGTGGCTCACGGGCCCAGTTGCTCCGCGGCACGTGGGATCTTCCCAGACCAGGGCTCGAACCTGTGTCTCCTGCATCGGCAGGCAGACTCTCAACCACTGCGCCACCAGGGAAGCCCAGGAATATATTTTTAAAGGATAGAATGTAATACCTTCATTTTTATTTTATAATTTACGTGTAAAATTGGCAACTGAGCAGTCCACATTAAGAGATGAAGATTGTCTAACGTGATCTGGGACATTTTTTTTTTTTTAAATAGTCCTTGTCAAATACCAAATTTTGCCTGGAGGAGCTTGACAAAATGGTAAGCTATGTTTTTTAACTTGTTCAGATCAATTTGAAACGTTCTAGGTAAGCTAAGAGGAGCTCAGGAAGTGTTGCCCTCAAGTTGCCCATTCCTTTTCTGCAACTTCTCTTTGCAAGACTGTTGAGAGATCTGAGAAATTAAGCTGTAAGCAGGGTGTCTGGTTAGCAAATGTTCCAAAAGCAGACGACAGAGCAAGCATCACGCGGCATCTGCTGACACACAGGTCTGTGCAACGGGGGCGCCCCATTCGCCCAACCTGGAGTCATCAGAAAGGTGCTTAAGAGGGAGGCTTCAGATTGGTAAAAAATTTCTGCAAGCGCGGGCCACACGCCTACCAGCCTTTGGGAACTGTTTGGGTAAAAGGCATCACTAACCTTCCAAGGGTAATTTGCATTTGAAGAGCTTATTAACCAAAGATATGTCCAGTGCCTTCGTTTTAGTGTGCTCAGAGATCCTTTTGGGAATCTGATAAGAGCCCTAGCCACTGTCCCCAGGAAAATATCACAAGCTCACACAAGAATTGCACATCTTAGCAGGCAATTTCAGGAGGTTTATGGATTTACAAAACTCTAATAAACAGAATTTGGGAAGCATAAGGATGAAGTGAAGCTTTTCAGAAGTCTGGGAGAACTGTTAGGGACATTGTGGGTAAGTAGCCCTGTTTTTAATGTCTCAAGAGTCTTCTTAATTACGCACCTTCTTTCCTGAAATAGACATCAATAGGATGAGGATAATTGTAACCTGAACACAAAGATATCTTTTTTGTTCTTCTTGCAAATTAAAGGATAGCTGAGTTATAGCAAAATACTCCAAGTTTACGCTTTGCACAGGAAAATATAGAAGAAATGATTGCCTTTTGATCTTTGAAACCCTCTTGGTGTTCAGCCACTTAAACCCAGGCATCCTACCTAGATGGTCATGAAGAATTCACGCTCCAAAGTAATGCAGTGACACTGATGGCATTATAGTTGTCCTTATGCTAATCTCTTCTATCTTATGACTGTGATGTTGAGAAGGGACAGACATACTTAATATTTTCATAGTACCCTTGGACTCAAATATGTGCTTATTAAGTTCTAGAGTTTTGTCTCTGATATTTCTGTTGGTGAAAGAAATACAACTAAAGAGAGATTGCATTGCTCCGTGTGCTGTATACATTATTCATGACGCAGAAACATGAGTCACTTTCCCTTGCTGTGCTAATCAGACCATCCATAAGGTAGAGTCGTTATCTATAGGCTCTTCTTTTTCATACCAATCTGTTCAATATGGTCAGACAGGGTTTCTCCTGTCAGACATACCCACCCCCCCACACACACTTTTTGCTTTGACTATTTGTATTGTAAGCATATAAAAAGACATAACATGATATTTTCACACTTCTCCCCCCGCCCAACTCTTTTACATGAGAATTCTAAATTTTTCGAATCTCTTAAATCATCTGGGCTGAAATGACAACCCGTCAGCTGACAGAGCAGTAGAAATTTGGATGGGTCTTCTCATTATTTTTCTTTCTGCCTTTCCCACTCCCTCACTCCCATCCCCATCTTCCTATCCCTCTCCACCATGCTTCCTGATCTCCTGGAATCTCTGGTAGAAATAAGAGAAAGTTTAGACCCAGCATGCAAATAATGGTTACCTTTCTCACAAATAGAGATTGAATTCTAATTTGGCTTTACAAAATATTTTTGGCCAGTATAAGCATAAAAGATTTGCTTCAAAGCTAGACTCTTAATGGAGCTCTGCCTCTTCTGAATGAAGACATTGTAATTGGACCCACTTTATCCTCCTCCAGAGACGGTAACCTATCTGACTTAAACACTGTGATGCTGTTTAGGCTGAACTGTAACTAGTCGAATGCAGTGCATTGAGAACTTGAACTAGGACTTGGAAGTCATTGGCCAAACTACTGACTTGAGAGCTGGGGTACCTATACTTCAGTTACTGTCAGGAACTCGATGCAGTGTAATCTTTACTTCAAGAGGGTTTAGTTCTTCATCTACATGGAGAGTATGCGGAGTGACAGCATCCTTCTGTCTGAGATTGGCTAGATATTCGCCAGTCTGTTTCCTTTCTCTGGGCACATATAGAGAGACTACATTTCCCAGCCTTGCTTACAGTTGGGCTGGGGCCATCTCAGTGGTGTCAGTGGGATATGAGGGGAAGTGACGGATGCCGTTTTCAGTCCTGGTCACGAAAATCCCTTTATAATCAGCTGCATGATGATAGGGTCCTACTGTGGGGATGAGAGTCATTGAGGGCTGCTGCCCTCCACTCACCATGACAATGGTGAGAAATAAACCTTTATCATGTGAAGTCATTGAGAAGTTGGGTTTGTTAGTTACAGTGGCTAGTATTACTTATTAAAATTCAACAGTCACATTGCCTTCGAGAAGGTGATTTTGAAAATGTGTTTCTGAGCACAGGCTTTGTATAATTTCTATTACTAATAACCTTAAAGTTAATGGAATTGATCACACAACGAAGGATATTTGAAGAAAATGTCACATTTCTGCTTTTATAAATAAATCTTCACTGAATGCTTACGATATAAGGCATTTATGGGACACAGCTTCTGACACAGCTCTCAATGATCCCAACTCCTGGTACTCATGCTCTTGTGTAATATCCAGCCCCTTGAATGTGAGCTGGACCTAGTGAGTCACTTCTAACAAGTAGAATGTGGCACAAGTGATGGGATGTTGCTACCATGACAAAAGACTGTAACTCCCTTCTTGCTGACGCTCTCTCTGTTGCTGGCACTCTCGCGCCTTCTCACTTGCTTGCTCTGATGAAACCAGATATCATGTGGTGAGTTGCCCTATGGAGAGACCCACGTAGCAAGGAACCGAGGAAGGCCTCCAGTCAACAGCTGATGTGAAACCTAATCCTAATCCTAAACCTAATCCTGCCAACAACCGCTTGGAAAGCAGGTCCGCTTCCAGCTGAGCCCTCAGATGAGACTTTGGCCTCCACCATCCTACAGCTTGATTATAGCCTATGAGAGATCCAGAGCCGGGAGACCTGGCTGAGCCTTGCCCAGATTTCTGACTCAGAGAAACTGTGAAATAATAAATGATGCTCGTAGCCACTAAGTTTGGGGCTAATTATTTTTTTGCAGTGATAGATAACTAATATAGCACTCTATTAGATGGTCGGGGCTATGATTTCTTTTCTTTTCTTTTTTAATATTTATTTATTTGGCTGCGCTGGGTCTTACTTACGGCAAACGGGATCTTCATTGCCGCGTACGGGATCTTCGTTGTGGCATGTGGGATCTTTAGTTGTGGCATGTGGGATCTTTAGTTGCAGCATGTGGGATCTTTAGTTGCGGCATGCAGGATCTAGTTCCCTGTCCAGGGATGGAACCCAGGCCCCCTGCATTGGGAGCAGGGAGTCTTAGCCGCTGGACCTCCAGGGAAGTCCCATATGATTTCTGTTTTTAAGGAGCACAGGGTTCTGTAGTGATTGCCAGAGTGGCTACAAGAACAAAGCTTTTAGGGATGAGGAAGAGTTCTGTTCATTCTGCCAGGGGTTAGGGTTAGAGGAAATTGTGTTGAGTAACTGGTACTGGGTTTGTTTAGGATTTGACTATACAAGGGGTGGGAAGAAGACACTTCAGGCATGGAGAGTAGCACAGGGAGGTGTGAAAGAGCCTTGCATGTTTGGGAAACATCAGGTGGTCTAGTGAGGCAGGCGAATGAGGAGGTGGTTGAGGAGCGATCTGTAAGGATGTGTGGGGGACACGAGGCTGCAGAGATTGCTTTAGATAATAGGATTTGTTCCTCACCCAGTGGTAAGGTCATGGACCATGGGTTGAAAATTTGTCTGTTGAAACTGGTATCAACCATGGTGTGAAGCGCACAGACCCCAAATTCTGGGCAAGAGATATTTTATCATCCACATAGTCCATGCCTAGATAATACCAAACTCAGTCATTAAAATCTCATCACAGGGCTTCCCTGGTGACGCAGTGGTTGAGAGTCCACCTGCCGATGCAGGGGACACAGGTTCGTGCCCCGGTCCGGGAAGATTCCACATGCCGCGGAGCGGCTGGGCCCGTGAGCCATGGCCGCTGAGCCTGCGCATCCGGAGCCTGTGCTCCACAGTGGGAGAGGCCACAGCAGTGAGAGGCCCGCGTGCCGCAAAAAAAAAAAAAAAAAAAAAAAAAAAAAATCTCATCACAGTATTTGGTTTGATATTAGAAATGATTTTGTCTGATTTTTCACTGAGTTATTTCTGTGTGGAATAAATATAGTTAAAATGATTTTCAAGGTGATAGGTGCGTTAGCTAACTGTGGTGGTCATTTTGCAATATATACACATATCAACTCATTACATTCGACAACTTAAACTTACGCAATGTTATATGTCAATTATATTTCAATAAAGCTGGAAGAAAAAAATCTTTGTAAACAGAAAAAACAAACAAAAATCTGTTTCAAGTCACCTTATCCCTTTTTTATTGGCTTCAGGGGTCTTTGTGCAGAAAGCTGTATTCCTCCCCTAGGAATAAGGATTGGGACCTTTTTTTCACTGAGCCTGCAAGTTCACTGGACCTCCTATTACTATATTCCTTTTTTTAAAAATAAAATGTTTTCTTTTTAAATGAGTTAATTAATTTTTGGCTGCGTTGGGTCTTCGTTGCTGCACGTGGGCTTTCTCTAGTTGCTGCAAGCGGGGGCTACTCTTCGCTGTGATGCACGGGCTTCTCATTGTGGTGGCTTCTCTTGTTGTGGAGCACGGGCTCTAGGCACGTGGGCTTCAGTATTTGCAGCATGCAGCCTCAATAGTTGTGGCACACGGGCTTAGTTGCCCCACGGCATGTGAGATCTTCCCAAACCGATGTCCCCTACATTGGCAGGTGGATTCTTAACCACTGTGTCACCAGGGAAGCCCCTACTATATTCCTGAATATGGAGGTAGTGGCAGGGATTGAGCTATATATATATATTTTTTTTTTTTTTGGAGTACTTTAAAAAAAATTTATTATTAGTTTTTGTTTTTGTTTTTTGCGGTACGCGGGCCTCTCACTATTGTGGCCTCTCCCGTTGCGGAGCACAGGCTCCGGACGCGCAGGCTCAGCGGCCATGGCTCACGGGCCCAGCCGCTCCGCGGCATGTGGGATCCTCCCGGACCGGGGCACGAACCCGCGTCCCCTGCATCGGCAGGCGGACTCTCAAGCACTGCGCCACCAGGGAAGCCCTATTATTAGTTTTTTTTTTAGGCTGCACCGCGCAGCATCGGGATCTTAGTTCCCCGACCAGGGATCGAACCCGTGGCCCCTGCCTTGGGAGCGCAGAGTCTTAACCACTGGACCGCCTGGGAAATCCCTACATATTTATATTTAAACTCACCTCCGCAAAGAATCCAAGTATCAGGAAACTATTGAAGCACCAAATTTCTAAAGGCTATGGTGAATGACAGAATAAGATACTTCACAAGCTGGTAACTATATAGCATCAACGAGCCCCGTATCTTCCAGATACAGGCGTTATTAGAGCGGGGAAGGCAGTTCAGCCTGAAGCAAACACTGTTGTTGGTTGTCTTTGAAAAGGCATTCTCTGATTTGCATTAAATGGAAAAGTTAGGATTCTGTGCTTGTGCCCATTTTGTTGGAAAAAAAAAGTACTGTAGAATCATTAAATATACCACGTTTCAAACTTCACTAATCTTCCTTTCCACTCTTTTCCAGTTAAATGATCAAATAGTTGAGCGTTATCTGTTCTGCTCGTGGTTTTCTGAAGTGGTACATTTTCCCCTCCCTTGGATTTATTTACTTCATTCTTGACTCTTTCCTCTGCTGGTAGCCAGTACTAATGGCCTTCTTGGAAAACAGATATTGGCTTTATTAGCTTCCCAGCTGGTACTCATATTGGGATGATGTCCGTTTCCATGAGCATCAACAGGGCTTTCGAGGGGAAATTCCCATTTGCTGCTGTGTGAAGCGGGGCTCCGGGGCTCCCCAGAGCTGGCCTGGTTCGGTTCAGTCACTGGACCTCAGGGATGTTGATTCTGATGATGAGTCTGGCTCGTGAGAATCACTTTTTGCACTTCTTTCTCAGTTGGGGACGTTTATTCAAGAATCACTGCAATGGCAGGCTGAGTGACTGGGGTCACCTTGGTCTGCATGAAACAGCGGCACACAGCTGTCAATCCTGGATCCGCACGTGTGTGCTGCTTGAGAAGGGACAGACTCATTCCCTTGCTTGAGATTTATCCGATGCCTGGTATCAATGACGCTTAATCTCACTCCCCCACCTGGAGTCCCTGCTGATCTCTAAGTCCTCTTTTGCACACTTCAAGTATGGTGGTTGCAGTTCCAGAAAGGAGAAAGGCTGAATGGAGGTCAGGTCTGTAAAAATATGAGAGGCAAGCTTGGGTAGGTCTGAAGAATCACTGTAAAATGTTACCAGCTCCTCTGTGTCCTACACTTCTGCAAAAATCACATTTCTTGAAAACTGATTCTAAATCCAAATTGAAAAAAGAAAGAAACAAAATCACTTCTTTTATTCTGATTAACATTCTACATCTGTTTGTCCCAGTCTTACACATTGATACAAAGAATTACAGGCTTACGTTTTTTTCTTGGGGGGGCAGTGATGTTTTCTCCAGTGGTGTCACTTGTAACAAACAACTGTCAGGGCATAAGACTATCAAAAGAGGAGAAAATCCCACGCCAACCTTTTTTTTTTTTTCTCCTTTCATTGGGCTTCTCCCTATTTGCAGCTCTGTACTCCATAGGCTACCGGATAGCTTTTACTCAAGAAAGTCGAGTTGTTTTGAAGGTTTGGTTGCTGTCTTCATTTCAGTATTCCAGAGCCAGATGCTTTATGTTCCAGTTCGGTATTTCCCACGTTCACTTTGTTGGTGAACTGTTCTCTGTGGGCCACAGTAAGGTGCTGCCTGGGTGTCTTTTAGTGCTGACAGATACCACTTTAGTGTTAAGAAGGGCTCAGAGGCTGTATTAGTCAGGACGTGCTCTGAGAACAATCGACCACAGACATTTTAGCGTCTTAGAAATGGAGGTCTATTTCCTGCTCATGCTAAGTGCCCATTGTAGGGTGGCCATGGGGCTTTGCTTGCTGTTCTCATCACTCTTCCTTGGAGCTACATATTCATTTGGTACATTTTTGCCTTTGGCGTTTCTCACAGGTGAACACTTTACTAGATACTGTATCACTGTGTGATAGGGATTGTCATCCGTGCAGCCTCTGATGGTGGGTTCCCCTCTGTCTACTCCCTGACCTTACCTTTTAAGTTTTCTTCTAAAGGTAGAGCGGAATTTCACTTATTGGTACCAATTTCTGAATTGGTCAGGATTGGCTAGGTTACGCTGTAGTGAAGGACAACCTCAAAGCTGCAGTGGCTTAAATGCCAAATGATGATTTCTTACTCCTGGTATACATCTTGAGGGACACTGCCCTGTCCTCCTTACCTAGAGATCCAGGCTGAAAGAAACTCCCCGTCTGTTTCTATCGCCGCCCAGGTTAGTGTCATAGTCACCTAGTACTGTGTAACAAACAACTTTCAAACTCAGTGGCTTTAAACAACCATTATCTAGTTGCTCACTATTTTGTAGCTTGGGGTAGGCTTAGCTGGGCAGTTCTGCTGTTGCTTTGCAGTCATAGTCAGCTGGTGGGTTGGCTGGGGACGGCTGGCCTCCCTCATGTGTCTGGGGTTCAACTGAGATTACTGGAGCAACTGGGACGGCTGGGTCTCTCTAACCACCTGGTCTCTCATCTTCAAGGAGTCTAGCCTGGGTTTCATTGTTCTAATAAAGAGTGAGAGGTGAAGTTTCATCGACCTCTCGGGGACAGTGCTCACACTGTCACTTTCACCACGTTCTATGGGTCAAAGCAAGTCACAGGGCCTGCTCAGATTCAAGAGAAGCGGAAACCTTCTCTTGGAAGAAACCGCAGAGAATTTATGGCCATTTTAACTCACCACAGCAGGAGAATGGGATGGCGGTGAATCGTGTGCAGGCATGCCTCAGAGACAGTCGCGGGTTGGTTCCAGACCACACAGCAAGGCGAATATATAATAAAGTAAGTCATGTAATTTTTTTTTCCCAGTGCGTATGAAACTTACGTGTACACCATACTGTAGTCTAGTAAGTGTGCAATAGCATTCTATCTAAAAAAGCAATATACATCCCCTAATTTAAAAATAATTTATTGCTAAAAAATGCTAACCATCATCTGAGCCTTCAGCGAATTGTAGTAGTGGCGTTAAAAATCACTGATCACAGGGGCTTCCCTGGTGGCGCGGTGGTTGAGAGTCTGCCTGCCGATTCAGGGGACGCGGGTTTGTGCCCCGGTCCGGGAGGATCCCACGTGCTGCGGAGCGGCTGGGCCCGTGAGCCATGGCCGCTGAGCCTGCATGTCCGGAGCCTGTGCTCCGCAACGGGAGAGGCCACAACAGCGAGAGGCCCGCGTACCGCAAAAAAAAAAAAAAGCATGAAATAATGCCACGTGCACCAACACGGATGGACCTGGAGATGGTCGTACAATTGAAGTAAGTCAGACAAAGACAAGTATCGTATGGCATCACTTATACGTGGAGTCTAAAAAAATGATACAAATGGACTTATTTACAAAACAGAGACAGACTCACAGACATAGAAAACAAACTTATGGTTACCAAAGGAGAGAGTGGAGGGTAAGCGTGTGTGGGGAGATAAATTAGGAGTTTGGGATTAGCATATGCACACTACTATAAAATATATATAAAATAGATAACCAACAAGGACCTACTGTTGTATAGCACAGGGAACTCTACTCAATACCTTGTAATAACCTATAATGGAAAAGAATCTGGAAAAGAATAAATATATGCATATAACTGAATCACTTTGCTGTACCCTTGAAACTAACGCAACAGTGTAAATTAACCATGGTTCAACAACAAAAAAAATCCTAAGGTTAAAAAAAACAACAGTAAGGGCTTTGGAGCCCGTGGATGTGGTTCAGGACCCGGCCCTGCTATTTACTGGCAGCATGTCTCAGAGACAGTGAGTACCAGTGGCACAGACCAGCCACCTTCCTGAGCCTCCCTTGCAGTTGAGGTGTGACCACGTGACTGAATGAGAGCTACTGGACTGAGGGCAGCGGGAGTAGAATGTGCCACTTTCAGCCTTGGGCCGGAAAGACACTCCTCCATCATATGTGACCCTCGCTCCCTTTCCCCCTCTGCCGTCTGAATGGAGACGATTTGGGGGGGCGGGGGGCTTGGAGGAGGGTGGAGGAGTTGGAAGTTGCCTGGGTTCTTGAATGACTTCACGCAGCGCAGCCTGCTTCCCTCCCACCCCATCGCCGTTGCTGCATCGGACCACAGGTGCGCAAAGCATCTTGCTTGGTCAAACCCCTGAGATCTGGGGGTTTGTTAGAGCAGATAGTGCTACTCTATTACTTGTGTAATATTGGGAAAGACACATAGTCCTTATCAGCGCTACTTTCTATTTTTGTGTGTTTCTGTTAACTGGGTTTTTTTTAAGTCTTTGTAAAAAATTGAAGTATAGTTGCTGTACAATATTATATAAGTTATAAGTGTACAATACAGTGATTCACAGTTTTTAAAGGTTATACTCCTTTTATAGTTATTATAAAATATTGGCTATATTCACTGTACTGTACAGCATATCCCTGTAGCTTATTTTATTTTATTTTTAATAGATTTTAAATTTTTATTTATTTTTGGCTGCTTTGGGTCTTCGTTGCTGCGTGAGGGCTTTCTCTAGTTGCGGCGAGAGGGGGCTACTCTTCGTTGCGGTGCGTGGGATTTTCACTGCGGTGGCTTCTCTTGTTGTGGAGCACGTGCTCTAGGTGCGCGGGTTTCAGTAGTTGTGGCGTGCAGGCTCAGTAGTTGTGGCACACGGGCTCAGTAATTGTGGCTCGTGGGCTCTAGAGCGCAGGCTCAGTATTTGTGGCTCACGGGCTTAGCAGCTCCGCGGCACGAGGGATCTTCCCGGACCAGGGCTCAAACCCATGCCCCTGCATTGGCAGGCAGAGTCTTAACCACTGTGCCACCAGGGAAGCCCTGTAGCTTATTTTATACCTAATAGTTTGTACCTCTTACTCCCCTACCCCTATCCTGTCCCTCCCGCCTCCCCTCTCCTCACTGGTAACCACTAGTTTGTTCTGTGTCTGTGAGTCTGTCAACCCCACTTTCCTCATCTATAAACTGAGGCAACTAATGCCCACTTAATGGAATTTTTTGTAAGGATCGAAACACGTAAGGTTTATAAAGTGTTTAACATATTGCCTAGCATATAGTAAATACTCAATAAATGGTAGATATTAATAATAATAATAATAATAATAGGAATGTTAGAGTGTTTCCTTTCTGAAGTTGGAACAAACTACTTTTTTTCAGTTCCTCCTAATGTACTGTGAGATTAATTACAGTAAAGAGCTTTGGAAAGACCGAGGCAGAATTACCAGTTTAACACTTAGTCGGATACCTTAGGCTACGTGGAAAAAAACTAGAATGTCTTACTTGATTTATTTCTTTGGGGATGAGAAGTAGATAAAATAGAACAGACTGGATGAAGCATATGAAACTGGGAACTCTTACTTCACCTCATTATCAGACACCAGCGTGTGCTTGCTAAGACCCAAAAGCTGACCCCAGAGTTATGCCAGGCGCTGTTGAGGTGCTTCACGTGTATTAACTCCTAAATCCTCACAGGGGCCATCTGAAGTGGGCACTCCTATTATGCCCATTTTACAGATGAGGAGACTGAGGCATGGAGTAGTTAAGTACTAACTCGTCCAAGGCCATCCCGGCTAGCCAACGGCAGAGCCAGGATTTGAGTCATGCAGCCTGGCTCCACGGTCCATGCTTTGGACCACGATCCCTCCACACTGCCGTAGACAGTAGGCAGTAGCCGTAGGCAGAGCAGGTGCTCTATAAATATTTATTTGTTCAGTAAGTGAAGGTTGCCACTTGGCATATTTTCAGAGACCTATATCACCCATGTGGGAATTGGAACTCCTGGATAGCAATCAGATCCCTGATTCTTTTACGATATTAAAATATGATAAGAAGTAATGTGGTGGTGGAGGGGTCAGAGAGCCACATTAGATTTGCTGGGTGCTAAACTGAACCCAGCATTCAAGTTGAGGTCAGGAGAACCCAGCATTCAAGTTGAGGTCAGGAGATGGGCACAACCAGTGCTGGTGGGGTGCTTACTTTCTGGGTTGTAGAGATTAGGTCTCCACTCATACTGCAGGCAAACCTAACAAGATTTGATTGCCAAATAATCCTAAACTTCAGCCCTTTAAGAAGCTTCTGACTTGGGCAAAGTGTGCTCTTCATAGAGGTGTCAACCCACATTGCGCTTTCTCCCGCACTGGACCGCGGTTGTGAGAAAAAAGAAATGTCACTTGAACACGAAAGCACGATTTACACTTAATATTCCTCAAATGACTCTCGGAAGCTTATCTGCCTTTCCAGCAATTTTGTGATGGATGTCATTGCTTATTTTGTTTTACAAGCTACCCACAGTTGGTGATTTCTTTTTTATAAAGCTCATAAGATGAGTGACAGTATAGCGTTCACTCTCTGTCACCAGAGGTGTTTGTACACATCTGTCTGTAGGTAGATCTATACGAAGAGAGGAAAGAGACCAAGCTGACCTACGATTCCTTTTTTCCTAAAATTTCCTTGTGTCATAGCTCTGATCTTAAATCTTATTTGGCAAGTCACAGAATGTGCTAGTTTATCAAAGAGATTAAAAAAATGGACTTTTTTTCCTGCCTTCTGAATTTCAATGAAAGCAGAGTATTCGTCTTCACTATTGATCTCTTCCATTGAGTAGTTCTTTTGATGATTACCACTTTTCTATATTTATAGAGAATCAGCACTTCATAAATGTCAAAAGGCACTTTGCTTTCCAGAAGTGTCAGTGTTCTAACATCTCACGAAGTTAGCAATTATCATGAGAACCACGTGTGGAAACTGGAAAATAACTAATTACTAAGGGAAGTAATTTTTTTTTTCTTGGTAGAATCAGAGAACGAGGAAAAGTTCTTCTCTGTCTTATTTTGATTGTCCTTTTGTCCATAGAGTCACTGTGGTCCAGGAACTTTGTCATCTTCCTTTTCCACTTGCTTTTCTGCCTCAAAGTTACTCTCTCCGGGGGCTTGAATATCAAGTGGGCTATAAAAATCTCCTGTAATGTGGGATGCTTGTCCTGGGACAGAGGAAAATTACATTTGGAACATAGGAATCAGAAAGGGCAGCCTTTCGGGGTCCTATTTAATTACTGTATTAGGGTTTATAAAGAAATGTCTCTATACTGTGATGACAGTATAAGTGAAGATTTCAGACAGTTTTCAGCATGGGGGGTAGAGGGGCTGTAAATAATGTTTAAGAGCTGTCCTGACCATTTACCCTCTGCTGAATTGAGCAGCTCTTCCACGTCCTGTAGACATAATCTGTGCTTGCAGGTTTTTTGTTTGTTTGTTTTTTCAAGTCCCCGGTAAGGCTAATTTGAAAAGTTGTCATAGCAACACTGGCCACTGGTCTCAGATAACATAACAGGGTGAGAAGGTGGCCTCCACTGGACTTCAGGCTTTGTTAGCTCATGCTGTTTTGTCCTGGAAAGGCTTGTTTGGAGAGAACATTTCATTGCAGCAAAAACGCTCTATGCTGGAGACCCCTAGGAAAGCAGTATCTTGCTCTCACAGTGGGTACATCACACAAACCTCCCCCGCTGCCCTCTGTCCCCCACCGCCTCTACTATTTCCTGGGGACTGTGTCTAATCTCTTGGCCCGTGGATTGCCACTCGTCACATTTCTTATCATGTGTTCATAGAATTATGCTAAATTGGAGCGCGTGGTGTCTTCTCAGTAGTTTTAGTTGGAATAGACAGCTTTTCAGCTTTGCGGAGTTTTTCGGTTCAGTCTGCCAGGAAGTTTGAGATGTCCTGGGTTTTTTTCAGCAGACTCCTGTCACCTACACATGGTTGTTCTACGTGTTACGGCTCTTGCATTTCATGACTGTGTTAAGTGACGTTACTCTCATAATTCAAAGGGACAGCATACAAAGCCCTGTGTGTTTTTCAGGAAACTGCAAAGGAATGTTGAATGCCATCCGTCTTCCTCACACAGAATGTGGCTTCAAGTTTTCTGTGTCACGGGTCCTGGGCTGTCACATTTATGTTGATTGACTTTTCATGTCTTTTGACGGGATGAAAAAATGTCTGCTTTCACATTTTGGCTCTTTGATGTCAGTGACCTGATTTGCTAGTGTTTCGAGAAACCCTCAGCCTCTCGTTTGGAGTTGCACTCCTCTCAGTTCATCACCCTAAGTTCTTATCTGCCTCTACCTCTTTCGTTCTTATTTTTCTGGCTTCTCACTTTGACCTGATAGCAACACGATAGGCACCCAGTACATTTGGATCGTGTTGAATTTTAGGAGGGAGAGAGAGACAAGGCACAATTTGGATGCATGCTATTTTAGGAGAACCTCTTTACACTGACGTCTTTCAGAGGGTTATGGCCTTATGTCAGGAGTAGAACAGAGCTGAGCTTCTCCGGCTGATAACTGACCATTCCCTGTTTGAAAGCAGGCGCAGATGCGTTGGCCGCAGGCAGGGTGTTCAGACTGGCACAGTTTTTCAGGCTGATCTGATAACTGAGAATATTCATCTATTGGAAAGATGTCTGTGAAAGCTGTGGAGAGCTAGCAAACAAAACAAAACGAAGACAGTAATTCCGGCTCTGCAATAAGCCATTTCTGTGTTTGGGTATTTCCATCAGATTTATTGCCATGATTATTTTAAATACTCTTATGTAAATTGAACAAAGAATGTATTTTGCCTTTCATCCCAATGACTCTGGTGATATGTGGTCCCTGATTTTGATCAGCCGGGATCGTGCCATGTGAGAGAGAGCAACGTGATAATAAATGAGAAGGCAGCAGAGATAAACTGCCCCGTCCTGCCCAGTCACCTCCATTCTTTAAACACAGATTGACTCCAGGACATGAAAGGACTGCCAAGTAGTTAACCTGCACAAACAGCAGTAGAGCTGCCGCAGACGAACTGTCCTTTGACGAAAGCATCTCAGTACCTCTTTAATTACATCCCCAAGGATTCGCATCTCTTAACCACCAGAATGGCCACGTTGCAATGGCCACGCGGAAAAGAAGTAAGAAGGATTAGAAACCAGCAGATTAATTTACTCGGGGACTGTGTTTCTCAGAACTCTAATAAAAGTGAGAGGAAACCTGAGCACGAGAGGGAGTAACTCACAAAGCATCTGAATACTGTTTCCGATCCCCCGACCTTCTCCCAAACTTGCAGAGCCCCACGTAACTCGAGAATTGAATTTTCATAATGGAAAAGATTTTAGGATGACCTGTCACATTTCCACGTTCCCAGTGGGGGAAAACGTCACACAGAAAGACCCGTCTACAGTACTGATTTACAGCTCTGAATGGCAAAATTGAAAGATATCAAATACCAGTCTACCTAGTCATGGGGTCCATGATGATATCACAGGCAATGGAGTGTCAGTTACTGTTTAAAAGATACTGTAGGAAAACTAAATACCGTGGGTGGTACTACAAGATACAGTGTCAGCTGGCACACACTTGGTGCTCAATAATTATTTGAATCAAATATGAAGTGGATTATACAACCTGATCTTATAATTCAGAACAATCTAGTTCAGTTCAGTAGGTTTCAGTTCAATTCAGCAACCATTTACTACCAATAATTTGCAAGGCGCTGTACTGGGGGCTGCAGAGAATAGTAAGGTACAATCTGGTGGTGTTCCTTTTTTTTTGTTTTTTTTTTGGTTCTGTTTCTTTTTTTTTCAGTACGCGGGCCTCTCACTGTTGTGGCCTCTCCCGTTGCGGAGCACAGGCTCCGGACGCGCAGGCTCAGCGGCCACGGCTCACGGGCCCAGCCGCTCCACGGCACGGGGGATCTTCCCAGACTGGGGCACGAACCCGCGTCCCCTGCATCGGCAGGCGGACTCTCAACCGCTGCGCCACCAGGGAAGCCCTCTGGTGGTGTTCTTGATGGTAGTGGATGTGATCACCAGCATAAGACAAGTAAACAAATATAATAGCTATAAAACAGGCAATATTAGCTTCACAAGAGAGCTACCTAAAAGCTATACCCGAAAAGCATAATGCAGATGTATGACTATTACTAGAGTACAGGTTACAGAAGCCACCAAATACTAGTCATTGGTCGTGCTCATTCAGTTAAGCGTAATGAAGGTCAGACAAGCTTGAATGCCTATTTGTAGCCCAGAATGGGTATGTGGTGGTTTTATGGAAACTTTCTCACGTAAAGGGTACTTACTGCATGGGCCAGCGGGATGAACACAGATATTTTTAGCCCAAGTGACCTGCGTTCAGATCCTACTTCCGCTAATGGTTAGCATCGTGAAAACTGGTAGATCTCTCTGATTCTTAATTCTTTTGTCTCCAAAATAGACATAGTATTCCTATTAATATGAATTTGCAGGGTGGTTGTAAGGTTTAAGAGAGGCTACTTATGTGTAACACGGCATCTGGCACGTAGAAAGCCCTCAATAAAGATCCCTTCTCTATCCTTCTCTCTTCCACCAGAGAGTGAACGTACACAAGTCAGTCTATTAATCTGACCCTTTTGCCATAACTGTTCTAAGGAAAAGGGTAGGAACCATTTTCTGGGCTGTTTACTTTTTAGTAGCGCTAAGGAAACTTAAGAAAAGAAAATTAAGGATCTGCAAATAAAGCAGTGGATGTTTCCCAAGATGGAGGGGACCCAATATGTTGAACAGTGTATTATTTGTGTTTGCAAAACCACGTGTTGGTATCCAGAGAATTATTTCAAGCCTCTTTCACACACATGATCTCACGTTCCCCTCGTTCACTGTTGAATATATTTGAAAAGTAGCCAGCTTCTGATTATGAATTTGTTTGATGAATAAATATTTTATTCACAATATAGCTTAGATCTATTTTCAATTCCATATATATATATATATATATTTCTTTTTTGCTAAAATTGAGTAACAGTGTACCTATGACTGAAGGTGGTGGTGGGTTATGTTTCTGAGCTATTTCCCCCTGGAGTTTGAGGGTCTTTCAGATGCTAAGTGCACAGTGTTTTGTAGTTTCCCCTCATATCTTATCCTGGAAGTTTCTAGTTTTTCTTTTCTTCTTGAAGGTTTTCTTAAAACACAGATTCCTCTTTATCTCCATACTTTTCTTTTCTTTTTTCCTCCTGAGGTTCTTACCAAAGACAACCAGATTGTAAACTCCCCGAAAGAAGTCTTTATGTCTTAAATCTCTTTGCTCAACAAATATTTACGCACATGCCAAAAGCCCAGGGAAGTCTCGAGCAAATCGACTGCTCTCTTTGTAACAGTCAAGTCAGTATTCTAGCCACCAAAGCGTCACTCGTCATGGGACATGGTTTCCAGTTCTTCTGATGAGTCAGAAAACCACGAAACGCTATACTTGGAAAAGTCACAGCAAATGAATATTTTCATTCATTTTATACTAGATGGATTAATTTGTAGAAGATCTTGAAATTCCAATAGATTACATAAGAGACCATATTTATTTTAAGTACAATACTATATGTTCCTATGTTAAGGAAGAATGGATTTCTCTTCTTTTTTCCCTCCTTTTCTCACCCCACACCTTCTTCCTCCTTACCTAGATCATTTCATGAAAGGGGGAAGATATACTGTCACGGTGGCTGATTTTCCAAAATTTACGGCATTGCTTTCTCCAGCTATTTTCTGTCTGCATTGTTCACTTCTTAGAGCGATGTCTCATATTTAAATGGGATCACAAACAAGTGAAAAGTAAGTGGCGACCCACCCTATTTTTATGTCATCCTCTCATTTTTTTTTTTTTTTGCAGTACGCGGGCCTCTCACTGTGTGGCCTCTCCCGTTGCGGAGCACAGGCTCCGGACGCGCAGGCTCAGCGGCCATGGCTCACGGGCCCAGCCGCTCTGCGGCACGTGGGATCTTCCCGGACCGGGGGCACGAACCCGCGTCTCCTGCATCGGCAGGCGGACTCTCAACCACTGCGCCACCAGGGAAGCCCTATGTCATCCTCTCTTAAGAGGTTTACTAGAAGCTGATAGTCTTCACTTTATTACATAACACATATTTATGGGGCACTTAAATGCCAGGCACTGGGCGAGTTGCTGGATACACAGCAGTGAACAGGGGTCCCGTGAATGAGAGCTCACAGTCAGAGGGCAACGGTTTTCCAGGCCCAGGGCAGTTTGTATTCAGTCAGGGGCTTTGAAGAAGTACATTTGGCTTCACAATTAGAAGAGTGTGGATTAGGACTTCTGGTTAAATAAATTCCTCTTCAGTTACTCAGCCAGAAACAAGAATGAAATAATGCCGTTTGCAGCAACATGGATGGACCTAGAGATGGTCATACTAAGTGAAGTAAGTTGGACAAAAACAGACGTCATATGATCTCACATGTGGAATAAAAAAATGATACAGGGCTTCCCTGGTGGCGCAGTGGTTGAGAGTCCACCTGCCGATGCAGGGGACACGGGTTCGTGCCCCTGTCCGGGAAAAGCCCACATGTCGCGGAGCGGCTGGGCCCGTGAGCCATGGCCGCTGAGCCTGCGCGTCCGGAGCCTGTGCTCCGCAACGGGAGAGGCCACAACAGTGAGAGGCCCGCATACCACAAAAAAAAAAAAAAAAAAAGATACAAATGAACTTATTTACAAAATAGAAATAGACTCACAGACACAGAAAACAAACTTACGGTTACCAGGGGGGAAGGGGCAGGGAAGGGATAAATTAGGAGTTTGGGATTAACAGATACAGACTACTATATATAAAATAGATAAATGACAAAGACCTACTGTATAGCACAGGGAACTATATTCAATATCTTGTAATAACCTATAATGGAAAAGAATATGAAAAAAATATATATAACTGTATCACTTTACTGTACACCTAAAACATTGTAAATCAATTATATTTCAGTTAAAAAAAATCCCTCTTCACATTTCCCTAAATTACCAGTAATCAGGAGAAAACTTTGTTTCCTGAAGTTCTACCACGGATTAGCAGGAAAATGATTAATCATTTAAACTAAAAAAAAAAAAAAAAATTTAATCATTTAAACTTCCTCTCATTTAGACAAACTTTCCTCATTTGCTGGAAAAACTGGCTCCGCTGACTGCCATTTACTCAGCACAACCCGGAGAGGCATTTAAGAGCTGCTCTAGACTCAGAAGAGTTCCCTTTATTGGGAAGTTGGTGGTAATAGTTCTCTAACAGGCATTCTTAATCAATGATAAAAATAACCTTTTAGATGCTTAAATCATTTGGCTGCCAAGGGCATTTAATTAGGCCCATTGCCAAATGCTAATTAATGATACAAGTGGAGGGTTTTATTTAAATTTGTTATACTAACATGTGGAAATATAAACTGCCGATGGAGAGAAACTTGTCGAAGGTGGAATGTGTCAGGTGAGGGAACAAACACCAAACATTAAAATAATAGACCTGCTGAGTTACAGAAGGTAATTGAAATAGAAACCTTGCATAGAAGCTAATTCATTTGTAAAAAGCTTCTTGTAATTTAAAGTACTCAAGCTGCTGAAAAGTATAGAAAATCATGGGCATTATTGTAGGCTGATCCTTATTGAATAGGACGAATTTAACTCAGTTCTGAGGGAGGTAAGTTCCAGAGAGCTGTGTGGCATAAAGGCCGTCTCCCTTTCGTTAAATACATTTGCTTTTCCAGTGTTTATACGTCCAGTTGATGTTATAGTCCTGAGTTTATTTCCAGCCCCAGCTGCACTGATGTCATGTTTTAGGTCTTTCTGATTTGCAAAGGAAATTTATGGTAGGGCTATGGTATCCCCAACGGCTAATGGCTAACAAGATTTCTTCCAGGCTCAGTGGAGGAATGCTATACTGTGCAGTCAAGATACGTCTGGGTTTTTATCAACATGTTTCCCCTGGAAAGCCCCATGGCTTGGCTTTCTGCCACTCATGCTCCTGACATGTCCCGGTGGGTTTATTGTGGATTAAAAGATTGGAGTAGCTAAAGGCAGAAGATGCACCCAAAGTTAAGAGGGCAGTGGGGGCCACATGCCATTCTATTCTTACTGGACGTGAGCAAAAATGGGAAGGTCTATAGATAAGCATTTTTTCTTGTATTAGTGGAAAGATTGGGTGTACAGATCTCTAAACTTGAGTCTGGCAACTAACCACTGAATGTGATGAAATTCTGGTTAAAGGAACAAGAGCTCTGAGTCAAGAAGCCGTTCATAAGGATCAGTTTGATGGGATCCGCTTTGTGAGGTAGAGAAATAGCGAGGAGGGGCTGGAGGTAGTTGCCACACTGAGTGACAGTGCAGGATTGAATCTGCTCTCTTCTGGTTTGCTTCTGAGATCTCCCAGCTTAGCGCCATGGTTTATGCTCATGTCCCTTCTTAGAGTGAGTGTTCTCCAGTTCATTCGTCTCTTTACATTCCTCCACTACATCCAGCTCAAATTCCACTTTCACTGGAAAAACCTTGGAGCACTCCATCTAGGATTGATGCCTCATTCAGCTGAAGAAAGATCCCGGATACATTTAAAATCCACCGGGAAAACGGCACACGTTGCCTAGAATCACGTGACGGACACTCATGGTATATTATCTCTTTCTTTTATAATTGCTTGGATGCCTATCTCGTCAAATTAGATTTCACATTCAGGGAAGGCAGGGGTGATCCATTTGCATTTCCCACACCTTTGCACGGTGCCCAGCTTAGGAGAGTTACACAGTAATTATTTGTTGATGAACCAGTGAAAGAACACAGAGGGTTGAACTCAAATGTCCAGTGTCACCAATGAGCTGGTGAGTACAATGTGTCATTCTCACTGTGAAGGCCATCTGCCCTGTTTCTCCACCCCTCACTGTGGCTCTAATGCCAGAAAGGGGCCGGGATGCATCTCATTAAGTGAAACATTAACTTTTTACCACACGTCCAAATGGTATAAACATCTGGGAGTGCTCAAGATAGACACATTCAAATCTGCATTACCAAATGACTACAGAATGTCTGACAAAGCTTTTCAGTGTTCCTTTTTGCTTACAGGACATCTCAGTCAACATTTGGATTCTATAAGGGCAGGGTGATGTAACTCCCGTGGCATTACAAGGAGATGGTATTTTTAGCTACTCTTCTCAAGACCTGGTATCTTCTACCTGAAACCCTAGGGATTAAATCGACCTTACAGACCCCTTCCCTTTACTGAGGAGGAAAGTGAGGCTTACAGAGTTTAAAGGACTTGTTCAAGGTCACTCAGCTTGTGATTGACAGCTGTCCAAATACAGTATCATTCACAGATGGCTGTGCTGTTTGACCATCAGGTATAGACCAAACCCTTAATTTTGGGGGCTCTTCATTATCATATTGAGCTAGTTTGATCTTTATATATCAAACCTGGAGAGTCTCTGGCAAGCAGACTATTTCTCAGATGAGGAGACCGCCTCACATGTAAGTTGAAGTTGTTTGTTTGAGATCAGCGACAACTAAGCCCACGTAGAAATGATCGTTACCACTGGCTGAGCTTTTATTTTGACGTTTAGTTCCGGCAAAGAAAAAGCATCTGTTTCTCTCTGCTCTTGCTTGGCGGGCCCCCCTTGGGACCAATAACAAGCATTGATCCTGAAAATTGTTACCTGACTTCTCACCCATCTGTGGATGCAAAGCAAGGTGTGAGGACCCCAAGGACCCAGGGTTCCTGCTCCAGCCCCTCCTCTCTCCTGCCGGGCACAGAGCTGTCCCACGAAGACCTCTCCAGGTGTGAGGGTCCCAAGGGAAGCCTGGCATGTGCTGACAGCTGATTTTCCAGGTTTAGAAATTAAGCTCTCCTTGTTTTCTGTGACGACCCCTTACACGCAGGCCTCCAAGCCATCTGGGGGAGCATTCCATTGCCATTTCTAACGGTAGCAGCTGTGAGGTCACTGATGCTTACATCAGGTGCTGTCTTTTGATTCTTCTAACGATGACCATCTTTAGGTTTCCAAGTGGTGATGTTATCCTCACAGAAATGGAGGAATGCTCTCTCCCCATTTCTTTGCTTCACTTTATTATTCGGGCCTTAAAACGTAATGACTTGGGTGTACAGTCACAAAACATCTCTTAAGAAACCAGTTCCTGGAAGTTCCCTGGTGGCCTCGTGGTTAGGATTCAGCACTTTCACTGCTGTGGCCCAGGTTCAGTCCCTGGTGGGGGAACTGAGATCCCGCGGGCCTCACAGTGTAGCCAAAAGAAAAAAAAGAAAAAGGAAACAGTTCCTTCAGACCGTAGCCCTGTCTTGGGGACAATCTGAAGTCAAGTGTGAGAATCTGGACATGTCCCATTATTACCTTCTCTGTGTTCTCCACTTCTTCCTCCTCTTCCCCACACTCCCCTAAAGCAAACAATAACATTTCTTCCTCTCCTTCAGCAAAACACGTATCAACTCATGCAAATAGTTGTGGGAAAGGGTCACAGTGTTACTGCACCAAACTTGAGTCCGCTTGCCCGCGGGCAGTGAAGCCAATCTACTGATACCGGGTGGTAGTGAAGGAAAAGTGCAGCGTTTATTGCAGACGCCAAGCAAGGAGTCCAGGACAGCTAGTGCTCAAAAGACCTGAGCTCCCTGAAGGCTTTCAGAGAAAGGTTTTTTTTTAAAATAAATTTATTTATTTTTGGCTGCATTGGGTCTTCGTTGCTGCGTGCGGGCTTTCTCTAGTTGCGGCAATCGGGGGCTACTCCTCATTGCAGTGCATGGGCTTCTCAATGTGGTGGCTTCTCTTGTTGCAGAGCACAGGCTTTAGGTGCGCGGGCTTCAGTAGTTGTGGCTCGTGGGCTCTAGAGCGCAGGCTCAGTAGTTGTGGCGCATGGGCTTAGTTGTTCCTCAGTATGTGGGATCTTCCCGGACCAGGGCTCGAACCCATGTCCCCTGCACTGGCAGGCGGATTCTTAACCACTGTGCCACCAGGGAAGCCCCAGGGAAAGGTTTCTGAACACTGGGTGAAGGAGGGGTGTTATGAGATGCGTGGTCAGCTTGTGGACATTCTTCTGATTGGTTGGTGGTGAGGTAATCAGGAGTCAACATCCTCAACCTTCCGGTTCCAGCTCATCCGGGGTCTACATGCTTGTGGGCAGCATAGAGTTAACTTCTTCCATGTGGTGAGGGTTTCAGTCTCTGTAAAACAGCTCACAGGACCCGGCTCAGAACATGATCTATAGCCCTTGAGGAGGAACTAAAGGTCCTTGACTTTGTTGAGGCTAACCTATAATTATTGTGTCTGGCTTGACTGTTTTACTTTCTTTATGCACTGTCTCACTTCTCTGACTAAGTTTACTCTTTGGAACTTGGGGAAGGCCTAGGAGGCTACAGTTTTTCTACAGACCAGAGGCAGGTGGAGGACATGGTAGGGGTTCTGTTCTGGGGAGGCCCCAAAGGGCCCCGTTCGGTTACAGCTGGCCCTGCTCCTTGGACAAGTGGGCAACACACAAAGGTGAAAGCTCTTATTTCCCCTGTTTTCAAATTCCTACCCTGGGCGCATATTTTGACATCCATTATCATATTTAATCCTCGCAGCAGTTGAATGTTAACACTATTATTCCAAATTAGAGTGAGGTAACCAAAGCTCAGAGAGATCTAGTCAGGGTGAAGAAACGCGCCCAAGTCAGGCAGTTATAAGTAAACGATCTCAGGTTCCAACCCGGTTCTGGCTGACGCCTCAGCTGTGGTATTATGTAAGCGCCCCCTGGGGTGCTTGTCAAGGAAGCAGACCCCGGGGCCCCGTCCCAGGGCCCAGCAATGGTCATCACCCCAGGTGATTCAACCACAGGAGACTATGGGAAAGACATCTATGGGGCCTGGAGCAGAGCAGCGTCCGCGAATGCAAATGGGTGGGGCTTTATACCGCACGCGACCCCCGGTGCTCTTTCTGCCCGAGCTCTCTCATCTGGGGCAGAGGTCACACAGACTGTTCCTATCCCTGTTCAGGAGTGCACTTGGATGAACACAGCAGTTCCTCAGGTCTTTGGATCATCTGCCTCAGAAGAGGGCATTTATTTAAAGATCGCAGATACCCTGGTACCTTCACAGATCCACTGTGGGCTTGGAAGCCCGGGAATCTGCATTTTTACCATGCCCCTACCTGGATGTTATGCACAATCAACACTAGATATGAAAACAAACAAACAAACAATATAAAAGCCAGGAACAGATCCAGAAATAGCTCTTTCTACGCGGCTTCCAAAGTTAGTCTGTGTTTGAACGGTAAATAAATGCGGAAAAATATATGACCAGAGCCATTTCTAGGCACTGTTTCCATTGAATTTGTCATCTGGGATGTGCTTACCTGTTCAAATCGATACAACAGAGAGGACGGTGAAAATAACACTGTAAGAGACAGACAAAATGAGAGCCTGTTAGGTTAATCCCTTTCTTCCCACTAGGTCATTGAAGTGTCCATTTCCTGGTTGTTTATCCCCATGGGCTTTCAAAGCAGATCTGGGGACCGAGGTCCTGTGAGAATACAATTGATTGAAACTGCAAGAATTTTGGAGCACGAGGGCTGGAATTAATTAGCACCCTGAAAACAGCAGCACTAGGCCCTTGAATTTTTGGAACATCTGAATGGTAACTGTTGATTTCTCAACCCAAGGCAGAACATCTGTTCTTTTGCAGAGAGTCGAGCAAAGATTGCAATGCAGAGTCAGGTGGGCGCAGCGTTGTTAGGAAATGTTTGGATCTAGCTGTCCATTTGGAGTTATTATTAGACAGCACTCAGTATAATTGCTTTCTCAAGAATTTTTAGATGTCTGACACATGCACTGTACATCTTGTGGGATTTTATAGGTCCTTGATCCTCTGTAAAGTTATTCCAATCCCAAATGCCACGAGAGGTATCCATAAAATGTAACAAGCGGTCTGTATTCAGAATTAATTTAACATTCGACACAATTCATTAATTCCCATCCAGTCATAATCTGTGTCATCTTGCATGCTTGGATCTTTGGGAGATACAGACAGGTCAGTGAGGAAAGGAGAGGAAGATGAAGCCAGGGAAAGGAAGGGATACAGATGGAGTTGTTTCTAGTCATTTTCTAGATGTAAATGACTAGACCTAAGAATACGGTAATGATAAGGTAACAGCAAAGCAAAGTCAAAACTTAAAAATATGATATCGCTTATATGTGGAATCTCAAAAAAGGTACAAATGAACTTATTTACAAAACAGAAACAGACTCATAGACACAGAAAACAAACTTACGGTTACCAAAGGGGAAAGGTGGGAGCGAGGGATAAGTTAGGGGTTTGGGGTTAGCAGATACAAACTCCTATGTATAAAATAGATGACCAACAAGGACCTACTGTATAGCACAGGGAACTATATTCAATATCTTGTAATAACCTATGATGGAAAAGAATCTGAAAAAAGATATATGTGTAAGAAAACCCTTAAAAATAAACAGAATTATTAAAGATGTCAAGTATAGACCCTCATCTAGTGTACACATAACGTGTCATCATTTTTATCATTCATTCATTTTCATCTTAACTCAAGGCATCAGAGAGACCTTGGGTACATCCTAGCGTTGCCACAAACTTGTTCTGTCATCTTTGGGAAGTTATTTAAATTTTCTAGGTGAAGTGAGTTTATGTAAAATGGAGATAGTAATTCTTTCCTTGCAGGGTTCTTGTAAGAGTGAAAATGATAGAAGGTATTTTAAAATGCCAGTTACTTCTCTTCCTTCCCCTACGTCTAGGATCAGCTATGCAGCTGATGTGTTTGTGCTCAGACTTGAGAGAATTGCATTATTTAGTTGCTGTTTCACTAAATTAATCGGCAAGCGAATGGCTGACTACATTGATTTTGTCTGGTGCCCTGCAAACAAATACGGTTCCTTGTTCTGAGCTGAAGTGGGCGGAGCTGGGTTCCTTTAGGAGCGAGGAACAAGGTGATGCTTGAGAAGCAAACTCCTGTTCATTTTTATGATCTAGGCTAGTTATTGTAAGGTCGGATCTTAACCAGCGGCACCGCGAAACAGAGGAAAGCTTCAAGTGAGCTTTATTAGGGAGCGCTCCCGGGCGAAGTTCACTGGTCCGAGAGAAAGGGGCCAGAGAAGTCGCGCCCGGGCGAGGGTTGGGCAAGATTTTATAGGGGAAGAAGGGAAAGGGATGTGGTGAATCTGGGAGGGCGCAGGGTATTCCTTATTTGGTGGTCTTTTCGGGTATCCTGGGGAACCGTTAGTTCCGCCCCTCGAAAGGCGGGAAGGCTGGGCTGGGTTCAAAGTCCCCAGGTCAGTTCCTGGAACTGGGTGGTCCGGAATGTCTCCAGGGCAGTTTCTGGAATTGGGTGGTCCGGAGAATTTAGGTCTGATGCAACCTGTGAATCTGATTGTGTTCCCCTGCCTCGGGCCAGTTGGCCTTACAGTTATGTTTTGTATTCCGTTGTAAGAAAGTTATGAAAAATCAAGAGATTGCGGCCTTCGCTTTTGTTTCATTTTCTGCCATGCTTTTGGACTATGAAGCAGTCTCCAAAGTGCGTGTGTGTGTGGGGAAGAGAGTTTATGGATAGATATGACCTGGGGCGGAAGCGCCGACTCTGTCTTAGGGTTCCGTTCCTTTCGTCTTGGGTTGCCTCTTGTTTTCCTTGTAGGGGCTGGTCTGCTGGTAGGCTTAAAAAAACACTAAAATGCTTCCCCATTACTATTTTCAAATTTTATAAACTATAGAGTTTATTAGACAGTGTAAAGGGGACTGTTGAGGGTGAAATGGAAAGAGAGGAATCAAGAACCGGATTTCGATCATTCGAGTCATTGGGAACTTGGCTTTTTCCAATTTATACTTTAACGGTTGGATGTCTAGCGTTAACACTTAGCTGGATGGTGAGCGATTAACGCTGTTGTGGGTGGAGCTAGCCCCTCTGACTTCTCTAACGGGCTCCCAAATGATGCCATTTATTAATTAAATCAAATCAGCCTGATGATTTTATCTCTAGAGCTTCTTTCAGTGGTGAGCACCATCTCTGTGATAGGAAAGCTCGAAAGATTTTGGATTTTACTTGGTGATGGTTAGGGCTAGGAATCGGAATTCCTCGATACTAGGAAGAGAGATGAAGTTTAGAAATAAAAGGTAAATGACATTTTATATTTTCGGCTTCACAGAAGATTCACAAAACACTCTTCAAGGATTCCTTATGCCTTAACCTCAGGGAAGAGAGCGCCATCTTTTTATAAGACAGAACCATACTATAAGCTAGCTGTAGACTTCTAACCCTCACTTTCTGCTTTATTTCCCTTCCGTGAGAGTGAAATAAGAGGCACAAGGACACTGTAAGCAAGGGTGCTTCTTGGTTAAGTGATAGAAGTGAAATTAGCACCAGTATTAGGAATTGGTAGCCTGGCCTGCTATGGAAGAGAGGCCAAGTCTACTTCCATACAGATATGGAAATGGTCAACTCCGGGGGTTTCTGCAGTGGTGTCTATCAATCTATCTATCTATCATTATCTATCTATCATTATTGTTATCTATTATTATCATCTATCTATCTATCCTCTATCTATCTATCATTATCTATGTATCATTATTATCGATCATTATCACCTATCATTATCTGTCATCATCTATCATTATCTTGTTAGACCTGCGCGGTCTCCTAGGAGTTTCGACTCGCCCAGGAAACAACAAGAGTCGGAAGTCGATGCAAAACGCAAGAGGTTTATTGAAGGCCGGTGCACCGGGGTTCCTTGGTCCTCACGCAGGAGGTTGAAGAAGGAACCCTTTTGGGCGCGAATATGTCAGTTTTATAGGTTCCCACTTCCCCGTATGTAAATTATAGATTTGGTTGTGTTCTCCTGCTGATTGGTCCCGGCTTAGGCTCGGACCAGAGAGGGAACTTGTCCCCAGCTGCCTGATTGGTCTTTGACAGACACCTTTTTTACATTTTGTTATCTCCCTCCTTCTCCCCAGCTGCCTGATTGGTCTTTGACAGACACCTTTTTTACATTTTGTTATCTCCCTCCTTCTCGGAAGGGGGCCGGACATCCTGGAAATTCACCCATTGTCTAAGCAGCCCCTATTGTCTGGAGAGTTCTTTTTTTTTTTTTTTTTTTTTTTTTTTTTTTTTTTTAGCGGTACGTGGGCCTCTCACTGTTGTGGCCTCTCCCGCTGCGGAGCACAGACTCCAGACGCGCAGGCTCAGCGGCCATGGCTCACGGGCCCAGCCGCTCCGCGGCATGTGGGATCCTCCCGGACCGGGACACGAACCCGTGTGCCCTGCATCGGCAGGCGGACCCTCAACGACTGCGCCACCAGGGAAGCCCTGGAGAGTTCTTAATCATTAGCTGGAACAATGTCCCTCGAGTCCCACATTCCCCCCTTTTTCTTGTGACTATTGATTCCAATCATGCGAATCTCAACCTTCTGTTCGTAAACTTTGGTACTGTTGTCTTAACATTAGAACTTGTACAGTACTGATACGTTCTCTAATAAATGCTATCAAGCGATTTAGAACACATGGTCCAAAAGTTAAAATCAACAATAAAACAATAAGCGGTCCCAACAGAGTAGAGATTAAGGTGGTAAACCAGGGGGACTTATCAAACCATGATTGAAACCATCCTTTTTCGTTCTCTCTCTCCCTTTGCCTTTTATCTAAGCGTTCCCTTAGTTTATCCATGGTTTTGGTAATGGTTCCTGAATGATCAATATAAAAGCAACATTCTTCTTTTACAGCGGCGCATAATCCCCCTTCCTTAAGAAACAGCAAATCTAGGCTGCAACACCATTTCTGAAAGTGAGGTGAGTGATTCCTTTAGTTGAGTTATGGAACTTTCTAATGCTCGAAGGTCGATGTCTACAGCCTGTCTTAAACTTGCATAATACTGGGGTTGTTGTATGAGGGCTGTGGTTCCTGTTCCTATCCCGGCAGATATTCCTGGTCAGTCAGTAAAGGCAGTAAAACCAAAATTATAAGTCTTAGGTTCGTAGAAGCTTGAGTTTGAGCGGGTTGTCGGTTCTTTGGGCCCGCCATCCTGATGATGCCGTCGCTGGTGCAGCCTTCACATGTGAAGCATGGATCCAGGCAGCGATGCCGTCCACTTTTATGGCCGTTGGGGTGGTGAGGAGGACGGTGTATGGTCCTTTCCATCGAGGTTCCAACATCTGGGTTCGATGCCGACGGACGTATACGGAGTCTCCGACTTGGAAAGGATGAGTTTCTCCCGGTGTTCCCGGTTGGTAGGCCTTGGCGAGTTGGGACCATATTTCTTTCTGGACCAATTGGAGTCCCAGTAGCCTAGCATATAAGTCAGTGTTATTTTGACAATCAGGTTTTATTTCTTTTCCTAAAGTGAGGAGGGGAGGCGGGGCACCATATAATATTTCAAAAGGAGTAAGATGGTATCGGGAAGGTGTATTTCTAACCCGGAATAGGGCCAAAGGAAGGAGCACCGTCCAATCGGTACCGCCAGTCTCCAAGGACAATTTAGTTAGGGTCTCTTTTAGAGTCCTATTCATTCTTTCTACCTGACCTAAACTTTGGGGTCTATAGGCACAATGTAATTTCCAATCAGTCCCCAAATATCTGGCCACATCCTGACTTACCTGGGCGACGAAGGCTGGACCATTATCAGACCCTATTACCTTTGATGCTCCAAATCGAGGAAAAATTTCTTCTAAAATCTTCTTGGCTACTACAGCAGCTGTTTCTTTCTTTGTTGGGAAAGCCTCTATCCATCCTGAAAAAGTGTCTACAAAAACTAAAAGGTATTTATTACCATACCTTCCAGGACGCACTTCGGTAAAGTCCACTTCCCAGTAAGTTCCTGGGCGGTCCCCCCTGAGTCTCTTTCCAGTTTCAAGTTTCCCTTTGTGAGCATTTACCTGTTGACATGGGACGCATTCCTGCACAATTTGTTCAGCTATTTTGTCATTCCAGGGGTTTCGTACCCGGCTTTTTGTAACAAGGCTACCATCTTTTTAGTCCCCAAATGTGTCCATCTGTGCATCTGTTGTAACATGGATTCTGCTTGCTGAGGGGACAAAGTTCCTTTTGTTGTGGCCGGGATGATTTCTTCATCGCGGCCTGGTTTTTCAGGAACTTTATGTGACAGTCCTAAAATGACTTCTCCCGATGCTATTTCTTGGGCCACTTGGTCAGCCATATTATTTCCCCTAATTATTGGGGTATTTCCTTTTTGATGTCCAGGGCAGTGGATGATACTGACTTTAGTAGGAAGCATGAGTGCAGTCAACAAAGCCACGATTTCGTCTTTGTTTTTAATTTCTTTGCCACCTGAAGTTAGTAGCCCTCTCTGTTGGTAAATGGCACCGTGGATATGAGCGGTAGCAAACGCATATCTACTGTCTGTGTAGATGTTTACTTTTTTATTCTCTGCCATCTCTAATGCCCTCGTCAGGGCAATTAATTCAGCTCGTTGGGCTGAGGTCCCTTGTGGTAGCGCCGCTGCCCATATGACTTGATTTCCGTCTACCACAGCTGCCCCAGTTCGACGCTTACCTTCCTCCAGGAAACTGCTCCCATCCGTGAACCAGGTGAAATCAGCATCAGGGAGGGGCAGGTCCATCAGATCTGGCCTACTGCCGTGTGCTGCGGCTAGTACTTCCTGACAATCATGTATGATGGTGGAGCCTTCCAAGTCAGGATCAGGTAGCAAGGTGGCTGGATTGAGTCCTGTGGCTGGAGCAAACTTGATGCGATCTGAGTTTAGCAACAGGGTTTGGTAATGGGTCATCCTGGCATTAGTTAGCCACCTATCCGGTGGTTGACGGACTACATTTTCCAGGGCATGAGGAGCTGTTATCGTTAGATTTTGTCCTAAAGTTAGTTTGTCAGCATCTTTGACTAGAACGGCCACTGCAGCGATTATCTTTAAACAGGTGGGCCATCCTGATGCCACAGGGTCCAATTTTTTTGACAAATAAGCAACTGGGCGATTCCAGGGACCCAATTTCTGAGTCAATACTCCTTTTGCAATGCCCTTATTTTCGGCCACATATAAATGAAAAGGTTTGGTTACATCTGGCAGTCCTAGGGCTGGAGCTGAAAGTAAGGCTCGTTTGATTTGGTCAAAAGCCCGTTGTTCCTTATCGCCCCAAATGAAAGGAGTGCTGTTTTTGGTTAGGGGGTACAATGGGGCTGCCAGCTCAGCAAACCCTGGAATCCATAGTCTACAGAATCCGGCCGTCCCCAAAAATTCTCTAACCTGCCTGGCGTTTTTGGGAGCCGGAATTTGGGCCACCGTATCCTTTCTGCTCTCCGTGAGCCATCTTTGCCCCCCTTTTAATAGATACCCCAGGTAACTGACCTGTTGTTGGCATATTTGTGCTTTCTTGGCTGAGGCTCTATATCCCAGGGTTCCAAGTTCCGTTAACAGTTTTTCAGTACCCTTGATACAATCTTCTTGGGTCTCAGCAGCTAATAAAATATCATCAACGTATTGGAGTAATGTTACCTGGGGATTTGATTCTCTATATAATGCCAAATCCTGATGGAGGGCTTCATCAAAGATGGTCGGGGAGTTCTTAAATCCCTGAGGTAGCCGTGTCCATGTCAGCTGACCAGACATTCCCGATGTTGGATCTTTCCATTCGAAGGCAAAGTAGGGTTGGCTCAGGGGAGAGAGTCTTAAACAGAAAAAAACATCTTTAAGGTCCAAAACAGTATACCACGTATGTTGAGGTGGAAGAGTGCTCAGGAGGTTGTAAGGGTTTGGAACTGTGGGGTGGAGGTCTGCCACCCGTTTGTTTACCTCTCGTAGATCCTGCACCGGCCGATAATCATTTGTTCCTGGTTTCTTTACCGGCAGGAGAGGGGTGTTCCATGCTGATTGACATCTTATTAAGATGCCCAAGTCTAGTAGCCTCTGTATATGGGGACGGATACCGTCTTTGGCTTCTCTACTCATAGGGTATTGACGGACTGTTATTGGGGTGGCAGTTGCCTTGAGTTCCACTAGCACCGGGGGCCGATTTTTGGCCATCCCCATTCTGGCAGTTTCTGCCCAGGCTTGAGGGAACCGAGTTACCCAATTAGTAACATTAACTCGTGAGGATGAAGGCTGCTCGTATAATTTATATTCATCTTCTAATTTCATAGTCAATATTTGAAGTAACCTTCCCTTATTATCAGTTATGGTGGGACCTTCTGGCTGAAAGTGGATTTGAGCCCCTACTTTGGAGAGTAAATCTCTTCCCAGCAAAGGATAGGGGCATTCCGGAATAATCAAAAATGAATGGGTTACTCGTCCAATCCCAAGATCTACTGTCCTTCGTGTGGTCCATGAATATTGTTTATTCCCAGTGGCTCCTTGTACCCATGACCTTTTAGCTGAGATAGGACCTTTTGAGTGGAGAAGGACGGAGTGCTGGGCTCCGGTATCTACCAAAAATTGAACAGGTTCCCCCTCCACTTTAAGAGTTACCCGGGGCTCGGGGAGAGGGTTCGAGCCCTGACTTTCCTAGTCTTCTTCTTTCAATGTTAAGATTTTGTTTTTGGTTGGCCTTCCTCCATTCTTTTTCTTAGGGCATTCTCTCGCCCAATGTCCTTTTTCTTTACAGTAGGCACATTGGTCCTTGTCTAATGGCTGCCTTCTGTCTGCCGTTCGCCCTTCCTGCCTACTTCTATCCCCTATATTTCTTCCTCCAACCACAGTGGCCAGTATCTTACTTAAATTCCTCTCCTGTCTCTTATCCCGTCTTATTTCACGGGCTTCCTGCTCTTTCTGCTTTCTTTCTTCCTTCTCTTCCTCTGTTTCTCTTTTGTTATATACTTTATCTGCCTCTTTTACTAACTCCTGAAGCGAAAATCCCTGCAAGCCATCTAGCCTTTGTAATTTCTTCTTAATATCAGGGGCCGCTTGATCTATGAAAGCCATTGCTATAGTAGCCCTATGTCCCTCCGAAGTTGGATCATAAGGGGTAAAGCGTCTAAAGGCTTCCATTAAACGTTCCAGGAACACAGTTAGCGATTCCTGGGGCCCCTGAGTTACTTCCCTTACCTTAGCCAAATTAGTGGGCCGTCTGGCCGCTCCATGGAGACCCGCCACCAGAGCCTGGCGATACATTTTCAGGCGCTCCCTACCTTCCGGGGCATTGAAATCCCAGTTTGGCCTGACGAGTGGGAAACCAGCATCAATCTCGTTAGGCAGCTGGGTAGGTTGCCCATTGGCGCCTAATACATTTTTTCTGGCTTCCAAAAGAACCCGTTGCCTCTCCTCAGTCGTTAGGAGAGTCTGGAGCAGCTGCTGACAATCATCCCATGTGGGCTGGTGGGAGAAAACAAGAGATTCTATTAAAGCGGTAAGGGCCTGTGGATTTTCGGAAAAAGTTGGGTTATGCATTTTCCAATTATAAAGATCTGCAGAGGAAAAGGGCCAATATTGGAGAGGTCTATTCCCTTGGCCATCGGGGGGGCCATATTCTCTAAGAGGTAGGGCAGTGGAGTCCGGGGAGATAGCCCTCCGGCTCCTAGTGCCCACTGAGGGACCCCTTTCTTCTTCCATCATGGATGGTTCCCTTGGTGCCGAGGGCAGTGGAGCTGGGGGTCCTCTAGGTGGTAGGGGATTCGGGGCCGGAGGATAAGGGGGTGGGGAATCCAAAAGAAGCAAATCGGACTGCGGGTCAGGATAAATCGCCTTCGGTAGATCCGGGGCGTCGGGTAGCTTCTCCGTGTTGGGGTTTTTCTTTAAGGCTAATATCTCCGACGCTGCTGATGTATGCGCGGACGTACCTGTTGAGGAAACAAAGGGCCGGACCCACGGAGGTGGGGAGAGAATTAAATCTTCCCAGACCAAGACATATGGTACTTGGTCTGGATGTCCGTGGGGATCTATATTAAATATCTTAGACTTCAGCAGCTTAATCTTGTCTAATAAAAAGGATCCTTCGGGGGGCCATCCTATCTGAAATGTTGGCCATTCAGAGGCACACAAAGTCTGCCACTTTCCTTTCTTTACCTCTACCGAAAAATTATGGGCTCTGGCCCGAACTTCGGTCCAATAGCTTAGGGTAAGGGAAAGAGGAGTCGTCATAGTTTGTCCCATTGTCGTCCGTCAGAGAAGAAGAATAGACCACAATACAGAAACAGTTAAAACTCCACGAAACACATATACGTATGGGCCACCGCGAGCTCGCTTCAAAACCGAAACTTCTTCAGATGGCAGTTACCACCAAGGGAACTGCCGAAACCGAGTGAAGGGGAGACAGAGTTTGCCTCTCCTTCCAGATGAGCCACCAGGGCGTCCCCTAGGGCTCATGGACGCCGGCTATTAGCACGTCTGCCTAGCCAGAGGTCCGATACAGATTCCATAATAAGCCGATTCTTACGGCTTTCCTCCGATAATGGCCCACAAAGAACAAGGGACAAACAGACAATCAAGCTCGAGCTTACCTGGTACCTCCAACTCCCGATGTTCTTGTGGTCCGGGGCGAGTGGAATCCCGGACGAGCCCCAAATGTTAGACCTGCGCGGTCTCCTAGGAGTTTCGACTCGCCCAGGAAACAACAAGAGTCGGAAGTCGATGCAAAACGCAAGAGGTTTATTGAAGGCCGGTGCACCGGGGTTCCTTGGTCCTCACGCAGGAGGTCGAAGAAGGAACCCTTTTGGGCGCGAATATGTCAGTTTTATAGGTTCCCACTTCCCCGTATGTAAATTATAGATTTGGTTGTGTTCTCCTGCTGATTGGTCCCGGCTTAGGCTCGGACCAGAGAGGGAACTTGTCCCCAGCTGCCTGATTGGTCTTTGACAGACACCTTTTTTACATTTTGTTATCTCCCTCCTTCTCCCCAGCTGCCTGATTGGTCTTTGACAGACACCTTTTTTACATTTTGTTATCTCCCTCCTTCTCGGAAGGGGGCCGGACATCCTGGAAATTCACCCATTGTCTAAGCAGGCCCTATTGTCTGGAGAGTTCTTAATCATTAGCTGGAACAATGTCCCTCGAGTCCCACAATCTACCATTATCTATGTATGTATCTATCATTATCTCTCTATCATTATCCATCCATCTACCTATCTATCTATCTTTCTATCTATTTCTCAGTGGTCCAAGATATTGATTAAGCCTATGTTTGTTGCCATTCAAGCTGTAATGAATATAGCACTAATACCGGACTCAGAAGATATTGAAAAAAAAATCTAAATTTAAAAAAGTAAAACAGAGTGACTCTACTGGCCCAAATAGCCTGGCAGTAAAAACAAATCCACGCTCTTGACACTTCTTCCTCTGCCACCTTACATGAGTGACATCGTTCTCTTTGGGCAGGGTTTTTTGTTTTGTTTTGTTTTGTCTTTTTTGAATGGGTACCAGCAGGAAGACACACAGGTGTCCCAAGTGTATTTTTTCTGGAGCCTCAAAAGGAAATTTCAGGCAGATTTCGTTAGGAAATAGTATTCATTGCTGAACTGCAAATTAGATTGCCAATGCTTCGGGCCTTCTTAATAAATTATATAGCTAAAACCTGGAGCTGTACTAAACCCTTTGAATTTAATTTGACTGCTGACAGCCCTCAATGGTTAAAAGATTTTAGAAAACCGGAATGCTAATGCTTGAATGTGCTGGTAGGGGATGGTGGAGAAAAGACAGAGAGACAAATAAAACACTGGCCTTTTATGGACTGTTCAAAAACTAATACAATAAAAATGAATATACTGCATAATATCGCAAGAAGCGCCACTGTAATCAAGGCGCACACAGCCTTACGAGCCTTACAAGTTCCTTTTCTACCTTCTGAGTTATTACTAGCACAATTTACCTCTCTGCTTTGCAGTCTTCCTTCTGGGGAGGCTTGTCCTGCCCCGCGTTGCTGGCCTGTGTCCTTTTGCATGTTAATACCATATTCTCCTCTAACTTGATGATAACAGATTAGTATCTCTGACTTCCTTTTTTGTATAATGCATTTCCCAGCCAAGCAGGGAACCTGACGCTTGTCTTAAACGGTCTTAAACATTTTTCATCTGAAATTCAATTAAACTATTTCCTAGTCTGAATGTGCGCAATTACTTACCTTTCAGCAGAATGAAGTTTTCCTTCCTGTGAAAATACTTAAAAGCAAGCAATTGAAGGAAGGGGGTTGGGGAGAGAGGGAGAGGGTGCGGGCGGGAAGGGGTGAGCCGTGCCCTTTGGTACAGTCAGCTAATTGTTTCAGCCTTTGCTTTTCTGTTCCCCTTGAAGATGAGCTGTATTTTAATTACCTCAGGAAAGATTTGTCTTGATTAGATGGCTAGGAGGTGTCAGTGCTTCTGAAAGAGATGAAGCTGCAGAAGAAGGGGAAGGAGGTAAGAAGAGTGGATTGATTTTGGAAACTTTCTAGGTTTCTTCTGTCCTCCCTGTCCTCTTGCCACCGTGGACCTCACTTCTGTTCAGGCTCCATTTCAGGTACCAAAGGAGCCTTGAGATATTTTATTTTTATTTTTTTGCGGTACGCGGGCCTCTCACTGTTGTGGCCTCTCCCGTTGCAGAGCACAGGCTCCGGACACACAGGCTCAGCGGCCATGGCTCACGGGCCCAGCCACTTTGTGGCATGTGGGATCCTCCCGGACCGGGGCACGAACCCGCGTCCCCTGTATCGGCAGGCGGACTCTCAACCACTGCGCCACCAGGGGAGCCCAGCCTTGAGATATTTTTTAACACAGTGGGCTGAAATAGATAGGAACCTCTTTGCTTGCGATGAGGAATGAACGGATGAAAACTTTGCTGGAGAGTACCTGGAAAGAAATTAGGCAAAACCTCTCCATCTTTTTCTTTTTTTTTATTGGAGTATAGTTGATGTACAAGGTTGTGTTACTTTCTGCTGTGCAGCAAAGTGAACCAGTTATACATATATCCACTCTTTTTTAGATTCTTTTCCCATATAGGTCATTACAGAGTATTGAGTAGAGTTCCCTGTGCTATACAATAGGTCCTTATTAGTTATCTATTTTATATATAGTAGTGTCTCTATGTCAATTCCAATCTCCCAATTTATCCCTCCCCCACTTTCCCCCTGGTAACCAGAAAATTGTTTTCTACCTCTGTGACTCTTTTTCTGTTTTGTAAATAATTCATTAGTACCATTTATTTTAGATTCCACATATAAGTGATATCATACGATATTTGTCCTTCTCTGTCTGACTTACTTCACTCAGTATGATAATCTCTAGGTCCATCCATGTTGCTGCAAATTGCATTATTTCATTCTTTTTTATGACTGAGTAATATTCTTTTTTTAAAATTAATTTTTATTGGGGTATAGTTGCTTTACAATGTTGTGTCAGTTTCTACCATACAGCAAAATGAATCAGCTATACCTGTACATATATCCCCTCTTTTTTGGATTTCCTTCCCATTTAGGTCACCACAGTGCATTAAGTAGAGTTGCCTGTGCTATGCAGTATGTTCTCATTAGCTATCTATTTTATACATAGTATCAGTAGTATATATGTGTCAGTCCCAATCTCCCAATTCCGCCCACCCATCCCCTTTACCCCTTGGTATCCATACATTTGTTCTCTACGTCTGTGTCTCTATTTCTGCTTTGCAAATAAGATCATCAATACCGTTTTTCTAGATCCCACATATATGCATTAATATACTATATTTGTTTTTCTCTTTCTGACTTACTTTACTCTGTATCATACTCTTTGGGTCCATCCACGTCTCTACAAATGACCCAGTTTCGTTCCTTTTTATGGCTGAGTAATATTCCATTGTATATATGTACCACATCTTCTTTATCCATTCCTCTGTCGATGGACATTTAGGTTGCTTCTACGTCCTGGCTATTGTAAATAGTGCTGCAATGAACATTGGGGTGCATGTATCTTTTCGAATCATGGTTTTCTCTGGGTATATGTCCAGGAGTGGGACTGCTGGATCATATGGTAGCTCTATTTTTAGTTTTTTAAGGAACCTCTGTACAGTTCTCCATAGTAGCTGTTCCAACTTACATTCCCACCAACATGTAGGAGGGTTCTCTTTTCTTCACACCCTCTCCAGCAGTTATTAAAACCTCTCCATCTAAATACCATGGGAGAGGACTTTCCTGGTGGCACAGTGGTTGAGAGTCCGCCTGCCGATGCAGGGGACACGGGTTCGTGCCCCGGTCCGGGAGGATCCCACATGCCGCGGAGCGGCTGGGCCCGTGAGCCATGGCCGCTGAGCCTGCGCGTCCGGAGCCTGTGCTCCGCAACGGGAGGGGCCACAACAGTGAGAGGCCCGCGTACCGCAAAAAAAAAAAAAAAAAAAAAATACCATGGGAGAGAGCTACCATGCAGCGTGGCCAGAGGTCTCTGCTCTACTTCCTGAGATGGAAAAAGTTGCATAGACTGCCAGCCAACTCTAGGCACTTGGTAGGTGATGTGGGCATAAAGATAAATCAATCGAAATCCCCTTACTCATAGTTGGTGGAGGAGACAAAAAATGGGTACATTGCTGCATGGAAATTCTCTTGGAATGTGCAGAGCTGCTCCAGGAGCATAGAGGATGGGGCGCCCAGGTTGCCACTGGGGCATGGGTTGGGTAAGACTTCATGGGAGAAGTCATGCTCGTGCAGTCTCCAAGGATGAGTGATGGGGGAAAGGGTCCATCTACGTAACTAGGATAAGGACTGAACGGTAAGAAAACGTCTAACAATTGGACGGTCACTGGTAACATTAGTGAGAGAAGTTGGAGGAAGCAGTGGGGATGGAAGCAGGTTGTCTAGCTTGTAGAGTAGGAGAGAAATAGCAGAAAGGGAAATCCTGTGGATTTTTTGGAGAAATTAACTTGCAGAGGAAAGGAGGAAGGAGATTCTTAATTAGAGTGTTTCAGGCTAGACTTACATGTAAAGCCAAGCGAAAAGTTGATATCTGGATATCTCAGGCACCAAAGTATTGCTACTAAAGAAAAACCAGACTTGACTGAGTGTGCAGTTTTCAAATAGCTCATACAATGAATGAAATCGGAAGACTGTTGCTCAATTTCCAATTTCTTTTTGCCTCTGTAACACAGCCTTTATTTATTTATTGAAAGTCTTTATTGAATTTGTTACAGTGTTGCTTCTGTTTTACGTTTTGTTTTTCTAGCTGTGAGGCATGTGGGATCTTAGCTCCCCGACCAGGGATTGAACCCACACCCCCAGCATTGGAAAGCAAAGTCTTAACCACTGGACCACCAGGGAAGTCCCTGTAATGCAGCCTTTAAAGGGAACTATTCCTCACAGGGAATCTGTGAAATTATCTTCTCTTTACTCTGGACATTTTTTGAATTTTTTAAAATAACAGAGATAAAGGGCCTGGTTTAGTTGAATAAGTGTTTGTGATATAAACGAGTTTAGCTAAAGAAGCAGTAGGTGTTTAACCGAAGGTAACATTTAGTTGTATAAAGAGCCTTTTTTTCAAACTCACAAACCACATTTGAGTTATTTGTTTTTTAAAAAATGGTAATTTCCAACTTCTTTATGAAAGGCGATATGAGACCCACATATTCCATATTTTCAGTTTGTTTGTTTTCTCTCTTTTTTTTTTTTTTTTTTTGTGGTATGCGGGCCTCTCACTGTTGTGGCCTCTCCCGTTGCGGAGCACAGGCTCCGGACGCGCAGGCTCAGCGGCCATGGCTCACGGGCCCAGCCGCTCCGCGGCACGTGGGATCTTCCTGGACCGGGGCACGAACCCGTGTCCCCTGCATCGGCAGGCGGACTCCCAACTACTGCGCCACCAGGGAAGCCCTGTTTTCTCTTTATTATTAAACTGCACAGCATTTTCTGTGCTCTCAGTGAAATGACTTTCCAAATACTGGTTGTGTTAGGGGAATAGACAAAGCTCTCTGTTCTCTAACTTCCCTCCCCTTCTTACCCCTCTTGATTGAGAAAAAACAATTCAAAGTTAAGTTTTGGAACCAGGTAAGGGAGGAAGGGAAGAACGTTCAGAGCTTTGGGGGTCTGTGTGTGTGAGTGGAATCAGTCCTTGGTCTGACACTGAATTCAGGCTGATTCTGGGATAAGCGTACGTGTTCACAATGGGATTCAAGTTTTCAATGTCCGGGACTACTGCCAGTGAGTTGAAATGAGGTGAAAGAATAAAGAAAGTGTTAAAAATAAGAATGAAGAAAGGATGTTGCCAATTCTGGAAAAATTACTCAGCTGTGAAAAGGAACGAAACTGAGTTATTTGCAGTGAGGTGGATGGACCTAGAGTCTGTCATACAGAGTGAAGTAAGTCAGAAAGAGAAAAACAAATACCGTATGCTAACACATATATATGGAATCTAAAAAAAAAAAAAGGTCATGAAGAACCTAGGGGCAGGACGGGAATAAAGATGCAGACCTACTAGATAATGGATCTGAGGATACGGGGAGGGGGAAGGGTAAGCTGGGACAAAGTGAGAGAGTGGCATGGACATATATACGCTACCAAATATAAAATAGTGAGAAGCAGCTACATAGCACAGGGAGTTCAGCTCGGTGCTTTGTGACCACCTAGAGGGGTGGGATAGGGAGGGTGGGAGGGAGGGAGACGCAAGAGGGAAGAGATATGGGAACGTATGTATATGTATAACTGATTCACTTTGTTATAAAGCAGAAACTAACACACCATTGTAAAGTAATTATATTCCAATAAAGATGTTAAAAAAAGAAGGCATCATATTTTTATAGAGGGCATAGTTTTCCCTATCATTACCACTAGAATCTGTTTTACTTAATGTAAGCAATTATTGAAGTCCTGGTGAGTGAATATGTGGTCTATATATGATACCTTCATTCATATTTAGGTGAATGCTATTTCTTTTTCAATCCTACTTCTTGAAATTTTTATATTTTGGAAAATACCAGGGACATTTTGAGGTCCCAAAAGATCAATAAATGCTGAAGCTGAATTTTATGGGCTGTGGAAGTACTGTGAGAAGTCTGATTGGATTGTTTCTAGGTAGAAAGTGTACGCTTATCTTTTTAAAAATTTAATGAAATTTTGGGTAAAGTTACCCCCAAATCAGGAAATGAATGTCAGAAATCATTATGCGTCGTTTTAATGGGATGGTTCTCCTTCCCGATGCCTCCTGTGGAAAACACTGAGAAAGTGACTCTGAGGTTTGATTTGAAATAGTCACATACACAGAAGAAAACCATGATACCTCCAGACTCTGGGGGAGATGCTCAATTATTTAAAGAAAGAAAGTCTGAGTCAAGAAGCGAATATACAGGCCAAGAAAGATTTACATTGGTAATTTTTTTCTGAATTTTTATTTTAATAAAAATTCATTTTTGTATTTTTAGGAAGCCGAGAAGCTTCTTGAACTGAAAGGAAGCAGGGATTCCTGAGGACGATGGCTCAGGTTCGCCCCTTAACTTGGTGACAGCGACTTGCAATATTCACGATAAAGGAAATGTTAGGTTGTTGAAAACCAGCAAATTCTAAATCAGTTTCTCTTTGGAATGCCTAGTATTTTCTTAGGAAAACGGAATGTTTTCTGGGAAGGGTGACACAAATTGTGTATCAACTAGGTAAAAAAAATGTCTTACCACTTCGTGAAAGGAAAGACCAAAAAATTCTTGATGAAAAGTCTGCAAGAGGCAATTCGAATCTCCTAGCGAAGGGACAGATTTTCATCTGTTATCCAGTGCAATAGGAGATATTTAAAGCGTTGCCATGCATCTGATATTACAATCTGCTCTCTGAGTCTGCCTTATTACTGGCTGTTATTCAATAAAGCATAAAAGGGTTTCAGTCCAATTTATCTTACTTCATATTTGTTGCAGGGTAAAAAAGCCCTATGAACCACCCACCTACATTTATAGTCATTTCCAAAAAGACAGGGGCTTGAAAGAATCTTAAAAAGTTAATGCAGTTAACTGTCAGTCAATCTGTGATACTCCCTCAAAGATAAGCAGTTTTAGAGAAATGGTATTTCTCATAAGGTCTAAAAAGTCCCGTCTTAACTTTCTTAGATTCAAATTTAAAATGAGATATGTGGACATATGGAGTGTCAGGCATCTGTTACATCGAATCGTGGACATTGCTAGGGTTTATGTATGTGTGTAAATATG
This sequence comes from Stenella coeruleoalba, assembly GCF_951394435.1. Classification (NCBI taxonomy): domain Eukaryota; kingdom Metazoa; phylum Chordata; class Mammalia; order Artiodactyla; family Delphinidae; genus Stenella; species Stenella coeruleoalba. The sequence goes on from NC_137149.1 coordinate 5,213,232, forward strand.
TAGGAGTGTAGAATTTCTGTAGATTATACTGACTAAAGAAAGGTCGCAGAAGGACACATTTTTCTTCCAAGTTTTAGAGACTAACGATTTTGAGGCTATTGAGTTTTAGGTTAATTGTCTCTTGCCTAAATAGATTGATCTGGAATACGGAATGGTAATGGCTATAAATAACACGCATGTAGAAATTTTAATTGTATAGCGTAGTAGGGTAGTATGACAAAGAGAAAGGAGTTCATTGTTTATTCTGTGTACGTAGGGTTCAGGTAGTGCAGAAATGGGGTATTGCGTGAATCGAGTTTCGTGTAACTCTAGCAAAGATGTTATCTAGTAAATGGAAATTTTTAGATGATGAATATTTAAAGAATGTTTCGATTCTTTCTTGGAAGAGAGTTGTATGTCCGTGCTCCAGTTCAACCAAATCTTGATTAATTGGAAGCCAGTTCTCCTGACTAGGAATTGCCCAGGGCTTCCTCTGCTGCTGGTCATTTCACTTCTTATTAGCATAATCCTCAAGCAGATGGAAGGGAGTTGAGAGATAAAACTCGAATCAGCTTTGTTCCTTGCTAACAACTCTGGCAAACGGTCGACACTTCCGGCTAAAATGAAGTTTGGGTATTCTCTGTGGATTTTTATTATTTGTGCTGTCCTTGTCTCCACAGATAATCAACAGTTCACTGCGTAATACACAGCAGATGCAACCTGGCTCAGTCCTTTGAATCAGTAATTAGAGGTAATGCAAATGAACACCTTCACCTTGGAAAAAAATCACTTTAGAATTCACCCAGTTCAGTTAAGTAGAGGAAATAACCTTAATGATAGGGTTTTAATGATAAAGGATTCAAAGAAAAAGCAAGGCATTTCCCTCCTCCTGCAGGAAATATACATTCTAATTATCTTATAGCTACCGAAAGGAGGCAATTCAAGTTGGGATGACCCTACATTTGGATGAAAGTGCATACAAAATAACGTATGCAAAAAACAACTCATGTTAATTCTCTCTCTCTCTTCTGCTTTCCCGACAGCTGTGCTGGTAGTTATTATTGAGGAATGTTGAACTGTTTGACATTTAGAAGCAGTAATTAAAAAACCGTTGTTTTATTTATTATTTTAAAGAGCCCATATTCCTTGTACAGACTTCAGAAGCTACACGAAACTCTTTACAAGTCAATGAAGAGTTTGATTGTCTTAATTTTGCTTACTTATATTTTTATGATACATTCCTCAAATAGAACCACACTGTTTATATTGTTCCATAATATTTTTCAGTTAACACATTGTGTCATTAAATGTTCTTCCATAACACTACTTCTAAATGGTACATAGCATTTCATACCAATATACTAGAATTTATTCAGCCCCCAAATGCCAGACATTTGCTCGTTTCCGTGTTTTACTATTGTAAACAAATACAGATTGGATATCCCTATAGCTAAATCTTTGCATAAGTCCATGTTTTTTTTTTTTTTTCTTTTCTTTCAGGATAAATTCCTGATGAGAAATTGCCGAGTCCAAGAGTATATACACATTTTAAAGTCTTTCGAAAGGTATTGCCAGATACCTTCCTCCAGGAAGGTTAGGCTATTTTGATAATTTAAAGACAGACCTAAGTCATGGGGCAGAGTTTCCAGAATATCTATATGGGCTGTCGTTTGAACTCAACAGGTAAAACATAAACCTGTATGGTGTGGACACAACCCTGATGGCTGTGGTCGTGAGTGAGTCATACCAGCCTCTTCCCTTAGATCTTGCCTAGAACTTTGAGACCTTGAGAATATGCTTGGTTTTCTCTGGGGCTTGGTGGGATCCGTTTGGTCCTCAGGAGGGGCAGGGGTTCCCGTTTGGAAATGGGTTACTCTAGATCTGCAACAAGTTTTCTTCCTCCTCACTCCCCCCAGGTGGGAATTTATTTCCATTTCCTTGAAATCAAGGAATCATAGTACGTGTTACTCAAGACCACGCCCAAACAATGACTATGGAGTTCCCGAGGTCATGCCTCAGGGGACGTTTGTCACTGCAGAGGGGGCCACCGGGGGAGAGACTTGTGTTAGAGGTGTGGGTCTGGTTTTAACTACCACAAAAGCTGGCTCTCTTGATTCAGGAGTCCCCCCACCTTTGGTGCCCAGAGACTGGAGCCTTTTCTACGTCATGATTGCCCCTTGAGCTGAGAAAAATTTCCCCTACGTATGGGGGAGTCGAAAGGTAGAGAAAATCTTTATTTAAAAGAAAAATTTTAAACATACAGTACATTGTGGATACATAAAAGCATGGTGGTTTAATCAATAACATTAACAGATACCAGAAACTTCATCTCGTATTCACAGAGACACTAGCTGAAAAGTCCTGTTGAGAGGGTCTGCTTCCTTGTGTCTCCATCAAGCCCATTAACTGTAATGGCTCTGACTTAGGCATGACTTCTAAGGGTAAAACAGACCACCATTAAGACCACGAGACCCAAACTGCTGTTTTGGGCTGTTTTATTCTTAGGGTCTCTCTGCACCATATTCCTCCGTGTCACAAGGTGAGAAAAAAAACGTATACTTCCTACAATTCCCAACAGAGTTTGTGTTCAATACTTGTTTTAGGCTGTAGGTTAAAAGTATTGAGAGAGCTGTGTTATGGACCAAAAAATTCCTCTTTTAGATTTTGTACTATATTTACAAAAGCAGACAGTTAGTGATTTGCTAATTTACTTAGTAAGGTTCATATACATTCTGATATGTATATGTACCTGTGTCCTTCCCCTTACTCTTTCCAAATTTCATAACTTAAGATTTAAAAAATCCTTTTATCAAAGGTTAAAAAGACGGTTCTCTATGTGACGCTATAGCTATAGTGACCGACGTCTTGGATTTTTCAGTTTTAATTTCAAAATTACTTTTCTCTTGGCCTCCATTGTATTGAATATAAAAATGTTTTTCAGACTATAAATCACCTTTTTTTTTTTTGTCTCAGAAAATGCAGTCACCATAGTTATGGTTAAAATACTTCTCATATTCCTTTTTCACAATGCTTCTGTCTTCGCCCTGAGAGTATACTCACTACTCCCGGTCTTTCTGGAACAGATAGACTTGGGCAAGCACCCCAAAAAAAACACGGCTTCATAGGGATGAACGCTTTAATATAGAACTTCTTGTCAGGTTTCAAGTTGTGTTTTTTAGCGGCAGCTTATAAACCCAGGTGAACAATAAGGAGAGAAGACAGCACATGTGTGCCCTAAATGGCAGACACCATCAATAACAGGGTGAGTTGATTTTCTGCTTGTGTCCATCGGCCTCTGGACGCAGTGGAAAGTCATGTGTGAAGGATGCTCTCCAGCCCCTTAGCCGCCCGTGGGAGTTATTGTAAAGCAGTCTGCCAGAAGGAACGTGTGAGCAAATGACAAATGGTACCTGACTCCAGGGGAAAGTAGATGTTGGGAAGCTTTTAATGCCAAGTTTTATAATGTTTAGGATGAAATACTGCATCAGATTTCTCATGAAGATGGAAACGACCTCGGATCCATTTAACAAAACGTTTTCCAGCAGAAGAGAACATGCTTGAATAGAAAAAGAAAATATCCCAGTACTTAAAGTTTAGAGAGGGCTTCCTTTTCTTCCTGTTGCTGACTCCCAACTCTTTCATCCTGACTTCCATTCTATAACTCCCAGCCTTGATCATTTAGAAAAAACTACACTCTATGTAGATTTTCTGAGTTGATGCTGAGAGCAAATATTCTGCCCCATTGAACTCAAAAGTACCCTCGTGATTGTCAGACCATATAACCAGTTTTGGGGTGTTCAGAAAACACGAGCACCATATTTAATCAGTCATCAATCTCTTCCTGTACTTTCTTTTAAAGTATATTTCATCTCCGCCCTCTCCTCTTTGTTCTCCTTGTCACCATCTCAGCCCAGATCTTCATCTCCTGCCTGGATTAATGCCATTCTCTTCTATGTTCACCTAATTGATGAGAATAAAGAAGGCGGGTTAGATGCAAGAGACATTTTCAAAGTGAAATTCACATGACCTGGAATTTGATATGAGGATGAAGGGCATCAACGCTAATTCTTAAAGGATTCCGACCTCATCGAGGGAATGTAGAGAAGAATTCTGCTATTGATATCTAAAGGCATTACACTACCATTTTCATTGCTTAATTTAATTTAGTACAATGACCTCCTGTGGCAGTCTTCTTTATCTTGACACAAAAGCATACACAAAATGAATTAGTAGAAGCAGTTGTATTATTTGTTTATTTATTTATTTAATGTATTTATTTTTGGCTGCTTTGGGTCTTCGTTGCTGTGTGCAGGCTTCCTCTAGTTGTGGCGAGCAGGGGCTGCTCTTCCTTGTGTTCGTTGAGGTGCGCGGGCTTCTCTTGTTGCGGAGCACGGGCTCTAGGCACGTGGGCTTCAGTATTTGTGGTGCGTGGGCTCAGTAGTTGTGGCTCGCCGGCTCTAGAGTGCAGGCTCAGTAGTTGTGGCGCACGGGCTTAGTTGTTCTGCAGCATGTGGGATCTTCCCAGACCCCTGCATTGGCAGGAGGATTCTTAACCCCCGTGCCACCCGGGAAACCTTAAAAAGTTGTATTTAAAGTATCTTCCAATCATAAATCCTATGAATTTCTGACTTACATTATTAGGAAAAAAGTGATTCTATATGTATGCATGTATGTATGTATTTATCTATCTATATCTTTTCTCTACTTCCTATCACTATTTATTTCAGAATTGAGATCTTTTCATGTCTTTTGCTTCTTCCTTTCTTTCTGTTTTTTGCTTCTTTCTTATGTCTCATGAATCTGATATGATAAAGGGAAGAGAGTAATAATCAATAAATATTGACCAGGCTTCAATGATGAGAAAGGAGATACACTGAGAATTCATGATTTCGTTCATTTTATTTTTGTTATCTCAGTGAATGAGTTGACTTGATGTTACTTTTCCCTGCTTGCGATTTTTCTGTTGATGTGTGGAGAAGAGCCTATTCGATGTATTCAGTTGAAAAAAAAAAAAGTGAGTAAGGAAGGGAGAAAAGTCATGTCTTAAGGCATTTTAAGGATATCCCAGAAGCCATCTTCCCCTGGTTGTTTATGTGGCTGGGTTTCATGGTCCTGAAATTAGAGCAGATTAGATTTCTTTGGCTTCAATCAGCTTTCATGCAATGGGAATGTTTTCAAAACAGCTCAGCCTGGAGAAAACATGACTGAGAAGCCAGTTTATTTTAATGCCTGAACCGTACTGAGCTGCACTTTTAGAAAAGTTAATCATTTATTATGGAGTTTACTTTTACCACTGTAAAGTAGTACATGCTCATTACCAAAAAATTAGAAACAAAACAGTAGGAGTGAAAAATTTTGCCTGTAATCCAGCTACCCAGAAGTAAACCAGGGCAGCCTTTCCGTCAGTATCTATCCAGCCCCCTTGAAAAAATATATATAGTTGTAATCACACTTTTAGTATGATGTTTGTACCTGTTTTTCCTTAGGTAACTTTTTAGTGGCTTCATCATACTACAGTCAATTGGCACAAATATCCTCTGCGATGTACGTGTTGGACATTGAGGTGATATTCAGTTTTTCATTGTAATAGGTGATGCTCTAATGAGCATCCTTAAGCCTTTCCAGTAATTAGGATTAATTTCTCAGGATAGATTGTGCAAAGTGAATATTTTTAAAGCTTATACTAAATTTTGCCAAATTAGTTTTTAAAAGTTCTTCCATTGGTATGTGAGTGTGTCTTCTTCATCTCACCCTTATCAGTGCAGAATGTTCCTAGTTAAAAAGATACTATTTTTATAGGCAAAAGTTATCAGTCATTTAGTTGCCCTGATTTCCAGCGCTCGTCGTTATTCGTTTGCTGAGTGTCCTTTTTTGTGAATTATTTGCGTGAATCTTTCGGCTTCTTAGTTATCACAATCTCAGTGGTTTTTATTTTTTGCAGAATTGATTTGGTAGACTCTTCATATGTTGAACATTAATCTTTGTTACATGTATTTTGAATTCTTGCCTGTTGTTTCCCTTTTTGCTTGGGATAGTTTTCTCTTTATGCGCAACGTCGTAAACTTTTATATAGTAAACGCGTAATTCCCCGACTTTCTTGGTAATTAAAAAAATATTCTAGGTTCAGCTTAGAAATTTACCTCCTCCCCCAAGACATTGCTCTTCACCAATCAACTGAAGATTTAAAACAGTGTAATTTTTAGATTGAGATTGACATATACACACTACTATACATAAAATAGATAACTAATAAGGACCTACTGTATAGCACAAGAAACTCTACTCAATACTCTGTAATGACCTATATGGGAAAAGAATCTAAAAAAGAGTGGATACATGTATATGTATAACTGATTTACTTTGTTGTACACCTGAAACTAACTCAACATTGTAAATCAACTATACTCCAAAGAAAATTTTAAAAATAGTGTAATTAGCATTTCCTGTAGGAAACAAAAATCTTGGGAAATTTCTTAGAAAATTTTTTTTTTTATATTTTGCTATATAATCCCAGTGAAATAATCCAGAAGAAAGATCTGTGATTTCACTTTTTATTTCCCCCACTGTGGCTGGGTTTCCTAATGTTTAACATATGGGAATCGTGCCTTAGAGCAGTGGTTCTTAACTTGGGGTAATTTTGCCCCGGAAGGATGTTTGGCAATGTCTGGAGACATTTTTGATTGCCACAGCATGGGGGAGAGGCGTGCCAACTGCATCCAGTAGGTAGAGCCCAGGGATCCTGCTAAGCGTCTCACAGTGCACACAACAGGTAATTATCCTGCTTGAAATGTCAATACTGCTGCTGTGGAGAGATCCTGCCATGGAGTTAGTGCTAGTCAGAATGATTATTCATGCTATACTAGTGGGAAAGAAGTTGAATGTCAAATACTTTAAAATTCACTATTTCTCTCTTTTTCTCTGTCTCTCTTTTTTTCTGAGTAGAGAGTCCATGGCTTTTCACTTCATTTTCCTCAAGTATTTTAATGACTTACTCTTAGTCCCCTTCAGGAAATTGGCCAGCTTAGGGATGTGCGTGCGTGTGTGTGTGTGTGTGTGTGTGTGTGTGTGTGTGTGGACTGGGTTGACCTTCCTTCCAGTGTTAATTTCCCTGCAATGGGGATCCACTTGTGGACAGACTCTGGGCATGCGTGATCCCTAGTCTCTCGTTTTCCATCCCTTTCTTGTTTGGATGTGGATAACTTGGAAATCATGATATTAAGAACTTTGGATATGATATGTTTGCATACAGCTCACAGACATGTCATTGCATTTGGGCAGGGCTAGTTCTTCCAGGCCCCCAAGTCAGGTTGAATGAAGGGAAAGGGGTAAGAAAGCTTTGTCTTAGCCACGTTCTTCGAGGGAGAGAACCCACAGTCAAGTCTGGGAGAGTCAATGCCAACACAAAACCCAGAGATAGGAATAAAATAGTAAATAAATAGAAATGACTTTGATGGAAGCAGAATGGTAATACAGGAGGTAGCACAAACTGCATTGGAACATCAAGGCTAGTTCTTCACTCAGAAAACAGGGCAACAGTCTTTATTTAAGTGTGTTCCTACTACACAGGATGTTCATTCCTATTATGTAAAGACCAGCCATCTTAGCCACCAAACAAACAAACACACAAGTTCTTTCTGCAGTTAAAATTTGAGAGCAATTTAAATAAATTTAAACAAAATTCAATTGGATTTTTTGTGGTAGGACTTCCAGCCTCTTTGATATGACAGATTGCACTGGTAATCTAGAAGAGGGGCTTGTGGACTACTGTCTTTTACGCTTACTCTACCCTTGCGAACCCTAGTGTTTCATCGAGCATCTCGCAGAGCTGGTGCTGTACCAGTGGTTTTCATCCATGGCTTCCGATTTGAATAAAACTGTGCTCAGTGTGTGGGTGGAACTTAAAATGCCTGGGCTGTCCACACTCCAGCTTCTGACTGAATTGGTCTGGGCGGGGGCATTGGCTTGTGTAAGAAGCTATCTAGGTGACTCGACTGGGCATGAGAACCCCTACATTAATGGAACACACTTTGGGAAGAACCCACTGAGATCACGGAGAACAGTGTTTTCAAACTTGTCAATTCATAAGGATCATCTCAGTGTTCATTAAAGATATATTCCCAGGTTATCATTTTGGGTGATTCTGATTCAGTCAGTGGAGTAGGTCCCAGGAATATGTATGTTTAGCAAGCCCTTTGGGTGATGTTTATGCTGAGGCTGTTCTGTGGTCTTCAGTGGCAGGACATTACAGGCAAAGGGAGTGTGGCTGGTGGGCAGGAAGCTGTCCAGCCCTGGAGTGCTGGAGTCTCACCTTCAGTGCCTCTAAGGTCTGTTTTCAGTCCCTTACAGGCTCACGAACCTCTACGTTTTTTTTTTGTTTTCTTCAAGCAAATGAATGGATTCATCCAAAAAGACTTTGTGAGTGTTCAGTCCTCTCTTTCTTCCTTTCAATCTCCAGGAGATGACTGGTTTCTAGAGAGTTTTGGAAATAAAATAGATGGTTGGTCTTGAGTATTGAAAGGCAAATAGACAAATGGTGGCATGGGGTGGGTAAGGGGGAGAGAGAGAGAGAGAGTGAGAGAGAGAGAGAGAATATGAATCTCAAAGTGTAATAAGGAGTGAAAACCCGGATTGTTCAAAAAAGACCTGACCTCAGATAGAGCCGTTCATATCTGCCCTAAGTCAGAAGCCACACTCCGTACCCAGTGCCTTGTAAACCTGCAGAGTAAACTTGTGGTCTATAAATTGGTCGGATCTTGAGGCAATTGTTATTATACCAATGCTAAGATATTGCATTAATCCTGTTTATACTTTTTATCGGATTTCTTTCTAGACCTCTAAAGCCCAAGTCAGAAATTATTTTAAGAAGAGGTCAAACAAGCAGGCTGAAGTTACAAAAGATTATTGCTGTTTTGGTTAAAGCTACTAGGAGCTGTTATCAGCTAAGTGGTAGGTTGGACTCTTAGGGAAGTTGAGAGTCAGAAAACATTTATTATCTGGGCAACTCCCTTAAAGTCACAAAAGCTATCTTCATGTTATATGAGGATCAAGAACTTGCTTGTTATATGGAGATCAAGAACTTGCTTACCATGACCGGTCTAACTGAAAAAGGATCTCTGGATGGGTCTTCTAAGCAGCGAGTACTGATAAATGTTTATTAAGCCATTACTCAGCAGACTCCCAGTGCCTGAGTCTCTGCTAAGCAGTGAGCATGTAACAACGAAAGTTTGGTTACCTCCTAGGAGACACAGTGTAACAGGGGTGTCCCAGAGGTACACGACACCAACCTTCTTGTGAATCAAGGGCACTTATCCAACAAGACGCATGTGGCACAGAACCACAAGATGAGAGGGACCAATCCTATTCTTCCTTCAGGGACTTGGAATTGGGAAGCTGAGAGATGACAGCTGTTAGCACCAGAAGCAAAAGATGAACGGTGATGTTGAGAGTTAGGTCACATAGCGCAGGCTTGGGTGGGTTTGTGGGCTGAGCTGAAGTAGGGGGACCTGGCTGGGAGAGCGAGAGAGAATGGGAGTGAGGTGCAGACAGGAGCAATGATGCTGTGACCTTAAAGTCTCTTGGGGAGAGATAGAAAGAAAGGCTTCAATTTCGGATGGCTTTTGTATTCTGGTTCCTGGGAAGCTCATGTTCTCAGGTGCCTGTGAGGACCCCTGCACCCTTAAAATAAATCCCACTCAGGTTGGGTGATGGCATCTCTGCCCTTGCAGAGAAAGTGGAATAGAAAGGAGAAAATAGGCAGTTACCCAATTGCGTTAAGTGCTGTGATGGGGAAAGTACCGTGTGCTATAGGAGGATCTGGGAGCACTTTATCAGGATTGAGGGAGGCAGAGAAGGATTCCTGTAGGTGACATGTGAGATAAGAACTTAATGGCAAGGAAGAGTTAGCCGGGCAAAGGGGATTGGAAGAGAATTGGGGAACAGCACAGGCAGTGCTGGGTGGTGACAGGAAGCATGACACTCTCAAGGAAACTTGAGAAATTTAGGATGATGGCAGAGATAATGAGTTAAAATGAATGAGACTGGAGAGAGAGACAATGAAAGCCCTAGTCAATCATGTTAAGAATTGGGAACTTATCCCGAGGCAAAGGGGGAAATATGTAAGAATGTTAAGTAGAGGACTTCAATAGTAGGATTTGCTTTTAAGAAGGCTTACTTGGGGGCTGTAGTCGGGGGAGACGAGGTTGGAAGTCTCCAGGGCCATCTGGGAGGGTGTTGCAGCTCTCCGAGGGGGGCGGTGATGAGATCCCAATTAGGGCGGTGGCAGAAGGGGCGGAGAGAAGTGGGACAGGCTGAAGGCTATGTAGGAAGTAGAGAGAGCTGCCAGAGCACGGTCATCACTTAGAGTCGGAGATAAGGTGATGGTGGAGGTAAGAATGAGCTCCAGGTTTACAACTTGGGGTGTTTTCGTTGAGATAGGTCTGTGATGTGCCTTGGGATTTAGCGAGGTGGTATTAGAGAGAGTCGTTTTCTTGGAGTGATGGGCTCAAGAAGCCAAAATCTAGAGAGGTGAGGTGGGAGGTGGGAGGTGGGAGTTTGAATGTGAGGGAAACGGAGGGAGCTGGGGTGGGGAGAGGGGATGGGCATCGTGCAGAGAGGGGCAACCGTGTGTTAATAAAAATCACCTGAGTCCAGCCCTCAGGGTGCTCATAGCCTTTGTCTGTGAAACTAGGGCACAAAGATGGAAGTTCCTTGAAATATGTTGGAAGAGCCCGGGGAATGCAGTTTCCTGGAGAAGCTGACACTGAACGGAGGCTAAGAATTAGTGAAACTGTGTTGGGTGGGGAAGGGGCAGAAAAGGGGAAGATGTGTCACAGAGAGAGAAAATGGAAGATGAAAGGATTTGAAGAGGGAAGAGTGTGGGCCTTGGAATGGGGGCTTCCAAGTGGGATTGCGAGGAAACCAGGGCAGACGAGACTTTCTGAACACGTGTGTTCACTGTGTCCCGTCTGCAAGGATTTGAGGAAATGTCAAAACAGCCCATGTATGGAAAAATGACCTAAGGGGACTTGCAAAGATGCTTTTATAAATCCGAGAGTAGTTTCCCCTAACATCTGATCCATCTTGAGGAAAGTTATGTGTATAGACAGTGTATTTTTTTTCCCTCTCTGGTCCACCTCTCCCCCTTCTCCATGCTTACAGCCTGTGGGTGGAAACCCAGGGCCCAAGCTGGTATATATCATCTTGGGCTCCAGGCCACACCGCTTTATTATTTTAGGTTAGATATCTAATGCTTTGCGTAAACCTTGCCCTCTCACCGTTGTTGTTGAGTGGATTTCTTTGAGGCTGCAGCCAATTTACAATAATTAATGTGCTCAGGACAGCAGCTGTAGCAGTCATTAATTCCTTAATCTTGGAGTAGAGAGAAATGGATTAGAGATAAATATAGCTTATGGCGTTTTCTCCTGATAGCAAACCCTTTAAAAACAGTGCTTTCTGCTGCAGTGTGGAGGTGATGGGGAAATGAGAGCCCGTTCCCTTTTCCTTGGGAAATTATTCTTGCAGGAATGAAGGAGTTTGGGGGGGGGAGGATGTCGGCGTGAGGTGAAATTGAGGTTCATCTAAAATGGGGGAAAAAAGGCTGACCCTGGACACCACGAGGGCTTTTGTCTTCACTCCCAGGGCCCTGAGACTTCTGGGTGAAGATTCGCCCATTGAACTTCTATCAGTGTTTCGTGCACACATCAAATCTCTGCTTAGGAAGCCGAGCTGAGGCAGGAGAGAGAGAGAAAAAAACAACCCAGATTCTCTTCTGTTGAGTGAGCCATTTGTTTGAAAACGAGATGAGAGGTTGCTCAGAGATGTTAATGGAAATCTTTGCAAATACACGCTTAAAGCTTCTTCCATCCAAAGAGTCACTCAGCTATAAATATGTGTGGGTTATTTAGATGCTTCCAAAGGTTACTTGAAGATTGCTTATTTTTCCACAAAGAAGTGAGCTGTTTATTGCTTCAAAAACGTGTCTCAGAATGAATGCCTTTCTTCATCCGAGAAAGGAAAAAGTACTGAAATGCATGTAATGCTGGGAAAAGTTTGATTGGAGAACAGAGTGTCTGGGGCTAGAAGTTTACGATGGCTGCAGAAAGTATACTCCCCCCAAGCCTTCAAATTGGGGAGAAAGCAGGTGGTATTGTCCTCATGTGACATTAGCGAGTGTTGGTGTCTTAGTGGGTCTGGCGAAAGGCCACAGTAAGGCAGGCTGTAAGGAGGGGCAGTTGGGTTTCTGTAGCAGAGACCCCCCAGGGGCTGAAAAATAAAGCTTCCATGAGTACTTCCTGACGGCTCCGGAGTGCTTTGCAAAGCTCTTGACGGCATCTCGTGAATTCATGGCTGATCCTTTCGCAGGGTCACCAAGTAATAGGGCCCAGTTTTTTCACCCTTTGGGAAACCCTATAATAGAGAACATTTTTCTGGCCACTTAGGTGGATTTACACTGGATTCCAATAAAGTCGAGGCTGTGTTTGTAGTTCAGATACATCTTCTTGTGGATGGCTGGTATGGCCTTCACTGGGACTGAATTTATGTCAGAATCAGGGTTGAGACCAGGGCCTAATAAGTGTGCTCGTAATTCCTGCCTGTGTAGTCCGGGGAGTATGGAGACTTCCCTTTCCGTGAGAGCCTTGCATGGGGAAGTTTAAAGCAGGTTGAGAGATGACATTGGTTGAGGATCTCCTATATGCAGCGCTAGTTTAATGTAGTATTTAAATTCAACCTCAAAAGAATCTTGGAAGGTATTTCCTGATTTTCACACGGGAGTGAACTAATAATTTGCCCAAGGTTGAAAGAGAGAAGGAGAGGTACACACACACACACACACACACACACACACACTCTCTCTCTCTCTCTCTCTCTCTCTCTCTCTCTCTCTCTCTCAGGCCGCCCTGCACAGTGGGTTCATTTGGCCTCTGGGAGCCCCGTGGGTGAACATGGCTCATAAGCGTCTCAGTTCCCTGAAATAGCCTTGAAGTGGGAAAAGTTGGCCGGAGTCACCTGGCTAAATGCATGTCGCTGGACAGGACTTCCCAGCAGGCTGTGGGAAGCACGGTCCATCCGTGTTGATGCTCGAGATGCTGGAGTTTACCTTCTTCTCTCCCCAAAGCCCTGGGGACTGAGACCAGATGGAATCACTTAGTGTTGTTATTTGCGCAGTAGCTGAAATATGCATGACTCTGTAAAACTATAGACGAATCTGTTGTCTGCTGAGAACTGAAGAGAAGACACCAAGTTATTGGCAACATTTCCCACGGGCTCCACTTGAGTGAGAATGAATCATTCATTGGATGTTCATGGCGACAACCACCACCAACCTTTTTGCTTTTAGAAACTGAAAAAAAAAAGTTGTTGTACTGCAGCAGCAGGAAGTAATAAAGCCAATTAATTTTGAATTTACACAGCGCCCACGTCCTCCCTTCCTCTGGCTCAGTGTGAGTCTGAGGCCGTTCTCACTTGTTTACTCTGATGTTTCAAACCTCTTGGAGGACACCCCGCTTAGGCAGGCTGGTTTCAGGTCTCGTGTTTTATCATGTTTTGCCCCCAAAGCCTGACGCGACTTGTAGGGCTTTATGCAGAGTAATTTGCATAAGGCTCCATTTAATAAAGCCGGCTATAGATCTGTCCCATTTTCACCTTGTCAACAGCAGGCAATACAGAATAGTACAATACTCATAGTAGAAGGGTTTCATTGGAATTCAGTTTTGATTGTTAAAATGGGTAGAAGATAAACTGCTTAGCAGCTTCTCAAGACCACGTAAATTGGGTGTCCTACAGAGCGGAACTCCGAAGTGCATCCTTTCAGCTTGTGAAGAGAAGCATCAGAGGCAGAACTTAGAATTTGTTTCCACTGAGTTGGCGGTAATCCCAGACACAATGGCGTGTCCTAGGTACTATTCATTTCTTTGAAAATTGATATGTTACGGCTAAAACCAGCCAATAGCTCTGGCAAGAAAAGCTAACACATTCATGAATGATGCTTGAGTTTTGTGTTTTAATTTTTTTTTTTTTTTTTTTTTTTTTTGCGGTATGCGGGCCTCTCACTGCTGTGGCCTCTCCCGTTGCGGAGCACAGGCTCCGGACGCGCAGGCTCAGCGGCCATGGCTCACGGGCCCAGCCACTCCACGGCACGTGGGATCCTCCCGGACCGGGGCACAAACCCGCGTCCCCTGCATCGGCAGGCGGACTCTCAACCACTGCACCACCAAGGAAGTCCTTGTGTTTTAATTTAAAATTGTTAAAGTCACGCGTGATTCCACCATGAGAGTGTTGACTGATTTTGGCCAACCTGGTAAAAATCCAATGAAGTTAACTGCAAATTATAAACAGTTTTATATATGAATGCTAATTAATGATACTGATATATGTGGTTGAAAAAGAGAAAGAATCGGTTGCTTCCTTGATGTATAGATATTTTTTTTTTTTTTTTTTTTGGCGGTACGCGGGCCTCTCAGTGCTGTGGCCTCTCCCGTTGCGGAGCACAGGCTCCGGACGCGCAGGCTCAGCGGCCATGGCTCACGGGCCCAGCCGCTCCGCGGCATGTGGGATCTTCCCGGACCGGGGCACGAACCCGTGTCCCCTGCATCGGCAGGCGGACTCTCAACTACTGCGCCACCAGGGAAGCCCCTATAGATATGTTTTATAAATTTGTTCTTGCCCCTCCTTTGCTAGATATAGAGATTTTCTTTGTGGTGAGAGAAAAATTTCCAAGCTGTTTCCTGCTCAAAACTCTGCAGCTATAGCTATACTCACACTGTAGGAAAATATCCAGAAGTCCTGAGCTGGCAATCAGGGACCTACCTTGCCAAACTCAACAGCAATCAGCAGGATTTCTTGGAGGCAATACTTCCTGTTACTTGCGTGGACCGAAATTCTTCCAGCCTAGAATACTGCCTTCCATCTCTAATTTTATACCCATCCTTCAAACTTCAAGCTCAATTTGATCTCTTCCATGATTTTATTTTTCCTGTCTGATCTAGATGAATTCCTATAACAAATGTTTATACGACTTCTATGTGATAAAGGATATACCTGGACAGGCTGAGATTAAAGTAATAAAGAACGTAAGTATTAAGCAAGACTCCAAAACTCTCCCCCTATGACTAATTCCACATTAAACATCAGTACCATCTTAGGTCTTTTGATAGAGCACTTGAGTAGAGTAATTCTGAAGGGTTCCTTGGGCATGTCATAGAATAAAGTGGGGTTCATTCTCCCACATTCCCATTTCCTGGCTGGTAAGTAGGATTGCTTTGGGGAAGAGAGGCAGGTGTTCTAGTTCTGAAAATCCTCCCGAACCCTCTCAGGGATTTGGCCTTAAAGGGGAAAGACTGTGAAGGAGATCTGAAGGCATTCTGGGTTCCTCCTGCTGCAGGGAGGAACTGGGATTGTGTGAGTCCAAAATTAATTTGTTTTATTACGTCCTGCCACTGCAAGTATAACAAACAGCTGACTTACGTTTTCAGTTTCTAAAAGCAGAAGCTTGGTCCTTCTGGGGTTCCTGAAGTACTGCTGGGGTTGCTCTACCACTCCTGTGTCCTAATGGCCCGGTAGGACTTTTGACTCTTCTTTACCTTGGAGGCAGGGGGCAGGGGGCCGTGGGGACTGACTCCCATGGTCTACGTCCTTATTGAACAGAGGGGATCTAGCAGGGTCTCTGCCCTTTGCTAGGCTCTGTCTTCCTCTCAGGGGGAGGCCAGCAGGGGTCTCTGTCATACCTTAGCTTCTCCTTTCCCCTTTCCTGGGGTTCACATTTCCCCTCTGTGGCATTAAGGAAGGTTCTGGCTAAAAGATTACAGAGATAGTAAAAGGATCAGTGGTTTGTAAGGGTTTGTGGGTGGGCGGGGTGGGGGAGAAGGGTAGGCTAGAGGGGTGGAGCACGGTGTATTTTTAGGGAAGGGAGACTATTCTGTGCTACTGTAATGGAGAACGTCTAACATTCTGCACTTGGCAAAACCCACAGAACTGTAAGACAGCGAGTAAACACTGATGCAAACAGTGGGCTTTAGTTAATAATGGATCAATATTGGTTCCTCAGCTGTAACAGCTATACCACACTAAAGCAAGATAATAGGGGAATGATATTAATTAATTATTAGGCTTGTGAAAAGTCTGATATTAATAATAACAGGGGAACCTCATTATGTTGTACATGGGAAACGAACATATAATGTTATATGTTAATTATACCTCAGTTAAAAACAGCAATTAAAAAAATAGGGGGGAGGAAAAGGAATATCTGGCTAGCCTTATTCATGCCCACACCTTTCAAAGTCCTCGCCTTCCCCGCCTCATCACCCAGGTAGGGGGTCATGAGCTCTCACACCAGTTGTGCTCCTACTGCTTCATTTGACGTGCTTGCGTCTGACCGGGTCTTCTGAGAATGTCCTCCCAGTTGCCCAAATGGTTGACAGAGGAGCTGGGAGGGACGTTTGCTGTGTGTGGCACATGTGGGCCCGTGAGCGTGCATGTTGGTGTGGCCGCCTCACCCAGATGCTTCGGTCCCAGCTACGCAGGTATACGACAAGAATCCCAGGGCACAGGTATGGTCTTTGGAAGCAAACCCACTTGGGATGGAACCCTGATTCAGTGACCTGCTAGCTCTGTCTTCTTGCACAAGTTCTTAAACTTCTCTTGTCTTTAATTCCTCATCTGTGAAGTGAAGATTATGATAGTCGTCAACTCAGGAGTTTGTTATGGGGATTAGATGAAATGAGGCAAATTATAGCTCATTGTAGGTTCTAGTAAATGTTAGTTATTTTTTTGGACCCAGGTGTGTGTGCGACAGAGTGGGGGGCATGTCAGTTCCTGAGATATCCATGAAGGCAGAGGGCCATCACCTACTGGCCTGATTTAGTCATTCCACAAACATTCGTCAAATGCATATTACGTTGTATGCTCTCTGCTTTAGGCCCCAGAAGAAAACTGAGTAAAAGCAGACATGGTCCCTGTCCCCATGGAGCTCAGAGTCCAGTGGGAGAGATAGACGTTAATCAAGTAATCACAAAAATGTGTGTAACTGTAAACTATGATACGTGTGCCAAGAAAAAAAAAAACCATGTGATACTGTGAAGGTATTACATAGGAGCACTTGATCTAGCTTGAAATATGGTAAAGCGTAAATTAAGTGCAGAAGGAGAGACCTGTATGTGTGAAGGTCATGTAGCAGAGGTAACCATGGTTTACTTGAGGAACCATAAGAGCACACGTGTGGTTGGAACCCACAGAAAAGTGGGGGGATAACTGTATGAAATGAGACTGGCAACGTAGGTGGAGTAGGTAGAATAATGGCCCTCAGAGATATCCATGTCCTAACCTCTGGAACCTGAGAATATGTTCCCTTAGTTATGGCAAAGGGACTTTGCATAAGTAATGAATGTTAAAGATCTTGAGAAGGGAGATTATCTTGGATTATCTGGGTGGACCAGATAATGTATGAGAAATGAGAATGGAAATGGGAGAGGGGTAGGGTGAGAGAGAGAAAGAGAAGGGGAGGGGAGGGGATGGGAGGGGAGGAGAGAGGAGAAGAGAGGGAGAGAGAGAGAGGTGCTATACTGCTAGATTTGAAGATAAAGGAAGGAGGCTACAACTCAAGGAATGCCTGTGACTTCTAGAAGGTGGAAAAGGCAAGGAAACAGCCCTGCTGACTCCTTGCTTTTGGCCCTGTGAGACCCATTTTAGATTTCTGACCTCCAGAACTATAAGCTAATAAATTTTTGTTGTTTTAGGCCACTAAGTTTGTGACAGTTGGTTCTGCAGAATAGGAAATGAATATGAAGGCTAGTATCAAGTCTCATTCTTGCAGGTCCAAAGGGCTCCCACTTAGAGTGCCCTCTGGGGAAATGAGAGGTAAAGGAATAGCTGGGGTGGTTGTGGCCATGCTGAGAGAAGGGTAGGGGCTGGGCAACAGTGGGAAGAGAAGAGATGAACCTGAAAAGTCGTGGGACGTGGCAGGATCTGGTGACTGACTGGCTGTGAGGGACAAAGAAGCAGCTCCGTCATTTAAGGGTTTTGAGACTGAAAGAGTGAGAGGATAGTGGTTGAATTGAACAAGAGAGGAAGAGGGAAAGGGGAGCTAGAGTGGACGGCAGGCTGCAGGTCAGTGTGGTTGAGGCAGAATTAACAGTGAACCTGATTTTATTGTTGTCGAACTTGGAGCACTGATGGAAGAGCCCTTGAACTTGAGCACTAGGATTTGGGGAAACATGGGATGATAGTAGATGAACAGGTAATAATTAGGTTAATAGAGTGAACAACAGAAGAGAAGTTTGGGTTGAAGATGTGCCTCTGGAAGATGAAGATTGAGATGGGAGCTGAAGCAATGAATAGAAAAAAAATTTCTTTGAGACAGTCTAAAGGTAGCAGGGAAGAGGGAAGTTAAGCTAGCATTCATTGAGCACCTGCTTCGACCAGGCATTAGAGTACATTTTATTTTTTAAATACATGTTAACTAATTTAATCCCAGTAACAGCCGTCCATTTTATCCATTATGACATAGTGTCGGAACTGTTTTGATGATAAGTACAGAATCAGAGAAGATAAGTAACTTGCTTATAATCAAACAATCAGTAAATTGTCTTTTACACCATGTACACAGTTAGGAGAAGCCAAGAAGCAGGAGGGATCTACAGGGTCAAATATTACTAGTCAAAGATCGTCCGATCAGAATTCAGAATCCTGAACGGTGCTTCACTAGAACCCAGCCTCTGGATCGCTGGGTATTAGGCGGCACTCTTTTGAGGTATGTTTCATTGTCAATGGTCTCTTCAGTTGTATCAGGGCTTCTATTGAAGTGTCTCTACAATATGCTGTGATGAGGAGGAGGATGATGATGTGTGTGTGACAGAGAGAGAGAGAGACAGAGAAATCATAGATCGCCATTCTCTCAGGCACGATTAAGCTTCCTGACTATAACTAAGGTTATAGAAGATGTTTTTGGTTTTCAAGATGCCAGACCTTCCCAGAAGTACTGGTTATAATTTTATGACAAACACGGTGGGAAGTATTTGACTTTTGGCTCGGAAGTTGCGTGGTCCAGATAAATCAATGATATACGACACATCTTTTAAATTCCCCCCAATCAGGTCTATGAAAGGCACACTTTCATGGCCCACCCACATTCAGGCAGAATCAGATGGTGTATTCATTCAGACTTGAATTAAAAACCCTCCCCTCTCTTGTTTTAGCTGTTCACGATGTGGTCTGCATCTAGTTATTAGAATGAACACTTCCAGTGACCATAGCCCTGGATCTAATACTCCACATGGCACCGGAGTGAAGGCTCTTGACATGTGCACTTTTGTCTTTGGTCATTTCAGACTGAAAATACAATTAGACTTGGCTGTCAGACAGATGAAATCTGTTATATTTCCCCTATAGGACCTGCACTTGGTCCAGATCAATAAATATAAAACCGCTTGCCCATAAATTGCAAACTAAGCTTGCAGCTTCAGTACATGTGGGCTTAAATTCACTTGTATCTGGCATCCACTGCTTCCTGGCCAAACAGTCTGTTTCTGTGATTAGTGCAGTATCATAGCTGGACCAGAAAAACAAGGCTGCAAACCATCACTATAAAGCAGCAGGTGGCTTTGCCACACCTTCCCTGTAAGGGCAGTTCCGCCAGAAAATGGGGTTGTAGCTGCTGCTGTCTAGAATGGAACTTTAAAATTGGGATGAGTTCAAGTCATTTCCTGAGTATAGCTCCACAAATCTGTTCTTATTTTTTTCCTATGCCTTCTCAAGATTTCAAATGGCATTTGTAATAAGCTTTGCCTGGACACGACTTGTCACACGGAAGAGACGTGCTTTATACACAGAGACACAAGATTCTCTGTGTGTGCTTGACAGAGGCAGCTTTTACCTGATGATACGTACGTACATGTTGGAGTGGCTTCATGGAGAATATGAGATGTGCTTTCTCTTTCTCCAGAGGACATTAACCGAGATAACATTGATTTGGGGGAAAGGTAAACTCTTAAAGCCTATTTTCTTTCCCCATTTAGTTTAACGTAGAGGTCCGGATTCACACAAAGGGAATTTTTTTCTAGTGGAATTAGGCTGTAGAATTTGCTGCGGTGGGATATTAAGGGAGGCAATTAACCTAGACTGTTTAGAGGCAAGAATTAGACATTTGCTGTATCTGAATAAGAAGAACATCTCTATTTTCAGGAGCTACTGTGGAATCAAAACCTTCATATTTCCAAATATGGTGCTTGCTAAGCAAAGTGATTACAAAATCAGGTCAAGAAAAAAAATCCTTTGAAGCAGACAATATAAAAAGACATGTCAAGCGAGCTGGTGGTGTAACTTCCTCGAAGGCCACTGCTCTTGGGGCTAGAACAGATTCTGAGATCACGGACATAGAGAAAAGACTGGTGGCTGCCAACGGGAAGGGGGTTGGGGGAGGGATGGAGTGGGAGGCTGGAGTTAGCAGATGTAAGCTATTATATAGAGAATGGATAAACAACAGAGTCCTACTGTACAACACAGAGAACTATATTCAGTATTCTATGAGAAAACATAACGGTAAAGGCTATGAAAAAAAGAATGTATATATATATATATATACGTATACACACACACATATATATGCATACATATATATATATATATATATATACACACACACACATGTATAACTGAATCATTTTGCTATACAGCAATACTTAACACAACATTGTAAATCAACTATACTTCGAAAAGAAAAATATTCTGAGGATGGCTAAATCCACCCGGCTGAGTGCTGCTTCCTTGCTTGGTCCGGACATTCCTCTTCTGGGAATTCATGGGGGTCCAGTAACATGGATGACGGATGTCTGACACTGCCCACTTTGATGTGCTCATGTTATAACAGAATCTTCTCATGAGTGGTGAATGAGAATAGCCCTTTGAGGGCCATTTAAAATTAATAATTCAAAATAGGTGGAACAAACAATACATATTATTATTATTTTTTTAACATCTTTATTGGAATATAATTGCTTTACAATGGCGTGTTAGTTTCTACTTTATAACAAAGTGAATCAGTTATACATATACATATGTTCCCATATCTCTTCTCTCTTGCGTCTCCCTCCCTCCCACCCTCCCTATCCCACCCCTCTAGGTGGTCACAAAGCACCGAGCTGATCCCCCTGTGCTATGAGGTTGCTTCCCGCTAGCTACTATTTTATGTTCGGTAGTGTATATATGTCCATGCCACTCTCTCACTTTGTCACAGCTTACCCTTCCCCCTCCGCATACCCTCAAGTCCATGCTCTAGTAGGTCTGTATCTTTATTCCTGTCTTACCCCTAGGTCCTTCATGACTTTTTTTTTTTCTTAGAGTCCATATATATGTGTTAGCATATGGTATTTGTTTTTCTCTTTCTGACTTACTTCACTCTGTATGACAGACTCAAGGTCCATCCACCTCACTACAAATAACTCAATTTCATTTCTTTTAATGGCTGAGTAATATTCCATTGTATCTATGTGCCACAACTTCTTTATCCATTCATCTGCTGATGGACACTTAGGTTGCTTCCATGTCCTGGCAATTGTAAATAGAGCTGCAATGAACATTGTGGCACATGACTCTTTTTGAATTATGGTTTTCTCAGGGTATATGCCCAGCAGTGGGATTGCTGGGTCGTATGGTAGTTCTATTTGTAGTTTTTTAAGGAACCTCCATACTGTTCTCCATAGTGGCTGTATCAATTTACATTCCCACCAACAGTGCAAGAGTGTTCCCTTTTCTCCACACCGTCTCCAGCATTTATTGTTTCTAGATATTTTGATGATGGCCATTTTGACCAGTGTGAGATAATATCTCATTGTAGTTTTGATTTGCATTTCTCTAATGATTAATGATGTTGAGCATTCTTTCATGTGTTTGTTGGCAATCTGTATGGCTTCTTTGGAGAAATGTCTATTTAGGTCTTCTGCCCATTTTTGGATTGGGTTGTTTGTTTTTTTGTTATTGAGCTGCATGAGCTGCTTGTAAATTTTGGAGATTAATCCTTTGTCAGTTGCTTCATTTGCAAATATTTTCTCCCTTTCTGAGGGTTGTCTTTTGGTCTTGTTTATGGTTTCCTTTGCTGTGCAAAAGCTTTGAAGTTTCATTAGGTCCCATTTGTTTATTTTTGTTTTTATTTCCATTTCTCTAGGAGGTGGGTCAAAAAGGATCTTGCTGTGACTTATGTCATAGAGTGTTTTGCCTATGTTTTCCTCTAAGAGTTTGATAGTGTCTGGATTTACATTTAGCTCTTTAATCCATTTTGAGTTTGTTTTTCTGTATGATGTTAGGGAGTGTTCTAATTTCATACTTTTACATGTACCTGTCCAGTTTTCCCAGCACCACTTATTGAAGAGGCTGTCTTTTCTCCACTGTATATCCTTGCCTCCTTTATCAAAGATAAGGTGACCATATGTGCGTGGGTTTATCTCTGGGCTTTCTATCCTGTTCCATTTATCTATATTTCTGTTTTTGTGCCAATAACGTACTGTCTTGATTACTGTAGCTTTGTAGTATAGTCTGAAGTCAGGGAGCCTGATTCCTCCAGCTCCATTTTTCGTTCTCAAGATTGCTTTGGCTATTCGGGGTCTTTTGTGTTTCCAAACAAATTGTGAAATCTTTTGTTCTAGTTCTGTGAAAAATGCCAGTGGTAGTTTGATAGGGATTTCATTGAATCTGTAGATTGCTTTGGGTAGTAGAGTCATTTTCACAATGTTGATTCTTCCAATCCAGGAACATGGTATCTCTCTCCATCTATTTGTATCATCTTTAATTTCTTTCATCAGTGTCTTATAGTTTTCTGCATACAGGTCTTTTGTCTCCTTTGGTAGGTTTATTCCTAGATACTTTATTCTTTTTGTTGCAGTGGTAAATGGGAGTGTTTTCTTAATTTCACTTTCAGATTTTTCATCACTAGTGTATAGGAATGCCAGAGATTTCTGTGCATTAATTTGGTATCCTGCTACTTTACCAAATTCATTGATTAGCTCTAGTAGTTTTCTGGTAGCATCTTTAGGATTCTCTGTGTATAGTTTCATGTCATCTGTAAACAGTGACAGCTTTACTTCTTTTCCGATTTGGATTCCTTTTATTTCTTTTTCTTCTCTGATTGCTGTGGCTAAAACTTCCAAAACTATGTTGAATAAGAGTGGTGAGAGTGGGCAACCTTATCTTGTTCCTGATCTTAGTGGAAATGCTTTCAGTTTTTCACCATTGAGGACGATGTTGGCTGTGGGTTTGTCATATATGGCCTTTATTATGTTGAGGAAATTTCCCTCTATGCCTACTTTCTGCAGGGTTTTTATCATAAATGGGTGTTGAATTTTGTCGAAAGCTTTCTCTGCATCTATTAAGATGATCATATGGTTTTTCTCCTTCAATTAGTTAATATGGTGTATCACATTGATTGATTTGCGTATATTGAAGAATCCTTGCATTCCTGGAATAAACCCCACTTGATCATGGTGTATGATCCTTTTAATGTGCTGTTGGATTCTGTTTGCTAGTATTTTGTTGAGGATTTTTGCATCTATGCTCATCAGTGATATTGGCCTGTAGTTTTCCTTCTTTGTGACATCCTTGTCTGGTTTTGGTATCAGGGTGATGGTGGCCTCGTAGAATGAGTTTGGGAGTGTTCCTCCCTCTGCTATATTTTGGAAGAGTTTGAGAAGGATAGGTGTTAGCTCTTCTCTAAATGTTTGATAGAATTTGCCTGTGAAGCCATCTGGTCCTGGGCTTTTGTTTGTTGGAAGATTTTTAATCACAGTTTGAATTTAATTACTTGTGATTGGTCTGTTTATATTTCTATTTCTTCCTGGTTCAGTCTCAGAAGGTTGTGCTTTTCTAAGAATTTGTCCATTTCTTCCAGGTTGTCCATTTTATTGGCATAGAGTTGCTTGTAGTAATCTCTCATGATCCTTTGTATTTCTGTAGTGTCAGTTGTTACTTCTAGTTTTTCACTTCTAATTCTATTGATTTGAGTCTTCTCCCTTTGTTTCTTGATGAGTCTGGCGAATGGTTTATCAATTTTGTTTATCTTCTCAAAGAACAAGCTTTTAGTTTGATTGATCTTTGCTATTGTTTCCTTCATTTCTTTTTCATTTATTTCTTATCTGATCTTTATGATTTCTTTCCTTCTGCTAACTTTGTGTTTTTATTTTTGTTCTTCTTTCTCTAATTGCTTTAGGTGCAAGGTTAGGTTGTTTATTTGAGATGTTTCCTGTTTCTTAACTTAGGATTGTATTGCTATAAACTTCCCTCTTAGAACTGCTTTTGCTGCATCCCATAGGTTTTGGGTCATCATGTCTCCATTGTCATTTGTTTCTAGGTATTTTTTGATTTCCTCTTTTATTTCTTCAGATCACTTCGTTATTAAGTAGTGTATTGTTTAGCCTCCATGCGTTTGTACTTTTTACAGATCTTTTCCTGTAATTGATACCTAGTCTCATGGCTTTGTGGTCGGAAAAGATACTTGATAAAATTTCAATTTTCTTAAATTTACCAAAGCTAGATTTGTGACCCAAGATATGATCTATCCTGGAGAATGTTCCATGAGCACTTGAGAAAAATGTTTATTCTGTTGTTTTTGGATGGAATGCCCTATAAATATCGACTAAGTCAATCTTGTTTAATGTATCATTTAAAGCCTGTGTTTCCTTATTTATTTTCATCTTGGACGATCTGTCCATTGGTGAAAGTGGGGTGTTAAAGTCCCCTACTATGATTGTGTTACTGTCAATTTCCCCTTTTATGGCTGTTAGTATTTGCCTTATGTATTGAGGTGCTCCTATGTTGGGTGCCTAAATATTTACAATTGTTATATCTTCTTCTTGAATCGATCCCTTGATCATTATGTTCTGTCCTTCTTTGTCTCTTGTAATAGTCTTTATTTTAAAGTCTATTTTGTCTGATATGAGAATTGCTATTCCAGCTTTCTTTTGATTTCCTTTTGCATGGAATATCTTTTTCCATCCCCTCACTTTCAGTCTGTATGTGTCCCTAGGTCTGAAGTGGGTCTCTTAGACAGCATATATATGGGTCTTTTTGTTGTATCCATTCAGCCAGTCTCTGTCTTTTGGTGGGAGCATTTAATCCATTTACATTTAAGGTAATTATCAATATGTATGTTCCTATTCCCATTTTCTTAATTGTTTTGGGATTGTTATTGTAGGTCTTTTCCTCCTCTTGTGTTTCTTGCCTAGAGAAGTTCCTTTAGCATTTGTTGTAAAGCTGGTTTGGTGGTGCTGAACTCTCTCAGCTTTTGCTTGTCTGTAAAGGTTTTCATTTCTCCGTCAAATCTGAATGAGATCCTTGCTGGGTAGAGTAATCTTGGTTGTAGGTTTTTCTCCTTCATCACTTTAAATATGTCCTGCCACTCCCTTCTGGCTTGCAGAGTTTCTGCTGAAAGATCAGCTGTTAACCTTATGGGGATTCCCTTGTGTGTTATTTGTTGTTTTTCCCTTGCTGCTTTTAATATGCTTTCTTTGTATTTAATTTTTGAGAGTTTGATTAATATGTCTTGGTATGTTTCTCCTTGGATTTATCCTGTATGGGACTCTCTGCACTTCCTGGACTTGATTAACTATTTCCTTTCCCATATTAGGGAAGTTTTCAACCATAATCTCTTCAAATATTTTCTCAGGTCCCTTTCTTTTTCTCTTCTTCTGGGACCCCTATAATTCGAATGTTGGTGCGTTTAATGTTGTCCCAGAGGTCTCTGGGACTGTCCTCAGTTCTTTTCATTCTTTTTTCCCTATTCTGCTCTGCAGTAGTTATTTCCACTATTTTATCTTCCAGGTCACTTATCCATTCTTCTGCCTCAGTTGTTCTGCTATTGATCTCATCTATAGTATTTTTCATTTCATTTATTGTGTTGTTCATCATTGCTTGTTTCCTCTTTAGTTCTTCTAGGTCCTTGTTAAATGTTTCTTGTATTTTCTCCATTCTATTGCCAAGATTTTGGATCATCTTTACTATCATTCTGAATTCTTTTTCAAGTAGACTGCCTATTTCCTCTTCATTTGTTAGGTCTGGTGGGTTTTTACCTTGCTCCTTCATCTGCTGTGTGTTTTTCTGTCTTCTCATTTTGCTTATCTTACTGTGTTTGGGGTCTCCTTTTTGCAGGCTGCAGGTTCGTAGTTCCCGTTGTTTTTGGTGTCTGTCCCCAGTGGCTAAGGTTGGTTCAGTGGGTTGTGTAGGCTTCCTGGTGGAGGGGACTAGTGCCTGTGTTCTGGTGGATGAGGCTGGATCTTGTCTTTCTGGTGGGCAGGCCCACGTCTGGTGGTGTGTTTTGGGGTGTCTGTGGACTTATTATGATTTTAGGCAGCCTCTCTGCTAATGGGTGGGGTTGTGTTCCTATCTTGCTAGTTGTTTGGCCTAGGGTGTCCAGCACTGTAGCTTGCTGGTCGTTGAGTGAGGCTGGGTCTTGGTGTTGAGATGGAGATCTCTGGGAGATTTTCCCGGTTTGATATTATGTGGAGCTGGGAGGTCTCTTATGGACCAGTGTCCTGAAGTTGGCTCTCCCACCTCAGAGGCACAGCACTGACTCCTGGCTGCAGCACCAAGAGCCTTTCATCCACACGGCTCAGAATAAAAGGGAGAAAAAGTAGAAAGAAAGAAGGAAAGAAAGAAAGAGGATAAAATAAAATAAAGTAAGGTAAAATAAAATAAAGTTATTAAAATAAAAATATTATTAAGAAAAAAAATTTTTTGTAAAGTAAAAAAATAAAAAAAAGGACGGATAGAACTCTAGGACAAATGGTGAAAGTAAAGCTATACAGACAAAATCTCACACAGAAGCATACACATACACACTCACAAAAAGAGGAAAAGGGGAAAAAATAATCTGTGTTGCTCCCAAAGTCCACCTCCTTAATTTGGGATGATTCCTTGTCTATTCATGTATTCCACAGATGCAGGGTACATCAAGGTGATCGTGGAGCTTTAATCCGCTGCTCCTGAGGCTGCTGGGAGAGATTCCCTTTCTCTTCTTTGTTCTCACAGCTCCCAGGGCTCAGCTTTGGATTTGGCCCCACCTCTGCGTGTAGGTCGCCGGAGGGCGTCTGTTTTTCGCTCAGGCAGGACAGGGTTAAAGGAGCCGCCGATTCGGGGGCTCTGGCTCACTCAGGCCGGGGAAGGGAGGGGCACGGAGTGAGGGGCGGGCCTGCGGCGGCAGAGGGCGGCGTGACGTTGCACCAGCCTGAGGCGTGCCGTGCGTTCTCCCGGGGAAGTTGTCCCTGGATCCCGGGACCCTGGCAGTGGCGGGCTGCACAGGCTCCCCGAAAGGGAGGTGTGGAGAGTGACCTGTGCTCGCACACAGGCTTCTTGGTGGCAGCAGCAGCAGCCTTGGCGTCTCATGTCGTCTCTGGGGTCCGACGGCTCCTTTAAGCAGAGCTCTGAATTCCCTCTCCTCGCGCACCAGAAAACAAAGAGGCAAGAAAAAGTCTCTTGCCTCTTCAGCAGGTCCAGACTTTTCCCCGGACTCCCTCCCGGCTAGCCGTGGTGCACTAACCCCCTGCAGGCTGTGTTCACACCGCCAACCCCAGTCCTCTCCCTGCGCTCCAACCGAAGCCCGAGCCTCAGCTCGCAGCCCCGCCCGCCCCGGCAGGTGAACAGACAAACCTCTCGGGCTGGTGAGTACTGGTCGGCCCTGATCCTCTGTGCGGGAATCTCCCCGCTTTGCCCTCCGCACCCCTGTTGCTGCGCTCTCCTCCGTGGCTCCGAAGCTCCCCCCTCCGCCACCTGCAGTCTCCGCCCGCGAAGGGGCTCCTAGTGTGTGGAAACCTTTCCTCCTTCACAGCTCCCTCCCACTGGTGCAGGTACCGTCCCTATCCTTTTGTCTCTGTTTATTCTTTTTTCTTTTGCCCTACCCAGGTACGTGGGGGGTTTCTTGCCTTTCGGGAGGTCTGAGGTCTTCTGCCAGCCTTCAGTAGGTGTTCTGTAGGAGTTGTTCCACGTGTAGATGTATTTCTGGTGTATCTGTGGTGAGGAAGGTGATCTCCGCATCTTACTCGTCCGCCATCTTCTCCTCTCACCTCCAACAATACATGTTATAGCTTCAGGCTGTGTATTTTGGGGGAATCATGATTTGGGTAAATTATCCCGAAGTCACGTTAGACTTTATGTGTCTTTTTAATTCTAGTAAGTAAAATCTGATCAAGGTTTGAATTGGTATAGACCAAGGATTACAATCTTTCAGACATTGTAGGAGGGGGAAGGGTACCGAACTGGTCCATGAACAGGCCAGAGAATGAACTTCAACCTTAAAAAAATCAAAGCACAACTGTAAGCCTCATTTTACTAACTAGAGATTAGTGTATATCAACAAACTGGTTTAAAAACATTCCCTCCCCTTTGCCCCTCAAACCCAGCAATACTTAACAGGAAACAAATGAAACACTCAAATTAGGATAACTCAAGGAAAATCTAAGGAGTTTTATTTACTGATACAAAGGGGTGAGTTCACGGAAACGAGAAGGGATAGTTTAGTAAACTGGAGCTGTAACAATTGAGCTGTTACCACCCCTGGGGCTGAGGGGGGGTGAAGATGGAGAGGTTACTGAACCAGTTACCAAAGCCACAAGAGGAAAGAGTTTCGTAAAATGTGAAAAACATGGTTTGAAAAGACACACGCAGCCCAATGTTCACTGTTGCACTGTTTACAATAGCCAAGACATGGAAGCAACCTAAATGTCCATTGGCAGATGGATGGATAAACAAGATGTGGTACACATATAAAATGGAATATTACTCAGCCATTAAAAAGAATGAAATAATGCCACTTGCAGCAACATGGATGGACCTGGAGATTATCACACTAAGCGAAGTAAGTCAGAGAGAGAAAGAGAAATATTATGTGTTATCACGTATATGTGGAATCTAAAAAAAAATGATACGAATGCACTTATTCACAAAACAGAAACAGACTCACAGACTAGAGAGTGAACTTATGATTACCAGGGGGAAGGGGTTGGGGGGAGGGATAGGGAGTTTGGGATTGACAGGTATACACTGGTATATTTAAAATAGATAACCAACCAGGACCTACTGTAAAAAAAAAATTTATTGGTTTCTAAATTGGTAATAAAATATGCCAAGATTGAAAAAAAAGTGTCCTCTTGAGAGATGAGTAGTGACTTTTAATTAAGGCATCTGTCATCTCCAGTGAAGCTTACAGGGAAGCAGCCAGGGAGATACACGCCCTTCTTCTCCTTTCTTCCTTCCTCGGATTTCCTGTTAGGACTTCCCACTGGCCAGAGGGCCCAGGAGCTCTGCTGATGTGGTCCATGATGGTTAGAGTAAAGGTGGAGAGCGTGTCTCCACCAATCGGAAGAGGTACCGCACACCAACCTAGTTTACCAAGTGAGAGCGGAGTCAATCAAATATTTTACTTTCTTGATAACATTCAGCTGCGCTGCAAGCATGGTAGTTTTGAGCAAGTGGGCATTTCTAGAAGGACAGGCTTCTGTGTGAGAATTAGATGCAGCCAGAGGACAGCGCAAGGGGTCTGGGAGGACACGGTAGCCGGGGAAAAATCTTTGCCTGCGTGGGTAAAGGATAAGCTTTGAGGTGGGAGAGCAAAAAAGGATGCTGTACATGACATTTTGTAGTTGGCAAAAGCACAGAATCCACTCCCCTGATTTTGCTATTAGAGGTTGGAGAGCTTATGGGCTAGCTCGGAGGCCCGTGAGAGTCATTGCAGTGTCAGTGTTCAAATCTTGGTCTATTAACTTGCTCTCTACTCAGGTTTTCTCTTTTCAACACTGTCTCCTGAACAGATATCATCAACTTAACATTTTGCCAAGACTCCTATTGACAGTGGCTACTCTATGTTTGAGCTACGTTTTTTCTCCTTTTTTTCAAATTGAAGTGTAGTTGATTGACAATATTTTATTAGTTTCAGGTGTACAGCATAGTGATCCAATATTCTTATAGATTATACTCCATTCCATTTAAAGTTACTACAGAAGAATGGCTACATTTCTCTGTGCTCTACAATATATCCGTGTTGCTTATCCTTGTTGCTTATCTATATTTTATACGCAGTAGTCGGTATCTCTTAATCCCCTCCCCCTCTCTTGCCCCTCCCCCCTTTCCTTCTCCCCACTGGTAACCGCTAGTTTGTTTTCTATATCTGTGAGTCTGTTTCTCTTTTGTTATATAAATTCGTTTGCTTTACTTTTTAGATTCCACATATAAGTGATAACACACAGTATTTGTCTTTCTCTGACTTATTTCACTAAGCATAATACTCTCCAGGGCCATCCACATTGTTGCAAATGGCAGAATTTCATTCTATTTTGTGGCCAGGTAATATTCAATTATATATTGAATATATAATTCAATGTAACCTTCATCCATTCATCTGTTGATAGATACTCGGGTTGCTTCCATATCTTGGCTATCGTAAATAATGCTGCTATGAATATTGGGGTGCATGTGTCTTTTCAGATTAGTTTTTGTCTTTGTTTTGGGTGTATACCCAGAAGTAGAATTGCTGGATCATATGGTGGTTCTATTTTTATTTTTTTTGAGGGCGCTCCGTACTGTTTTCCGTAGTGGCAGGGCTACATTTTGAATGCCATTTCCTGTGTTTCAGGCAGAAAAATATACAAACGTATACTTGGAAACTACTTAATGCTCATTATATATAGTTTATCTACCTATCTCTTGATCTATCGATCTATCATATATCTGGCACTGTGCTAGGTGTTAGGATAGTTATAAGCGAAATAATAGTCGTGGTGTCTGCCCTCAAGTGGTTTACCACCTACACTGTCTCACGTACAGCCTTGAACATCACTCTCTGTTTTCTGTGGTGTTTCCTGGGTTCTGTTCCCAGACCTTTTCTCTGTGGGCTCACTGCCTGAGAAGAGGTGATTTTCCAGAATGGAATTGGGCATGAAACCTCCAGTTCTCTGAACTTAACGTTGACGGGTCTGGAAGAATCATGAATGCAGAAGAGTGAGACATCTATAAGTGATGTGTGCGCTTCTGAGATGAAAACAGAAAGTACAGCAACATCAGAAAGCAAGGACTATGTTGGGAGTTCCTCTGATAATTACTGGTAGAATGCATTGAGATCTCCCTTTGGAGCTGAAATGCCATTAAAAAAAATCATAATGGCTACAAAACCTTGGAACTCATGAAAATTTATAAACAGAAAATAGAGATATTGAAGAAATGACGTGACGTGGAGACAATAGAACCTTAGACAAAATTATAAATGATGCATAAAAGTAAGAAAAATATGAAGTTCCACCGTATTCCACACTAAGCATATACCTGTTAAGCTGAGTAATCAATGAAGATGTGTTTTTGGCGCACAGCTTCTGCCCTAGAGGTACAAAAGTACACCGTGTAAGTTAGTTACTGAATGAATAAGTTAAGACAGAGGTGAGGTCATAGTCAGTTTATTTGTTCCACCATTTTTCCTTTTATTCGCATTGGACATTTTTTTTACCTGCTTTCTCCTTTCTGACGTTTCAGAGTACACACAGTGATTTGAATTCCGAGATATCCGATACAAGCAAGTTGGTGGTGAGATTTACCCAAAGAATCAAGCTTTGAGACATTGAAATCTTACAATAAACCTATGTCATCATATAACATAGGCAGATCTTCAATAAGCATTCCCGGGCGAAACATACAACTATACACACAGGGTGGGAACAGCAGAGCAGACAGTACCCCTGAGGCCAGCCCCTTACGCTTGTCTAGCTGGAACCTCACCTTCTGTCAGCCTTTTGGAGACCACACAGTTTTCCTGGATTTTGCTTCCAAAGAAAGGAGGCTGCCTTTGCCAGGCTATGAGACTTTAAAGAAGATTACTAAGCTTAGCTGCCATTTTAGGATTCAGACATTCATTCCACGCTCTAGTACCTAGAGAGAGGGGGGAAAAAAATGAGACAGGCTTTTCACGCTCATAAAAAGCACCGGGCATTCAAGCTAATGGACAGAAGGAGAGATGTGGGCTGTGGACTTGCCTCGTGCGGGACGGATGTTACACCTTTCTGCTGTGTCTTTGCTGATGGAAAGGCAGGGGCTGGCTGAAGACTCCCATGGGAGTGGGCATGAGTACCACCCCCTGGCCTCCTCTGGGGGTCAAGATATAAAAGTGGGTGCTTAGAAAGTCAGCAGGTCTGATTCACATCCTCCAGGCAGTACTTACGGGGCATTTTGGGCCCATCAGATGGCTCGTGATAAACTACAGTGGTGCAGTTTGTATTTTTACCGCAGGCCAATTAAGAAGGGGGAGAGAGAGGGGTAAGCAAAATGGTTATGTCCTTGCAAAGCGGAAACAACAGTCAGAGCAGCTGGAGGAGAGGAAAAAAAAAAAAAGACACAGAAAGGAACTAGCCAGCCACTTAAAGCAGTTAAAAGGGTCAGGCAGCTCGTGCTATGTTGCCCACCCCCTGCCAGAAAATCCCTTTTCCTGCTGGTTGGTGGAGCAGTGGGGATTTTCAACAGGGAATAATTGTGTGGTAACTTAGGTTCATCCAGACATAGACTGCTGAGCTTAAAATCAAAAAGTATTTTTTTTAAAAAAACATCATTGGAAGAGGAAATGATGTTTCTGGACATTCTTATCAGAGTGCTGTAAGGCTCGCACTCTCCCGTTTTGTGATTTAGCCCTTCCCTCCTATATCTGTTTCTATTCTGCCTTTAGAAAGCCAGGGAGGGCTTCCCTGGTGGCGCAGTGGTTGAGGGTCCGCCTGCCGATGCAGGGGACGCGGGTTCGTGCCCCGGTCCGGGAGGATCCCACATGCCGCGGAGCGGCTGGGCCCGTGAGCCATGGCCGCTGAGCCTGCACGTCCGGAGCCTGTGATCCGCAACGGGAGGGGCCGCAGCAATGAGAGGCCCAGCGTGCAAAAAAAAAAAAAGAGAGCTTTCGAAAAAATTTAATCATTTGATGACTATTTTTTTTCCAGCTTCACTGAGGGCAAGTTTTTGAGTGTGGGTTTGTAAAAACGCACCCTTTCTCTGATGTTCAGGGTGTACTACCTACTCCATGAAATTCTCTTGGGGCCTGTCCTCACCAGGCTGCTTCTTAACTTGCTTTTATTTCCTTGAGGTGCCTGGGATCGCTGGAGAACAGGAATAAGAAGAGAGAGCAGGGGGAAGGGAGGGATGGATAAAAGGGGAAATACATCAGGGATTACTTAACGAAGCAAGGACGAGAGAGAGGAAGGAGGAAAGGTGGAATCAATGGAAAATGTTAGTAATTTGAACAAGAATAACATCTTGCTACTTAAAACCAACGATGGGAAACAAATTCATCAGCCCTGCTGACTGCCTGTGGGAGGAGGGACAGAGTAGAAGAGTTGGGGTAAATACACCCAGTTTATGAATATCTGAATGTATTTGGTCGCTTAAGACATAATGATTGCTCCTGAGACAGGGGAAAAAAGAAGAAATTTTCCAGGTAATTTAAGCCCTAAATGCTACTATTGAAAAAAACAGGGGTGTAACAGAGCTAGGAGTAGGGGTGACATATCCACTCCCAGATGGCTGTTTAAGCTGATGGAATTCCCTGGCTGTTTTGTTTTTTTTCCCCTCACTGTTGTGGCCTCTCCCGTTGCGGGCCTCTCACTGTTGTGGCCTCTCCCGTTGCGGAGCACAGGGTCCGGACGCGCAGGCCCAGTGGCCATGGCTCACTGGCCCAGCCGCTCCGCGGCATGTGGGATCCTCCCGGACCGGGGCACGAACCCGCGTCCCCTGCATCGGCAGGCGGACTCAACCAGTGCGCCACCAGGGAAGCCCCCTGGCTGTTTTTGCACATTCTAGTTTTCTTTTTTTAACGAAGTTTTAATATTTTATTTTATTTTTAAAAATTTTTTGGCCGTGCAGCATATGGGATCTTAGTTCCCCGACCAGGGATCAAACCCGCGCCCCTGCATCGGAAGCGCAGAGTCTTAACCCCTGGACCGCCAGGGAAGTCCTGCACATTCTATTTTTTTTTTGGCGGTACGCGGGCCTCTCACTGCTGTGGTCTCTCCCATTGCAGAGCACAGGCTCCGGACGCGCAGGCTCAGCGGCCATGGCTCACGGGCCCAGCCGCTCCGCGGCATGTGGGGTCCTCCCGGACCGGGGCACGAACCCGCGTCCCCTGCATCGGCAGGCGGACTCTCAACCACTGTGCCACCAGGGAAGCCCTGCACATTCTATTTTGACTTCACTTTTTCAAACACAATTTCAAGCTTTATCTTTCTACCTGATTATAAAAATGCAACCCAAGTATCAGCCCTGTGCTTTCCCGACTCAAGGATCCCAGTGCTGTAGTCTTAGGGGCAGGAGGTGTATGTCTCACGTCCTTTTCTGAGTTGTGCCCCTGGCATCTGCCTGAGTCACACACAACCCTTGGGTTCTTCTGGGTGAAAAAGAGTGGCCATGTGAAAAGTGAGAGGGGCAAGCGTTAGCTGTGTCTCATGATCTGGATCTCAGGTTATCTGTGAAAATGTATCTCAGAGCTAATTCCAACGAATATGATGATCTTCTGCAAGTAAACAATCATTAGCAAAAAGCAGGAGCAAAACCACACAGTCCATCTAACCTATTCTATAAATTCACTGAAGTCCTGTAATTCCTCCTCTTAGGGACTCCAACCATCACTTCAGTGAAAGGGTCCCTTGAAACCCCACTGAATTCTCGAGACAACCTTCTCTCGCCCTTCATTTCATCAATAGGCACCTGGGAGTCTTTAAACTTGTGGCTGGATGCAGGACTATTAAGAATCTAGACTCACCCTGAAAATATAGCCCTCAGGCTGCTCTAGTTACCTGTTACCCTGTTGGTGCAAAAGGAGGAGGTGTCTTTAAAACGTTTTAGCCACTTCACAAATTTGAATCCTACACATTTCACCAGTGATTTGCCCATTTCTGATATCCATTATGCTCATTAGCAACCCATTAATGTCTCCTATGAAAACCCATTTCTGAAATTCAGTATGCTAATTAGTGGAACCATTTCTTGTTCATGAGAGATGTGGATTACAGAAGGGCTTTTAGTAACTGCCTCTGGAGTGTGGCCTTTCTGATAAAATGCCAGCTGACCGCCCCAGGGTGTGGATTCCTGATTAGAACAATTGTCTTCTTCTAGGGTGTAGCCTAAACTAGAAAGAAAAAAACCCGTGCACATCTATATTATACTATATTTGCTAAAGTATTTAGTAAGTTATGGATACGATAGGTCATGTGAATACAAATCTTTTTACTGTAAGTTTAAATGGCTATATCATATTAATTGTGTGTGTGCCACAGTAACGAATTCCCTTTTGTTTGGACATTTATCGGAGCGTCCTTATTTTTACTCACCTGTTTGGTTTCTTCCTTAAAATGAATTCCTAGAAATGGAATTGCTGGGTCAAAGATATGCATGTCTAGGTACACACTACTGTACATAGAATAAGCAACAAGGTCCTGTATAGCACAGGGAACTATATTCAATACCTTGTAATAACCTGTAATGGAAAAGAATCTGAAAAAGGATATATATGTGCGGGTGTGTATACCTGAATCACTTTGCTGTACACCAGAAACTGACACAACATTGCAAATCAACTATACTTCAGTAAAAAAGAGACACGCATGTTTAAATTATGTGCTACTGCTTTCCAGAAGGGCTTGTCTTGATTTAGATAGAGGGCGTATGAGAATGTGCATTTTCTTAGGCACCTGTCGGTATTTGTATTGTCCGTATTCTTAATCTTTGCCAGTCTCTTGGTAATCTCACTCAGCCTCATGGCCTTGAATTCCATCTCTCTGCTGATGATTCCCAAATGTCCATCTCCAGTTCAGGGAGGGAAGGGAGCATGGGAACGTACCTTGTAGATCCAGCTGACTCTTTGACATCTCCACTTAGATTCTTAGTATCTAAGAATATTCTTAGTCTAAGAATATTCTAGTATCCTTTCTGTTGCCAAAAACCTTGATGCCACCTTTGACTCATCGCTCAGACATTCAATCCTTTGCTGTCACATGGCCCAAGTCACTGATATCTCTCACCTGGATTAATGCAATAGTCCCCGAACAGGTTGTCTTACTTCCAGGACAGTCTAGTCTTCACGTGGAAGCCAGAATGATTCTGAGAAGTTGTGAGATAACATCACCCCCTAGTCAAGACCCTCCAATGCCATCCCATCTCATTCATAGTAAAAAGCCTGAATCCTTGCAGTGGCCCACAGGGCCTGGGCGATATTGACCACTCCCACCTATGTCCACTCTTACCCTTGTCTTCTCCCCCTCTGGCCACATTGGTCTCTTTGCTTGCAGATCAAAGCCTCAGGATTTCACAGTGGCTCAAACTCTGCCCGGATCACTAGCCTGGCTTGCTAGAGAGACCTTCCCTGATGATCCTACTTAAAATGCCACCTGTCCCATCCTTAGTAGCCTTCGTCCCCCTTTCCAGCTTAATTTTATTTCATATTTCATTTTATTTTATTGCTTATCTGGACCCAGTGGAATGTACATGTCCCAAGGATAGAACTTTTTTTTCCCTGTTTTCTTTATTCCTGGATCCTCAGCTCTTAGCATAATGCTTGTCACATAATGGTCACTTGACAAACATTTTTTTAAAAATTTTATTATTATTTTATTTATTTATTTTTGGCTGTGTTGGGTCTTTGTTGCTGTGTGCGGGCTTTCTCTAGTTGCGGCGAGCAGGGGCTACTCTTCGTTGTGGTGACCGGGCTTCTCATTGCAGTGGCTTCTCGTTGCAGAGCACAGGCTCTAGGCGCCCGGGCTTCAGGAGTTGTGGCTTGTGGGCTCTAGAGCACAGGCTCAGTAGCTGTGGCTCACGGGCTTAGTTGCTCTGCGGCATGTGGGGATCTTCCCTGACTGGGGCTCGAACCCGTGTCCCCTGCATTGGCAGGTGGATTCTTAACCACTGTGGCACCAGGGAAGCCCGACAAACATTTTTTGAGGAAATAAAGGAATGAATCTGATAGGTAAGAAATTAAACCTCATTTTTATTTGCATTTTTGATTACTAGTGGGTGAAATTTTAATAATTTTACTTGTACAGAAGGCGTTTCTTAGCTTAATAATCAGTTCACAAAGCATGAAGAAAAAAAATGGTAGTTTGATTACAAATTTAAAACATCTGTGTGGAAAAACATCCCTACCACAAACGGGACTGAAAAACAGGAAAGCTACTCGCAATACCTATTTCAGAAAGAAAGGTCAATAGCCCTAATACACAAAGAGTGCTTACAAATCAATAAAAAAGATGAACCCTATAAGAGAAAAATGAAGGTGAACTGGCCATTCATAAACAAGAAATGTGAAGAAGGTATCTGGAAAATGTTCATAATCACTTCATTTTTTCTTACATGTGCCTGCTTTGAGCCAGAGAGAATTTTTATTTCCTCTTGCTTCGAATGTCATCTTCCCTGAATTTAATTTCCAAGAAACTTTCATACCTTCTCTGACAACCACAGTGGATTTCCAGCTGTTTTTCCCAGAGCAAATAGAACCCCGTATCCTGTCTCCCTGTTCTATAATCACCTTCCCCCCTTTCCCCTCCTTAACCTCCAAAATACTCTATTATCATGGGCAACACTCCCCAGAGCTCTACGTCTGGCTACAATGCTTGCCTTCACCATCAAGAAAGAATTGGAATGTGAGGACTGACACCATGCTTATATACTGAGTAGCAGTGCTATTACAAATATTTTTGAATCACACAAAATGTACAGATTTGCTATTTCAACAACGATAAAGACCTGCTCGACTTGCATAGCATTTAATGAACAAACGTGCCAGGAATGCTGACTGACACTGTTTGGCTATCGAGTTTCCCAAGATTATTTTGCACAGTTTGTAAACTTAGGCTCTGAAATTATTTTTCTTTCATGCAGGCCAAGTGCAGCGCCCTTGTCTCACTTTGGAAAAAGCGTTGTGTCTTATCTTCAACTATGTATCTCCAAAGACAAGGAGAGAGGAAATAAGAGAGAATCCCTAACCAGGAAACGCAGGAGTGGAAACGGCTAGCAAGCAGAATGAGCATACACGACGAAACAAAGATGGTTTGGAGACTTTGATAAGGAGAGAATCCTCTGCAGACACCCACTCTCCACTCTAACTGGACCACCCCAAAATTCCCAGAGGAGTGTGGTAAACAGAGGAGCACTGCCATCCCCTTCTCCCCACCCCATGTCCACGTCTAATCCCCAGAACCAGCGGATATGGTATTTTGCACGGCAATGGGGACTTTGCAGATGTGATCAAATTAAGCATCTTCAGATGGGAGAGATTATCCTGGATAAGCCTGGTGGATCCAATCCAATCACAAGGGTCTTTTTAAGTGAAAGACGAAGGCCAGAGAGTCAGAAGCAGAAAATCAGAGATGGGAGTGATGCAGTTGCTGGCCGGGGCCCGCAGACCAAGGCATGCAGGCGGCCTCTAGACGGTGGAAACGCAAGGAGACATTCTCCTTTTGAACCTCTGGAAGGAACACAGCTCTGCAACACCTGTGTGAGCCCTGTAAGACCTCTTTTGGACTTCTGACCTCTTGAACTGTAAGATAATAAATTTGTGTTTTTTCAAGCTACTGAATTCGCTGTAATTTGTTACAGCAGGAAGAGGACATTGATACAAAGAGGATAAATCTTTTGTCATTTCGCTGCTAATGCTCATCTTTAATGTCAACTTGGAATATCTGGAAGGTGTGATGGGAAGTAGGGCCCCTCTCGGGAGCGCCTTCCATTCGAGGTCACATCCTGAGGTCCATGGGTCTTGGGTCTAGCTGCATAGCAGAAGCACCTGTGGACCTTTGAAAAACCACGGATGCCCAGCTCTTCCCCATACCTACTGAATCGCGTTTGCCAGCAATGGGGGTCTAGTCTTGAGTCCTTTATTCTTCGGCTCCAGAGGTGACAGTGACACTAGGAAACAGGGTCTCCGGTAGTTAGTTGCACTGCGGCCCAAACCGTCTCAGCCCACAAGACAGCCCTTCCCAAAGGGGCGCCCTCCAGCTGGACAGAAAATCCACTGTCCTCGCCCCATTGCCAGCTCAGAACAGCCCAGGCCAACCTGCCGAAGCACTTCCCACCTAAACTCCTCCCTACAGCCCACGGGGAGGAACTGATGGTGAGGGATGCTGGTTGCTGTTGCCTCAGGGAGATCCAACGATGATGTTTTCTCCATCTTCGGTGCCTGGCTCTGCATTACATGGTTAGTTTTGTTTTTCTTTTTCTTATTTTCTCTTTCCTTTTTAAGAAAAGAAATGAGAAAGAACAGAAGAGAAGAGAGTGTAGGTACCTAAAAATGTTACTTTGTAGGAGAAATCGGATGGTACTCCTTTTTAAAAAATTTGAAAAAAAATTTATTGAAATATAGTTGATTTACAATGTAGTGTTAGTTTCAGGTATACAGCAAAGTGACTCAGTTATACGTATATATCTATATAGATATATATATTCATTTTTTACATTCTCTTCCACTATAGGTTATTGCAAGGTATTGAGTATAGTTCCCTGTGCTATACAGTAGGTCCTTGTTGGTTATCTACTTTATATGTAGTAGTGTGTATATGTTAATCCCAAACTCCTAATTTATCCCCCCCCCCGCCCCGTTTGGTAACCATAAATTTGTTTTCTGTGTCTGTGAGTCTATTTCTGTTTTATAAATAAGTTCATTTGTATCTTTGTTTTAGATTCCACATATAAGCGATATCATTGATATTTGTCTCTCTCTGACTTGCTTCGCTTAGTATGATAATCTCTAGGTCCATCCGTGTTGCTGCGAATGGCATTATTTCATTCTTTTTTACGGCTGAGTAATATTCCGTAACATATATATGTACCACATCTTTATCCACTCACCTGTCGATGGACATTTAGGTTGCTTTCTAGTCGTCACTCCTTAGGCTTAGTCCAGGACAGACACATGGAAAGAATGGTGACAGAAGTTAGCTCTGCCCTGGTTGAGCATACGGCATATATGTACCTACACCTGACGGCCCCCCAGCCCGACCCTGCCAGTGGGAGCCTGGGGTCCGGGGCTGAGGATGGAAAGACAGGCTCCAGGGGCAAAACGAGGCTGTTCAGGCCACCCCTCAGGCCCCCGAAGATGCTGGGCCCAACGAACTGCTATCCAGTCGGCAAGCAGCTGGGGTCTGCCCCCTGAACCCATTCCTGGTACCCCTGGAGCTTCTGGGCTGGGTGGCCACCCCTGCAAGGTGAGGGGCCTGGCAGGCAGAGGACAGACAGACATTGGTGTTCTGTATCCCATGTCCTATAACTGTCCTATAACTGTGAATATTTTTTTGCCAGTCTCCCTGGCAAAAAAAGAAAAAAAAAAAAGTTGGCTTCCCGTGCTCTTATATGACGTCACACTCATGCATGATGTCATTGTTCTAAAATTAGTTACAGAGAAGGAAGATAGAGAGTTGGGTAGATAATTAAGTCCTAAATAAATCGACCCCTCCCTATTTCGAAGATTCTGAGGTTTGACCTGAAGAGGAGAGTGCTTTTTCTTCTCCGTGAATGCCCAGGGGCGGGGAAGTACAGGGCGATTTTGTGGCTTCCAGGAGCTCTGGGTTCCAGAGGGGAACCCAAGAAGGGAGAGTGGAGATGCCACGCTGGTGCCTGCAGGGAGGGGGCAGAGAGGGGGTTTCTGGATGAGTTAAGGGTCATGGGGTTATTGATAGTGTCTGGCCAGGGGACAACGGGGCTTATTAGGTTTCCAGAATTGATCCAAGCAGTAGATGTGTCTAAGGATGTCTCAGAAACAAGATGCTGGAAATGTAGGGGGAGGAAAAATAATCTTCGGATTTTCTTTGATTCAGGAAAGAGGCCAACTGAAACCTTTCTCCTGGGTTTGTAACTCACGTTTTCATGACACCAAAAGCTTTTCTAGACTATTATTTTTTCCTTGATGCAAAACTCTAATTCTTGGACAAGTCTTTAAAGAAGGAGAGACATGGAAAAGAAAGTGTGGATTTTCTTGGAAGCTCCCAAGATAGGTTCCTTATCAAAGTGGATAAATGTGTTATTCTCATTTTCTTCCTTGAGGAAAGCATTATTTATTTGCAGGAGAAAAGGACACGTTTGTTGGTTGATGGTTCTGTTACCATGGAAACATATAAATTTTAAAAATAAGAAGAATGTTTTAATATATGAATTTGTGGATCTCAGACACCAGCCTCCTTTTCCCTTGAGCTATGGCACGGCAGAATGAAGACACAGCCCTGACCGGAGGCAAACACAAACCCTCCCTTTCTCTCCTGCCTCACAGATTGGCCAGAAATGCATTTT
The DNA here is from genome assembly GCF_951394435.1 of Stenella coeruleoalba. NCBI lineage: Eukaryota > Metazoa > Chordata > Mammalia > Artiodactyla > Delphinidae > Stenella > Stenella coeruleoalba. The sequence goes on from NC_137149.1 coordinate 5,254,464, forward strand.
AAACACACACGCTTTCAACGTGAGTAGGTTGCCTTGGGTGCATATAGAAAAATCTTCAGGCTCCACGTGGGCTTTGCAAATCTTTGCACATTGCCTGTGGGACTTGGTTGAATAGATACATAGAGAGAAGTCATTGGAATCGCTGACGGACCACTGTCAAGGTTTCCAAGTGTATGCTTTATTCAGTCCTCTAGATGTAATTAGCTCCTCTCTGCCTTCCTTGTGGGTGTGATGTGGTGGAAATTGGGATGGTGTTAAGATATTAAAAAGCTTAATTAAAGTAACCTCAGTGTTATTTTGAGCTCATGTCTAAACATCCCACTGCATTCACTTGTTTGGAGAGACTGTATCCTGTAGAAGGGGGAGCTTACCATGGCACTGAGGAGGCTTTGGAATCAGGCGTGACCTGGTTCTCGATTCTTCCTCTCCCTCTAACTAGTTTGATCACCTGGGGCAGGTGACATCTATTTAAGCCTCGATTTCATCGTCTGAAAAATGGGGATAATCTTGCATCGCAGTGATTTTCTATACATGTAAAGAGATCATACTGTCTGTATAAGGTGCCTAGCATCTTGCTGAGCTCTCAGTGAGTCCTTGGTATAGCGTGGCTGTGATTATAACCATCACTGAAATATACCAAATGTGTCAGGTGCTTCATAACGCTTCCCGTGGAAGGGGGGCGCCCTTCTGTGGGTTCACAGGGCTTCCCCATTCCTCAGAGAAGACCCCCCAAATCCCTGCTCTTTTGTTTACAGTTCTATTGGAAGCTAAACACCATCACGTTTCACTTTGCCAGTGTAAATTTGAAACTATTTCACAGAATTCTCCTTAATAAATGCATTTGTCTCTTTTTTATTTATCCAAGCAATATTTCTTGAGGACCCATTCTATGCCAGGCCCTGTGCTAGGTGCTGGGGATAAAAGGATGAATGAGATAGAAATGGCTTCTGCTCTCACGGATATTGCAGGGTAGTGGGGACGAAAAAATGCCAGTGAACAGGCAGTTACAAGGCAATGAATGAATCGAGGGCTCTGTCGGGAGAAGGGCGCTGCTGGAGAATTTTCCTGGGGCACCTAACTCAGGGTTCGGAGGGCTATCTCTGGACTGGGATCATTTTTAGAACCATCTCAGAGCTGGAGGTCTTTTCTGGGGCCCTTCTCACCCTGCTGGTGCAGCCCTGAATTGCTAGAGTTCATTCATTTATGCCTTCATTCATTCATTCATGCATTCATTCATTCACTCAGTGTTCATCAGTGCCTGTTAGTTGCCAGGCTTTGTGCCAAGCGCCGGGAAAACCACGTGAGTAAAACAGACGCCGTCCCTTCCTTTACCAAGCTGATGGGGTCAGCGGAAAGTGGGATGGTCTAGAAATAAACAGCAGTACCCAGGATGGAGAGTGAAGGGAGCTGAGATCATCCGGCAGGTGGACTTCATCTCTCCAGGGGAGGGGTTTGGGCCCAGAGCTGACACCTGAGGGGGAACAGAATTCAGCTGGGGTGAGGGGAGAGGCGACGGCCGGGCGTCCCAGGCCGAGGGAGCGGCATGGCGTGTGGGAAGGTCCCGAGGTGAAGGAGAGCCTAGCCCTCGGAGGGATGGGCAGAAGGTGAGACGTGCCGGAGGGCGGATTGGGGGAGCCCTAGACCTGGGAGGGGAGACTAGACCTGGGCGGCCCTAGACCTGGGAGGGGAGACCAGACCTGTGCGGCCCTGGGCCTGGGAGGGGAGACTAGACCTGGGCGGCCCTGGGCCTGGGAGGGGAGACTAGACCTGGGCGGCCCTGGGTCTGGGAGGGGAGACTAGACCTGGGCGGCCCTGGGCCTGGGAGGGGAGACTAGACCTGGGCGGCCCTGGACCTGGGAGGGGAGACTAGACCTGGGCGGCCCTGGGCCTGGGAGGGGAGACTAGACCTGGGCGGCCCTGGCCCAAGGAAGGCATTCCTCTCCTTCCGAGCCTTTGGGGCTGGGCGGACTTGATTCCTGGTGAGCCCTTCCCATCCCCACCGCCTCTTCAGTTCTTCTCCGGTTCTCAGTTTGGTAGGGAACGAGTGAGGCTTTCTCCAGGAATTTCGGGTTCTCCTTCCTGGAGGATGCTGTGATGTGTTGCCCATCTGCCCCTCCAGGAGTGAAAGACTTATTTTCCCAACTGCCCAGATGCTGCTGACAGACAGCTCAGCTTTCCGCTTCCTCTGGGGACTGCTTGGGCTCTAGATCTGCCTTGCCCACTTTCAGGGTGGTCCACAGCCCCTGACTGAGGGCTACAGGAGTGTAAAGGCCTGACCCCCTCATCCCAACTTGGGAGAACTCTGAAGGGTCATCCCAGCTTCCCAGCTCCAGGGCTCCCTGAGGGGGTGGCTGAGGTCCTCATTGGGCCGCACTGCTGCCCAGTGTCTTCCTCTGCCCTCTCATGCTTCCTCCCCCCCCCACCCTTTGTACGGGTGGTGTTCCCCAGGGTGCCCCTTAACCAGCGTTCTCCCTCAAAGTTGCCTTCCCTGGGAACCTAACTTGGGATACCCTTAAAATTCACCCCGTGAGAACAGAGTACAGATATATGGACATCACTTAATAAAAACAGACCGATTCCTAGGAAAGCGAGGATTCGGTTATAACTTGACAGAATTTCTCAAGGAGGAGGAGGGTTGTTCAGTCACAGGTAGAGAGAGCAAAGGGGCTCACAGAGATCTCCTCACCTCAAAGGCTCGTCCAAGCGAGAGGAAACCTCCGGCAGTCGAATTCAGGCCTGATTCACGAGGCTGTCCCTAGTGTGGAACTCGGTCCTGCATAAGCCATCATCATGAGATGCCTCGAAAGCTGCATCTCAGGACGTATATTCTGATTCCACGTTCGCCCCCTACTGGTTACGGGCTGAGTTGCCTATGGGTCAGCAGAAAAGGGAGACTGAGGTGGACAGTCTTCACGTGGCAGGTCAATTTTTATTGGACATTAATGCTTTGGGATTCCGGTTTTATACATGATTGCTCTTCCTCGACTACCTCTGAGATAGACCGGCGTCCACTCTTTGTGTAGTGAAGTGTCTCTTTGGAGACAGTCGTCTGACCGTTCCCTGGAGGCCACACACTAACTCGCTGCGCTCTGAATAAGCTGGCTTTTTTTCCTTTAAAAATCCACACCCATATTTCTGGAATCCGTTGGGACCGATCCATCCTTTGCATGATAGGCTTGAAAGTCACCTGGCTGGCTTTTACCAGACTCATGAATGAAAGGTGTCTTAAGTATTGTTTATGTGCAGGGGAGGTGGCTGGCATAATCTAATGGATCTTCTCTAAGTTTTTGGGGGGTGGTGGTGTAAGAAGACGTTTAGAGCAATCAGCATATCAGAGTGATGGGTGAGGGGTGAAGGGCCAGTGAAGCTGGGCTTGAATTCTAGATCTGCCATTGAGTAGCTGTGTGGCTTGCTAAGATTCCTTTCCCGCTCTGTGCTGCGACTTCCTCATAGGTTGTTGGGAAAAAGAAAGTGCTCAGAGTGCTGCCTGGCACCTGAAAGCACTCCCTGTGTGAAAACTACTCTTATTATAGAAAAAAGGCACCACGATAACCATTCATATTGCAGCCGTTTCCACGGCGCTCCAGAAGCTTTGTTTCAGGCGGCTTGTATGCTTTTCAAGTGCTATAATAAATAAAACTTGGATGCTCCCACCCCAAATAGATTTTCAAGGTCTCTTAGGATGCAAAGCAGTAAGGCAGATCTCTTAACGCGTCCCCGGGTCGGAGAGTCAGGTCTGACGGAAGGGCCGGAGCGGTGGTGTCTATGATTGTCGGTCGCCGTCAGCTGGGAGGACCTCTGCAAATGTGCAAACGTGTTAAATCTGTGGCATGTGGCGTCATTTTCCTCTCCCTCTCTCCCCAGTTGCGTTTTTTTAAAGTAATGCACTTAATTTTCATGAGCGTTTTAAGCCCAAATTAGATCTTATGTTGTAAACACTGAAGAAGCTGAGAAAGATCTTGTTAACAAAAGCAAATTACCAAACTCCCAGAAATCGGAATCAGACCCACAGAATTCAGACTTAGACGAAGTCTGTGCCCACCAAATTCATCCCGGTTCATTTCTGCAGGATTAAAGTGGATGCAGGCGCTCTGAGCTGCCAGCAGATCTGTGACCGTGGTCTCTAATTGCAGCCGCCTTTAAACTTTGAGCAGGTCAGTGGAGGCACAGTGACGTCAGGGATCATTTGTCTCTTATGCATTTCTCTGGTGTAATATGTAATCCCTTGCGGAAAAGAGTCCTTGTCAGTGTCAGCTTCTTCCCAAATGTAATGGAACGAGGAACTGGTGATTCTTTACGTCTCTCTCTTTCGTCCTGCATAATGTGGGCCAAACGGACGAGCCCACCTCTGTTAAGGCGGCGATGGGGGCACTCGACCCAGAAATGATTCTGGGCTTGCTTTGTGCTGCGACAGGGCTCAGCTGTCAGATGCTCCTGAAATCTCGCCACACTATAGTAACGTGTGGAAGAGCCAGAGAGCTGTTTTCCACTTGGCATTTTAAGTCCTACTTTCTCTGCTCACTCTTGAGAGAGCTAAGCACCTCCGCCGGGGTGGAGTAAAGAGATCTGAAGGAGTAATGGTGCTGTCTTGAGATGCAGGAGCCAGGGAGCGTGAAGAACTAGTTGCTCTGTGTCTGAACGTGTCAGAAGTCCTCTGCTAAAGTGCAGAGGGTCAGGTGGTCAGCAGAGGTTGATAGGAAAACACACACGCAGAGCAGGTGTCGAGCACAGCCCTGCCCTCGACGTTGCAGGTGTGCAGAAAGCACAGGGTTTCTACCCTCTTGACTTTATAGTCTGTTGCCTTTGCCTCCCCCGCTTTTTCCCTCCCTCCCCACCCCAGGCTGTTTGTAGACTTGAAGCGCCGAGGGATGGGGATGCTTCCAATAGAAAGGATGTGGGGAACCTTAGTCAGGCGGTGCCAGGAATTCCTCCCCTCTCCCTGCCCACTATCCAGGGTCGCCTCGCTGTACACCCATCCGTGGGAACTCCGTTTGGGGATACGGCAGAACCAGGCAGAATGAACCCATGTGTGAACGTGAGTCTGTACATCCCAGCTCCTTCCTCCCAGGGGGGAGGAGGGGCTCTCTGGACTCAGCTGCCCCCTCTCCTCAGCATCCTTTATCTCTCTCAAGGCTGCATTGCACAAGTGCCTCCTCCTGTTCTGAAATCCATTTACCTCCATTTTCTCTTCCTGAGTCCCTCCCTCCCTCCAGTTTCCTTTCTTTTGTAATCATTATATAACTCAGGTAGACAAATAGCCCACATGTAAGCTATTATGTAAGTAAAGATGAGAGTCGACTGAAAAGGTCAGCGATTGTGGAGAAATTAATGGGCAAAGCTTCAAGGAGGCGGTGGACCTTGGGCTTCTTTTATTTTTTTTAATTTATTTATTTTGAAGGTGACCTTCATTTTATTTATTTTTTTAATTTTAAGTTTTTAAAATGAAGTATAGTTGATTTACAGTGTTGTGTTAGGTGTACAGCAAAGTGACTCAGTTATACACACACACACACACACACACACATATTCTGGGAGGGATGGAGTGTGTATATATATATATGTATATATATATATATATATATATATATATATATATATACACATATATATTCTGGGAGGGATGGGGTGTATATATCTATTACATACATACTCTGGGAGGGATGGGGTTGGCTGATGGAAGGAGGAAGAATATCCTGTGTTGACAAAGATGGTCCAGGGTTATAGTCCCAGAGGTCTGGGGTTGTATCTTGGCCTCCACGTTCGTTTAGCTCTGTGGTGTTGGCAACATTACTCCAGCTCTCTGAGACTCAGGCTTCTCTCCTGTAAGATGGGTATAATCATACCTGGCTTCCATTGTTGTGGGATAAGTGAACAAACACATAATTAAAACTCTATTACGAGCCAAGAAGGATGCAAACAGAATAATGGTGTCGGTGGTTTCCACAGAGTGGTCAGAGGAGGTTCCTAGGATGTGGGAATGTCATCACAGCTCCTGGCAGGGAGTAAAATGAGCTCTTGGTAGATGATTGTCTCTCAGGGACACTTGCACGAGGATGGGAGAATTAGGGAAGGGCTGTGGGAGAAGAGCACATCTGGTAGCAAGGGGGACTGTTGTAGCAGTGGACTCTCCTTTCCCATCATGCCCTTTTTCTTCTAGAAGAGGTTCTAGAACCTTCTTCTAGGTTCACGTATAGCTTCAGGTGGAGGAAGAGGAGGAATTTGTTGGTTCACCACGTGTCCTTGGCCGGAACGCCCTCTCTACTCCATCAGCGTGCCGCCCACCATTGTGACGAGGTGGACAGAGTGCCCGTCAAGCATCTCGACCTTGGAAGGAACGCAGCCAGTGCGGTGGCAATATTAACAACATGGTTACTGGGCTTTGGATTCACGGAGTGTTTTCTCTCAAGTGCTCAGAGGAGAGGTGGTCCCAGGGTTTGTCATTATTGCCTCTTGGGAGAGAAAGAGGAACACCAAGGCACTGAAGGCATTTGCTAGAAATTTCACGGCTGGAATCAGCCAGGCCTTTCACGTGGGTTCTTGTCGCCAGTTCAGGACGTGAACCACTGGGCTGTTGGCTTTAGGTGCCTCCTTCATGCCACCTCCTTCTCTTCTGGCTACTTCGTGCTCATCCTCTCCAGGCTCAGCCAGCCCACAGCCCGGAGGTCCTGTCTGGGCTTGTCAGCTCCCCACCAGGGTTAGACAGGGCTGCACTCTCTTCTTAGGATAGTCAGACGACTGGGAAGCGAGATGGAGAGATTTTCTTTTTTTGTTTTTTTTGCAGTACGCGGGTCTCTCACTGTTGTGGCCTCTCCCGTTGCGGAGCACAGGCTCCGGACGCGCAGGCTCAGCGGCCATGGCTCACGGGCCCAGCCGCTCCGCGGCATGTGGGATCCTCCCGGACCGGGGCACGAACCCGTGTCCCCTGCATCGGCAGGCGGACTCTCAACCACTGCGCCACCAGGGAAGCCCGAGAGATTTTCTTGACATGGTAAAGAAAGCCGCAGCTTCTTAACCATGAAATTAACACGAGGAGGTCAGAGGTCAGACACTTTAAGAGGCCAATGTCTGGTTTAGCCCAGGCTAAAACCAAAGACAACTTATGGTTCAAAAGGTAGGGAAGATGTAGTTTTCGGAAGGTTCAGGGGAACCAGAGTGGGAAAGGGTGAGCATCCAGGATTTCCCACTGGATTTCCTTTCTTTAAAACCATGTTTAGAAATTGAAGTATAGTAAATTTACAATGTTGTGTCAGTTTCCGGTGTACAGCAAGGTGATTCAGTTATGCGCACACACACACACACACACACACACGTATTCTTTTTCAGATTCTTTTCCATTATAGGCTATTACAAGATATCGAATATAGTTCCCTGTGCTATTCAGTCGGTCCTTGTTGTTTATCCGTTTTAGGTATGGTAGTGTGCATCTGTTAATCCCAAACTCCTAATTTCTCCCTCCCCCCTACTTCCCCTTTGGGAACCACAAGTTTGTTTTCCATGTGAGTCTCTTTCTGTTTTTCCACTGGATTTCCTGAGAGACCTTGTACGAGGTGGATGAGTTCCCTGGTCAGAAGCAGATGCGGCAAATGTCAAAAGACCAGTGCGGGGCACCTGGGGCCTCGGGAGCCTCAGGTGAAAGGTGGAAGGGCAGATCCAAGGGTCGCTCAGCGGGTGATTATTATTTTTGCATTCGGTTAAAAATCGACAAACTAATTGCTGAGCCCATTGTTGGAAAACCGGCAACCCATTAGAGATGATTGTAAGCAATTTCTCTCTATTATTCCTAATGAGATGGACACGGCCTCCTCTTCTGTACTTACTGCTTCGAGAGAAAGGAGGGTTTTCTCTCCCTCAGAGCTGGAGAGCGTCTGCTGCACCAGACCTACTCTGGGCTGAGTGCAGGATGCAGCTCTCTCCCTCCTTCCCCACCTGAGCCCCAAGACAGATGATTTGTTTGCTGGTTGCTCGAGTGAATCTCTCACTGCCTCTTCATTTTCCACCTTCTCTCCCTTCCAAAAACTCCCTTCTTACTCCTGGCCAGCTCTCAAGACACCATTAATCTAAAAACCAAGAAAACAAAACTGGATAGGAAAACAAAAGTCAAACTGTTTGGGAAGTGAAACTTTACTGAAAACCAAAGGTTGTAGGAGTTTAATGTTTCAGTGGGGCTTGGGAAGGACCAAAATAGTCTTTAAAAAACACTGAAGATTATTTCCCACTTTCAAATATCAGAGTAAGTACTTGTGCCCCAGTGGAGTGTCCAGGATCTTGATTATAAAAGAGAAAGGTGGGACTTCCCTGGCGGTCCAGTGGTTAGGACTTTGCCTTCCAATGCAGGCGGTGCGGGTTCAATCCCTGGTCGGGGAGCTAAGATCCCACCTGCCGCGTGGCCAAAAAACCGAAACCTAAAACAGAGGCAATATTGTAATAAATTCAATACAGACTTTAAAAATGGTCCACATCTGGTGGTGGTGTGATGAAGTGGGACATTGGGATTGACATATATACACTGATGTGTATAAAATGGATAGCTAATAAGAACCTGCTCTATAAAAAAATAAAATAAAATTCAAAAATTAAAAAAAATGGTCCACATCAAAAAAAAAAGAAATCTTTAATAAAAACAAAAAAGAGAGAGGTATCTGATAGCCCTTCACTCTGGGTTATTACCTCCCAGCCTTTTCTCCCTGAGCTAGCCTAGAGAGAGTCCATATTTACGAGTCCAGTTCAAAGACAGGGTTCCTCACGTCAAGTCAGACCCTGGTGTCCCCTCTTGGTGGGGGCGTGGCCGTCATCTTCCTCCTGTGGCAGGGACGTACGTGCTCTGTGATGTCTCCCCCTCGTGCTCATCCCTTCCATGGTCTTCTATGACTGGGATGCATGTACCCCTTCTGTTTTTAGCAACAGAATGAGTTCTTGTCCATCTGGTAGATATACAGGTAGGGAAGTCCATTTTAGTGGAGCTCTCTCCCTCATTTGAAAAAAAAAAAACCTGTTTCTACAGATTCACAGGCAAAGAAAACCAACTTGTGGTTCCCAAAGGGAAAGGAGGGAGAGGGATAAATTAAGGGTTTGGGATTAACAGATACATGCTACTATATATAAAATAGATAATCAACAAAGACCTACTGTATGGCAAAAGTTGACACAGCAGGATAAAGCAACTATACTCAAAAAAAAAACAAACGCACACCAAAAAACAAGGACCTACTGTATAGAACAGGGAACCATATTCAACATCTTATAATAACTTGTAACGGCAAAGAATATAAAAAAGAATGTGTGTGTGTGTGTAACGGAATCACTTCGCTCTACACCTGAAACTAACACAACATTGTAAAGCAACTATGCTTCAATAAAGCAAACCCACACACACACAAAGACCTATTTCTGGGTCGGTTGCCCACTCTTTGTTAATCGTGAAGATCAGAAGAAATGATAAAATCACCGGAAAACTGCCAAGTCAGTTTCCATGAGCAGATTTCGTCATTCCAGTGCTGTCTCTGATGAATCCTTAATCATTTTTACTTTAAAAAGTCAAATGTTCAGTGGTAATTTGTTTTTTCGCTGGTAGTCGGCACCTATAGCTATAAAGTATGGGTCAGATTCTAATTATGCCCAGGAATATGACCGACTTTGAATGTCTGGCCACTGCTGTGGTGTATTGTCAATTTTGGATACATAGAGAATGGTTGTCATCATTCCTTTCAGAAAGGGCTTGGAGACTCTGTTCTTATTGCCACTGAAACAAATGACCACAAACTTAGCAGCTTAAAAAAATCACGAATTTAGGGCTTCCCTGGTGGCGCAGTGGTTGAGAGTCCGCCTGCTGATGCAGGGGACATGGGTTCGTGCCCCGGTCTGGGAAGATCCCACATGCCGCGGAGCAGCTGGGCCCATGAGCCATGGCCGCTGAGCCTGCACGTCTGGATCCTGTGCTCCGTGATGGGAGAGGCCACAACAGTGAGAGGCCCGCGTACAGCAAAAAAAAAAAAAAAGAAAAAAAAATCACAAATTTAGTATTCTGTAGCTCTGGAGGTCTGAAGTCCAAAATGGGTCTCACGGGACAAAAATCAAGTGTCAGCAGGGCTGTGTTCCTGGAAGCACCCAGATTCCTTGGATGGGGGCCCCCTTCCATCTTCAAAGCCAACAAGTACATCACTCCTCCCTCTGCTTCCACCACGGCAGCTCCTTCTTTGAACAACTCCCCTGCCTCCCTCTTAGAAGGACCCTTGTAATTACATCGAATCCACCAGATAATCCAGGATAATCTTCCCAACTCAAGGTCCTGGACTTGATCATATCTGCAAAGTCCCTTTGCCATGTAAGATAACATATTCACAGATTCCAGGGTTTAGGATGTAGATAGTCTTGGCGGGCGGGGGAGGGGAGGCATTCTTTTGCCTATCGAAGGAGCAAAAAACAAAATCAGACCAGAAAATCTGTTTTTACAAATAAGCAATATTAATACAGTTTTGGATTCCTTTTTTTTTTTTTTAATCTTTGCTTGAAACAGTTGTGTTCAGTCTCCTACAGGCTTGAAAATGGCAAAAACATTGATCGAATTTCTGTTCGACTGTGCTCTTCATGATTTATTTCATGTGTGTGGAAGTATAGTCGTTTTGCAGGATGAAAAATTTACTTTCTAATCTTCTCTTAAAGGTCAGGTGGCAAAGGGAACTAGTTTTAAATGCAAGTTACCCACGTGGAGCAATTAAGGAGAGAGAGAAAGTGGTATAGATTTTAAGATGCGACATAGGCCGGATACACGTGGAGAATTGACAACGACGTTAGCTGACGTAGGAAAATTCAAATCCTACCTCTGGGAAAATACTTGGATTCATATATATTCATTGTAATTCATTTTAAAAAAGCCCTCTCTCTTCTAAACTGTTTTATCATTAAATTTGCAATTTGCTTCTCTTTGGAGCCAGACATAACCCCTAACAGCCAACCTCTGAGGTAAATTCTTGTCCTAGGCCTCTCGTTGCTGTCACTGGGTAGCTGTGACTTAGAAACCACTTCAGCAGATGTATTGAAATTCTATATTAAGCTAAAGGGTGCTCTGTAGTATTTGATCTCTCTCCCAGAACAAACAGACCTGACATGGCCCCAGTATCCCTCCTCAGAATAAACCAGAAGTTTCTCTTCTTTTTTTTTTTATCGAATGAAAGATTCTTTAAATTTTATAGTGCTTGACAATTTTCAAAAGTTTCACACACGTGATTTCATATAGTCCCATAATAACCCTTCTTTCCCCCCATCCCTATATTGCCCCTGCCCACTGGTAGCCACTAGTTTGTTCTCTATATCTGAGTCTGCTTCCGTTTTGTTTTATTCACTAGTTTGTTGTATTTTTTAGACTCCACAGCTAAGTGATATCATACAGTATTTGTCTTTCTCTGTCTGACTTATTTCACTTGGCACAATGTCCTCCAAGTCCATCCATGTTGCTGCAAATTTCATTCCTTTTTATGGCTGAGTAGTATTCCATCGTCTTTATCTATTCCTCTGTTGATGGACACTTAGGTTGCTTCCATACCTTGGCAGTTGTACATAGTACTGCTATGAACATTGGGGTGCATGTATCTTTTCGAATTAGAGTTTTCCTCTTTTCCGGATATATACCCAGGGGTGGAATTGCTGGATCATATGGTAACTCTATTTTTAGTTTTTTGTGAAACCTCCCCACCGTTTTCCACAGGGCTGCACCAATTTACATCCCTACCAACAGTGTATGATGGTTCCCTTTTCTCCACATCCTCCAAAAGGCTCTTTTTTAAAAAATTTTTATTTAATTTATTTGTTTTGGCTGCATTGGGTCTTTGTTGCTGCACCTGGGCTTTCTCTAGTTGCGGCGAGTGGGGGGCTACTCTTCATTGCGGTGCGCAGGTTTCTCATTGCGGTGGCTTCTCTTGTTGCGGATCACGGGCTCCAGGCACGCGGGCTTCAGTAGTTGTGGCATGTGGGCTCAGTAGCTGTGGCTGGTGGACTCTAAGGGCAGGCTCAGTAGTTGTGGTGCACGGGCTTAGTTGCTCTGCGGCATGTGGGATCTTCCTGGACCAGGGCTCGAACCCGCGTCCCCTGCATTGGCAGGCGGATTCTTAACCACTGCGCCACCAGGGAAGCCCAAGGCTCTTTTCTTAATGTCATTCATGCTCTTAGAACTTCCCCTGCAGCTGTTGCTCTTGGACATCAGCTTGACCGCTGTGGGTCTTTCTAGATTTCCCCATCAGGCTGCTCTCCCTGTGGTGTGAGTGTGAGGGAGATTCCTTTTCATGGTTGGCTTCTTTGGCTGCCCCGGCCTGGTGGAGCTGAGGCGCTGCCCTCCCCACACACGGGCTGTGAAACTTGGGGGACCTGGCTCTTTCTGCTGGTGGCCGACAGCCGGCTGAGGGGGATGGCCCACAGAGCTGGTAGACCGTCTTTAAGCCTCACACAGGTTCCCTGAGGCGAAGACACAGCTCTTCTCCACCTCTCGCTGCCCCCTTCTGTGGTTCATCGAGGGGAACATGAAATACAGCCCATTGGTACTGGCACCCGTCCAAGCACTACAGCCTGCAAGGAGATAGTCTGACTGGGCTGGCATCCCAGCCCGGGCTTGGCAGGACCAGAGCACACTCCATTTTCACCAAGCCCTGGAACCGGACCCAGGGACAAGCGGCCACGAAATGTGGACAGAGAGAGGCCGAGAACTGTGGCTCAGGGGGAAGGGAGGGAAGCAGGAGGTGGCACCAGGGCCAGCCATGCAGTTCAGAAGGGGTGAAAAATAGGGAGTGCTAGCATATATATATATTTTTATTTCCTTTTCTTTTTTGTTTGGTTTTGTCAGGTGTTCCTCTATGAGGGCAGAGAGCTGTGTGGTACTCAAGGCTGTCTTATCTTCTGATGTAGTGACTGTTTCTGCCTAATGAATCATTTCATGTGACTTCCGGATGGGGCTTTTAGAAAGAATGGCTTTAGGGTAAGAAGTACAGTTAGAAAGGATTACCAGCAACGACCAGATGGTATCTGTGATCTGGGTTGGCTGTTGTCATTGTCTACTGGTTGGAGAGTGCCTTGCGTGGCCAAGTGATACCCTTTAATTTTGTAGAAAATCAAGGAAATGTGTTCATTGATAGGTATCATTTTATTTATTTTTTTGGTTATTCTGTAGTTTTATAATGGTTGAGAATTCCTGAATAGGAAAATTTTCTTAATGGAAATTTAAAAAATTTTATTGAAATTTTACTCATTGGTTCTCAAAGTTTAGTATGCACATTTTACCAAGAAGCTTCTAGATCCTATACCCAGAGTTTCAGACTTAATAGAGCTTGAATGGGCCCCCCAGTTTGCATTTTTATCAATCTCCCAGATTATTTTGATGCAGGTGGTTGGAGTCATGGTTTGAGGAAAAAGGAGATCATATAATACTTGACCTTGGGTAATCGTGGAGGGAGGAGTTCTCCACTCAACCCCTCCTCACATGTTTTCATATGACATAATTTTCTCTAAGATAGCAGTTGTATTTTCATGCAGCACAGGAAGGCGGCTTCTGATAGTGTCGTGTGTCACCTGCATTGTTGTTTTCAGAGTTTTCGGTCTCAGGTTTACTCCCGCTGCAAAGATTGAAGGATGATCTGAAATCAGGTACATTTGTCTGGGAGCTGAATGTCTATCAGACTCAGGCATTGATTTCCTTGAGCTTGGGTTCTCAGGAAATGTCTTACCAGTGAGAATTCCAATCAGGATTCTAAAGGTTATATGAAATAGGCCTGATTTCTGAGCTTTCTCTGGGGAGATCACTTAATTTACAAGCAAAAAGGGAGAGAAATTCTCTCCTCACCACTGCTTGTTTTGTAATCACCACGCATTTCGTGTTTTAGAATAAAACGCTATGTTGATTACCGGTGTGAAGCAGGCTGAGCCAGAAAAAATCTCTGTGCAGAGGATCTTTATGAAAAGATAGCAAAATGAAATCTAGGGAGGTTTGCCTCGGAGAGTCTCCATTTCTACAGGTGCTCTTGCGTTGTTCTATCACCAGGGGGCAGCATTGCACTTCGGTTGGAAAATGGTCTCTGTGGCCAGCAGCCCTTAAAACGAAAATACATCCAAGTGAGCAAAGCTAAAAACCAGAACATTAGAGAGAACCAGAAAACCAACAACACAGAACCCAAACTCTCTTTGTTATAATGCGCCATCTTTGCTCTTCTTGGTGTACAGAGTTTGATATTGTAGTATTAAGGCTCTCCAGGGCATACCTTATCGGTTCATTAATACATACTTAGGGGTGGTGGAAAATGCAGTAAGATTATTTTTCCTTTTCTCACTTTTTGTTTGGCTCTCCCGTCTTTTCTCACTGTCCTTGTCTCGTGGAAAGCAGCTACCCGCCTACGTACTTCCCGCCAGGAAGAGACAGACCTGGCAGCTGGCTGTGCCTTGGCATTGCTGGTCTTTTTGTGGAGCTGGTAGATGTGTATAGAGCTGACTGGAAAGCTCTGTCCTCTCTCCTTCTTGGTGTAAAGTCAGGCTCACAATTTGCATGATTCTGGCAAGTTCCTGGGGGTCACAGTTACTTTCAGGCACCCACACAAGCACACCTTTATAGGAGTCAAGCCATCACTTTATAGGGAGTGATACAAAATAAATAGATGCTCAAATGTTGCATCTTTTAAATTGACTCATATTATTACTGGATAAAGCGTGGGTGGATTCAAAACAAATTTAACCATCGGCTTTAGGAATGTAAGTTCCACCAGTACGGGGATTGTGTCCCAAGTTCTTAGAATATGCCTGGCGTGGAAGGCACTCAATGAATTTGTTGAGTGAATGAATGAATTTAAACACATATGCCATGACGGCCCCTCCCCGCCTTCTGGCTTTGCTCTTGAGCAGTGATTCTCTCAGGGTACTGAGGCCAACTTCCGCACCTGCCTTGTCTTCCTTCCTTGTTCCAGCCTTTGTTTTGTTTCTGGGCTCATGGAATTCCAAGGGCTGAGGATTTCCTGAAGGAAAGTTCTGAAATTCATCCTCCAAGGATAACTATAAACCCCGAACATCTTTGTTTCTCTGAAATTTGCTTGTAATGTTACATACACTTACAGTGTGAATTCCACCGTTTTTGGAGGGGGATTGATAAAGACTAGGTTGGAAGGTGATTTTCTGTTTATGTCCTTCTCTAAGGAAGTCTATTTCACTTCTTCCTCCCTTTTCTTCTTTGCAAGAAACAGGCAGGTTGGGAAACTTGACTTTGAACAAGAGAAGAAGTGTGCACAGGACAGGGAATAGCAGGCACTGTGAAGATGAGTTACCCTCGTTGGAATCTAGCTTGACTGGGAAGGGTGAGACAGTTCAGTTATTTAATCACATCGGCGCTCTTGGCTTCCGAGGCCTTCAGTGCTGGGATAGCCCTCCCTTCCCACTTCATTTATATGAGGAACGAATCCTCACCTCTCTGCTCCCAGTTGGACCCTCGGGCAGAAGAGAAGGAGCGATCCATTTTGGGAGGAGATGTTCCCATCTCTGCATCCTCCCAGGGTGTGTCCCCGCAACTTCTCATTGCTTTCGGAGCCTTTCAGGCTGTGCTCCGTGTAGTGGATGCTTCTTCCCTCTCGCACGTAGCTTTCTTTTGGCTTGAGAATGGTTACCCAGTGAGGTACAGGTCAGAGCACGCCACTGGATCAGAATACACCAGGGCAGCACCGTCGCATAGGACCTGCTGTGCTGATAAAAATATTCTGTATCTGCTCTGTCCAACATGGCAGGCATTGGCCCAGGGCGGCTATTTGCATTTGAAATGTGGCTGGTGCAATAAATTTAAAAACCCGAACAAAAAGTTCGTTCGGGTTTTTCCATACTATCTTACAGAAAAACGCGAACAAAATTTGTGGCCAACCCAGTAGTTCCCTGGGGCCAGTGAAAGATGGCGCCCGCAATGCCCGGGGGAGACATTGCCTTTCCAGGAATGATTTTAGTTTTTATGATGGAGCGTGACTGTTTCGCGCTATGATACGGAAGGGATGGCGTGCACCCCAGTTCCTGTGTTACTGCTGTAGTTTTTTCACCACATCTCGCCGGGCCCTCTTGTTGCGTCTTGGCCCTGTCTCTCCTCATCGGCGGCCAAGGAGGGACAGGAGAATGGAGTTTTACATATTCTGCCATAGTTCCTTGTTTCCCCATGGGGTGAAAAACCTTCATCACCATGGAAACTGTGCTCTCTCAAAACAGAATGAGTTAGGCTGGCGTGTCTTCTCTAGACACTGGAGTCTTGCATCGCCATGGATTTCTGCCATGGTGACGCCTCCTACTTAGCGACCCAACCTGGAAGTCAAATGCTCTGTTTAGTGTAGGGTTTCAAAGTTGTTCAGAGATTTAACGCATATCTAAGACCCGTCGACAGCCTGTGTGTCAAGATATCTGAGCCCTTTAAAAAGAGTGCCTTAGGATCCAAATGTCCATGGTCCCCACTAGACCCAACAAGAAAGGGATAGGACATAAAATATCACGTAGGTAAGAATGGAAGAAAATGGCTGAGTCATCCAGGTTGAGGTGTGAAGTCACAATCAATGACGTCCGTCTTCCCCATCCTCCAGCATCCTACCCGACCCGTCAACTCGTTCTTTTCCTGCTGCCTCCACCATGCTGACACTCAGACCTGTGCACCTCACGCCCTACTCGCTACAATAATACAAACAGAGAAGAGAAAAAGTCTGAAGAAAGTCTCCTGGTTCCCGTGGTTAACACTTGCTAGTTAATTGGAGCCCTAACGTGGGTCTCTCAGGCGACAGAAGCAACAACCAGTCTGCCGTCGTACAAGCAAGCGCGTGCAGCCTAGTTGCTAACACCCCTGAAAAATGTCCCCAGGAATGCAGCTCACGGAGAGTGTTCTTTAAGCTCGATTTGTAAAAAGCCCATTTACTGCCTGACTTAGAGCTAAATCCCGTGGCAGAATGGAATTCGAGGCTCGCTGCCAGTGAACAGAAAACAGCTTGGGTACCAAACCGTGAGCCGGTGAGCGGCGGGGAAAGGAGGGATGTTAGAACAGAAGGCGCCCTGAAGTCAGAAAGGAAAGAAAGAAATCAAAACAGAGGGAACTGTCTGGAGGCCAAGTACGGAGAGGTTGTCCAGGAAAGTTGGGACGCAGAGAATAAAGGGTGAGAGAGGGAGAAGGAATGAGAGAGGAGACGTCACAGGAGAGAAAAGGAGGTAGGGGAAGGAAAAGAGACATCATCTGCATTGTTTTCTTGCTTTGTATCCTTAAAGAGATGAGGCTGAATATCGAGTCATGTCAGCAGACAACCAGACAGTAGCCAGTCCTCAGGCAAAACTGCTTCCCTGCCTAGGTCACGGGTACAGATAAACAAGGAAGCAAGCAAACCCCATCCTCATGTCCTTGTAATCTGTTCTTTCTGGACTGCATTTGCTTCTTTTTTAAATTGAAGTATAGTTAATTTACAATGTTGTGTTAGTTTCGCGTGTATAGCAAAGGGATTCAGTTATATGTATCCCTTTATATATATATATATATTCTTTTAATATATATATATTCTTTATATATATATGTATATATATATTGTTTTTCAGATTCTTATCCATTGTAGGTTATTACAAGATATTGAGTACAGTTCCCTGTGCTATACAGTAGGTCCTCATTGTTTATCTCTTTTATACATAGTAGTGTGTATATGTTAATTCCAACCTCCTAGTTTATCTCCCCCACCCCCCAAAATCCCCTACTTGGCAACCACAAGTCTGTTCTCTATGTCTGTGAGTCTGTTTCTGTTTCGTAAACAAGTTCATTTGTGTCATATTCTAGATTCCACATATAAGTGATAGCATATGGTATTTGTCTTTCTCTGTCTGACTTACTTCACTTAGAATGATAATCTCCAGGTCCATCCATGTTGCTGCAAATGGCATTATTTCATTCTTCTTCATGGCCGAGTAATATTCCATTGTATAGATGTACCACATCTTCTTTATCCGTTCATCGGTTGATGGACTTTTAGGTTGCTTCCATCTGCTTTTAATAGGAGGATTTTTTCCAATATAGTTGATTTCAAATCTCTTGGTGAAGAATTTGGACCGTGATGAGAAGGAGGGTTTCCCTTCAGCCAGCCCGCTTCTCTTAACCTCCTGTTAAAATGCAGTCCTTCTGCATTTTCTCCATAAACGAAGACACCATGACTGACTGATAGCCTAGTTTGTTGTTGCTATTGTTGCTGATTGTTCCAAGAAGACATGAGAGACCAGCAGGTGCTCTGCCTATAAGGCGAGGTCAGCCTGGTTATGTCAGCGCCCTCCGTGTTGTGCGTGCCTGAGACGGGAAGGACCCCAAGAGTTCTTTGAGTAGCCTTGTTGTGAAGCACAATTATTTATTGGCGGGGAGGGATTTATCCCATGATTTCAAGGATTGACGTGTTAAAATTTTCGACGGTGCCTGTCCTTGATCCCTCCTGGGCAAGAGACAAGTTAGAGAGTCTGACACCCTCGTGGGAATTCAAACACATCAGACTCACTGACAGGCAATCATGATTCTAATGAGGGCAGAAGAATTTAACTCCATAAAAGAAACCTATTAGAATTGACAGTACAAATGTAAACAGGTCCCCGATGAATTGTTTTGCTGGGCCTTCTTCCTCTGCTGCCGTATTTGCTGACAAGAGACCATCACCAAACGTGGAAGGCAGATGCCCAGGTTTATTCCAGCGGGACGGGATAGATGCGCACCTTTCACTTTAACCGGAGATGCGGTGCGACACACCCTATGCGTGGAAACCATGGACATGGTCCCTGGGAATGGTCCCATGGAAGTGGCATTTTTGCCTCTCTTTTTTTTTTTGGAGGAGAGGGTTCGATCTTTTAATGACTGGAAGTGGATACTGTTGGGGATTTGTGTGTGTGTGTGTGTGTGTGTGTGTGTGTGTGTGTGTGTGTCCTTTTCAAGAGATTCAGGCGGTAAAAGGAAGTCTTTAGTCAGAGGTTTGGTTTTCCCTTGAGACTCTTAACCAGTCATGCTGAATAATTGTGTGAGTGTCTGGGGTTTTCCTTCTGTTTTAACAGCTGGATTTGAAGGACTTTCCGCTGGGCCAGTTTATGAGTTGTTGCCTCTTAGGGCAAATTTAAATTTCATCCAACAATACAGAACTTCATTTTTAGCAGTTATAATTGATAAGAATTAATCAGCATTCTTTCCAAGACACTCTGAGATGAGCTATGTTATTGTGACCACAAGTTCTTGTGAAAACAGTGGTCTTTTCTTCACTGTGGTTTTCTTCTAGTGCTTCAGAAAACAGATACTACAATGTTTGATCTCTTCTTTAAAAAAAGAGAATAATCTTAAACGTCGGTCTTACAAAAAAAATCTCTTTGGTTCATTAATGATATCAGGGATAAAAATATTCTCAGTATTTAAATGTTCTCATTTTCCTGTTTAAAAAAATTTTTAATTTTATATTGGAGTATAGTTGATTTACAATGTTGTGTTAGTTTCAGGTGTACAGCAAAGTGATTCAGTTAGACATATACATATTTCCATTCTTTTTCAGATTCTTTTCCCATATAGGTTATTACAGAATATTGAGTAGAGTTCCCTGTGCTATACAATAGGTCCTTGTTGATTATCTATTTTATACACAGTAGTGTGTATATGTTAATCCCAAACTCCTAATTTATCCCTCCTGTCCTTCCCCTTGGGGAACCGTGAATTTGTTTTCTAAGTCTGTGAGTCTGTTTTGTAAATAAGTTCATTTGTATCATTTTTTTAGATTTCACATATAAGCGATATCATGTGACATTTGTCTTTCTCTGTCTGACTTCACTCAGTATGATCATCTCTAGGTCTATCCTCATTTTCCTATTTTTAAACCTTTGCTCCCAAACTGCCCAGATTCTTACTCATCCTCAGCTTTTTTTGGATGGAGATTCATATAAAAGAAGCCAGAGGCCAGTGCCCCAGCGGGTGGCCCTTCCTCTGTGGGCGCTGCATCTCCAGGAAGGAGTTTGTCTACAACATGACTACGATGGGTCCAGAAAGCCGTATTCACACCAAGTGTCTTCTGTTGGGGGGATAAATAATATTTTACACACAAATGTCGAGATTCTTTTTCAACTTATGTGTACACCCTGGGGTTAAATAAAATGGAGATTCACATTTGTTTTTCAAGATTATAGATTTTCTTAATGGATAGCTAGTAAAAGCCCAGCTCCTATCATGGGGGGAGTTGGCATGGCAGGAGACATTTCATAGTTTTCAATATTGGGAACCCCTGTCCTGAACTAAAGTTGGATGACCAGAAAAGTGTTCTGAGTCTACACCCTGACTTATATCAGGAACGCGTTGGTTATTAGGATGTCTCTGCTTCCGCGTCTACACTTGGAAGGGAGATGGCTCGTTGGTCAGCTGCTTCCAAGCAGAGGTGGATGCTGTCACAATTCAGGGGGGCTGCAAGGGCCTCCTTAGGAAGCTCTCCATGCACCCGTGGGCATTTTGCTCCGTCCGCTGGGAGAGAACAGCACGAAATACTCATTCCATTTTGTTTTTGTTTTTGTTTTTGTTTTTTGCGGTACACGGGCCTCTCACTGTTGTGGCCTCTCCCGTTGCGGAGCACAGGCTCCGGACGCGCAGGCTCGGCGGCCATGGCTCACGGGCCCAGCAGCTCCGCGACAGGTGGGATCTTCCCGGACCGGGGCACGAACCCGCGTCCCCTGCATCGGCTGGCGGACTCTTAACCACTGCGCCACCAGGGAAGCTCTCATTCCATTTTTGTAGTGACCGAGAACAATGTTCCATTTCTGAGGGCTGCTTGCCTCATTTTTACTCATTAGTTCACTTCTGTTTGTTGGCTCATGACGGCTCAGCCTCCACAAACTGAAGTTCAGGACCTTATGAAAAGAATCCAACGTTGCTTACCAAAGCCACTGAGAAGGAAGAAAGGAGGGGACTCATATTTCCCGAGTGTCTGCTACATGCTAGGTGTCAACCTTACCTTCTTAGATGTCATTATCACGGGGAAGGATGTGGGGCTTGGAGAGGGTCAGTGACATGCTGCAAAGGAGATGGCGAGTTCAGGAATCAATCCCGGGTCTAGAGATTTCTAAAACTTCTATGCTTTCCTTCCCTCCCTCCCTCCCTCTCTCCCTCCCTCCCTCCCTCCCTCCCTCCCTCCTCCCTCCTCCCTCCTCCCTCCCTTTCTTCCCTCCTATCTCTGTAATACTTCAGTACATATGAACCATTTTGGATTTGGGGATGAATTTATATTTGTCATGGATACATGAGCTTGATTTTCTACTCAAGACTTCACTCATATTCTCAAACAGGTGCCAATCTCTCATCTTGGAATTTTTTTTTTGTAGCTAGGAAAGTCCAAACATAGGATTTATATTTCCGGTTTGTAACATGGAGATCTACTGAGAAACAGTTCTAAATACATTAGAAAGTGAAGTTCTTTGTGTTCTTGGAAAAAGAGAGCTCACAGGAACAATAGGAAAAATTCCAAATATGAATTCTTTTAACCAACAACTAACCTTTTGCTGACAACATTCACCTGTGTTTCAATGTTATTGTCCCGAGAGATTAAAGTATTGGGATGCGGTTACCCTAAGGGTCTTTCCTGTGTCCCAGGATCTGTCATTCTGCCCCCGTCTGTGTTGAGAGGCAGTGAGTATAATATCTAAACATACTATCAAACCTTACTTGTCTGTCATTTCCCCTGTGTTCTGTCTCCTGTTTCATCGCTAATTCTGTCATTTTCCTATTTCTTGTCAAGACTTTGAGCCGTGGGCAGTAACGGACAGCTCACAACTCTGACCTTTTCTGCTTCTCGCATTCTTTGGCAGAAGTACTTACAACAGTAAACAGCTGAGTGGAGGATTGCCCTTGGAGGGACAGCTCGGATGCCGGCCTCCTTTGCTGAGTTCGATTCCCAGGCAGCTCGGGTGTGTGGACGTGAGCGAGCCCCTGGCCGAGCCCTGGCCCGGACAACTCAGCCGGGTCCCAGCCGTCCTTCTGAGCACGCAGGGCGCCTGGGCCTCCTGTGTGGGCTGTTATTTCCTGCACTTTGGCCTTCTCAGCCATTTCGGAGAGGACAAAACTTCTGGGCTTCCCAGGACAAAATGCAATGACTTCCAAAGGGTTGCTCCCCAGCACTGAATTACCGACCCCAGGCTCTTGAAAGCTCTGGCCTGGAAGCTCTCCAGCCCAGCTCTCCTTTTCCAGAGTCTCCCAAAACATACAGCATTTCCCTCTCCTCAGGGCTGCTTTCTGTGTCTTTGTCCCCATGGCTTGCAGGGATTAGACCTCCAGCCTCTCGGCATCATTCTAGTGGCCCAGGAAAGTGCGAACCAGGAACAAACTGGTTGCTGCCTCTGAAAGGATGACCCGCTTTGCCCGCTCCAGCTGCGGAGGTGAGGCTGGTTGGTGGCTCGGGTGAGAGCCAGAGCCTGTTGGGATCCAGACGAGCTCTTAGATGTCTTGTACTAATTAGCTGATCACTTCCCCCATTTTTACCAAGGTTATTACCCTGGACTTGTCACTGCGGGGTCCTGTGCTCTGTGTTTTCGGTCCCTTCTCCAGCTCCTTGGGGCCTTTAAGAACAAAGTGACGAGAAGAAAGAGAAACATGGTGGGGCTGTCAGGAAGAGCAAATGCTTGAGACTGTATTGAAGCAAAGCTTCCATTCCTTTATCGTCCATGCCTCCATGCGTCCATCCATCCACCCTGTTGTCAAATATGTTTTTAAGCATGTTCAAAGTGCCCAGAATCATGTGAACTGCTCCAAGTAGGAATGGAACGCAACTGTATGAAAGATTTTCAGGCTTCCAGGGTCACTCTTCACTTTGTGAGCCAAAGTGACCCGGGCCTTTACTCTGTGAACCGCAGGAACACAGTCACCCTTTCTAAGGACCGTGTGAGGATGCCCCTACGCCTGCTGCTGGCACCTGGCTCACCTCTTTCTCTGGGCTCTGCTCTGTCTTGGGCTCCCCTCATCACCTCCTCTCCTTTCCCTTCTACTCCTGAAACCCCAGTTGTCTGTGGTCTGGTTTGTCCCAAAGCATAAACACATTTTCCTCCTTCACTGCCCCCCAAGACTGCTATTGGGGGGTAGGGGTGAGTAGGTCACAGTGGTATCTTAGGAGTCATCGTGAGAGAATTATAACATAGAAAAGGAACACCTTAGTGAGATGTTGGCTATCACTGCTCCAACAGCAACCGATGTTCCTAGCGGGTCAGTTCCCACCCGTCCGGGCTTTCCCTTTCCTTAGCCTCAGGCTCCTCGTGAGGAAAGAGCAGGGAAGACTATCTTAGCAGCCAGGTAAAGTCTCCAGGGGCGCCCCAGGCCCCCCAAAGGCTTGATTTTTAATACTGTTTGGTTTCTTATTGTCTTCATCTGTCTTTTCATATCTGCCGCTGGGCATTTTCTTTGCAAATTAAAAAGCACGCTACAGTGTTTTCCCCAATTAAAAAAACCAAGTTTTCCCAAAAGATAAATCGGGTTGCACCACCTGGAATGCAGAGACAGCTATAGGCAGCTTTCACAGTTGCATTTTGCTTCATAATTAACATGACAGGGTCCCTGCTCACAGCCTGAGCATAGTAGGAAAGACAAAGAATGAACCAGCTTCCCAGCAAACTGTGAGTGATGGGACAGAGGTGTGCATGGGCTGCTGTAGGACCACACAGGAAGGAGCGTTTAAGTTCCACCCACCGGTCCCTGGAAGGTTTTGTAGACTGACTTGAGTTAGGAATTTTCCAGGAAGATGATGGAGAAACAGCAGCTAGGACAGTGTGTGAAAATCACAGAGGCGTGCAAAAGCCCGGCAGCTTGATGGAAGCATGGCGTGGAAGGATGGGCAAGGACCTCCTAGCGTGCTCAGGAATTGACAGTTCTCCCTGGTTCAGCTGTGCCACCGTGAGCTCTGTGCTTTCAAGGCTGTGCTGTGGCAGTGCAGAGGATGGACTGGGGAGATGCCAGGTGGGGACACAGAGGTAGATGCTTCTAGTCATGGAGGCCTGAACTCCAGCAGGACATGGAGAAGTGGGCGTGGAGATCAGATACGTGACGAGCCAAGTGATTTCTCTCCAGCGTGCGACAGCTGGGGCTGCCCCGCTAGGGCGCTGTGCTCACCAGTATGCCTGAAGCTGGGCCTGATTCATCACAGAGACGTCAGCCAATAAATACGGGTTGAAAGAATGAATGGGGGAGTTGGACATCACGTCCAAAGATGTCCGCAGTGACTCATTTCATGTCATACATCTAAACGTGGCTGACAAGTCTTCACTGTACTGACATGTACGATAAGAGTTTTCTAATAAATGGGGCACTTATTTTCTACCATCTGTGAAGGGTAACTTGAGGATGGTTTGATAAAGAGATCAGCTACAAAGATGTGGGTAGGGTACAGGGAGTCTGCACATGATGGTAAAGTGCCCAGGGACAGTTCTTATCCCTATAGACCCCAAAGGGGAGGGGAGACGGTTCTCCTGCAGTCTGGAGGGGGAAAGTTCTGTAGGCTGGGCTGCCTCGACAGGCCCTGTAACCTCCAGTGGAGGTTTGCAGTCGGCTGGAAGAACCCAAGGGAATGGATACCTTGCCATGGCTTTCCTCTCTCCCTCCATCTTCTAGCAGGCCTCCCCGTTGGCTAAGTTCCACCAGAAGCTGAAGGTCAGGGGAGGCTGTGGCGCCTCCCAGGCAGAGGACAAGGGTATACCAGCCACTTTCTGTGTCTCTGCCTTGTTACTCAAGGTTGGAAGGCATGTGGAGGCAAATGGAAGTCCCCCTCCCTGGACTGTAGTCTGCCCTAATCTTCCGCTTCTGCTGCTGCCTCAAGGCTATCCAGGCTTCAAATTAGACTTGGGCAATTCTGTGTCCTGCTCTCCAGAGCTGCAGCCCTACTCTCTGATCTCTGCAGAGCCGACTGACAAGCCTGGCTCTGTAACCAAGGGTGAATTCAGTTGCGTGCTTTATTCATACAGTAGCAGAGCAGAAGGACCTCCTTAGAACTTATTTACAGAACGGAAACAGACTGACAGACTTAGAGAATGAATTTATGGTTACCAAGGCAGGGAGGGGAAGGGATAGATTGGGAGTTTGGGATTAACATGTACACACTGCTATATTTTAAATAGATAACCAACAAGGAAATACTGTGTATGAAAAAAAATGATGTGAAATTTGATCAGAAAACATAAAGTCTCAGACAGAAGTAAGGGCTTTATTTAAAAATTTATGCCATGATTGAATAGAAGCCCACGCTTTGGTCACCTTGAACGGGAAGGTTGCACGCCCATCGTGTTCAGGTTCTAGGTCGGGTGTTTTACAAGACTGAAGCGCTCAGGTAATTGAACTTGGGGGTCCACGTTAGTCATCACCAGTCAGTCATAGCTCTGTTAAAAAACAACCTTGATAAAACTTTCCATCTCTGGGTAGTAGCATACTTCTGTAAGACTAAAGAATTTTGCAAAGCTTTGAAAACTTAAACTAATGTAAACCCTCTTGTGGGCATTGTTGCCACAGCTGGCTAGAATGTGTCGATGATTAAATAACTCTTCACGAGGCAGCCAGACATAAAGCATCGTGCCCCATTGATGCCGCAGAGAAATCTAAATAGACGGAATGCAGAAGCTTAGTAGGAATTTGACGAGGCTAATAGTATTTCATGGGTCTATAAACCTGTAACGTAGCCTCAGGATTTCCGCCCTTTTTTTCCCTTCTCAGCTTGGTTTTCTCATGGACTTTGTGACGAGGAAAATAAGGTTGTCATAAGCCTTCCACCTTGGATGGTGGATTCATTGCAAGTAGCACCGGTTTTTACTACCAGCTACAAATAAGAGACAGTGGGGCACAATGATACCATTGGATTTTATGCAGTTGGACTGGGTGGCCACTGGATTTGTTGGAGGTCTTTGGGGCTCATGTAGCCCCTCTTCCGGGAGTTTTGTTTTTCCAAATGAAGCCAACCAAAGAGGTTTTCAACTTCGATCACTTTTCTTCAATGAAATCTTAACAACAGGGTTGGCTGGCAAACGTATCTCTTTGCCAGACTTCCCTAACACCCAATTCCATGGCCCAAATGAAGATGACAGCCTACAGCGTTCGAAGAGATGGGAAGGATGCATCTCTGTAACAAGGTGTTATTGGAGGAAATGCACTGCCCAGACGCTAACATTAAATCATAACCTTTCTGACTGAGCTACAGACAAATTGAAATTGCATTGCCATCAGTCAGGAGCTCCTCTTTCTAAAATCTCAGTTTTCTAGAAATCCTTTCTTTAACTGTGACTTTGGTAGCCCTAGTTATCTAGCCAGGCACACAAAAAAGTCATGTTTTGGAGACAATTTGCACTTTGTTAACTCTTGCTCTTACCTGCTATGACATGTACACTAGCTCCTTGCCAAATCACCCCACCTCCCCCCCCCATATTTCTGGAAGTTTCTATGATGTGACTTATGTGTGCTCATGAACCAGGGTGGCGAGGTGTCTGGTAGGTACCGCACTACCTGCTCCCGTTTTGCTGGGTATTACTGCGGCCAGCAGGTGCTACTGCTGGGGAATGGCTTGTCAGCAAAGCTTCACGGTGCTCTCTGAGGTATCAGTGTACCCAGCTATGCTATTTTAAGCACGGAAATAAGAATAATGTTATTCTCTGTTAGCCGGGTAGCAAGGCAGCACTGCTTATGCTTCAAAAACTAAAAAATATTTAAAATATAAATATAAATTAAATATAAAACATAAAATAAAAATAGCTCCTTCAGTTTTAATTTGAAGTCTATTCTCACCACCACGCCCCCGCCCCACCGTATGAATTTATGGGAGTTGAAAGAAGTATCAGGTGACAGTCACCATGCTCTTTCCCACTGGCCACCTGTTTGCCAGTCCTCTTTTGGGTCAGTTTACTCCAGGAAATTACCCAGCCTGTCAGGTGAAAATAGGCTCTTGGCGATCCTGCCTCACCATAGGATCAGACACACTCATGTCTGAGGCCTAGCTGTGGACACCATTGAAATTTAAGCTGGGATTTCCCCATCACGGGAGTGAGGCTGAGTTGAAAAGCAGTGCTTGTAGACTCTCTCAAGCTCAAGCCTAAGTAGACAGTGGGATGAAGCAAACCAGAGGGGCGGCATCTATTAGAGGATGCTGTGTGCAGCCCCTCATTCCTGTGCTGAGGTCCTGATCTCCAGTATCTTAGAATGTCACTGTATTTGAGATGGGGTCTTTTTTTTTCCTACTTATTTATTTTTGGCTGCACTGGGTCTTCATTGCTGCACGCGGGCTTTCTCTAGTAGCGGCGAGCGGGGGCTGTTCTTCGTTGCGGTGCGCGGGCTTCTCATTGCGGTGGCTTCTCTTGTTGCAGAGCACGGGCTCTAGGCGCACGGGCTTCAGTAGTTGTGGCTCGCGGGCTCAGTAGTTGTGGCTCGCGGACCCTAGAGCGCAGGCTTAGTAGTTGTGGTGCACGGGCTTAGTTGCCCCATGGCATGTGGGACCTTCCTGGACCAGGGCTCAGACCTGTGTTCCCTGCATTGGCAGGGAGATTCTTAACCACTGCGCCACCAGGGAAGCCTGAGATGAGGTCTTTACAGAGGTAATTAAATTAAAATGTGGTCATTTAATGTGGGCTCTAATCCAATATGGCTGGTACCCTTATAAGAAAAGAAAATTCGGGCACAGAGATACCACATAGAGGCAATATGATATGAAGACACAGGGAGAAGACAGCCATCTGCAAGCCAAGGTAAGAGGCCTGGGACAGATCCTTCCCTCACAGCCCTCAGAAGGAGCCAACCCTGTCAGCACCTTGATCTTAACATCTTGATTACTAGCCCCCAGAGCTGGGAGATGATACGTTTCTGTTGTTTAAGCCACCTGGTCTGTGGTCCTTCATTACGGCAGCCCTCGTAGCCGTACAACATCCCAGGAACAGTTCCCACGCTCGTGGTGGGCCCCAAGAGGTGGAGCACGCCACCCTGTGTGCCAGGCTGGAGAAGTACCAGTGTCAAGGCCGGCCAGCAAGAGGTGACCACTGGTGTCCTTGCAGGGAGGTGCAGCCCAAGGGCAAGCAGTCTAGAAGGGACAAGATGCTCAGACTCAGGAAGGCATCCACCATTGTCAGGGCGTCTGTCAGAGCCCAGACTGAATGACGAAAAAACGATGGGACTCTGGTTTGCGGGAAACTCAGGACAAGGTAGGGACCAAGGCTGGGGCTCAGTGGTTGGAAACTGGGGAGGAATATAGGTACCTAGTTATGGGAGGAGGGTCGGGTCCTGTTACTAGAATCTGACCCTAAAGTCAGATGGGACTACCAAGGTCATTTTCCATCCCAAACACTTACGTTTCTGACCTGTATGTCTTTAAATCACCCCTGACTGGGGATAATATAGGGTCCTCATGTCTCAAGCAAGCCTAGAAGAAATAATGTCAAATGGCTTCAGCGTAGAGTTAGTGATGGCCCAAGGAGACAACAAGGTCATTACACTAACGGTACCATCCTGCTCTATGAACAAGACGCTGCACCTTCCACAGGAGCCATTTGCTTGGTGCCCTTATTAATTTCCAATGTGCCATTCTGGGATCTTTCCCAGAAATGTCACCCATGACTCCCGTGAGGAAGTTTTCCAAGCCGGTGTCACTGCTCTGCCAATTATAGAGGGAGATTCTGAAAGCAACAGGAGTTGCCTTTCATGTACCAGGTATCCCAGGCAGAAGCAAAAATGCTCACCCAGCATAGGAAAGATTGTAGAAACTGTAACGAGGGTTTCAGTTGAGTTTTGCCTGGAAATGGAAAGCAATTTAGACCGTTGCTCCACTGGTTCGTGAAAGCAATCGGAGCTACTAGTAGAGAACATAGAGCCTCGGATCTGCCGGGCCTAATGCTCTAGAACAGCACTTTTCAGACGTTTGGCAGTAGAATCCTTTGTTCAAATGGATCCCTAAGGGGAACTCACCATATGACAGCAGAGCGGGGAGAAGCAGCTTTAGCTGAAGCGGGGGTGGGAGGCCCACGTCCTGCTCAGGCTCATCCTCCACCCAGAGAGAGTTTTTGGTGGAGGGCAGTTTAAATACCACACCCCGCTTATAATTCACTCAAAAAGAGTAGCTCATTCATTAATCGGCCAGGCTGATATATTATGAATATGTGATGAACATTGAAAAAACCTAGGACACTTTTAGATTTTCAAAATATGAGACTACAACCTTAAAAGATGAAAAGAAAGTTAGCGAAGTAGTTGTCCCAATCATTTGCTGTTTTTTTTTTCTTTTGCGGTACGCGGGCCTCTCACTGTCGCGGCCTCTCCCGTTGCGGAGCACAGGCTCCAGACGCGCAGGCCCAGTAGCCATGGCTCACGGGCCCAGCCGCTTCGCGGCATGTGGGATCCTCCCGGACCAGGGCACGAACCCGCGTCCCCTGCATCCGCAGGCAGACTCTCAACCACTGCGCCACCAGGGAAGCCCCCATTCGCTGTTCTTTAACAAGCCATCCGAATACTTCAACCGCTTGAAATCACAACACTCATTTAATTTGCTCCTGAATTGCAATTTGGGTGGGGACAGCTCTGCTCCAGTGGCCTCAGGCTGGGGCAGCTCGACAGGGGCTGGAACATTCACTTCCAGGATGGTTTACTCAGATGCCTGGCAAGTTGGTGCGCTGTCAGCTGGGGCCGCAGCTGGGGCCATTGGATTGGAGCCTTGATTCATTTTCACAGAGGCCTCTCCTTGGGAGGCGGGAGGTCCCACAGCATGGCAACCGGGTTCCAAGAATGAGTGTTCCAGACAGGCAGTGAAAGCTGCGAGAGTCTCCCAAGAGCTTGGCTGGGAAAGTTGCACAGTGTCAGTTTCACTTCATTTCATTGGTCAAAGCAGAGCCTGCCCACATTCAGAGGGCGGGGACATAGACCACACCTCTTTGTGGGAGGAGCGTCGAAGAATTTCTGGTCATCTTTAAACCATCACTGTGGCCATTTCTCTCTTTTTCCCTTTCTCTTTATTCTATCACCGTCCTCTTCCTCCCTTCAACAGTGACAAACATGTATGGAATTATTACTATGCACCAGGCACTCTGCTTAGTGTCCTAGCAGCTCATAAGGGAGAAGAGACGATTACACATTCACAAGAGAAGATTTATTTCCTCCACAAACTATCGTTAAAGAGAAAGAGTCACTGTTCACGATCGCTTGCATTCAACAAAATATTGAGATATTGCCGACTACATGTGCCGAATGCTAGAGGGAAAACCAGGATCCTTAAGACCCAGCACTTACCCTCAGGGAGTTTATAGTCAACAGCTATTTTACAAGACGAAATTTGACCGGTTTTATTGTAGACCTATAAGCAGCATCTTAGGAGAGCACAGAATGGGGGAGACTGATTTGGCCGAGGGGTGGGGAAGGATTCGCAGGGGAGGCGGCAGTTGAAGGAGCCTCAGATGAATGCTGAGAATGAGGAACCTTCCAAGACAGGAGTCTGTTGAGCAGGCGCTCAGCGGTTGGAAAGTGTTGGTTTGTTCAGTGAAAGATGCTTCAGGTGTTTTGGCGGGAGTTTGGTGCGCATGCAGGGGAGCTAAGGAAGATGATGTTGGAAAGATGGCTTGGGGCCTTGTTAGGAAGGTCCTGGAATCATTTTTTTTTTTAAGATTTTATTTATTTATTTGGGCTGCGCCGGGTCTTAGTTGTGGCACACAGGATCTTCATTACGGTATGTGGACTTCTTAGTTGTGGCATGCAAACTCTTTGTGGCATGCATGCGGGATGTAGTTCTCTGACCAGGGATCAAACCCGGGCCCCCTGCATTGGGAGCGTGGAGTCTTACTCACTGGACCACCAGGGAAGTCCCCCGGAACTATATTTTTAAGGCTTTGGAATACTTAAAAGTTCTCATGTTTTATTTGAGACTAAAGATTTGTCCTGAGCTCATAGGGATGGGAAGTTTTGAAATGCCATCCACAGCTGCCGTGAAAGGAGATATCGCCTTCCAGTGGGGAGCAGCTAGAGACCTGGGGCGTTGCTTCTTGTTGTTCTTGTTTAGAGCCGGTGTGGCTGTCTGCTCTTGGAGAGATTCCATTTCCTGCTGAAAACTTTGAGGATTATCGCCTTTTCCTAGGCTTTCCTTTTGGAGTCTCAAAAGCCTGCCCGCTGGTGTGGAAAAGCTTTCCAGAACAGCTGTTGCTCGCTTTGGGTAAGATGCCTACGGTCAGCTGGGGAAGGGCGAGCAGGATATGGGGCTGAGGACCTGGAAACGTGGCTGCCGTTCCCAGCTCTGCTGCCAGTTGACCGCAGGATCTTGGAGAAGAACAAAGAAGCAGATATAATCTATGCTGGGGACAACAGAGAAAAGTATTTTTCAAATTAGAGGTCAGGATAGCTGGGGGGTCCTTTGTGGTTTTAGGGCTGAGGGTAGAGGGAGAGTGTCAGTGATTATTTCAAGTTAGAAGATAATGCCATAACCAGAGGAACTGTGATAAAGAGTATAGAAATTCACTTCAAAGGGAAATAAGAGGGTCAAAATTAGATCGTTTGTGGGTGATAGCAAGGCCTGCAAACGTTTTAAAGGAAAAGATAAAATGCTTTGAGAGCTATGAAGACAGAAAACTAAGCAAAAGGGAGATAACCCTTCAACATTTTATTTTGCTATCCCTAAAGTCTGATAGAAAAATTGGGGAAGGTCTCTAGGAATAGGGATGGAATCGTGAAAGCGGTACACGGGCCTCTCACTGTTGCGGCCTCTCCCGTTGCGGAGCACAGGCTGCGGACGCGCAGGCCCAGCGGCCATGGCTCACGGGCCCAGCCGCTCCGCGGCATGTGGGATCCTCCCGGACCGGGGCACGAACCCGCGTCCCCTGCATCGGCAGGCGGACTCTCAACCACTGCGCCACCAGGGAAACCCAGAATGCGTTTTTTTTAGTCCCTATTACTTTCTTGGCCCATATGCTTGTGGGTGAACACAAATATAACGAAGAGACTATGCTACACCCTACTTCTGGGCGTTTTGCTTACAGAGAGAGAGGTCACTTCATTTACCAGCTTCCCACCCCCCCGCCGACCCCCAGTGGTTGATGGGGTCACAGGACATTCCTCTGCCCATCAAAAAGGAACCCCGTAAAGTCACTTTCTGAGGAGTGGAAGGGTCACTGCAGGGTGACCGTGGAATTTGTTACATGTGCTGCTGTCGCCTCTTCCCCAAAGTGGTGACGGACTTGCAGCTTGTGTCTGCCTTTAGGGCTTATCACAGCGTGTAGTCATCCGGTTTATTTTTATTTCCTTTTTGACCCTCTATTTCTCTCCTGTCCTCGCCTCAAATTAGGATGTAAGTTGCACCGGAGCGGGGACCTTGCCTGTTGTCCATTGCTGTGTCTTTAGTGCAGCGAACAGGACTGCCGTCACTCAGAGCTGTCTTTCCGTAACTTTTGGAGGAAACATTTTCCCCCTTGCCAGTCACGTGACAAGACTTTCCAGAAACTGTGTCTCAATTTAGAAAAGTACCCAAGGCCAGAGAATGAAGAGAAAGGGAAGTGTGTGGCAATAGAGACTCAAACTTCCAGGAGGAAGTGGTAGTTGGACGCCAGGGTCTCATCTTTGTAAAGATGACCGGTCTGAGTGGACCAAGGGATGGAAACACCACACGTTTGCTTGATGCTGCACACCCCTCAGAGCCCTCAAGAAAGCAGGAGGATGGGGTGGGCATCAGCCCCATTTGGCATGGGAGGGCGGGTTGCCCAGTGTCAGGAGAGGCTACTGGTGGAGCCGGGGTCAGG
Source organism: Stenella coeruleoalba (assembly GCF_951394435.1). NCBI lineage: Eukaryota > Metazoa > Chordata > Mammalia > Artiodactyla > Delphinidae > Stenella > Stenella coeruleoalba. The sequence goes on from NC_137149.1 coordinate 5,287,182, forward strand.
GTTCCACCCACCAGTCGTGCGGCTGCCAGGGGCCGACATTCTGTCCCGGCATAGGACGGCCTTGTGTCTGCAAGATGAGCAGTGAGAATTTGAAAGGATGGCTTCATGGACGATGGGAGGATGTTCCCACTCTCTGCGTGATGGGACAGTTAGTGGTCACCAAAGTAGAGGGCCAGAGACGTGAACAGCGAGAGTTTCAAGGCAACTCGTAGCTTTCAGACTGTATGAGCTCAATTCAGACAGGTGGGTAGATGCCCTAGAAGTATACACCAGTTTCTTTTCTTTCTTTAACTTTTAAAAATGTGTCCGAAGAGCCAAGCACCTGGGAGGCAGGGGGCCATTTGGTTTGCTGTGACGTGAGGCCAATTCCTTTACAAACATGAAATACCCAGGCAAGTGATGTGTCCGTCGTGTTTCTCTTCTGAAAGCCATCAGAGTTTGTCTGGGACTGAGGCCCCCGGGCATCAGTTGTACAGGGTAGAAGAGTCGTCTCTCCTGGTTCTGCAGTGTGACCGTGCCTGGTACGAGAAGCAGTGGGAAACTCTGTGTCTTCGCTGGCTGTACAAAGCCCACACCACTGGCAAGAGCTGCCTTGCAGAAGGCATTGGAAATATAGATAGATACACAGTGATGCCACGGTCATTCTGTAAACTCAAGGTCGCGATGCCTGGGAAGGTGGGAGAAGTGTTTCTCTTGCTTCAACCAAATACACACCCAGAAAATGGGTGTGAAGATCGTTTCTCTTCCCTTCTAGTCACTAGCAGCCTAGAAGAATCCTTAGCAGGAACATAGGGACATCTAACTTATGAGAGGAAATTTAGTACAGCGGTAGCCTTCTAGCAAGTGGGACTTTTATTCTGAAAAGTTCTGTTCAAAAGTTTTGAACAAAAATGATTTCAGTTAAGATGAGGTCTTTTGAATTACTGTTGATTTGCATGGTCCCTTTTTGCCACGTCGCCATGTGAATTATGGTAGAGCATTCTCTGCCCCACATTTTAATTAATCTTTCAACCCTTTTTATCTGTTAGAGCAGAGATTCTCAATTGCTTTAAGTAGAAGGCTACATTAAAACCCAGAGTAGCTCAGCAAAGTCCAGACTAAGTGACTGTTTCACTTTGAATGAGGTTGTTTAGGATTTTAAAGTCCTCTAACGTCTCATCTTCAAATGTCTTCTGAAGATGAAGTGTGGGCACGCCAGGGTAACAGGGTCAGTCCGCAACTATCCGTGGGCAATTGAAGTCCACAGATAATAGCACCGTCTCCTCTGCATCCAACAGTCGTAATCCCCCCATCTACCTGCCCCCCTCACCTAATACTTGTGGGAACTCTAAACAGGAAGCAAAATGTCGTTGTTTGAGTTTCCTGATGAGGTTTTCTTAGTCTGTTCAGGTTGCTGAAACAGAACACCGTAGACTGGGTGACTTGTAAGCAACAGAAATTTATTTCTCGTAGGAGGCTAGAAAGCTACAGATCAGGGTGTGAGCAGATTCGATGTTTGGTGAGAGCCTGCTTCCTGGTTCACAGACAGCAGACTTTTTCTCACTATGTCCTCACGTGGAGGATGGAGTGAGGGAGCTCTTCGGAGTCTCTCTTAGAAGGGTGCTAATTCCGTTCACGTGGGCTCCACCGTCACCACCTAATTACCTCCCTGAAAACCCCACCTCCTAATACCTTCACATTGGAGGTTAGGTTTCAACACATGATTCAGTCCATAGCAAGAATTGTTCTCTAATGTGCAGTGAAATGGAAGAAAGGGTAAATGATAGGAGGACAGGATAGAGGGACGATGAGACATACATAGGTGGTTGTGTTGAGGAACTCTAGTCTAACAGGAGAGTGAGGGCTCTAGTCTAACCCTCGGAAATGAACTGTCCAAGGAGACACACGTGCTGACAAAGCAGGAGGCTTTATTGGGAAGCGGCGTCCGGGTGGAGAGCCGGAGGGTGAGGGAACCCAGGAGGACTGCTCTGCCACGTGTTTCGCAGTCTCGGGCTTCATGGTGATGGGATTAGTTTCCGGGTTGTCTCTGGCCAATCACTCTGACTCAGGGTCCTTCCTGGTGGTGCGCGCATCACTCAGCCGAGAGGGATTCCAGCGAGGGGGATTCTGGGAGGTTGGTAGGACAGAGCGTCTCTTCCCTCCTCCTTTTGGCCCCTCCCAAATTCTCCTGGTTAGTTTCAGCTGCAGCAGCAGCGCGTTCTTTACGGGGACCTCCTATTGCGAGACAGCTCAGGCCAGCGTTACCGTCCTGCCTGGCCAAGGTGGGCGGATCTGGTCAGCGATTCCCTAACAGTTGAACTGCCTGCACTGCCCCAGTCACTACAGTGTTCAATCCTGATGGCAGCTCCCCAGGCCCTGGGGCTTTTGCTGCTTGGCCCACAGATCTCCGCAGCGGAGAGGGGCTTCCGCTCCTTCTAGCGGGAGGAACCCACGAGTGGCTGCCCCGCTGTCATGTCAGATGCACTCACACATGGACGTGGCTTGCTCTTTGGTATTCTGGGGACGCTCAGCTCGAGGCATTTGAGACTTGGACGTTTTGAGGAATCTGATGATCAATCTACCTTCTCCTTGGTGTCTGCTGAACCAGCCCCCTCCACTGCTCCTTTCTCTGGTAGGAAAGATAAACGAAAATTCCATTATTCAGCCCACGGTATTGTGATAGCGCTTTCCTTTGAGCTTCTCGGCAGAACCCTGCTTGCTTTAGAGCTGTACATCATATTGGATCCACTGAGAGCCATTATTTATCTGACAGGATATTTATAAAAGCCAGCATCAGCTGTAGCCCCACGTCAATGTTTCTTTCTCGCTGACACACATCACACCGACAGGCTTGAAATGTTTAAATACAATAGTCCCTTCAAGAAATCGTTAATTTTTCTATCACTGTTAGAAGTGATCATTGGATGGAAATGGATTTCGTTGGAATAGCTGAGCCGACTGAGGTGGAGACTTTCAAGGGTCTGGACTTCAGAGAAGCCTTCGCAGGACCCGGTGAAGGTCCAGCGAGGACCGAAACCCAGAGCCCCAGGCTCACTCCCAGTGTCGTCCCGCCCACTTTAGCCAGGAAGACGAGAGCTCTGGGGAGAAACGGTTAAATATCAAGGAGAGGAAATGAAGTAGGCTGAACTCCCTCATTACTGCCGTGTCTCCCTCTGTTCCAGGCTACCTCCCTCCTCCTCCACTCCCTTGCTCTCCTTTGCCCTCATTTCTCTTTTATCCGCCTCTCTCCCTGCCTCTGCCTCTTCCCCTGGCTTTATCTCCTGCTGTTTGATCTTCCTCTGCTTATTCACATTCCCCGCTCTACGCGGCTGTGCTGAAATTGAGGACGGTCTTAAGTGCTTCCCGGAGTCACTGCTCTGGAGGGGGTTGTAGGGGCCCGAGGAACAGCATGTGTGTATTTGGCTGTTGTCCCAATCTTTCCCCAGGATCCCTCATACATAATTAATGCAGAAAGTTTCCCTGACCCTTCACAATACAGGTCAGGGAGTCAAACTGCGAGACTTTTTGCATGGATGAAAGACTTGGACCTTTTCTGAATGTACGGTACTTTGTGTTCCTGGGTCTGTTTCTTGACCAGAGGAAAGAGGTCTGTGCAAACGTGCGGTTGCCAAGTTAGCGTTATGTCCTTTACGAAAGCAGCTTCATAGCCTTTCTGTCCCAGAAATGGCTCGTCTGCCTTGAAGGTGAGGCAAACAGTAAGGTAGGAGATAACATGTTCCTGGGTAGTTCTTGATGATAAATCTTGATGAAGCCAGGGAAAAGAAAAGGGCCAAACATTTCGGGGTAGCATTAGGTTGTCACGTTGGGGCAGCCTTGGCATTTCCTCTCAGCCAGATCTGCAGGGAAAAAGAAAATCAGAAGCTCAGAGGAGCCCTAGGCAGCATGGTGGGGAGGGTCCCCTGTTGCCTCCTGTAATTCTGTCCGCTGTGGTGGCAATGCTACCGGGCCCAGCCTGTCTTGATTTTCTCCCCTCTGTGATTAACTTTTAGCTCTAGGACATTCAAAAAAAAAAAAAAAAAAAAAGGAATAACAACTTAAACTCTGAATTCAAAGACCTTACAGCATATTTGAGATTTAGCTGGAGAGAGAGAAAAAAGTTAACAACTACAAGCAATGTATGATTAAAAGTGTAAACAGTGAGTGAAGAGGGAGGTTCACTCTAAATTGCAGTGGAAGGAGGTCCCAGTAGGAGGTGAGCATCTGAGTGGAACCCTAGAGGGTCTACTGGATGATGATAAGGGGAGAGGAGAGCGCACGGGATTGTGGGAGTGATGTGGCGAAGCAACAGAGCGCTAATGAGGGCTTGGCAATAGGACGTAGCTAATGTTTTGTGAAAGTGTCACCCCTCCCCAGGGTATTTGTTTACAAGGAAGAACTGGAAGTGGAATAATCAAAGTTTTTATGGTGTGAATTTCAGGCTCCAGGACAGGTGGGTGGAAACTATTTGCATGGGAAGCCTGTCCTCCTTTCCGTGGTAGATTCTCCACCAACGCCTGCAGTGAATCCTGTGGAGAAGCCTGACTGGTCAGCCACTTCCCATGGCGCCTTATGAACAAAGTCTTATAAAATGGAAGCGTTCCTCCCTCGCGTTGCCTTAGAAACGTGTCCTTGTGAAACTCCACAGAGCTTGCTCAGAGCCAGTTGTGAGATGTGTCTCCCGTTATTTCTGCTAAGAAAGCTGTTTACTCTCTGGATTCAACTTCAGAGTCCATGAAGAAAGAAGTGATTTAAGGTTTAAGAGGGTCGACGGTGGCATTCAGGCGTCAGACCATCTTTCTGGGTTGACTTACCGCAGTTCACTCAGAGACAGCGAACATCTGAGCTGGCAAAGACCTTAGAGACTCCCTAACTCACAGTGTCTCAAGCTGGTCACACAATCTTGGGGATTTGTGAGTTATCCACTAGAACTTTTTAAACTTTGAGTTTTTACTTAGATGATAGCCTAAAACAAGACTCAGGCCATATTCTGAAGGACCACCTTATTACCAAATCCAGCTCTTTCAGTGTCTGATGGTATTGATGGCCAAGTTGACAGTAAACATTATGACTTTAATTATGCTGGCTGGTGGATAAAGAAGACAGGTGGCCTTCATGTTGGAAAAGATGCCCTTGGATCAACGGAAGTCCAGATGGTGTTACAAAGCCATATGTGAACAAAGATTTAATGAAGTTTCAATATAAATGCCTCTCCCCCCTCCACTATCCTCAGGTAAACTTTGCAGATACCTGTTGGGTATTACACCCTGCCTTCCATTATGTAGATTGAGCTGATCAGCTGGGTGAAGTGAAGACAGGTTCCAAAGTGGTGGATTTGCATTGGAGAGAGCTCAGATTGGTCCAGTTGGGAAAAAAAAGGGGGAGAGGGGAGAGTAGCAGGGAGAAAATAAAGGAGTCTTTGGAGCCTCTGGAAGAGATTACGTAGGAAATTACAGATGAGGACGAGAGTCAGAGAAGATTTAAACCAGTTTTGGTATGAAAAATCTAAAAAATAAAAGGAGTGGCGTCAATGGGATTTTACACAGAGTTGCTCACACTGATGAATGGGATCTTCTTGTGTATTCCGGGACCCCAGAAGAATTGAAACTCTCAGCTAGAAGCTCATTTCCACCAGGAATTAAGTAGTGGTGTGTCGGTTAACATCTTTGCCTCATGCTACCCTTATGAAATTTTCATGAAGCCCGAGTGTTTACAGCTTCTAAATGGCTTACCTGCTTTCTTCCGTGGCAGAAGAACGGGGGGTGGGGTGGGATGAGGGAGGGTGAGGCTGTGCACCAGCGAAGCGTGTGGCAGGGCACGACTCGCGAACGTTTATCCAAGAAAAAGATTAAAATATAACTCGCATAGGAAGAAAAGACTGATGGGCTTGGGGGGATTTTGAACATGGCTTGGGGCTCATTAGGAAGATGACTCTTAGATGGAAACATCTACCATTTCCTGTTCATTTTGAGACCTGGTACTTGGTGTGGTCCCACTGATGGTGGCTAGTTCTTCATATAATGGCATTTTTCAATTTTAGGGGCTTTAAACAGAAGAGCAGAGTGTTCAAAAGCACTGAAACTGCTCCAGGAGGCTGTAGAGCTTTCAAAGTATGGCTTTCTCCAGAGGGAGGAAATGAAAGGAAGCCCTTCCTTTCCTAGATTTTAAAAACTGGAGCTACTATGCTTTGTACTTTTGGAGACTCTGTTGCTGGCCATGGTTATATGATCGTTTGGTAATCCGGGCAGGTTGACACGGTTAGTTTGATTCCACGAGCTCTCTTGGTCAGAGGAATAAAATGCTTGGCACTGATGCCTGGACCAGTTCTGTTTACCACGGAAGGGAAAATGCTCTGAGACCGGGCAAGATCTCGGTAACAACACAGTGCCACCCTTCTTGGACAGCAAGGTGGAAGCTCATCGGATTTCTCAGCCGGTTTTGAAGTGACTTTGAAGTTGGGGATTTTTTTCCTCTTTATCTATGGTTGATAGTCCTTTTCTCCAAGAAGCCACCATGGGACTCTATTAAAAAGCTACAGAAGAAAGTTTTTTGTTAGACACAATAATGTGCATATGCCCGTTTTTTCTTTTCTTTCTCTTCTTTACAGCTTCTGGGTTTTAATGCTTTTGGAACAGTAACGTACACAGTTGTTAATGAAATGCCTGAATTAGAGGACGGTGCTACTCTATATGCATGGCTCTTTTGACTCTAGATTTGAAACGCCGGAAACGATAAAGAAACTGTTCCAAATACCTCTTTGTCATTGCCTGGAAATGTGCATTTTCAAGAGAGTCACCAAAGGCAGTCTTGTCTAATGACGTTGCAGATGATTTTATCTACTTTTTCTAACAGTATAGCATGCCGTAATGTCACCTGATCTATATCTTGTCCAAGTGCATCACTTCCATGTTGTTCGCTTCTGTTTTTTTTACTTTTCTCATTCGATCGTGACAATTAATGATACTTGGCAACAGTTCCACCGTAAATATAGATTTAAACATGGGCAAGAAAATCACACGGCAGTTCTGGCTCCAGTAACTATAAGGTGGTCATCTAGCTCAATATTCAAATTATATTAATGTGATGATCAGTATGAAAACCTAAAAATTGAAATGTAAAAGTTTTTGTAGAAAACGTGCAAACCACCAAGAATGTATTTGTAAAACCCAGTGCTAGTTGCCTACCCAATATCCATTCTATCCTTCTTCCTTGAGGACCTTGATTTTTTAAAATTCTCCCTCCCGTATTACTTTACATTAAGGGATATACCTGTTGGCATAGTTTTGACGAATGAGATGCAAGCAGAAACCTGTTAGACATTTCAGAGAAAGTTTTGCAGTTCTTTCAGCCTTCACTCCTTCTTTTCTTCTTGTGTGAGACTTGAATGTGATGCCTGGAGGTACAGTAGCCATTCTGTAACCATGAGGCAACAAGTATGAGAACAAAGGCCCACATGCTAGGATGGTAGAGTGGAAAGATGGATGAATTTGGTTCCTAACGACATCATTGAGCCACTTTATCAGCCCTGGATTATCTACTTCTGGACTCTAGTCGTGGAGACCTCTATCTGTTTAAGTTAATATAGCAGGGTTTTCTGTTATCTTCAGAAGAATATAATCCTAAGTGAAACTCTCAGATTGTTTGACTCTGTTTGCAGTTATTCTTTCTTTAGTAAACCAAGAAAATAGTTAATGGGCAGCTTCTGTATTTGATCTTTCCGTAAGATTATATTATCCTTATTAGCTACTGTTGGCGCATTTCTCTGAGTTAACTGATCCCAGTATCCCTCTGGTTTCCTGTTCTTCAATTCAGCACCATCTGAAGTGTTCAGATTACATGGAACAAGTCAGGGTTCAGGGTAGAGGCTCTCTAAAGCTAAGCATAACGGATGGCTGTAATTTTAACATGCTAACAGTCTAATTAGACACCTGGAGTCATTGCCATTTCATTAAAAGAAGCGTTTTGTGGCTGACTGTACGTAGTCAGCGGAATTATTTTATGGCATAGCCGTATGTCACGCTCCATTTGATTTGTATATAACAGTTTTTCCCCCTCAGTATAGTCATTATTTATACATTTAATATTTTATTAATATGTCCTCAAGATAACCTGAATGGGCATAAATACTGATAGGTGTGAAATGAGATTTAATCCTAGTGCTTTAAGACTGTAGTTGTTCCATTTCGAATAAATGATTATTGTGTTCCTTTGGTTATATTTATTGTCAGAAGTATTAAGCACCCTTGTAGCTACTGCATGATATTCCTTTTCTCGTTCATGTTTTGATATTTTTAAAAGTTGGAGGTAACCCTATTGCATGCTTCGAAACTACAGCAGACGCACTTCATTTTAATACAAAATTTTTGCTATTGGGTTAACCTGCAAAATTTAGAAGTCAAATCTAGCAGTTGTCATTTCCTCTTTTTGAGAGGGGGACATGTTAGTGACCGTTGGGGTGTCAGGAGAGTTCCAGCAAATGCTCGTTTTGTAAACAGAATGCGTTAATGAAGAGAGCTCAGGACGGAAGCAGGAACTGGAGATAGTGGATTTGCTGTCCAAGGTAACACGAGGATAATTATTTTTCTGTTGCTGGGGAGGAAGAAGAGAGGGGAAGGGGAGGACTGAGCAAATGAGTGTGTGTCTGGAGGCTCCTTGTGGAAACATCTGAGAACTTCTTTAATATAATGGCTTTATGGAGATACAATTCACATACCATAAAATTCCCTTTTTTTAGAGCATGCACGTCAGTGTTTTTAGTATGTTTATAGCGTTAGGCAACTATCACCACTGTGTAATTTAGAGTATCTTCATTACCTCAAAGGGAGCCCTGAACCCATTACCAGTGACTCCCCTCTCTTCCTTCCTCCTGCCTCTGGAAACTGCTCATTTAGTTTTTGTTTCTACAGATTGGCCCTTCCTGCCCGTTTCATAGAAATGGGATCATACAGTATGTGATCTTTTGTGATTGGCTTCTGTCACTTAGCATCATGTTTCAAGGTTCACCCACGTTGTAGCACATATTGGTACTTCATTTTTTCTTTCTTTTTTTTTTTGGTGGAATAGTATTCCATTGTATGAAGAAACCACATTTTATTCATCCGTTCATCTGTTGATGGACACTTGGGTTGTTTCTGCTTTTTGGTTATTATGAATACTGCTCCTGAGAGCATTAATGTACGAGTTTTTGTGTGGACAAAACCCTCTCCTTGACCATGCTTTAGTCAGGCTCCTCTGATACCTCTTCTTGACTAGGCTTTGACCTTGGCCCTGTCCTGGCTGGGCCGGCATAGCCCAGTTGTAGCAGGTATCTTGCTAAGTCTGTTTAGCAAGCATCCCCCAACTCTTGATATCTGCTCAGATTCCTCAACCTCACTTTTTTTTTTTTTTTTTTTTTTTTTGCGGTACGCGGGCCTCTCTCTGTTGTGGCCTCTCCCGTTGCGGAGCACAGGCTCCGGGCGCGCAGGCTCAGCGGCCATGGCTCATGGGCCCAGCCGCTCCGCGGCATGTGAGATCCTCCCGGACCGGGGCACGAACCCGCGTCCCCTGCATCGGCAGGCGGACTCTCAACCACTGCGCCACCAGGGAAGCTCCTTCGTTTTTGAGTTTAGTTGCTGTTCCGTGATATGATTACCACTGATCTGTCCAACATTCAGTAAAGTTTTCAATATCATACATGGTGAGCGGGGAGTTCCCTGATGGTCCAGTGGTTAGGACTCTGCGCTTTCACTGCCGAGGGCCTGGGCTCCATCTCTGGTTGGGGAATTAAGATCCCACAAGCCACATGGCACAGCCAAAAAAAAAAAAAAGGTTTGTGCAGTGGGCTTAGGGAAAGGGATGGGTACCAGACCCCGTTTCTGCTGAGGCCTGGTCCCGAGAGAGGAAAGTGGGGCGCCACAAGTGGGACTGTGCAAGGCTCACGTCAGCACCAAGTCCTGTGAGAACAGAATCCCAGGGGAAGAGTGCTCAGAAAGCCTCCGATGGAGAATTGGGCCCGGCAGTTTAGATCGGTGTCTGGGTGATACCTTGAAGATACGAGTCATACACTTAGAAGGGTTACTGGTGTGTCCCAGCTACCCAGTAACTGTTGATTTCTTCCCCTTGACTTTCTTTTTAGAAAACACATAAAGAATAACCACATTTGCAGTTATCCTCAAAACGAAGACCCTCTTCCTGGCAAAGGTAACTGATACACACGTATTTGAAATAAAATGACTTACTAATTTTGCTTTGATAAATGTTTGCATATTTTGTTATGTGGTTGGCATGATTGAATTTATTCCAGGAGGTCACAAAACCAATTAAGATTAAGAACGACTGTTTTGTACAGTAATATTCAGGCCCAATACGCCAGCAATCCTGTTCACCTCGTACTGTCTGGTTGACTGTTCTGTTCTCAAAGGACAAGGAAGGAAATAAGAGAGAAGGACAAAGCCCAGAAGAATAAGAGTTAGTGTCTTCCCTTCCAAACACCTTAATGCTTTACCAGATGGTCTTATGTTTGTGTGCATGTGTTTGCGGACGCTGAAGCGTGTTCTGTAAGCATCGTGAGTACGAGATCATGAAAACACTTCATAAGTCCCTCTGTGGTCTCTGCCACGGTGAGGTTGGACACACAAGAAACATGGTTGATTGATTCTCCCAGCTTCTGCCCGCTCGGTTGTTAAAAGCCTCGATAACCAGCCAGCTTTCTTTCTGTAATATGTATTTTTTCAGAAGTCAGAGTTGGAACATTTATTTTCTTTTGAAATAGGCTCTTTTACAGACAAAATGTTGTAGATCAATTACTTCATTTAAAAAGATTTGTCTTTGCCAGAAGTGGAACAACACCAGCAAAAGAACCTATAATCTCATCAATGAAAAATTTTAACTGAATTTGGGACTTCCCTGGGGGCTCAGTGGTTAAGAATCTGCCTGCCAATGCAGGGGACACGGGTTTGAGCCCTGGTCCAGGAAGATCCCACATGCCGTGAAGCAACTAAGCCCGTGCGCCACAACTACTGGGCCTGCGCTCTAGAGCCCACGAGCCACAACTGCTGAGCCCACGTGCCACAACTACTGAAGCCCGTGTGCCTAGAGCCCGTGCTCTGCAACAAGAGAAGCCCGAGCACCGCAAGGAAGAGTAGCCCCTGCTTGCAGCAACTAGAGAAAGCCCACATGCAGCAATGAAGACCCAACGCAGCCAAAAATAAATAAATTAAATAAATAAATTAAAAAAATTTTTTAACTGAAATGGATTTTTTTTTTTTTTTTTTTTTTTTTTTTTTGCGGTACGCGGGCCTCTCACTGTTGTGGCCTCTCCCATTGCTGAGCACAGGCTCCGGACGCGCAGGCTCAGCGGCCATGGCTCACGGGCCCAGCCGCTCCGCGGCATGTGGGATCTTCCCGGACCGGGGCACGAACCCGCGTCCCCTGCAACGGCAGGCGGGCTCTCAACCACTGCGCAACCAGGGAAGCCCTGAAGTGAATTTTTTATAGCGCTGAAACGCAGTGCCTTTGAAGCAGGAAGTAGATGGTTTTCCATGAAGACACAAACCTTTTAATTCATATTCATAACAATTGATATGTATAATTTTGGTCACTGGAGGACTGCTACAGTTTTCCATTGATACAATAGAAATATATTGAGGCCAATGAAAAAGTAATTAACAGCTAAATATGAGGGTCAGACAGTTAAATTATTCCCTAGTTCGTATTAAGCTCTACATGCATACAGAATTATTTTCTGAAAGTAAGACAATACAGAATGTCATGTTTTTCTTCTCTAAATTGTGAGTCTAATGTTTTTCTTGGATACAGATGACTTTGCTTGCAAGAGGGATAATTAAACGCTGAACAGATCAAGCTTGAGAGTGGAAAAGAATTTAGGGATAATGATAGAGGTATAATAATAGATAAAAGAAAAACTCTGCTCTGAAATGTGGAAAGCATTATTGAAACTCAGAAATCTGGAGCGATTTAGTGTTTGAAATAATCACATGGAAATCTCTGTTCTGATCCTCTGTCACTGACTTAACCGGTGAAGATCGATAAGCTATTTATGTGTTTCTGGGCCAGCCAATAAATACTCATTCCATTCAATTTAGTTCAGATCTGCGTAGCTACAGAGCACCTTGTTTTGCTAAGGTTTCTGATGGTACCGAAAGACTCAGTCCCTTTCCTCAGGAAGCTTAAGAAGAAAACTGCATATGTGACGGTGGAAAGCTATGGTTTAAGGTGCCAGAAGTACTCAGCACTTTTTTTCCTCCTTGTTCTTCCTTATTTTAATACGCTTTTCAGAGTAGTTTTTTGCATAACAAAAAGGCTGAGCGATAAAATATAACGTGGCACGTGGCAATGCCTGTTGGAGAATGTGTTCTCCTTTTTGACGCAGTCCTAACTTTTCTGTCCCTACAGTTTGCTAATTACATAATGAAGAATAAAGCGAAGAGGCATGATCGTCTTGGGCACTAGATGCCACACCAGAGGCTGGCGGGATTCCATTGTGCTTAGGGTCAAACTGTAGCTTTTGAAGCATTATATCTAAGAGAACTTGCGATGTAAGTCTTGAATGATCCTAATCTTTCTCTCCAAGAGATGACATTCCATGTTTTACTGAACTCCATGTCCGCTGCCTAGGAGAGAGGTCATGGAGGCTTTGAGTGGGAAGGGGCAGAGGAGACGTGGATTGAAAGAATCCTCTCTATTTTCATCCTGAAAGCTCTGTGTGCTCGTTGGGGGATGAGACGGACAGCAAGGGGATGGCGGTGAAATGAAGTAGAAGGGGCAGAAAGCACCTGAAAGACCAACACTTCTCACCTCCATCCCCGTCAACTCTATGTTCTGCTATTATGTCATTGTAGGTATCCAGCTTCTCTAAACCTGCCATTTATTCTGGGTGAGCTAAGGCTGGTTATTCCTCTAATCATATCAGCAAGACAAAGGGACAGGAGACACAAAGAACATGAGTTTAGGAAATGAAAAGTAGGTAAATGAGATGATCCAGGGGTGGAAAGTGAATGGTGAGCTTTGGACCTGGAGGGGAGGAGAGGGTGTTGGGTTGAATGCCTTGGGATCAGAGAGCAGGTCCTAGAGTCTAAAGTGTAACCTCCCAAATTCATATATTGACATCCTCACCTCTAGGACCTCAGAATATGACTGTATTTTGAGATAGGGCCTTTAAAGAGGTAATGAAGGTAAAATGGAGTGGGCCCTAATCTAACATAACTGATGTCCTTCAAGAAGAGGAAATTAGGCCAACACAAACACACACACACACACACACACACACACACACACACACAGGGAGAAGCCACCATCTGAGAGCCAAGGAGAGAAGCCTCAGAAGAAACAACGCTGCTGACACCTTGATCTCGGATTTCTAGACTCCAGAATTGTGAGAAAATGAATTTCTATCGTTTAAGCCACGCTGTCCGGGGTATTATATTGGGTTGGCCAGAATGTTCGTTCGGGTTTTTCCATAAGATGTAACGGAAAAACCTGAACGAAATTTTTGGCCAACCCAATATGATGGCAGCCCTAGCAAACTGATACAATAGGACCTGGGGAGACAGGAGGCTGATAAAGTTGGTCTTCTCTGCAGTCTGTCCAAGGCCCTGGCGGCAGGTGGCATGCGGCCACACACAGGCGGATGGCTGAGGTCTGAACTCGAAGGCTGTCACACTGATTTGGAAGGCTGCACAAACTCAGCTCTGACTCCGCAGGCTGGGCTACTCTGGCCCTGCTCTCTCCGGGAGAGCTTTGATCCTCCCTGTCGTACACCTGCCCCCCTGCCTCTTAGAAGGAAGTGGGGAGAGCTTATAATGCAGTGGAGGAAGGAGGAAGGAGATGTTTCCTGTAGTCTTCCCGGGGGGAAGGCCGTAAAGCGATGTATTGCCTACAGAGAGTTGAAAACCAATAATAAAACCCACTGTGAGTTGGCGGGTTTCTCACCGTCCCCACGCTCCAGGAGCGTTAAGCAACGCCAGTGGTGAGATACTCCTGCCTCCGACCCACTCCCCAGCCCCCAGCCAAAGCACACATTTTGTTGGCCTCAGTAACCCCAATTGCTGTGGTTACCATTGAGTTTTCTGAATATATATCTAAGCTTCCCATTGCATGTGTTTTTATTACCTCTCCTTTAATAAAAATTGCATTCTGCACGGAAGTGAATTTGGAGAAGTCCTGGTTATATAGTCAGCCCTGTACACAGACCGAATCAGCGACACACGTTGGTCTGGAGGATGAGCTCACTAGGGTTCGGAATTGTTCCAACTCGCTTGGAGCACAGGTTCTGTCTCCCAGCCCAGTGGTACTTCATACTCCTGCTTTTAAACAGTAGGTTAAATGTGAATCACACAGACATAGAGAACAAACTTATGGCTCTCAAAGAGGAAAGGGGGAAGGGGAAAGATAAATTAGGAGTTTGAGATGAACAGATACACACTGCTCTATATAAAATAGATAAACATCAAGGTCCTACTGTATAGCACAGGGAACTGTATTCAATATCTTGTAGTAACCTATAATGGAAAAGAATCTGAAAAAGAATATATGTGTGTGTGTGTATATATGTGTATATATATATATATATATATATATATATATATATATATATATATATATATATAAAGCCGTACAGTACATTGTAAATGAGCTCCACTTCAATAGAAAACCAAAAACCCAGTAGGTTAGAAATTAACCACGACAGCATGTGACTATAAAGATGAAAAAAGGGAACTTGAGTTACTTCCATTCTGTCATGCTCTCTGATCGCTTGGAGTTTTTGTCTGTAGTTAATATTTTAAAGGGAAAAACCGAGTATGGACTGCAAGGTGTCATATTTTTGTTTGGTAAGTGGACCTTCTAGTTCCTCCATAAACTCTTTTACTGAATTTGAATGCTATCATGAAAATTAAAAGGAAGATTTATTCTTCATTTTAAATTGGTAATTTTCTAGAACCGTAGAGCCCTTCAAGGAAATAATGCTTATGACAGAAAACAATTTTGTTGTACGGGCGAGAGGGATATTAAAAAATGACCTGTTCTAAGAGCTAAACATACCCGCTTCACCGCTGGGTTGTATTCGTCCCTATTATCTCTCAGGGGAGAAGAACATTCATATGGTCCCAGTGTTTGAGGTGATATTTAGACTTCACGCCCTGGGAGCTCAGATGTTAGCCAAGTAAGGGAATGTAAATTATAGTTTCTCACATGAGCATTATATAGACATCCAAACGTAAGGTAGGCCGAGGCCCGAATCAATGTGAGATTAGTTCACTCCTTACTGGTACGTTCAGCAAACTCCCCTTGAGGGCTAACTGTGTGCCTGGCACTTTGCTTGGTACTGAGGATACAAAGATGATTAAATCGGCTCCCTGCTCTTGGGAACTCCTAGTCTAGGAGGGGAGACAGATATTGAAGCAAAGAATTGCAACACAGAGTATAAAGGTAGGGAGTATAGAATAATGTGCAAGTAATTTGCCCTGTTGGGTTGAAACTGGATGATGATTTTTTTTTTTTTTTTTTTTTTGTGGTACGTGGGCCTTTCACTGTTGTGGCCTCTCCCGTTGCGGAGCACAGGCTCCGGACGCGCAGGCTCAGCGGCCATGGCTCAGGGGCGCATCTGCTCCGCGGCATGTGGGATCTTCCCGGACCGGGGCATAAACCTGCGTCCCCTGCATCGGCAGGCGGACTCTCAACCACTGCGCCACCAGGGAAGCCCTGGATGATGATTTTTAAACTGGCATTTTAAAGGAGTGAGTCTTTGCCAGGAAGGACAGAAGAGAACATTGCAGGGAGGGGAAAGAGCTTCCACGAAATAGGGAGGCATGAAAGCACGTGGAAAGTTTAGGGGACGGTAAGTAGTTTCTGACCGGTATGCCCAGTGGGTGGGGAGACTCAGGAGCCAGGCTGGGTGGGTGAGGCCATCAAAGGATTTATAGAGGAAGGGTGACTCCGTCAGACCCACATTTTGGAAATAGCTTGGGTAGCAATGAATCAGAAGGAGGTGAGGCCAGAGGAAGGGAGTTAATTAGTGGGCAAGTTCTCTGCAAACAAGGCAGGTCAGGAAGCTGGCCCCAGGGCCATCCGGGGGGGACGGGCCCCAGAATACCCATGGTCCTGTCTCTAAGACACTCTTTCCACAGGTGATAAACTATCAAGCAAATTCTGTCCAGCACACGTGATTCTGCCCTGACTGGGCTGACTCGGCCTAAAAGGTTGCGAACTTGCGTGTGTCATTTTGTGTAAATTTTAATATAGTCCCCATCTGTTAGGTTTAATCTTGTTTGGCTAATAAGATCAAAAGTGGGAAATATGTTCACTCCTCTTAGTAGTCTATACTCTGGTTTCTTTGAAAGGTAAATCTTTAAAAAATTACTTTTTACAATTTCCAAGTAATACACATAAGTGATTTATTAGTATTTCAAGAATTTTACTGTCAGTATGGGAGCTCCCAGCCCTGTCGGGCAACCACTTCCCATGTTTTTGGCTGTTTCTCTGGCATTTACTGCCATATTTCTAAACCACTGGTACGTGCACAGGTAGGACGTGTCTTATGCTTGTCTTCGTGGGATGTATCAGGTGGTCAGGAATTTTTGGAGTGGAGCAGAAGTACCTTCAGTACTTAGACCTGCACTTAACTCTGTTGATCTCTGTCTAGCATCTCCTTCTTTATACTGTGCCTGTTACCATGAAACAGGATCTTCTCTATACACAGTAGAAGTGACTACAGGAGGTCTAATTACTCCTGATTCTCAGACTTTTTTTTAAAATTTTTAATTGAAGTATAGCTGATTTACAATGTTGTATTAGTTTCAGGTGTACAGCAAATTGATTCAGTTACACACACACATATATACATATCTACATATACACACATACATATATACATACACGTACATATATTCATTTTCAGATTGTTTTCCCTTATAGGTTATTACAAGATATTGAATATAGTTCCCTGTGCTATACAGTAGGTCTTTGTTGCTTACCTATTTTATATATAGCAGTGTGTATCTGTCAATCTCAAGTTCCTAATTTATCCCTCCCCCCATTTTCCCCTTTGGTAACCATAAGTTTGTTTTCTGTGGGTCTATTTCTATTTTGTAAATAAGTTCATTTGTATCATTTTTTTAGATTCCACATATGTGATTTCATATTCAACTCCCTTAGTGGAGCCCCTACCGCACTCTCCCCTCCGGAGATGACCAATGCCTCTAGCTCTTGAGCCTTTCCTACTTTGGGGGTATGAATTGATTGTATCTCTAGCTACTTCGCACTCAGCTTTCTTCTCACTCTGGTTCTTTGATTAGCTTTGCCTCTTCCAAACATTTGTTGATATTTCTCATCTCCTGCTGTTTCTTTGTCTTTGTGCTTTGTGGATTTGTATCTGTTAAACAGTATTATTCGTAGTTTGGCGTTATTTTAGGGAGTAAAGGGAAATGCATGGAAATCACCCGAAAGCAAACGGCATAATGATAACAACCACCGTGTCAATCAATTATTGTTTTAAGCTAGTGAATGGACTTTTACATAATTCATTTCATTTGATGCTTAGAAATGCCTGTGAGGTGGTAGGAAGGGGTTAAATGGGTAAAATAACTGGTCCAGTTTCACAGGATGATCAGTGGAAGAATTAGGATTAGAACTTGATTTTCTGACACCCAGCCAAGGCTCCTTCCATTAGCCTGTGAGGTTTTCTGGAGGTTAATATGTGGAATAAAACACTTTTATCTCTTTTGGACATGAAACTGCTGATAATTTTAACAAGAAATAAGTCCTTTTCCTCCATGACTATTATAATTTTACATCATTGCATATTCCTAAAGATAAGCATCTTCTTTTTTTTTTTTTTTTGCATTTGTAATGTACTACTTACTGAATAGATTCTAAAAGCACAAGTTCTCCCTGGGGGCTCCTGATCTAATGGGACATATAAGACCATAAAGGCAGAAAATGAATAAGGAGAAGTTGGGTAATTCCACTCCAGTAGACATATTTGGCACCTGGCTTCGTGTTCAGAGGCATTTTTCTCTGTTGAATCTTCTGATTTCCTCCCACTCCCGACCCCACCCCACTTAGTTATGGGAGAGACATTTAAGGGGAAGGAGGGAAGGACTTCTGAGGAGAAATTTAAAGAAGGGGAAAAAGGGGAATCGCTTTAGAATTGGATACAGAGCAGAAGCTTAGGCTTAGGCTGTGTGAAATAAAACAGCCCTTTCTTGGTTTACATGTGACAAAATAGCCCACCAGGAAATGAAAGTTCAATGAACACAGAGCAAGTGATCTCAAATGTTTTATAAATGTTTGCTCCGGAACATTTCTTCTCTCTCTGTTTGTTATCTCAAGAGTGTTCGTCCGAAGACATCTCCTATCTAGTGCAGGAACATTTTCAGACAAGGACGGAAAAACATCACAAACCTGGGTGCCATGTTGAGAGACTCGTGAAATAATCACACTACTTTTACATTAAAGTTTTAATGTAAATTAAAATTTTTAACTTACATTAAATTAATTAAATTTAATTAATTAATTTTAAATTAATTTTAATTTTTAAAATTAAAATTTACATTAAATTTTAATGTAAATTTCCTAGTCCCTCCTTTGATCTGCAGTTTAGTATAAGGATAAAAATGACCGAAATGTATATAGGCTCCCATGCCATTTTCTGGGCAGTTTTTGAGGTTTTTCTCAAGGTAAGCGATGGGGAGGGGTTGGGGCTTCAACCAGGGAACACTGGATAGGAAGGGGCAGATTTCATCACACTAAGTATTCCAAACCACGAATTTGCAAATGACAAGGGTTTTCTTGTATTACCAGACACCCGGTTACGTAATGGCTGTCCCCAAACTTTCCCCCTGTCTTTACTCCATGCTTCGCTAATCAATACGGAAGATTTTTCTTGGGACATTCTGGGGCACAGCCTGTGACGCCAGCCCACTCCAGTCTACTCTCTTTTGTGGAGTCCCTGCCCAGCCATCATAGTTCTCCCTCCAGAGCAGTCGATGAGGACATGGTGGGTCAGAGTCCAGAGAGCATGGGTTCTAGGATCAGGCTAATTTGGCTTTGGTGCCTGGCCGTCCCACAGAACCCTGTGATCTGGGACTGATTACTTCCCTGAGACTCAGTTTCTTTATATGTCAAATGGGTATAAAATTGTATTTGCTGTACTTCACGTGTTTCTTTAGCAGATGCAGTGATATAATGAATGCATAACGCTAAATCAGTGCCTGGCATATAATAGATACTCAGTAAAAGGCAGCTGTTATTGTTCATGTTAAACGTAGTTTCAAAGAGTCAAATTTATGAGCAAAATGTTCATCACTTCTGCTCCTTTTCCTCTCAAGTTAAAAACAAAGCTCAAAAGCATACTTAAGCTTTTAATTGTAGTACTTTTGTGTAAAGCTTGAAAATTAAAGCCGTCAAAATAGAAAATAATGTTAAGAGCAGATAACTAACTTCAAAGCTGATATGAGCGATTCTATCAAACTCATCAGAATGAACATTGATTCAACAGCTAATACATGCCACATGTAGAAAGAATGAGTAAAATTAGCCTCTGGCTTCAAAAAACTCACCATCTTGAGGGAGGTAAGGCTTTATACCTAACTATGCTACACAGTATGGTAAGTCCAGTGTTGGAGACAGGATACCATTGGAGTACAAAGAAGGAATGGCTGATTCTAATGAGTGGGTGGCATGACTGTAGCTTCACAAGGTGGTGGTGTGGTTTGGATGAGTAGGGTTTGGATGTAGTCAGACACGGAGAGGACGGGAATTCCAGATTAGGGAGAAGCTCTAGCAAAGGATGAAATAGTGGAAGCTCATGTTCAAAGGAGAGATCTGGTCTGGCCACAATGAATTTTTACAAAGGGAGATGAATGGAGATGAAAAGGTGTTGGGGTCATATTCTCAAGGCTTTACGTACCTTGTAAGAAGTTTCTATTTTAGTTAGGAGGTAATGGGAAGCCAGTGAAGGTCCTTGAGGCTGACAAGGACATGGTCCAGTTAGAATTTTAGAAGAGAGAGCTTTGTGGAAGGTGAATTGCCAAGGACAGAAGCAGAGTAGGAAAGCTCAATCAATCACCGAGCTCCTGGGCTGAGCTGTTAATATCTGAGACATGCTGAGCATTGGCGGGGGTGAGGACAACGTGAGGGGATGGTTAGATTTGAACATCATCTCAAAAGTAGAGTCCATAGCATTGGATGGCTGACTGGATACAGGTGAAGGGGTTGTTGGCACTCAAAAAATCCTTATTGTTTTTCTAAAAAAGGTAATTAAATCCTGGATGTAAAAATTCAAATACCGTCAAATATAAAATGAGAGAAGTCCCTCAGAGACAACCTCTGTGTCCTTGGTAATATTTTGGGGGAGAAACCCCGGAAAAGGTATCTGGATTGCGGGTTTGCATATTGTGCGAGGATTGCTCTAAGATACGTTTGCAGGAATGAAACTGTTGGGCCAAAGGGTCACTTCCATTTTGTAAAGAAGCAGGGTGAGAACAAGGAAAAGAAGAGGCTGCTCCAGAGACAGAGTGTGGAAAAGAAAAAATGGATGGACTGATGGCAGTTATCTTGGGTGAGCCATGAAATGCTGGGACGGCGATGCGGAGTACGGGGTTAACTCAGAAAGGAGACGGCCACTGTCTCCTCTAAAGCCAACAAGAAGGAGGAAATGATGGGCGAAGGAATGGGAGGGGGGGCTGGAAGGAGAGTGATTCTGATATTCTCAATTATTTCAGAGAATTAATCGTCAAAATACTTGGCTAAGAATCAGTAGGGTTAGAAATGTGGGGGAGGGCTTCCCTGGTGGTGCAGTGGTGAAGAATCCGCCTGCCAGTGCAGGGGACACGGGTTCGAGCCCTGGTCCGGGAAGACTCCACATGCCGCGGAGCAACTAAGCCCCTGCGCCACAACTACTGAGCCTGCGCTCTAGAGCCCGCGAGCCACAACTACTGAGCCCACGTGCCACAACTACTGAAGCCCACGTGCCTAGAGCCTGTGCTCCGCAACAAGAGAAGCCACGGCAACGAGAAGCCTGCGCACTGCAATGAAGAGCAGCCCCAGCTCGCCGCAACTAGAGAAAGCCCACGTGCAGCAACGAAGACCCAACGCAGCCAAAAATAAATAAATAAATACATTAAAAAAAAAGGTCAGGGAATGAAGGGAAAAGGCTTGAAAACCACATTTTGGAAGATAGAAAAGAGAATCCGTTGGGAGCAAAGTGAAATATTTTCAAGCAACAGCTAGCTGGGACCCAACTGAGACTGTGATGCACGAATTTGTAGAACATTCAACATGCATGTAAGATAGCAACAGAACGGGCTGTCATTCGCCATCATATTCCGGAAAACCTTGAAAAGGGATGCAAGCTTATCCTGAAGGTCTCTTGAGAAGACAGATAGGGAGCAATTACATCACACGATATACGGTAAAAGTTCTTCAAAATAAATTTTAGTGTTTTTCCTCCTTGAGGTCACTTGTTACGGCTGCGGTCTCTCTTTTCTCTCTTCTAAAACTCCACCCAGCCTTGCTTTGTCCTTATTCCGCTGTCCCTTCTTTCCCACTGCCTCCTCGACCTCTTAGATTTTTCACTTCACTTCTGAGGATGATTCTGTGGCCTATTTTATATAAATCAGTTTTCTCTTTCTGGCCTGTCTCCAATTCCCTTCTCTACTCATAACCTTCGTCATTTCAGCAAATGCCCAGGACTTGAGTGTCACCAGCAGAGAATTCTCTTGAGAAGGCAGGACAGAGGGAAAGAGAGCAGACGCTGGGTGTGTAATATTTCTGCCTGTCAGACAGCCGTTCTCAGCAATGGTGGAGAAGCGGCAGAGAAAACTGGTGTTTGAGTGGGTCCAATGATCAATCAACCCAAGCATTAAACGTGTGATTATCAAAGAAGATTTGAAGTTTGCAGTCATGTGTGAGCAACATATTTGTTGGTATGCTAGTTGTTAGAGTTGACGTATGTAGGGATCACTTTGATGTGACTTTCTTTTCAAGCATTTCTTTCACTGCGTTTTTATATCACCTTCCTTGGCAGTTTTCGAGGCTTAAACACAGGGATTTCGGATTCCTGAACTTTTACTTTATTTTCCAAACAGGTTTGCTTTGACTGCTGCCTCTTGTTCCTTTTGAGCTATGGGACGCTGTCCCTGACTGTCCCTTTCCCTGAAGCGCTCTTTCTCCAGATCTTTGCATAACTGGACCATTCTCATGCTTTAGATGGAAATTCAAATATCACTTTTTCAGAGGGCCTTCTCTGACCAGCTTATCTAAAAGAACACTATCCTTACTGCCAATCTGTTTAGTTTGATGGTTTATTTACTTATTCTTACATGTCTTTTCACTAGAATATAAATTCCATTAGGAAAGGGATTCTTTCGGTCTCATTGACCACTGTCATCCCTACACGGTCTAGCTCTGTGTGCAGGACTCATAGATTACAATTTCGCTTTGAATGTGATTACAATTTGATGGATTCTTTCGGGATTTGGCAATTAGGATTTTCCTAAGGTGATACTTTCTACATTAATATGTACGTATACTTCTCCTTTTATTCTCCTTTTTTTTTGTTTTTAAAAGAGAGGCATCTTATTTATTTATTTATTCATTTATTTGTGGCTGTGTTGGTGCGAGGGCTTTTTCTAGTTGCGGCAAGTGGGGGCCACTCTTCACCGCGGTGCGTGGGCTTCTCACCGTCGCACCCTCTCTATTTGCGGAGCACAGGCTCCAGACACGCAGGCTCAGTAGTTGCGGCTCACGGGCCTAGTTGCTCCGCGGCATGTGGGATCTTCCTAGACCAGGGCTCGAACCCGTGTCCCCTGCACTGGCAGGCAGACTCTCAACCACTGCGCCACCAGGGAAGCCCCTATTCTCCTTCTTAATTAAAAGCCAGTGGATTTATAGTTAATAATAACTTATGCTAATACTTGAAATTGCTTTTATATTACCACTATCAAAATTTTTTTCCCTGAATTCTATGACCCTATGATAGTGTTCTCTAATAAGGCAAAAAGCCCAGACATGATATCAACCAGGTAATTGTTTTACAAGAGAAAGGTGACTCTGAAAGGGAAGACAGTTCAAGAAGGATGGGGGAGGGGCGTATCTTGGGATGAAATTTGGAATGCTCAGTTATGGAAAGTGTGGGTGCACACGCAGTGTTGTGAGTGCGGATTTTAAAGGAGCAGATGTAGGTGGAAGAGAAAAATATGACAGACAAGCACAAACACAGGAAAAAGAAACCCCACAAGGTTTATGAAAAATGTGAAAGACGGCAAAAGGATGCTTTTAGAGTTCTAATAATAAAAGAGATAATCAAGGACTCTCTGCTGGTTGTAGATAGTGTGATACGAACAGATGGAAGGGAGAAGGCAGAGACTATTCCTATTCGATTTGGATTTTGTCTCCTCAGGGGGAATGGTGCTCAGACTGGGGAAACGAGAGCACGGATATTTGCTACGTGGTTGAAACCTGAGGTAAATAAAAACTCATTGGACAGTCTCTGACTATTAAAAAATGAAACCTCAAGTTTTTGATGGGTGACATGATCCCAGGCCACGAAAAGACCTTAGCACATGTAATAGTGAATTTTTGTTTTGGGCAATTATTTGAAAATCATGGAGACACGAAGAAGATCCAACAGGTCAAACCTAAGAAAATGGTGTCTGTATTATCAAGATCGGAAAACCTGTCAGACACCTGGAAGTTCAACACAGCTCTAGAAATATACCATGAACATAAGGAGGGAGATTCATGGCTAGTTCATTTCCTTTCCCAAAGAATTTTGTCTAATGAGGGATTTTTCCAGCTGGAAAGCAGTATTTAGAAACTTTTTAAACAGACCTTTAAATCTAGTTAAATTTGTTTAAAATGTCTCATACCTTTTTTTTTTTTTTTAACCCATGACTTGTATAAAGACATAAAAGTTTTGCTTATCAATTTTGTGGTTTTCTCCCAGAACCTGGGAGAGACAGATTCTATGATGGAGGAGAATCATCGTTCAAAATGACTTCATCAGATTGGAAAGATAGGTGGACCTCAACAAGATCATACTTCAGGTGGATAAAAGCGACATCCTGGATTTAGGGTTCAAAAAAAAAGTTTTGTGAGTGTTGTTAGGCAGACACAAATGATGAAGACACCTGGGACATTCAGTTGATTCCAACAAAAAGCAATGAAAGTTTGCATTTTATGCAAGTGTGTAACCTAGATCAAAGTTGGCAGTAATAACTATGCTATTCTGACTGTATCTGGGACATTGTATTCGTTGTAAGTAGGGCACTGACAAAACTCAGTGAAAAGACAAAGGCGATAGAGATCCTGTGAATTCTATCCCACGTGAAATAATTGGGAAAACTCTGGACGTTTAACAAAGAGAAGAGAAGACTTAGGTGAACTTGAAGGCTCTTTCTCAATGTGTGAAAGGCTGTTACATGAAAGCTAGAGGACTAGGTCTGATTCTTTACAGTAATAGCTTGTGACCATTATAATATTTCAGTTTCCCAGGAGAGACACATTATAATTGCACATGACTCTTTCGGTACATTTTCATCCCATCTTTTCTTCTTACACATTTTTAGTATATCATCATCATAGTACTACCTTACGTTGCATAGGGTTTTATAGGTGTGGTTCACATTACGTTGATTGGACCCTTATCACAAATGTGGACGATAGCAAGGGGGTTATTATCATTTCCATCTTGTAGAGGAGGAACTTAAGTCTAAAGAAGTTGGTGACGAATTCTGCCCCAGGTGAGATGGCTTTTGAGTGACGGTACTCTATACAGAATTTTGGATTTCTAGGGCCAGTGCTATTTCCACTAACATATGCTTCTTCTAAAGGTAAAACCTCTCCAGTTAATTAAGACTCAAAACAGTGTTGGTTTTTTTGACAAGAAAAATGATCAGTTCATGCTCTTTCCAACAAGTCCTTCAGTTCATTACCTTGGGCGTGTGTCATGGCACACACCCTAAATAGTGACTATTAACTGAGGTGACCCAAGGCCTTGGGTGACATGTACAAGAAAACCAATGAGATAGTACAGATTTTAAGGGAATGGGAAAGATTTCCTCTTTCAATATTTGCGTCAGTTTTGAGAGCAGAAAGAGCTGGAGGATGATTAGTTAGCATGTCTTTCCTATTATACATTATTTTTTCCTTTTCTTGGTTTCAGCACCTTTTCCCTTCTTTCAGCAAATTGTTTTTAAGAGCACGTAAAGACTCTTAGATCATGTAAATACTCTAGCAAAGATGGAGATAAATGTTTAAATTGTTGCCAGTTGCCTATGCTTATAAGTTAAAACAGGCTATTGTACAGTTTCCAAAATGTTCACGTTCGCTAATATTACAGTGGTTAAGAGGGCGGTCTCTAGCATTTTGTTGTACGATTCCGCCATTTTTGACCTGTGTGGCCCTAAGCAAGCTATTCAGCTCCTCCAAGTCACGGTGTCCTCATCTGTAAAACGGGTATGATTAATATCAACAGAATGGCGGTGTTGTGACAATTCAATGAGGTAATCCTGATAAAATGCCTGGAACAGAGGAATGGTCTATACATATTAGCTATTTTTATTGTTCACTACGTAGCACTTAAGATTGGGGTGAGAGTAAGGAACAAGAATGATTAAAGAATTTGCGCCTTCTTTTCTTGTGTATGGGGTTGGAGATAATTAGCGATACTAGAAATGCATTCTGGATCTGTCAGCTGGTGTTTGTTTTTCTCTGGCGTAGGCGGAATATGTGGAAAGTTCGCTTTTTGCGTACGGGGATTTGCGCACTTTTTGGTAGGAGCCACATCACCAAGACAAGTGCGTGTTCCTATCCCGTTTTGAAGCACAGTGGGATGGATTCTTCCATTCTGGGATTCCACGGCAACTTCTCTTTCCAGAATGCACTGATATTATGTGTGGTTCTTCATCAAACATGGGCTGCTTCAATGCCTTAGATTTATATTAAGGGAAAGAGCTGAAGATGGACCTCTGTTAGCTGACTTGCTAAAGATTACCTAGAAAATCAAATTCTAGAGCTTTCTCCAGGAACTTTTTCAACAAAGTTCAGCATTCTAATCATAAAGAGGGACTATGAAAAACAGAGCTACCCCGAGTGCGATTAGTAAAAACAGGGCAAGAGCCATCCTGAAATGTCAGGCATTAGTGATGAACTTAAATAGATTTTTCATAATAGAGTTATACTTTCGATGTGACATTTGCAAATGAGCTCCCAGCCCAGGATGATTGCTTAAATCTTTTTCTCTGAACTATGATTTTTCTAATAGCAGACCCTGATATTCTGGGTATCCTTGTTGCCTGGCTTCTGACACAGTGACATATTTCATATGTTTTAGGGCTGGAATAAATATTCTTTTTCCATTTGCTTGGACCCACTGCCCATGCTCCTTAGCTGTCTGTGACCCATGGGCTCATAGTGTATGGAACACGGAAACATTTTCCTCCAGAAAACCCCACAATTTAAAAGATTTTTAACATTTCAATTTACTGTATTATTAACTTATTCGGTTTTCTACTTCGTTTTGAGATTTTTTTTGTATAATTCCCATTTTCCTAGAAAATTACTCATATCAGGCAATCTTTCAAACATGCTATTATAACATGTTATATGTATTCTAACATTTACTCTCTTTTCTATTGGTATTTATGACCCCGCCTCTTTTCTAATGCCATTTCAGTTGTCTTTTTATTCTTACTAAGGTTTTCCAAAAGGTTATAGTAATGTCATTCATGTTTTCAAATAAATAACATTTTCTATGATTAAAAAAATAGATTTTAACAAATTCTGATACAGTCTCTATAAAAAGTGGTTGCATACTTCCTTGCTTTCCTAAATAGAATATGTGGAACAGAACTTGAACATTTGCTTAGAATCACTGGAAACCCAGTCACTGTGTGATCTGTGTGAATGGGATGGTCTTAGGGTTTATTGAGTGGTGCAGGCTGCGTGCCTTTGACATATGTGGCCACTTTGCAAACATTTGCTTTTGATTGTTTTTCTTTTCCTTCTGAGGCTGCCACACTGACGTGCTATTTATTTCTGCTATTGGTGTGACTATTGTTAGCGGTTTCTCTCTTCCAACTTTCTCTCTTTAATCATCTGTGGGCCAGGATGAAAGATAAGTGAACATTTTAGAATGGTACATAAAATATGGGAAAATGGGCACCGAGTTAAGGTGTATGAGGCCTTCCTATATGCAAAATACTTGAGTTTCAGTGTTCAGAATTTGTTGTATGTCTTTTGACCATGAGATGTTTTCTTCTTTTTCTGTTTTTCCTTCTCGTTCCTGTCTGTAGCTGGCTTTGGCATGTTCTTGTATTGCTGTCATTTAGAGAACTTTCTTTTCACTGTCACTGTTGTTTGTAGCTTTGTCATAGAACTCAAGTTTCTGTCTTGCATTAGAGCTGTCTGTTGTAAGCTACATGTTCAGCAAATATTTGTGGAATGAATGAATGTTTCTCCTATTTTATGCCATATTAAATTGTAAACTTCTTGAGGTGGAGAGATTATTTTCTTTGTCCTTGTGTCCCCTCAGCACCAGGTATACATTCAAAGTTTGCCAAATGACTGACTGAATAAAATTGTTAGACGACACAGAATTGTTGGTAATAAATAACTTCCAAAGAACTTGATTACTGGGGATAGAAAGACATAGGAAATAGGAATCCATGGGATCACAAATGAGAGAGAGTTTACAGTAAAAAACATGTTAAATGCTTATTAAGTACTGTTGTATATTCTAGAAAAGTGTTTCACTTTTTATTGGGTCAGAGAATGATTGGGAATGTGAGAATGATTGAGACCTGGAGGTATTGGGGAACAGAGGGAGCCTGGACTTAGGCTGAATAGGAAAGTGAAGAGGAAGTGGGTTTGCCAGGTGGAACTGTCCTACGATGCAGTAGACTCCAGATCCTGCGAAAGTTGCTACTGATGTCATTCTAACTCATTCTGTCTTAACTGTTAGGGAGTCAGAGAGCTTTCACAAATCATTTTTTTTTTTTTTGTCTGTGTGATTAATTACCCTTTTCAGGAGTAACATCACTGTATTAGTTTCCTAAGGCTGCTGTAACAAATAACTACAAGTGGCTTAAAACGATGTAAGTTCCTTATCTCACAGTCCTGCAGGTTAGATGAATAACAGGTTTCACTGGGCTACTATCAAGGTGTTGGCAGGGCTACATTCCTTTCTGTAGGCTCTAGGGGCAAATCTATGTCCTTGTCCTTTCTAGTTTCTAGAGGCTGCCTGCATTCCTTGTCTTGTGGCCTCCTTCTGTTTTCTAAGCCTGCAATGGCTGGTCAATTCTTTCTCACATTTCATCGTCCAGACGCTAAGTCTTCTGCCTTTCACTTCCACATTGAAAGGACTCTTGCGATTTCGTTGGTTCCTGCTAGCTAACCCAGGATAATACCCTTCTTTTAAGGTCAGCTGATTAACAACCCTAATTCCATTTTACCGTGTAACCTAACATATAGGTTCTGGGAATTATGTGGATATCTTTGGGGAGCCATTATTCTTCCTACCACAATCATCAAACAGAATATAAAGAGCTGAGATTAAGGACAATATCAATAATTGTAGATTTTAATGGTGGAGAAAGCTAGAGAACAGGGAGGTTGGAGCAGAGGGGCTTTGAACAGGGCTCAGAGACAAGACAGCCTGGTTCTTAAGCAAGAGAGCCAGTGACCAACATAGCAGGCACCTGTTCCTTGCCTCTCAGGTCCTGTAAAACTGCCTGTAGGCCAGCCAAACTTTTTTGAAGATTTGGGTGGTCAGAGTTCCAAGTGAGACGTAGCAGGATCTTCATGGAAGACGTGGCATGTTTTTGAACGGGAATTTGAAGTGAAAGAGCCTAGAGTTTCTTATCCATAGGCGAAGACACTTACTTTTTTAATATTAAGGAGAAACTGAGAGTTTGAGAAATGAAAGAACCGAAGAAAATTAGTGATGAATTGAGATACCGGATCCAGGAATCTTGTTTTCCTGAAACCATCCAGGTCTCTTCCATGGTAAGTGGAAAAGGATGAGTCACTTATCCACAGACTTGATTCAAAGAGAAGGATGAATCGTGGTACAGATAACAGCTAATGTGATGCCAGACCTCTCTCAGGAACTGTGGAGATTTCAGACGGATACGTAGTCAAAGGTGTGATGACTTTCTGAAAACTTGATCAATAAGTATACATCACCAAGGTCAGAATTTATTTGAAATTATGAACAGCCTGGAAGACAGCCAATGCCTGAGTAATAACTCCAGGCAGTCCAAATTCATGCCAGCTTCCTCCGTTTATATAAATTGCTGGAATCTCTCATGCTTGACCCCACTTGTGTATCAGCTTTATGTCAGTTTAGATATACGTAAATTTCCTATGGGCACTTATTAGCTTTATTAAAAAAAGAGGCAACTGTCCAAAGGCCTCTAGGCATATGCACCCAAAACATAAAATAAAAGAATGAAATTTAGTACTCAGGCTGACAAATACCTCATAAAAAAGCCAGGCCAGTTCAGCCTACTGAGGCATGCCAGATTGGCAGGCTCGGGCTTGTGTTTTCCCCCAGAAAGTTCACACACCCCTTCTACTGTCTGGTTGGATGGAGAAATAAATTGCAAAGGCAAAGACCGTCAGCAGCCTTGTTTTGGGGACTCAGATCTGGAATCCTTTATTAGAAGTAGGATGGCTGATCTCAATATATTTGAATGAGCCAGTGGTTGGGAGAAACCCTCCCAGGGACTCTATCTCTTTATCACAATGTATCTTCCCCACATTCTCTGACTTGCTGTACCACTCTGATTGATGGCTTTCACCCCTGGAATTCTTCACATTGTCGCTTCCACAAAGCCCACCATTATTCCCTATCTGCCTTCTGACTAAAAGAATTGCTCGGAGACTGCATTGCTCTAAATCAGTGATTTTCCACCCAGAGCAATCCTGCCTCCCAGGGGGCATTTGGAAATATCTGGAGACATTTTTTGGTGTCACAACAATGGAAGGAGGGAAGCTTTGGCATCCAGTGGGTAGAGGCCAATGGGCATCGTAGCGTTTCTGCCATTTTCACGACTTTTGCGAAATCCACATACAACCTGCATTGTTTTTCGCTTAGTGTTTTCCCCAAATGGAACTCACTCCGAAAAAATTAAATATATTTATTTTAAGTTGAGACTTTATATTACTATCATAAGCTGAACAATTGTAGCTTTCATAAAAGGAAAGTCATTGTAAAAAGTACATCCAAGGAAGACAAAACAATATTATCAAATTACAAGTTGATACCTGACGGCTGCTATCTTTTCTCTGAAATGAGAAATTAGCAAGTTTTAGAGAAGTGCTAAAGAGAAGCACCAAACTTAAATCAAGTTAAATAAAATGGGTTGATGGATTGACAAGAGAATACTTTTCCCATCCTGTGATTCATTGGTATTTAAGTCCATGTCTTACATTCATTTGATACTGAAAACCATCTTCCACATTGGTTAACGTTATTGTGAACATGTCTCACATTTTGGGAAACACTGAATTATTTTATTCCTCATGTATACACTCTTCTGCCTGGATTCTTGCTTTTTCTGATAGTTTGCCACAGATTTGAACCACAGCTTCAGGCCCATTTTTAGGGTGTGGATTTCAAATGCTGCATCCAGATAATGGCCACCTATAGCCAGGGCTGTTCCTCCGAATCCAAGAAAATCAGAAGGATCGTAAATTGCAAAAAAAAAAAAAAAAAAAACCTAGAGCCTGTTATTGCCAGCCAGTGGCAAATGCCGTCATGGAGTTTTATTGCCCACTCCCAGATCGTTAAAAAGCCCACCTAGCTGTGATTTATGTCATAGAGTGTTCTGCCTATCTTTTCCTCTAAGACTTTGATAGTTTCTGGCCTTATATTTCTGGCCTTACATTTAGGTCTTTAATCCATTTTGAGCTTATTTTTGTGTATGGTGTTAGGGAGTGATCTAATCTCATACTTTTACATGTAGCTGTCCAGTTTTCCCAACACCACTTATTGAAGAGTGGTGTTTCTTTCTCATTGTATATTCCTGCCTCCATTGTATATTCCTGCCTCCTTTCTCCATTGTATATTCCTGCCTCCTTTATCAAAGATAAGGTGACCATATGTGCGTGGGTTTATCTCTGGGCTTTCTATCCTGTTCCATTGATCTATATTTCTGTTTTTGTGCCAGTACCATACTGTCTTGATTACTGTAGCTTTGTAGTATAGTCTGAAGTCAGGGAGCCTGATTCCTCCAGCTCCGTTTTTCGTTCTCAATGTTGCTTTGGCTATTCGGGGTCTTTTGTGTTTCCATACAAATTGTGGAATTTTTTGTTCTAGTTCTGTGAAAAATGCAAGCAGCTCATGCAGCTCAATAACAAAAAAACAAACAACCCAATCCAAAAATAGGAGAAGACCTAAATAGACATTTCTCCAAAGAAGATATACAGACTGCCAACAAACACATGAAAGAATGCTCAACTTCATTAATCATTAGAGAAATGCAGATCAGAACTACGATGAGATATCATCTGACACCAGTCAGAATGGCCATCATCAAAAAATCTACAAGCAATAAATGCTGGAGAGGGTGTGGAGAAGAGGGAACACTCTTGCACTGCTGGTGGGAATGTAAATTGGTACAGCCATTATGGAGAACAGTATGGAGGTTCCTTAAAAAACTGAAAATAGAACTACCATACAACCCAGCAATCCCATTACTGGGCATATACCCTGAGAAAACCATAATTCAAAAAGAGTCATGTACCAAAATGTTCATTGCAGCTCTATTTACAATAGCCCGGAGATGAAAACAACCTAAGTGTCCATCATCAGATGAATGGATAAAGAAGATGTGGCACATATATACAATGGAATATTACTCAGCCATAAAACAAAATGAAATTGAGTTATTTGTAGTGAGGTGGATGGACCTAGAGTCTGTCATACAGAGTGAAGTAAGTCAGAAAGAGAAAGATAAATACCGTATGCTAACACATATATATGGAATATAAGAAAAAAAATATAATGAAGAACCTAGGGGTAAGACAGGAATAAAGACACAGACCTACTAGAGAATGGACTTGAGGATATGGGGAGGGGGAAGGGTAAGCTGTGACAAAGCGAGAGAGAGGCATGGACATATATACACTACCAAACGTAAAACAGCTAGCTAGTGGGAAGCAGCCGCATAGCACAGGGAGATCAGCTCGGTGCTTAGTGACCGCCTGGAGGGGTGGGATAGGGAGGATGGGAGGGAGGGAGACGAAGAGGGAAGAGATATGGGTACATATGTATATGTATAACTGATTCACTTTGTTATAAAACAGAAACTAACACACCATTGTAAAGCAATTATACTCCAATAAAGATGTAAAAAAAAAAGCCCATCTTAAATGTACTTGTAATCCTTTTTTGTAGAATTAAAGTGACTCTGCTTCAGAATGTTTATTAGAGTAATTATTCTGGGTCATAATATTCTAAAGAGAAGGACTACATTCTCTGATATTAACTGATTGCCCATTAAATGTTCCGGTGCGTGAGGATGAGTCAGTATCATTATTCATAATATCCACTTTTGGTTCTATATTTTTATCCTGTGAATCAGTTTACAGGTAACATCATCTTTGTAAACTGCAGGATATACTGAAGGGGTCTGATATCTTTACTGTCTATCTGCTCGCTGGAGAACCTGCAGCAAAATAAGTGATGCTGCATCCTGGCTGCCTTGGCAAAAGGACGGAGAATTGCAACAGGCCCTTACTTACAGCTTTTGAGTTCCCACTTGCCTCCTGGTGCCCTGTGCTGGAGTCTCTGGTCCAGGAGACCGACATTGCAAGAATTTCTCCCCCTCGGGGAAAACCAATTAATGTTTCACATTAAAAGGGAGCTATGCTACATTATGAAAACAGTCTGGGCTTGGCTGAATTCTTTTCTCTCTCTGGAATTGGTTTCTATACCTATAATTATCTTCAGACACCACCATAAAAGCCCTCCAATCTTCTTTACCTCATGTTGTTTTTCCTTTGGGGCACCGCTTCCGGACCCATCCGACTTTTCTACGAAGCCGTAATTAGTAGAATAATATCTAATAATTCTCCCTCATTCTGAAGGGAGCAGAGGCGGCATGGAGTGAGCACAGCGGCAGGCCACAGAGGTTCTCCCTGAACTGTATTCAATATCGTCACCATCCCGCAAGCCGTACGCTGCCGCTGTCACCCAGCGTCAGCCTCAATGGCCCAGCAACCTCTGCCTTGGTGACAGCTCCAAACAAGGGAGAGACACGTGCTACCCGTGGTTTTTCTCCTCCCTTTGACTAAAAAAAGCCACCTCCTTTAAAGAACACACATAGGACTGCTCTGTTCTGTAGCTGCAAGATTTTTCTAGGTGCGGAACAAGGTACTTCCAAATTTCCTTAGCGTAGGATGAGGCGTTGCATTATTCATTTCGTCGACGGGATTCAGGCCCAATAAAATGAGGTTTTAGAGTGAGACGAATGAATCAAGACCTCACTCACTTGAGAGTTTATTATTTCACTCTTAACGTGAGCCATCACGTGTGTTACTCTGAATGCTTGTTAGAATCTCTTTTTGTAGGAAATCAACAGTATGAAATAATTTCCCCAACAGTAAAAATTATATATTAAAGGGCACACGTACTTCATGTCTTTGTTTTTACAGCAGGCGAAGACTTATCTTCCAGCTACTTGTTTTGTTTCTGTTTGTTCTAAAAGGATCCTAAATAAAATGGTTTTGCTTTTAGATTTAAGAGGATGTCCCGCCTGACATGAGCTCAGATAAAGGAAAAGCGTTTATGTGTCATCTCTGGCAGACAGTGAAACTGGTTCCTATACAGACTCATAAATTTTACTGCTGGGAAGGACCTTAAGGAACGTTTAGTTGAACCCCTTGTGGGTCATCAAATGGAAGTAGTAGCATGCTGCCTTCAAGATTGAAGTGAAAGTTACTTTCTGAGAAGAAACTTAGGGAAAACAAAACCAACAACCAAAACGTGTAATGAAGGTGATCCGCCTTTTGTAGAAGCAGTCGATCAAAAGACATAAACCTGTAAAAGACCAGTCCCCAAACCCAATTCTGGAGACCTGGTATTGTATGAGGTATGCATGGCTTGGAACAGTCAACCTAACCAATTGTGTTGTGCTTGTGCTCCAGACGGGGGTAACACACGGAATGTGGGCAGCCTGCGACAGAGATAAAGAAGAGGTGAAGAGAGTGTCCGTTACTGCTAGAGCCAAAGTCAATTGGCCTGTGTAGTGAGGAGATGTGATACTCATCTAGCAGGGGGTCCAGAGGCAGGGCAGGCTTCAGACACACGCCTTTGGGCTCCAGACCCCCTTCCTTCTCTTCTCTCCCAGTCTTTTCTCTAGGTGGCTTCATCCTGAGGCTACCAGCACAAAGGCTGCAGCTGCCTCACAAAATATCTTACGGAAAAATTTTTTGTTGTCACTGAAAATCAAGAAGAGTTAACCAGAGTACGGATTGGTGAAGTCATCTCTAAATTGAATGCTGTGGAAGTAAAGACTTGAAGCCAGGGGTTGTGAGGACACGTTCACCCCCTGAGACTTTGCAGCGATCATGGCATTGGAGTTTCCTCTGGAGAAGTAACGTAGGCTTGAGCCCAGTTTATCCTATTTTATTCTTGTCTGCAGGACTGGGTGGCCCCAAATGGCATCTGGGATACAAAGGAAAGTCCATACGTTAGCTTTTTTGGGAGGAATAATAAAACTCCTTTTGCTCTACTGTGAACATTTAGTCTTAACACTTTTTTGTCTCAAGATCAGATGTACATAATATTTTGTAGCAGTTAAGATACAGAGAGCTTATAGGATAGGGAGCACAGCTCAGGGTTAAGGAGGGGCTCCAAGTTTAAATGAAAAATAATGACCTAGAACAAATTGTTCAGAACACGATTTTTTTTTTTTTTTTTTTCAGATTCCCAGTTCAGGGAACTGCCCCAACAAGGTGAGAAATTCTGCACAGCTTCTATACATAAGGACAGATTTTCAGCCTGTGCCCGTAGTTACAGGAAGTGAAGTTTGTAGCACTTGGGAAAATACGGGGAGGGAGATGCCCAATGCATGTTTGATAAATGACCAGTTTAAGCTTAACAGGAAATGTGAATAAAACATGCTGGACTCATAGAAATAGAGGCTAATGGAACTGGGAAGGAGGATGGATCCTTCCTTTAAAAGGACAGGACGAAAGAGGGAAGGAGGGTGTATGAAACAACCACTGAAAGAAAAGAGCGCTAAGAAGCTGCCCATGTAGTGTTAGGAAAACTGAGCTTCAGGAAGACATAGAACAATTCTAAGTAAAGTTTATAGAACAGGCCCAAATGAGGAAGCTGCCGCAGTGTAGCCTGAATCAGAATGTTTGGTTCATCCAGGCACCCTCGCTAATGGACCTCTCGGCTTTGCCTGGAGCGAGGACAGGGTGGTGGGGCAGCCAGAATGCCTGGGCATCGTTGCCCAGGGTGGATCGGATGACCAGGGGGAACGCACAACTGTATAATTCTGCATTTTCTCCTCTCCTTTCCATGAAGGTGATTGATGGTTTTTTGCGGTACGCGGGCCTCTCACTGCTGTGGC
Source organism: Stenella coeruleoalba (assembly GCF_951394435.1). Taxonomy (NCBI): domain Eukaryota; kingdom Metazoa; phylum Chordata; class Mammalia; order Artiodactyla; family Delphinidae; genus Stenella; species Stenella coeruleoalba. The sequence continues at coordinate 5,322,746 of NC_137149.1, forward strand.
CTCTCCCGTTGCGGAGCACAGGCTCCGGACGCGCAGGCTCAGCGGCTGTGGCTCACGGGCCCAGCTGCTCCGCGGCATGTGGGATCTTCCCGGACCGGGGCACGAACCTGTGTCCCCTGCATCGGCAGGCGGACTCTCAACCACTGCGCCAGCAGGGAAGCCCGAAGGTGATTGATTTTAAAACCAGAAGGGCAGGAAAATTTTGGAAAGAGGTAACTGAAGAAATAGTGAGAGAATCGCTGTTTGTGTTAAATGAGTTTAAGGCTTTGGCCTGGAGGAACCACATCCCATGATGCTGAGGGTTCTTGGAGAAGTGATGGTGAAAGACACTACAGTAAGTCCCCTACATATGAACGAGTTCCATTCCAAGAGCATGTTCATAAGTCCAATTTGTTCGTAAGTCCAACAAAATTAGCCTAGGTACCCAGCTAACACAATCGGCTATACAGTACTGTACTGTAATGGGTTTATAATACTTTTCACACAAATAATACATAAAAAACCCTCACAAAAATAAAGAAAACATTTTTTAATCTTACAGTACAGTACCCACAGTACAACAGCTGGCATCCAGGGGCTGGCATCGAGTGAACAGGCCAGGAGAGTTCCTGACTGGAGGAGGGAGAGGAGGTGGGAGATGGTAGAGCTGAATCAGGATCGTCCTCAATAGGAGACGGAGGGCGAGCTGCAATTCCACTCACGCCTGACATTGATGGAACGCATGTTTGCATCTTTGAAAGTTTGCAACTTGAAGATTCATATGTAGGGGACTTACTGTATTGATAACCCTGGCGAGGGGGGGGGGGCACCAGAAGATGGAAAACATGCTAATTTGGAGAAAGTAGAAAGATGTGGGTCCTCAAGGCATCTATGAGTAGCTTGAGGTTAACTGCCAAACAATTTTAGAGATGAACCTGAAAGGGTGTATGAGTTCACTCAAAACAAGTCATGTTAAACTAACCTCGAATACAATTTGATAGAATTAACAGACTTAGATCAGTTACATGCCACAGCATCGTTTTATAGGGCTTTTTCAGGATACTTCCTGAAGAGGTATTTTCAGGATACCTCATGAGTGTGGGCTGAAAGCAAAAGATTAAAGAAATTTACACCAAGAATGAAGATTAGTTGATTAGTGTTAATCTGAGACTGTTGTTTAGCGGCATCCTTCAAGATTCTGTTCCTGATATATTTTTTTCTAACAACTTGGATTAATACATAAAATGAGTGCTTACCTAATATGCAGATGTCTTCAACTGAGAGTAGTGATAACATACTGAATGTGAGATTCAGAATCCAAGATATGGGTCTAAATTAGTAAGGTGTACTAATGGAATGAAATGAACGTATCAAATTTATAAAGGAAAAAAAGGCAATGAACAAGAGAGTGAAAAAAAAATGACCTTCGTAAATTTATTACCCAAAGCACAAGGCAAACCAAAGAAAACCTGCCATTTTATTTGATGGTAAGTTAGATGCGTGCCTTGCATTGCGGCTCCCAAATATTGACCCACAACGGGTTGGCTAATACTGCTGGCTGAACTGCTCTATAATATTACATGTAGTTCTAAGCACCCCATGTTCATACAGAGATTACACAACATTCAGTGACCTACAAGCGAAGGAAGGCAAGAGTCTGGAAACCAGGTGGATGAAAAATGGCGTGTTTGTTCAGTCATTTCAGCAAGCATTTATTGAGTGCCTTATATGGTGCCAGTTACTGTGCTAGGCACAAATTGATAATGCAGACTGTCTGCTGGTTAAGGAAAGAGTCTAGTCAGGGCAGCTGACATGTAGGCCAACAGCAAAGTATTCGGGGCCCACTGGGAGGAGAGAGCACAGAGAAGAGGTTAACCCTTAGGTCCATTCTTTTTCTTTCTTTTTTTTTTTTTTTTGCGGTACGCGGGCCTCTCACTGTTGTGGCCTCTCCCGTTGCGGAGAACAGACTCCGGACGTGCAGGCTCAGCGGCCATGGCTCACGGGCCCAGCCGCTCTGCGGCATGTGGGATCTTCCCGGACCGGGGCACGAACCCGTGTTCCCTGCATTGGCAGGCGGACTCCCAACCACTGCGCCACCAGGGAAGCCCCCTTAGGTACATTCTTGATGGATAAAAGTAGTGAACCAGATAGAGACAGAGGGAGAGGTTTCCATGCAGAGGGCAAAGCACGTGGGAAAACATAGTGGCGTAGAAGATCTGAGGGCACTTGGGAGTGTGTCTGGAATGTGTGTGTATGGCATGAGATAATGGCAGAAGTAGATGGGGGCCGCTCTTGGCCAAAGTAAGGGGTTTAACTTCATCCTTGAAGCACTGAGAACCAGTAAAGGGCTTCAGCAGGTGACATGATTAATAATGTAATTTAGAATGATCACTCTGGCTTTAGCTTGGAAGATGGATTGGAAATGACCGATGCAGTTGTCCAGGTGAAAAGGTATGAGGGCCTGAACTGAGGCAGCAAAGAGAGAAAGATGGGGTCAGATTCTAGAGTTACTAAGGAATTAACATCAACAGAACTTTGATTGGGATGGAGGGAGGAGGTGGGAGGAGTCCAGTTTGATTTCCAGAATGGTTACCAGCGTGACTCGGTACATCGTAATGTGATGGGAGAGGGAATGGAGGAAGAGGAACAGGTTTGAGGAACGGGTCCAGCTTGAGTCTCCTTGGGAAGATCTCTATTGACGGCCAACTGGCAGTTGGGTATATGGGTCTAGAGCCCCAAGAGGGGCCTGTGATACAGCTCCAGGTAGGGAGGCAGGACTGTGGAAGCCGTCCTGGATAATGTGCGCAAGTGAGGAAAGAAGAGGGTCAGATATGGACGCTGGAAACAACAGCATTGACACGACATGCACAGAGTAGCGACACAAGTCCCTGCAAAAGAGATTAAGGGGTAGCCAAAGAGACACAAAGCAAAATTTCAAGCAAGTGTCCATTAGAAATACAAGGTCAGGGACTTGTCACAGTATTTGGCAACCTGAGGGTCACAGGGGCACACGGAGAACAGACTGATTGTATGGTAGGAGTGGCGTTCTGGTCTCCTCGAGGGCTGAGAAGTAGAGGAGAGCCGAGGAAGTGGTGGCCTGGAGGCGGGTGGCTCTGCTGAACCCAGGGGATGGGTGACAGCTTCCTTCAGGCTTTGCTCCTGCGGTTTCTTTCACAGGGACCTCCTGTCCTTCCCAGCCATTTCTGCCTGCTCAACTCCTGCTAAATCTTCAGAACGCAGATGACAGAGAAAAGGAAATTCAGGCTAGTGTGGTGTCCCTTTCAAGGTGTCTTTGAATGTTGCATTTTCTTTTCCTTCTCACATTCCAAGAGGGTCAGAGACAAACTCAGTGCGGAAAGTCCTGAACTTGACTCTGCCCTGCTTACAGCCCATCTCGTTGCATCATCAGAGTTTCTTCTCCTGTCTTTCTGCCCCAGGCTACTGTGAACGTCTTAACAGTAAGAATCACACTTTTTCCCTCATCATCACCATTAACACGTTTACTTTACTGCTGGGGCTCAGTATTTCGCAAATGCATTAATGTGTCTGTCGGTCATGTTACGTGCTGTTGAAAGAACCGGGGATGTTGATTCTGGAAAATCCATTCATGGGGTTTCGCACCACGAACACGTTCTCCTGACGTAGTGCGTTTTCAGATCATGAGATAAGATACGAGGTAAGATGTGCACAGATCGTCTGAAGATGGTACCTTTTCACTGACCTGCTGGATCCTGACTTGGCTCATGGCCTTGGCCTTTCAATGCTTGGTGCTGTTATCTGAGCACTGTTTGCACATCCTGTGGAGCGAGCTTATTGAAGACAGGGGCCCCGTTTCACAGATTTGCTAATCTTTTTGTAGTCTTCATAGTGCTTAGCAAATTGCCCACAGCATAGAGTAGATAGTCGACAAATATTTGTCAGGTTGAATGTGAATGGGCTGCAGGGAATCTAGCTTCATTAAAATTAGCAGTAAAACCACACTATCTACTGAAAAAAAAATCAAATACTGCATAAATCTGAAAATTTGTCCTTGTTCTCAACTGATTATATTTTATTTTTGGCATTTCTTTTATTGGAGGCCTCAGGTGGTCTCTTAGTCATGTCCCAGCAAGAGTACATTGGCAACGGAGGGGAAACCTCTACTGAGAAGGGCGGCTCAGGTGGTCCAGGTCCTGGCTCCACCTTTGACACGTTGTCTGACTTTGCAGAAATGTAGAAATTAGAATGATTTCTCCTCCCCCTCCCCCCTCCCTCCCCTTCCTCCTCCTCCTCCTCCTCGGCTTCCTCCTCCTCCTCCTCGGCTTCCTCCTCCTCCTACTCCCCTCCCTCCTCCTCCTCCCCTTCTTCCTCCTCCTCCCCTTCCTCCTCCTCCTCCCTTTCCTCCTCCTCCTCCTCCACTTCCTCTTCCTCCTCTTCCTCTTCCTCCCCTTCCTCCTCCTCCTCCCCTTCCTCCTCCTCCTCCCCTTCCTCCTCCTCCTCCCCTTCCTCCTCCTCCTCTCCTTCCTCCTCCTCCTCCTCCTCCTCTTCCTCCCCTTCCTCCTCCTCTTCCTCCCCTTCCTCCTCCTCCTCCTCCCCTTCCTCCTCCTCCTCCCCTTCCTCCTCCTCCTCCCCTTCTTCCTCCTCCTCCCCTTCGTCCACCTCCTCCCCTTCTTCCTCCTCCTCCCCTTCCTCCTCCTCCCCTTCGTCACCTCCTCCCCTTCTTCCTCCTCCTCCCCTTCCTCCTCCTCCCCTTCCTCCCCTTCCTCCTCCTCCTCCCCTTCCTCCTCCTCCTCCCCTTCCTCCTCCTCCTCCCCTTCCTCCTTCTCCCCTTCCTCCTTCCCTCCTTCCTCCTCCTCCCCTCCCTCCTCCTCCTCCTTCCTCCTCCCCTCCTCCCTTCTTCCTCCTCCTGTCCTTCCTCCTCCCCCCCTCCTTCCTCCTCCTCCCTTCCAGCCTCCTGCTTTGATTGGGTACAGAGCTGGAGTACTGCTAACAATTTACCCAGGAGCCTCAGTTTCTTTATCTGTAGATGGTCTGAGCTCTACACCTAGCTCCAGCTATGAGGATTAACTCAGATGATACGTTTACTGTGCTTATCACAAAGATGGTATATAGTAAACACTTCATATGCTTATTTTTGTTATGATGAGGGGATGTCAACGGATCTGCCTCAGTTTGTAGATTTCTATTAGGCTGACAGGAGAATCTGACATAGCTCAGGAACAGGCCCTGGGAGCCAGCTCTGTAAAGACAACTTGTGACTAATGAGTTTCCAAGTTGCTGCACACCTCGCATGTGCCTTTTCACGCGTGCTCTCCTGGCTGCATCTAGGCCCTTATAACCCTTGTTCTTGGAAAGATTTTGTAACTGCGCTTCCCTTAATTCACTTCTTGCTGTCAGAGGACTCTTCCACGAAGACAGATTTGATGTTAACACTCCTTGGTTTAAAACCTCCAGTGGCTTTCCGTTATCTATTTAATCTGTGTAAATGGTCATTTGAGGCCTTCAGAAGGAGACCTCCTCCTTCTGTGACTTACTGAAATGAACTTGGGCTCTGGCGCTCCAGCATCTCTTGTTTAAACATGGCTCTTGGCAAAAGTATTCGACCTTGGTGCTTATTTGAATTACCTGAGCCTCTGTTTTCTCATTGGTAAAATGGAGATTATGTTATTTGCCTTGCGGGTTGATATAAGGCTAGAGATGATGGAAGTACAGTTGGTGGCTCAAAAAAATGACAGAGATTATCCTGCTACACCGCTTTTGCCCTTTCCTGTTCTTTCTTACCCCGGTGTCTTTTCTCAAATCCAAAACGTAGATCATTCCACTTTACCTCGATTTTAAGAATTGAACATCATTATCCTTGAAGATTTCTACCCAGATTGTTATCAAATGTAAACATGACATGTGAATGAAGTCATCTTCTTGGGTTTTAATGAAACCAACAACTTTTTCATTTTAAAACTTGATTTTAATGGGCGTACTTCCCTATGTCAGAGACCCATAATGGATATGAAAATGGGGAGTAAAATACTAAGTTTAGGAAAAGCAAACATGGACAGGATTTCTACTTGTAGTGATTGCCAAGGAGACAACAGAAGGTCAATTTTTCTATGTCTTGGCTTGACTTTTCAGCCTACTAGGTGCTCCTTCAACTTAGTAAATATTCATATTTACTGATTCCACCGCACATTTGATGTCCCTCAGAATCATGTCCAGAATATACCTTAAGTGAATACATTTTTTAGCAAGAATGATGAATTACAGAATATCTGAGCTGTAACAAATATATCTTAAAAGTTTCAAGCAGTTTGTTTTGATAAGTAGAGAAGGCATGAATTCAGTTTGGAATTGAATGTTTGAACTTTCTCTTACTTTCTTTTCAATTCTTGTGGGACTGAACAGTGTTTATTAAAGAAAGTAGAGGAGTGTGTAGGTTTAAGCTGTTTCTTTCCAAGAGGTCCTGGCAGGATAAAGTTATTGATAATTGGATGGACAATATTTCCATCTATTTATGAAAAGGGAACAATAATTATAGTCGTTCCAAAATATAGTAAAGAATTAGAATTAAATACAATTAAAAGCCATTTAAGAAACCCAGAGAGCAGGTAATTAGCTTCATTTGACGATTGGACAGGTGATGGTTTTCTCCCCTTACTTACCTGTGCTCATCCACAGGCGATGCTTGAGCCTGGATCTTTCGATAATTCTTAACTTAAAACTTTTAGCTCTGCTGCGGGGTCAAGACCTGTCACACAGCGGATCGTGTGGCATCGAAGAGCAACATGAAGAAATGAGATGGGTTCTGCTGTCAGATGATAAATTTGCCTCAGGTGTTCCCAGGCTCAGATGATAAATTTGCCTCTTATCACTTACGTTTCCTCTCTATTTTCAACACGGGAGTAAGAAGAATACAGCAGTTATCTTATTTAGTGAAATTTCAAACAGTCAAAAATTTCTATTCATCATGCACCTTCTTTCCCAACTCACACATAGAATCATAGCGCTGGGGTGCGGCAAAATGTTCATCTTGAATCTTGGGATGGCTTGGTTAGGTCTTACTACCCACAGAGGGCCATGTCGTTCACTGTAGTCTAATTACTTTGAAAATCGACAAGTTGCCTTTGTTATATGCGGTAAGACTCACTACTCTTGACAAATACGAGGGAGCTGTACCTGCTATTGTCGGTAATGCATCTTGGTAATCTTCAAAGGAGATTATTAAGTGTATTTAGAATTTTAAGAAAACATTCCCCTGAATATGCCCTTGGCATTGGCGTCCTTTCTCTTAGTCAGCGGGTCTGGATACTCACAAAGGAGAGATACCTATGCAGTGTTCTTCTCAGCTTAGGAATCAAGATGGGTATTTTCTGGGTCAAAACCAACCAGTTCTAGAAAGGAACTAAAGCTCTTTAGCCTACACTGGGTGCTAGCAAGATTAAGCTTGTAAAGTTTATTGGATTGATTTGAGAGCTTTTAAAGACAAGCTGCAGCTCGCTGGTCTAACCTTCTATCCAAATTTATTTACTTCTTGCATTTTACCTCCAAATCCTCCACTGAAATCGTCTGGTTGCGCTAGCCAGGATTGACAGCAATAGGAATTCACTTAATGGACAAATCAGTTTCCCTTTACCATTTCTTATTGCTTGCATCTAAAGTCAAGACCCTAGACTTCTTCCCCTTGTCCAGTCTCCATCTCTCTTCAACCAAATTCAGACACGCAGGCATCTCATGCGTCACCTTCTCTTTTGCCTCTAACCTAGACCACATCCAGCTGCTGCTACCATTTTATATCCTACCTTTGCCTTCGCTCCCCTTTTACCCAACTTTATAAACCTTGGATCACAAAACAAGAAGAGATAAACTGTGTCTTTATGAACCATAGGCACTGCTTTTGAATATTTATGCATTTAGTTTTTCTTATGGTACTTCACCCATGCACAGAACTGAATTTCCTCAAAAGATAACTTGACAAAAATCTTTGAATAAGCTAAGTGATGTTCAATCATCTAGCATGATAAAGCAATGTAATTTGGTTAGATGATAGTTCCGTATGAGAGAAACGGAGTGGGAGGGAAAATAGAATGAGCTTAAAAAATTATTTTCTCTTAAATTTACCTTTGTAGGAATCTGTCTTCATAGATACAGCTTTCTATTTGGACTACAGCTTGGAATCACTGAAGCAAACATTGCTTTATATCCACTGTGATACCAGATCAATGATGCGGTCGGTGCATTGAGCAAAAGGAGCTCGAGATTATGTTGCTGTTTTCTTTTACTGTTCAGTCAACAGAAAAAAGAGCCAAAAGGAAGGAAATAAAATACAAAAGGAGACATTTTCATCTCCTGTTTTCAGAGCTTTCGTTCTCCATTAACTCCCAGGGAACTAGTGTGCAATATCATGTAATTACCATTTTAAAAGGAAATTATAGAACTTTTTAAAAAAAAGCATCTAGGATGTTATGCATGTACAAATAACAAGGGCTTCTTTTTTTAAATTTTATTGTATTGAAGTATAGTTAATTTATCAAATACAATCTTGTGTTAATTTCAGTGCTGTACAATGTTGTGTTAATTTCAATGCTGTACAATGCTGTGTTAATTTCTGCTGTACAGCAAAGTGATCCAGTTATACATATACATACAGTTTCTCAAATTCTTTTCCATTATGGTTTATGACAGGATATTGAATATAGTTCCCTGCGCTCTACAGTAGGACCTTATTGTTTATCCATCCTATATATACTAGTTTGAATCTGGTAATCTCAAACTCCCAGTGCATCCGTCTCCTACCCTCCTTGGCAACCACAAGTCTGTTCTCTAAGTCTGTGAGTCTGTTTCTCTTTTGTAGATAAGTTCATTTGTATCATATGTTAGATTCCACAAATAAGTGATATCGTATGGTATTTCTCTTTCTCTTTCTGACTTAACATCACTTAGTATGATTATCTCTAGGTCCATCCATGTTGCTGCAAATGGCATTATTTCATTCTTTTTTATGGCTGAGTAGTATTCCATTGTATATATGTACCACATCTTCTTTATCCATTCATCTGTTGATGGATGTTTAGGTTGTTTCCATGTTTTGGCTATCATAAACAGTGCTGCTATGAACATAGGGATGCATGTATCTTTTCCAATTAGAGTTTTGTCCAGATATATGCCCAGGAATGGGATTGCTGGGTCATATAGTAACTCTATTTTTATTTTTTTAAGGAAGCTCCATACTGTTTTCCATAGTGGCTGCACCAATTTACATTGCCACCAACAGTGTAGGAGGGTTCCCTTTTCTCCACACCCTCTCCAACATTTGTTATTTGTAGAGTTTTAAATGATGGCCATTCTGACCAGTGTATGGTGGTACCTCCTAGTAGTTGTGATTTACATTTCTCTGATAATTAGCACTGATGAACATCTTTTCATGTGTCTATTGGCCATCTATATGCCTTCTTTGGAGAAATGTCTCTTTAGGTCTTCTGCTCATTTTTTGATTGTTGTTGTTGTTGTTATTGAGTTGTATGAGCTGTTTGTGTATTTTGTAAATTAAGCTCAACAAGGGTTTCTTTAATGAAGTTTCAGTTAGGCTGGTAATAATATTTGACAAGCATTAACACAGTATACCTTTTCCCATTCTTTTGACCTATTTGTGTCCTTATTTTTAAAGTGGGTTTCTTATAGTGATTATATAGTTGGGTTTTGCTTTTTTTTTTTTTTATTTGGGTGCAATCTCATCAATTCTGCTTTTTAATTGGGTTGTTTAAACCATTTACATTTAATGTGATTAGTGATATAGTTGGCTTAAAATCTACATATTTTGTGATTTGTTTTCAATTTGTCCCATTTCTTTGTTCTTTTCTGTCTTCTTCTGGATTGCTTTTAATTATTCCATTTGATCTCTTTTGTTGTCTCGTGTACTAGCTCTAACTCTTTGTTTTGCATTGTGAGTGGTTGTTTCATGGTTTATAATATACATCTTTAACTTGTCTTAGTCTACCTTCAGAGATATTATACCACTTAATATGTTTATAAGACCTTACAATATAATTCCATTTCCCACATACTGGACACTGTATTATTATTGTTATACGTTTTACTTCTATAGACATTATAAATCTCACACAACAGTATTATTTCTGTTCTAACAAGTCAGTCTTTTAAAGGTAATAAAAACTAAGAACAAAAATTATATTTACCCATTTCTGGCACTCTTCATTTCTTTGTGTATATCTAGATTTTCATATGGTTTTCTTTCTGCCTGAATGACTTTCTTAAATATTTCGTGTAGAGCAGGTCAGCTGATGATGAATTCTTTCAGGTCTTGTGTGTCTGAAAAGTTTGTATTTTGACCTTATTTTGGGGTATAGAATTCAAGGTTGACTTTTTGTTCCCCTTTCAGTACTTTTAATATGATGCTATGGTTTACATTGTTTCCAAAGACAAGTTCACTCTCATTCTTATTTTGTTCTTCTGTCCAAAATGTTTCTTTTTACTCTGTCTGCTTCTAAGACATTTTTCTTTTTCTTTTTTTTTTGTGGTACGTGGGCCTCTCACTGTTGTAGCCTCTCCCGTTGCGGAGCACAGGCTCCAGACACACAGGCTCAGCAGCCATGGCTCACAGGCCCAGCCGCTCTGCGGCATGTGGGATCTTCCCAGACCAGGGCACGAACCCATGTCCCCTGCATCGGCAGGCGGACTCTCAACCACTGCGCCACCAGGGAAGCCCTAAGACATTTTTCTTTATCATTGGTTTTAAGCAATTCAATTATGTTGTGTCTTAGTTAAATTTTCTCCATGTTTCTAGGTGCTTCTTGGAGTTCTAGATTTATAATTTTCATCAAATGTGGAAAAAAGCCAGCCATTACTTTTTCAGATGTTTTTCTCATACTCCTTTTCCTCTCCCTTGAGTGTAGTTTTTTCACAGGTCATTTTTGCTTCATTCATTTTTTTTTTTTTTTTAAATTTTATTTATTTATGGTTGTGTTGGGTCTTCGTTTCTGTGCGAGGGCTTTCTCTAGTTGTGGCAAGTGGGGGCCACTCTTCATCGCTGTGCGCGGGCCTCTCACTATTGTGGCCTCTCTTGTTGCGGAGCACAGGCTCCAGATGCGCAGGCTCAGTAATTGTGGCTCACGGGCCCAGTTGCTCCGCGGCATGTGGGATCTTCCCAGACCAGGACTCGAACCCGTGTCCCCTGCATTGGTAGGCAGATTCTCAACCACTGCGCCACCAGGGAAGCCCCATTCATTTTTTAAAAGTCTCTTTTTACTCTTTGTTTCATTCCTGAGAGTCTTTATGGCTATGGGACAAGTTCACTCATGTTTTATTTCTATAATGTCTAATCCACTAGTAATTCCATCTAACATCCAAGGTATTTTTTTTTATCTCAGTCATTTTTTTATCTCAGTCATATTGTTTTTAATCTCTAGAAGTTTGGTTTGATCTTTTAAAATATTCTTTTATGTCATAACATGTTCAATTTTTCATCTAGCTTTTTGAAAATATGGAATAAAGTTATAATAATCATTCTAACATCTTTGTCTATTAATTCCACCAATTGCATCATTTCTGGGTCAGTTTTGCTTGATTTGTTTTTATCCTCATTATAGGTCATATTTTCCTACCTCTTTGCATGCCTGGTAATTTTTTAAAAAATATTTTTATTTATTTTGTTGTGCTGGGTCTTAGTTGCAGCAGGCGGGCTCCTCAGTTGCGGCTTGCCTGCTCCTTAGTTGCAGCACATGTGCTCTTTAGTTGCGACCGGTGGGCTCCTTAGTGGCAGCTCACGGACTCCTTAGTTGTGGCACGCGAACTCTTAGTTGCAGTATGCATGTGGGAATCTAGTTCCCTGACCAGGGATTGAACCTGGGCCACCTGCATTGGGAGCGCCGAGTCTTAACCACTGTGCCACCAGGGAAGTCCCGTGCCTGGTAATTTTTGATTAGATGCCAGACATTGGGATTTTACCTTGTTGAGTGCTGGATAGTTTTCAAATCTTTATAAATATCCTTGAGCTTTGTTTTGGGATACAGTTAAATGACTTGAATAGTCTGATTTTTTTCTAGGCTTGCTTTTAAGCCTGATTAGGCAGCACCAGAGAAGCATATAGCTTGCATCTAATATTGCCCCCGTACTGAGGCAATACCTTCTGGACACTCTATTTGATATCTCATGAATTAAATGACTTCCCACTGGGACTGGTGGGAGCAGACACTGTTTCTGATCTATGTGAACTCCAAAGATTTTTTCCTCTGCTTCTTTTGTGTTCCATTTCTTTCTTTAGTCTCAGGTAGTTTCCTCATACACGTGTGCTGACCAGTATTACCCTGAAATTTCAACTGAGCTCTTCTGCAGTGTCTGTAGTTGTTTCCTCTCTTTACTCTGCCCCACAAACTCTAGCAGTCTTGTCCTCCCTGCTCTCTCAGCTTTATTTCTTCAACTCAGAGATACCACTGTGTCTCTCCTAGATTCCTCCTCTATGCGTTGCATCCTGGAAACTCTCTTCAGTTAGTTAGCTGAGGTATTATAGGACTTATCTCATTTGTTTTTCCCTCTCTTAGTAATCACTGTCCTGTGTTGCCTGATGTTCAATTTCCTAAAACTTTTTTTTCCCCACATATTTTATCTGTTTATAGTTGCTTTAGGTGAGAAGATAAATCAGTTCTCTAATCTCCATTGTGATTGATAGCAGAAATCTCTGTTAATCATACTGAAAGCTTGTCAACCTATCAAAGTACATTTCCAGAACTGGAAAAGTTTTACCTGCCTTTGCAGGAAATATATTGAATCTGATCAAGTTTTTCCATTATTTGGGTTCCCGTCTGTTAATTTGTCATCTGCTCAGAAAAATATAGCAAAAGGTATTCTATCATCAATTTATTAGTCAGTTATTTTATATGCAAAATTGGTACAATACTATCAGCCTTCAACTTTCATAGAGGTATATATATATATATATATATATATACCTTTTTCATTAAGATACACAGAAATATTCAACTTCAGGCAATGACTGAAAAAGCTTTGGAAATGGAACTTCATGAATGCAAACCATAGCAGTGTATATTTCATGGCTAAAACCTGAAGTAACAGTAGATCCTTCCATTTCTAAAATTCTCTCATTTTGTTTTTATGATAGCCTCAAAGAGGGACAAATTGTCTTTTTAATATTTGCTAAGTAGAACTCTTCAAAAATGAGTCAACCATGTTCAGCATAAATGGAATATCAAAGGCTTTTGTTAAAATGAAATAAAAGACTTAGGGATATAAATATTTCTTGAACAACTAGCATTGGGAATAAAAGACCAAGAGAAATAACAACAAATTAATTCCTTAACTGTGCTCTTTTTCAAGACGCTATTGGTTTTTGTGAGTTCTCTCTCTGTCTACAAGCATGTTTACATGTATGTAAAGCTATGTTTGTGTACGCATGTGTGTGTATGATATTATTACAATTGGAAGAACCGTGTGGATCATGTATTACCACTCTGATCACTTAGAGGAACCTCTACCTAATATAATGTCATGCCTCAAGTTACTGGCACAGGAGGACAGAGTACACATCTCCTAACCGCAAGTCCAGTAAAATTCCCTCTCTGCTTGTTTCTGTGTTTCTCCTTCATTCTTACAGTGGAGGAAAAATATCTGGAAAGATTTTACATTATTCTACGTCACAACTCATTTTTTCCCATGGAAATGATTTTTTTCTATCCATTAAAATAATTTACGTGAACAACAGGTTATTTGATAGTTGGGCATGGTTATCGAGGCCATGGCTTCATCGTATCATGTGATCAGTGTTGAATTACGAAACCATTTTATCTTAGATAGTAGTATCTGTATCATATTTTTTAATCCATCAATTTACAATAGTCATTAAAGATAGAGGGGACAGTTCCTTATAGTTTTTGGTACTTCTTACCAAAATAATTAACGCACTGGACATGTCATTTATCAAGCATTCCATCTGTCCTTCTGCATCTTCCATCCCTAAAATACAATAGCTCAAGAAACAGTTACAAACTGTATTTATTTGCTGATCACTCCTCAGCACTCAGGTCAGTAGTCTTAATGAAGTGATGTCTCTTCTCTACAAGAAAAAGTCTTGTGTTGCATGAAGTACAATTTTACAGAATAGGATCTTTGGTAGATAGAAGTGGCCACAAATACTTTACAGTTTCTCCTACCAAGAGGTGGAGTAATGTCCCTACTGCTTGTGTCTGGATTATCTTAAGACTCGCTTTGATCAGTATATTATGGTGGAAGTGACATTATGGGAGACCTGAGCTGAGGCCTTCTAAGGTTTTGAAGTTTGTTTTAGTTCTCCTAGGACCCTGTCTCCTGGAGGGTGAGAGAGACCCAGATACCTCAGTTATCTCAGTCATTCCAGTCGTCCCACCTGAGACCCCAGACATGTGAGTGAGCCCAGTTGACACCACATGGAGCAGAGATGAAATTGTTCCAGCTGAACGCATTCCAAATTGCTGACCTACAGAATCACAAGCAAATTTTTATTTTAAGCCACTAAGTTTTGTGGTAGTTTCTTACACAGCAAAGGCACGTATATACTGTACAGATGAAATGCCCTCCACTCTGCCTTCCTTTTTCCTTCCTTTTAATCAGCCTTTTTAATGACTTCAGTTTCTCTTCTCTGGCCCTTTAAAAATCTGTCATTTGTCGTATCATACTCTATGCAATCCATTTGCTATTAACTACTTATATAATGTTTTATAGGAGCGCAGTTTTTTTTTTTATTTTTTTTGGAGTGCAGTCTTTAAAAAAATCTGTTTATTTAATTCTCCTAGAACTCTTATGAAATAAATAGATGGCAGTGGTATTCCATTTTAAGACGATGAAGCAATGCTTTGCGTTAATATAATACCTTTTTTTAGAGAAGCTGACTTTGCTTTGTAGACATGATCTCACCATTCCTTTAACTGTGCAATGAGATAGATAAAATGTGATCAACAAACTTAATAACTTCATGGAATTTCTGGCGCTGTTAGTGTTCCTTTCTTTTGCTGAATTTTTATATATGATAAAATAGGTAGTCCATGTAGGAAATAATCACAAAGGCATAACAGAATGTTTTACTTTGTTTATACAGAACCAAAGGATAGGCACAGTTACAGATTTTTGAGTTTATTTGAGGAAGATAAAAACGATTTACCCTCTGGTTTTCCATTCCTAACGTTTTCCCTCTTAAGGTTTTGTCCTTTAGGACATCTGCTTTTGCTTTTAGGGATTGTGTGAATTGGTTAGCTGCTAAAATTTGTTTTATCTTAGAAAGTTTGGAAGGGGCGTGTTTGTTAACAAGTGTCCTTTGTTTCTTGGAATTGGAAGACCTGCCTCATGTTTCAAAAACACATTTAGTTGTCGCCACCACCTCATCACAGGACGTATTGTCTTCACATTCCTAAGCTCAAGTAAAGATTTGCCCTTAAATTTGTGACCTAGGAACATGTTCGTTTATGAGGAAAATCTATCCTCAGGTCTGTAAAACCACCAAAAAGGTATAAAATTTGTGTGGATATGCCTTTTTTTTTCCTGGAAAAGCATAGCTTTCATCAGTTTTCCAGCAAAACTGTTGCTCCCCAGTGTTTGAACCTGTATCCCAGGAGCTCAGATTTTATGACATTTCTCTATTCCTGCTTCGGTTCCACCAAGAATTATGCTCCCATAGCATCAGTCACATAATCTAAATATATAATTTCCTTTAAAAGAGTAGTCCATTCAAGGGCCCATAAAGAGCAAATGTCAGTATTAGGAAATTAACAGTGAAATCATGTCACGGAGGAAGTTGTTGTATACGTTATTGTCTTAGTTTGAGCTGCTGTAACAGAACACTATAGACTGGGTCACTTAAACAACAAGCATTTATTTCTCTGGAGTCTTCTGGAATTCTGGAGTCTGCAAGTCTAAGGTTAAGGTGCGAGCACCACTGGGTTCTTGGTGAAGGCCCTCTTCTTGGTTTGTATCTTCACATGGAAGAGAGCTCACTCTCTTACAAGGGCACTGTGCCCATCATGGGGGATAAATTCTCATGACCTAATTACCTCCCAAAGCCCCGACCTCCAAATGCCAACACATTCAGGCTTCAACATATGAATTTTGGGGGAACACAAACACTGTCTAAAGCGGATATTAACCCACATTATATTTCATTAGAATTATAGTGTAGTGTTTCTCAGACTGTGGTAGAGGAAAATCAGAATTACCTGGACCTTTTCACCAGACGAATGAACAGGAACTTTGAGGAACAAGGGCTTTGGAATCTGTATTTAGACAAATTTCTTTGATGATTTTAACATACATTGAAATTTGAGAACCACCAATAGACAGTATATTGGAAAACTACGATCTGTTTTTCTTTTTTAATGAAAAATGAATTCAAATACACAAAGAATATAGATCTATTTCAAAACACAGCAGGAGTTATAATCAGTGAGTCATGTGTTCAACCAAATAATTAATTTCATGCTGGATTTGGTTATGGTCTTTTTTTTTTTTTTTTAAAGTGAAGGGAAAACTGACATCCCCTTTGTTGAGACAGTTTATGAAATGCTATCTTTTGAGAGAACACTTAGATGGCACTGTGTCTGTCTGGTGGGAAAAGGTTTTAAGCTCTTGTCTGTTCATCTTGAGGTTCTGTTGCACTAGGGAATGAAACACTCAGTGTGTTATATCCACAGAAGCAGAAAGTACTTTCTTCCCCCAGCCCCTTCTTCCTAAGATGTCATATCTTGAAGAGAAACAAAACAGAAAAGGAACAAATTTATTCTCAGGGAGCTTGGAGGAGCATGAATTATTTATTCTCAGAAATTCTCTACTATCTTTGCATGAAAGAGAGCCCTATTATTAAAAGCGAATGTTTCGTTTTCTGCATGTCAATAACTGGGCGATCAGCTCGGACTGGCTGTTAGATAGCTCCCTCCTTGGAGACCAAGCTCCCCAAGGCAGCCTCTGCAGAAGCCAAGTTATTTTTAAGACAATAAAATCGTTGGAACTGATATATTAACACCCAAAATTGATGTGACAGAGGTCTGCCGCTGAGGCAGTCTAAAAGGAAGAAAAGGCCATTAAAATGATCCCAATTACCTTTTAATGATGAATTAACACATTTGCGTAAATCACAGCCCAGAGAATTTCTGGGTGCTTGTGCATGTGTGTGTGTAAATTGCCTATGTTTATGAGCCTTCCTATTTTCTCTCAGCTAGGTTGGGCGGAAATTCTTCACTACCTTCGTCCTGGAGCACAGGAAGTCAATTCTGGCCTGGGGAAAAATTTACATTTTCCCTTGGTAATCTCATTCCCTCCCCATGCCACACAGTTGTGCAAATGTGAACAATTGTTTTGTCTTTTCCAGTTCACACTGGGTTTCTCTAGAGCTGAAAGAGCATGGTGCTTCTTCGATACAATAAATTTTGGTTAGGAAGAGGCAGCTGGACATTTTAATCCCGGAGGGATAGAAGCTAAAAGGAGAATTACAGATTAGCCTTGTCATTCTGCTGGGCAGTGGCTTTGGGGGTTCTAGCTTCTGGTGGCCCACCTAGCAACCTGGTTCTCTTTGCTCTAGGGAAGGTGGTAAGCTGTTAGCATTTTATTCCTGGAAATATAATACTAGCTGTTTGGAATCAGCTCTTCTTGTCTTTTTCAGAGTTGAGGGAGACCCCGGCATTGGTATCATTGTTAGATAAACCCCTGTGTGTCCCATGTATGTATACTGTCCTGCTTCACTAGAGAAAAGGCCATGTTTGTTGACTTCCCTTTCTTAAAATAAGGAACCTTTTTTAAAAATAAATTTATTTATTTTATTTATTTATTTTTGGCTGCGTTGGGTCTTTGTTGTTGCATGCGGGCTTTCTCTAGTTGGGGTGACCGGGGGCTACTCTTTGTTGCGGTACGCGGGCTTTTCATTGCGGTGGCTTCTCTTGTTGCGGAGCACGGGCTCTAGGCATGCGGGCTTCAGTAGTTGTGGCACGTGGGCTCAGTAGTTGCAGCTCACGGGCTCTAGAGTGCAGGCTCAGTAGTTGCGGCTCACGGGCTCTAGAGCGCAGGCTCAGTAGTTGTGGCGCGCAGGCTCTAGAGCGCAGGCTCAGTAGTTGTGGCGCACGGGCTTAGTTGCTCCGCGGCACATGGGATCTCCCCGGACCAGGGCTCGAACCCATGTCCCCTGCATTAGCAGGCGGATTCTTAGCCACTGTGCCACCAGGGAAGTCTCCAAATAAGTAACCTTTTAAAGAAAAATGTCAAGGCTGGTGGAGGGCAAAATTTAAAGAAAATAGCTGATCTGCAGTGTCACAGCCCCCCTCCCCCATCTTAGACATTCCCACTCCCACAAGTGCTCACGGCCTCTGTGCCGCCAACAACCTTCCCCACTCTGATTTCCATGTCTCTTTCCTTTCTGTCTTCCTGTCATTTTCTTCTTATTATTTAAGAGCTTGATATATTTCTATGGAGCAAAAGATCAGAAACAACTCAAATGCCCATCAGTAGAGAGGGCTGGTGAAATAAAGTGTGGCACATCCAGTTAATGAAATACAGTGGAGCTGAAATAAAGGACGGACACGCTCCATCTCTCCATAAGAAGAGATCTCCAAGATTCACTGTTAAGTGCAAAATAAAAGGCACAGGGCAGTGTGTGTATTGTATCTTTCATGCCAAAAAAAAAATGGTGGGGGAATAAGAATCTGTATCCTTATTTACTTGTATATGCTTTAAAAAAAAAAAACCTGTCTGGAATGATACATTAAAAAAAAATGAAAAAAAGACAGCAACCCTAGTGACAGTGGCTAATGTGAGGCGGGGAGCGGTTAGCTGGGCAGAGATATTTCGCCAGCTCGTTTTTGGTTAACATTTATTTATCTTTACATGAAAAATGGGCTTTTCATTGAAGTATAACAGAATCATCAGAAAATCACAAAGAGCCTTAGTCTACGGCTCAAAGGGCTCATCTGTACAGTCAACACCCACACCTGGAAACAGAACGTACCAGCACGTCAGCAGCTTGCTGGATGCCAAGAACTCCTTTGCCTTAGTGGTCCTCCAGAGCTGCTCCTACTGGTTAAACATGAATCTGTAAAAAGAAGGAAAATCGTGACTCCCATACAAATATAAGATGCGTATGGGTCGACAATTTTGACTCATTAATTAAGGAGGAAACTGGTCAAATATAAAACAACAAAATAAAACCCAAAACCATTCCAAGGGAATCCAAAGAACGGACACACGGATAGCTAATTAGGAATGTTGAAATGAATTAGCTAAGAGACGCACAATTAGCCAATACGCACAGGGCAGTAGTTAACTACTCTTCACCTGACAAAATTCATTTGTGCGAGTATAGACCAGAATATTTTGTATTACTATCCGTTGTCTACAACATATAGAGCTATAAGGTAGCTCTAAAATGATGAAAGGCACCGGACCCTGTAGAGACTCAGTAATTTTTTTTGCCCATTGCAAGTCCTTCCCTATTTTTTCTGACATATCAGGCAGTAATTTTGTCTGGTTTTAAACGTTAAATGAATAGACTCATACATCAAAGTTCTGGTTGCTTTCTTCAATGTGGTGTTTATTAGATTGTTTGCTTCATCGTGTACAGTTTTTGTAAAATTCATCTTCATTGTGTGAATATATCACAATTTATTAACTGTTGTTCATGGACACTTAGATTTTGTTTCCTATTTTGAGCTAAGAAACTAACTCAGAGGTTGGTTAACTTTTTCTGTAAAGGAACAGATGAGAAATGTGTTTGGCTTTGCAGGCCTTTTGGTTTTAGTTACAACCATACAATTCTGCTGTTGTTACAGGAAAGCAGTCATAGTCAATACATAAATGAACAGATGTGGCTGTGTTCCAATAAATCTTTATTTACAAAAAGAGGTACAGGGCCGGATTTGGAGAGCAGACTGTAGTTTGCTAACCTCTGACCAAACCTTCTATATAGGTAAAACTTACTGCTTATTTTAATATAACTTCACTATTTCAGGAATCATTTGACCTGGTAGGTATAAATTACAAATAACTTTATTGTTTACGGAACTTACCAAGAATCCCATTTGAACAAAAATCGGACTGTTCGCCTTTTCAAGCAATAGCACCAAAGGATGGTTTACTTTCCAAGACTCTTTGAAAGCCTGAACTCAAAATACTTGCCTTCCTATGTCCATCAATCCTAAATGATTATATATATATATATATATATATATATATATGTTTTTTAAATTGGGGTATAGTTGCTTTACAGTGTCTTGTTAGTTTCTGCTGTACAAAGAAGTGAATCGGCTGTATGTATACATATCTCCCCTCCCTCTTGGACCTCCCTCCCACCACCCCCGCCCCATCCCACCCATCTAGATCATCACAGAGCACCGAGCTCTGTGCTGTACAGCAGGTTCCCACTAGCTATCTGTTTTACACGTGGCAGTGCACATATGTCAATCCCAATCTCCCAATTCACCCCACCCTGCCAACCCCGTGTCCACATGTCCGTTCTCTACATCCACGTCTCTATTCCTGCCCAAATAGGTTCATCTGTACCATTTTTCTAGATTCCATATATATGTGTTAATATACGATATTTGTTTTTCTCTTTCTTACTTCACTCTGTATGATAGACTCTAGGTCCATTCACGTCTCTACAAATGACCCGATTTCATTCCTTTTTATGGCTGAGTAATATTCCATTGAGTATATGTTCCACATCTTCTTTATCCATTCATCTGTTGATGGGCATTAAGGTTGCTTCCATGACCTGGCTATTGTAAATAGAGCTGCAGTGAACATTGTGGTACATGACTCTTTTTGAATTATGGTTTTCTCTGTGTATATACCCAGTAGTGGGATTGCTGGGTCATATGGTAACTCTATTTTTAGTTTTTTAAGGAACCTCCTTACTCTTCTCCTCAGTGGCGGTATCAATTTACATTCCCACTAACAGCGCAAGAGGGTCCCCTTTTCTCCACACCCTCTCCAGCATTTATCGTTTGTAGATTTTTTTGATGATGGCCATTCTGACTGACCTGTATGTATCATCTATTAAAAAATTAAATTACGATGCAAAAAACAAGGATTAAAAAAGCAGAGTCAATATAGTCAAAATGTGTGTTTATCTAGCCATCAATAAAGGAAAAACTATTTTATGGACAAAAATATCCTGGTTTTTCAAAAAATGTAGGTTATGCTGAAGCAAATCTAGTTCTTCAAGGTCTGCTGCAGCTATAGGACCACATATACCACAAGAGCCTTTGAATCTTTCTGCTCTACTTCCACGTTCATTAAGCAACACTCTCAGTTATGAATTCCTAATTGAGAATTCAAGATACCTTGCATGCTAGACACCCCTTATACTTTGCCTCACATCCTTTTGGATCCACTTCCGATTTCAACTATAGCTAGAGGACCTAGTTGTAATCGGTGCAGGTTTTGTTTTATTTTATTTTATTATTATTTTTAAAATTAATTAATTTATTTTTGGCTGTGTTGGGTCCTCATTGCTACACGCAGGCTTTCTTTTAGTTGCGGTGAGCGGGGGCTACTCTTTGTTGCGGTGCGCGGGCTTCTCATTGCGGTGACTTCTCTTGTTGTGGAGCACGGGCTCTAGGTGCGTGGGCTTCAGTAGTTGTGGCTCATGGGCTCTAGAGCGCAGGCTCAGTAGTTGTGGCGCACAGGCTTAGTTGCTCCATGGCATGTGGGATCTTCCCGGACCAGGGCTCGAACCCGTGTCCCCTGCATTGGCAGGCGGATTCTTAACCACTGCGCCACCAGGGAAGCCCTAGGTGTAGGTTTTGACTCCCATTGTGCTGATGGTATCATGCCTCAAGCAAGCCTTGTGTGACCTTACTTTTGGCCCTAGGGCTTCTTCAGTGACACAGCGTGCATGGGACACAGAAGGGAGCCCTGAAGGGGGAATGTTGGAAGTTAGCGTTTGCGGGGGCAGTGCTCAACCAATGATGGGTAAATGCTTCTCCCAAGTAAGGGGTCAGTTCCTGAGTCAATCCTAGCCCCTGAACCAGTTCCAGGAGGCTTTATCTTAATACTGACCTGGGGATTTTTGCAGAAACTGACGCCTGTGGCCTGTGATTTTTATTTTGGCCAGCCAAAAAATTAATTCTGTTATTTTACTAACACTATGTGGGTTATTACATTCAGGAGTTGTACCTGACGGACCTGTAAAGTCTTTTAATTTTCGTGAAGTGTTGTTTCAATCCACTCCAGCACCGTGAGTTTTATTTTCATTTTCCCCATCAGAATCAATCACTAAGGTTTGCTTTTTTTTTTGTCTTTTTCTTGATCTAATATTCACATCGTCTGAATCAGAACTATATTCTGAAGAACTCTCATCTTCTGAGACACTAGGACATATGTCGCTCGGACAGTCAGAGAAAGTATCTGCATAAAATTCACTGAAAAATTCTTCTTCACTCAAAATTTGGCGATGCGTCATTTTTGAAAATTTTATGGTAAGAAACTTGCATTTACAATATACACGAGGTTGGAACAAAAACCTAAGGGAGCAAAATGTGAATGATAATAACAGTCATAAGTTGTATAGTGGACCCTTGATCAATTTTAAGCTCTAACAACTTCTCATGGTGATGTTAATTGTATCACTCCCTAAAAACGTATTGATACATCTCTGGTCAATAACATTTGGGTAAAAAAAGACGTGTTACTATGTCTCTGGTCAATACTGTGTTAAGCAGCATAAAAGTTGGGTTCTTTTATCCTTTAACCCCAGCACAAATGTGATGTCTGGGATCCATATTCAGTTGCATACATTTAAATTCTGGAAAAATGTAAATTCTGTGTGAAGTTTGGAGCCTGAAGGCGGAGCCAGAGAGGAGAGCTGATTCCACAGTCCCTCTGAGTCTCTCATCTGTGAATAGTGACTGCAAACCCTGTCTAGAATTTGGACGGTCCTATGGGAGATGCTGCAGTTCCAAGCCCACACATTATGCCTGTACACCAGTTTCTGGCAAGTAGACACGAAGAATGCCCCAACGGCACGCTAGCGTGATAACTGGGATGGTCTGCTTCCTGCTTTCAGGGCAGCCAGGCTGTTGGCCTCCAGTGGGACTCCGTCTTATACGAGCTATTTCACAAACCTTCACACAAAGCAAGTTCCTCATACAATTACAGCCTTCACTTCCACAGTGCCCTTCCTACTGTTTATGAACATTTCCACCACAATATCTGACCTGACCTTAAAGACGCCCTCTGCTGCCCTCTGTGTGCGAGAACAAGGACAGGTGTGGAGCCCAGCTTGGAAGCACCCCACTAGAGGAAAGGGATCCAGATATCCAGACAGAGGCCTGGGTTTGGCTCTTCTTATGCCATAGACATGTTCTTTGAGCACAAAGCTAGGAAAGTTCCTGGACGCCTGTCAAATATTTCAGGTCAAAAACGGGGAGATATCTTTTCTCTTCCCTCCTTCAGGTGTATATTGGAAGACCCTGTCTGGGCCCTGCCTTGTACCCCAGATTCAGCATGACCTGCTCAAGGGCTTCAAAGTGTGCAGGATCTGGTGGAACGGGAGGTCTGTGCACTTGGAGACTGTGCCTCGAAGCCCACGTTTCACCTTCAGCGTATGAATACTACGTAGGAGACTTTCACTGGGCCCATCCAGAGAATCCCTGGCCCTGTCCTATTAGAAAGCCCAGATTCTATCTGTCATATTCTTTGCACCTCTTCTTCTTTGTAGTTCTGTGAGTTTTTTTCTTTCTTTTTAAAATGTCTCCTTTTCTGTTTCCCTCTCTTCTTTTTCTCCCTTTGTTGGCAATTACTACGTTAGGCTTCTATTGAATAGAGTTCCATGTTTCAAATGCTTAATTTAAATATAATGAGGGCAGCTTTGATTCCAGTATAACTTGTGGAATATTGTAAGCAAGTGTGTGCTTCTGGTTAGAAAGCTCTGTGATCTCAGGTGAAGCGATTTTTGTTCTGGATCTGGGAGCAATCCCATTCAATAGTTGGGTTCTGATCCTATCACTGTTACTCCTATTCAATGCTGCTTTTCTTAGTGTGACAGATGTGAACTGCTCTATGACAGTGAGGTTGTATCCGTCAGGGTCCCAGCGGGAAACAGAAGACGTACTTGAAACACATTAATTCAATAAAAGTTTATTCTCAAAGGCCCTATTTTAAAAGGTATGGTACAGGGGAACCACAGGGAATGGTGTAGTAACCTGGCCTAGCAGAGGTGGAGGTGTTACTACCCTCAGGCCTACGGAATTTAAGAGAGAGTGGTATAGCTTTAGCTTCCTGGAGAATAGCCGTAGCCTTTGCAGGGGCGTAGCCAGCTGGAATTTACCTCGCAGGGAGGGAGCCTCTATTCTTCACAGAACCACCAGGGCTGCCCATTCACTGAACTCAACTGAAGCCAGAGGACTTTGACATCATCCACAGGTCAGCTGCCTGGGAGCAGAGATCAAGACGGAGGAGAGAGGAGAGTGGCTCTGGAGAGGCAAATGGGAGCTGTCTGGCACAAGGGTACAGGTTTTTCCAGTCCATATGAATCTAAGTCATGATTAAATATCATTGAACCTCACCACTGTGGGTGAGGAACCCAATATTATTAGTCAACCCCTATTTTGGGTTACATAGGGAGCAACTTCTGTGGTCCTGACAAGATGTCCTCTGGCAATCACTCCTGGCTGCACACATGCCCTGTGGAAGGCTGGTCCTCCTCTTGGAAACCGTGTACCTTCTTCTATTTCCTATTACTCATGGTGGTCCCTTCACCTGCACTCAAATCACACAGTCTCCTTCATTTCCCCCTTTTGACAATCTGGCTAAATCTCTCAGTGGACTTAGATCAGCATCGTAACAGTCACATCCCTACAGGGACCAGACAGGTATCAAGTGAGTGTTGGGGGGTGGGGGGGGCGGTAAGTATAGGGTGGAGCTGTGAGTCAGAGAAATGTTTCACATTCCTTTTACCCTATGGTCAGGTAAATCACCCAGCAAACATGATGCTTAAATGACAGCTGAAGCTTGAATTCAAGAAATACTGGGGCACTGGCTTCTCCGCTTTAGCTGTTTGCTGTCATTTGGGAATATAGGCTATTTTAAGACACACTGGTAATTCAGATTTTCAGGTAAAACCTCTCAATTTTTAAACACTGACAGTGGGGAGCTATGGAAAGGTATGAAGACAAATACTACAGTGTCACATGGAGGAGATGAAGAAATAAACTTTTTTTTGAGGGGGGATTTGCAAAGCTGAAGGTCAAGAAGAATAGGCATGTAGTCCCCTGTCCTTTCATCACCCCACATGGGAGGGTGCTGGGTCAGGCGAAGCTGCTGGACACACAACTTCCTTTAGAGGAACTGTGTACACCTGCTACTTCTAATAATGCAAGTGTGAAAAACCAGCTGGGTGTAGGGAATAGAATTTTGAGCATAGGCACCAGGCAGCGTGGAGTAAATACCGGCTATGCGGGGAATTGTTGGGAAATGCCAGCTGTTACCTGGAAAAGTCATAAGAAGGTGGATTTGCGCTCCTGACAGAAGGAAGCCCTGGTCCCATGGA
This sequence comes from Stenella coeruleoalba, assembly GCF_951394435.1. Lineage (NCBI taxonomy): Eukaryota > Metazoa > Chordata > Mammalia > Artiodactyla > Delphinidae > Stenella > Stenella coeruleoalba. Next base: position 5,348,226 of record NC_137149.1, read on the forward strand.
AAGTTACACTCACCAAGTGCTGGTCAGCTCATTGCTAAGACCTTGAGCTCCGTGGGATAATCCTGTTTATTTCTCTGCACTGCCGCTAATTTACAAATCTTGAAACACTGAATACACGTCAAACAAACAAAACCTGTCTTTGGGCCACCGGTTTGAGGACTCTTGAGCAGACATTAGAAACAAAAATGCCTACTTGGGGACTTTCTACAAAGGTGAAGACCTTCCTTATATCTCCTTTTCAACCCTCACACCAAAAAGGCATCCTCCTTTCCCCTGAGGTCAGGGAAAACCCAAATATTTGGAAGAAAAACTAAATGACTATTCTTCTGGGGAGGAGACGGATACCTTTCATTGAGTTCCGATGAGTCGGCAGCAGATAAAAAGCAAAACACAAGTAATTTTTCAATACCCTGTTATAGTAGATTCCTTTTATTTTTTAACATCTTTATTGGAGTATAATTGCTTTACAGCATTGTGTTAGGTTCTGCTGTATAACAAAGTGAATCAGCTATATGTATACATATGTCCCCATATCTCTTCCCTCTTGCGTCTCCCTCCCTCCCACCCTCCCTATCCCACCCCTCTAGGTGGTCACAAAGCACCTAGCTGATCTCCCTGTGCTATGCGGCTGCTTCCCACTAGCTAGCTATTTTACATTTGGAAGTGTATATATGTCCATGCCACTCTCTCACTTCGTCCCAGCTTACCCTTCCCCCTCCCCGTGTCCTCAAGTCCATTCTCTAGTAGGTCTGCATCTTTATTCCCATCCTGCCCCTAGGTTCTTCATGACCTTTTTTTTGTTTAGATTCCATATATATGTGTTAGCATATGGTATTTGTTTTTCTCTTTCTGACTTACTTCACTCTGTATGACAGACTCTAGGTCCATCCACCTCACTACAAATAACTCAATTTCATTTCTTTTTATGGCTGAGTAATATTCCATTGTATATATGTGCCACATCTTCTTTATCCATTCATCTGTCGATGGACACTTAGGTTGCTTCCATGTCCTGGCTGTTGTAAATAGAGCTGCAGTGAACATTGGGGTGCATGTACCTTTTTGAATTATGGTTTTCTCAGGGCATACACCCTGTAGTGGGATTGCTGGGTCATATGGTAGTTCTATTTTTAGTTTCTTAAGGAACCTCCATACTGTTCTCCATAGCGACTGTATCAATTTACATTCCCACCAACAGTGCAAGAGGGTTCCCTTTTTTCCACACCCTCTCCATCAAGTAGATTCTTCTTTTTATTTTTTTTTAATTAATTAATTAATTATTTTTTGGCTGCATTGGGTCGTCGTTGCTGCACGCGGACTTTTTCTCTTTCTTGTGGTGCGCGGGCTTCTCATTGCAGTGGCTTCTCTTGTTGTGGCGCCCGGGCTTCGTTGCTCCAGGACATGTCCAATGCGGGGCGACACGGGTTTGATTCCCTGGTACGGGAAGGTCCCACATGTCCCGGAGGGATCTTCCCATACCAGGGAATCAAACCCGTGTCGCCCCTCATTGGCAGGCAGATTCTTAACCACTGCGCCACCAGGGAAGTCCCAAGTAGTTATTTATTTATTTTTTTTTTTGCGGTACGCGGGCCTCTCACTGTTGTGGCCTCTCCCGTTGCGGAGCACAGGCTCCAGACGCACAGGCTCAGCGGCCATGGCTCACGGGCCCAGCCGCTCTGCGGCATGTGGGATCCTCCCGGACCGGGGCACGAACCCGTGTCCCCTGCATCGGCAGGCGGACTCAACCACTGCGCCACCAGGGAAGCCCCCAAATAGATTCTTAATAAAAGACTTTTCTCTCCCAGTAGTGTTGAACGATAGTCAGGATTGAGGCTACGAAGAACAAAGAGCTTTATCTGGGGTCTTAAGAATTGCAACTCAAGAGGCTAAGATTTGGATAAAACCCAGAGTGTTCTATGGAAGAGAAAGAGTCAGGGGCTTAAAGAGACAAAAGCCACAAGGTTGTTAAAGTTGCCTGACAGGAAATGTGATGGCCTCCGATGCAAGTTGGTAAATATCTGTCCTTAAGGAATCACTAGTTGCTCTAGGGTAAGTGTCTGATAAGCATCTTGAGTAGGACAATGGGTGGTTGAAAGCTCAGATTCCATGCAGGCTGAGTTGTGCAGAAGTCACGTCCCCTCAATGCCCTCCCTGTTCCATTTTAGGGAGCTCCCTTAGCAATACCAGTAGATAAATTAGAATCTTTAAAACTGACCAGAGAAGGAGAATGTCCTTACGGGAGGAAATGACCGGACTAAGGGATCCTCTCCTTTTATTTTTATTTTTTGGAGTACTTGCTCACGACTGCTGTGTTGCCCCCGTTCACTGGGTGTGGGCAGCAGCTACTACTCCCTGTTAATGCTCTAGACCAGACGTTGATTCAACCCCTTTTTCTTTGTCTCCATAGCACAGCTAGACAGGGCTGTCCTAGTTAACTAAGACTGTAGTGATGTCATAAGAAAATATTCATTCACTCATCATTTAACAAACATTTATTTGTGCTTCCTGGGTGTCAGGCATTGTGCTAGGTTTAGAGATGTATTGGTGAGCAAAACAGACACAGTCCCTCCTCTCCTGGTACTCCTCCAGGGCTCATCCAAAAAGGGTGGTATAAATTGGATAATCTTAATTCCAATACATGTCTTGCTCAACGTCCTATGTTCTATTATACAGAACTTTCTTAGCCCCTGGCCTTTTTCCAGGTGGTGGAAGCTGCCTTACTTATCCTTGGCTACATGGATATCCAGTCTCCTCAGAATTCAGGTGCAAGAGAAGAAGCAGCAGGCTTGTTCACTGTCCAGACTCCGTAAGTCAGCCTCATCCAGCTTAGTCTCCTTTTCGAAGACACTTGTCCTTCCCTGGGCAGACTTTCCCCACCCACGAGTGTCCTCAGCTACTTCCAAGGGATAAACATATCCGAATGCAACATAACAACCCTGGATACATAACACAGAAATAGAGTTGTGGTGAGGTGTCTCTTCACAAGTATGTGCTTCGAATTTCCTCCTTTTAAAGAGACAAGGAAGGATAGGGAGGGTGGGAGGGAGACGCAAGATGGAGGAGATATGGGGATATATGTATATGTAGGTCTGATTCACTTTGTTATAAAGCAGAAACTAACACACCATTGTAAAGCAATTACACTCCAATAAAGATGTTAAAAAAATAAAGGGACAAGAGTTGACATGATATTGCAGAAAAACAATACAGTCGATCAGGTCTGGAACCTATCATCTCTGAATAGTACTTTCAATAGGCATATTCTATTTAGTTTAACATTTGGAAATTAAACTTAACAGCTCTTTGATGTTTGGCATAATTTTCAAGAAATACTGAGCACTGACTTCCATGGGGTAGAAGAGTATTTGTAACTGATCTAAAAATTAACTTGCCACTCATTTTGAATTCGACCAATATCGAGCCCATATTTTGTATCAGATACTGTGCTAGGTATGGAGGGTGTAGCAAAAGACTCAGGAACATATATATGAGAACTATATTATATATAAGGAATTTAATAAATAATTATAAAATATATAGCATGAGTATATATATGTTTGTATGTAACACGTGTAACTGGATCAGTCAGAATTCATTTGGAAAAGCAGAGTCACTCTTTGTATTGTGGCATAAAGAATGAATTATAGGAATAAGTCCTTATGCAACTGTGAGAAGAGCTTGGGAGGTGAAGGTCCAGAAATGGGAGTCAGATCAGGGAAGAGTCCTCGGTCTGCCCCGGAGCCCTGCATGTGTGGCCAAGCTGGAGCTTCCACATCAGGCTCTTGCATTGGAGGAGCACGTGGTGGGGCCTTGGGGAAATTGTTGCCCCTGGGGGCCCACAGCTCTGTGTCTGATCGTCACCCTGGGGCCATTGCTGGGCATGGAAGCCAGCAGTCCGGAAGAAGAATTAAATGCAGAGCAGAGGGGCCAGAGAGCAGACGTTGCCTCTGACCATGACCATATCTGACTGTGTTTACACTTTTACTCCTGCATTCCAAATTTTTGTACAGGTTCCTTTATTTTGTCCACCGTACTTGGAACCATACAGAGAAGGCTATTTTGGGGAAGCATAGTTTGCATCTTTAATCAACTCGACACTGCACAGCACAGCAAAATAATTCTATAAGTAAAGGGTTCGACACTGCACAGTTCAGCAAAATAATTACACAAATAAAGGGTACTCAAATCTTTGGCATAAGGAGTATTTTGAGCTGAAGTATTTGAAAAATAGCAGATGCAGGCAGAGGTTTCCTCTGCCTGAGGACAGATACTCCCAAAGGGACTAAATGGTCATCATTCCCCTCCCCGGGAGTTTCATCAACTTGGGAAGATTGACTTTTATCACAGGAGAGACTAGGAGTCTCACCACTTTACCTTCTTTACCACAAACCGACAAACTTTGTCACAAATGATCGTACCTCCCATCTATTCTTCTAAGGGCCCTTTCCTGTTTACCTAGAAATCATTTACTCTCCCTTGAGTGGTTTACATCTCCAGTCCCTTTCCCCGATTAAGTCAGAACATAAGCTCTCTCCAACCTCAGCACTTTTTTAGGGGTACTCACTTTTTTTCATGTGATGCTCCCATGCGTGTAATATTAAAAATGAATGAATTTGTATACCTTTTCTCCTGTTAATCTGCCTATTGTCAGTGTATTTCATAGACCCAGTTATTAAATATTGGAGCGTAGAGGGATGTCTTTCCTTCCCTACGTGAGGACTGTCACACACACCATGCTGGCCTCTTGTGATTTATTACAAAACTTTCCTGAAACGGCGCCGTGAATACATTTACATGGACACTATGATTTCTAAGAGGACGTTGTTACCGAGTCCAAGCTTGCTCTGCTCGCCGCACGACAGGCCAATACATCGGGAGATGAGGTCCTGAGGCAAGGAATACGACTTTATTCGGAAAGCCGGCAGACCGAGAAGGTCCCACCAAAAAACCGTCTTATCTGGGTCCGGATGACAGTTTCTTTTATAGAATCGGAGAGGGAAGTAAAGTAAAAAGGCAGAGAGGGAGAGGTGGGGAGGAAGTAAAGTAAAAAGGGCAGACCTCTCCGGGAATGGCCAACCTCGGGAGGGGATGTGTTCATTTCTCCTGTCTTGCAGCCATTCACAGGTGGGTAGGGTTCCCTGCAGCAGGCCGTGATATATGATTATAATAACAAAAGCAAGGAAAAGCAAAGGCTAAAGTCAAAGAAACGGATCCAACGTGGAGTCCAAGTTGTCTCTTCCCTGTTACAATGTTACTCTTTTCAGTAATAACTTATCTTACAGTGATGCTGAGTAGGAGTTTTTAAAGCAACCAGAGAGTCTAATAGATTTTTGTCTCTCTTAGGTGCAGATCGGCAGAAAATCTTCTTGATCACGAGTGCTTAAAATAGCGCGTGTAACCCCGTGACATAGTGTACAGTTTCCGCCATTTCAGAGCCTCTGTGGATGTCAGCCGACTTCCCATCAGTTAGAAACACTCATAAATCACAAGTTCTTGTTGTCTTGTTAGGTGTTCAGCTCTTGTTGGGCGAAGTCCATTTAGAGAACACGCACACCTTTGTTTAACTCTTACGCCCCCCAGAGAACAGGAAACAAATATCCTTGTTCTCAAACGACAATAGGTTTTACTTGGCAAGTGCTACAGAATCTGAGGCAAAAGGAGTCCTCAGGGATTTTCCTTAATGACTGCTGTCAACTCATGACTACAGAATCCTCGAGGTTCTTGGGTAAATACTGCTACAACAAACGCGTAATTACAACGAAAGGAATTTCAGACTTTCTTTCATTCACAATTTCTTTCTTGAATTGAAAAGGGAAGGTCATCTCTTATATTCTGAAAAGCTTGCTCCAAGGCTCCTTTCACTTTATTTGATGACAAAAGTCTCCAGGTGATGCAGGGGCAGAAACCGGAGGGAAAGGAAAGAACTGGGTTTCCATCCACAGTGTTTACCATCTGCGGCTTTGGGCTGTTAACCATTATGGGATTGTTCCCTCTTTTTTTGCCAAATGGGGACCTTAAAGGATTTTTGTGAGGACTAAATGCGATAAGTAATTCAAGTACTTAGTTAATTGTAAGTACTCCACAAATGTTAATTTCTTTACTAGCTACTCAGTACAAAGTTATTTTATCATGGGAATAATGTATCCTTCTCTCCTAAAGCTATCTATCACGAAGACGCTTTTGGGGCATTGATTATCCTCATAAATAAAGACTGATGCTTCCTGTATGGGTAATAATAGATTTGCCTAAGTTTCCTCACTGCTTTTTGCATTGAAGAGGGACCATGGCTACTACAGGTTGTCAGAATAACAGGGGTTGAAGTAAATGTTTAGGCTCCATCTTCCGCTCCTGCCTGGAATGCCATGTGAGCAAACAGAACTTTCACGTTTCTGTAAATGCTCTGTTTGACCAGAAATCCAGTATTTCCAGTCAGCCAATCTCTAAATGCCAAGCCAACTCCGGACTTTATGCATATTTCCTTGATCTTTCTAAATAAGGTCAGATACGCAACCCTAGCCAATCATGCCCCGTTTCCACCCTGCTGTTTCCAACACTCTGTAAAACTCACTCTTGTCCACAATCCCTCAGGAGGAGGGCTCCACTGCCTGGGAGACAACGTACCGCCTAATCCGTGGATTGCTTTTTTCCTTGAATAAAGGACATCAGCCTCATGACTAAATTTTAGTTTTGCCATTTGACAGAGGCTACTGGAAAGATGGGAAAAAAAATCTCACTAGGCATGTTCTGGAAGATGATTGATATTTTTTATAGAATGATAGGAATATTGTATTGCTTAACAGCAGGAAGAAGGTCTGAAGTTAATCTGTTCAAATCTCAGACAGTCAGCCATTGGATTGATTCCGTCATGTATAAGTGGAGACGGTTGTTTACTGCTACGGAACATAACCAACCACTGATTGACTAGACTTCTAAACGGGCATGCTTGTGCTTTCTCCACTCCAGATCCAGGTCAAAAAACATCTTGATGTTTACCTCTTATTCTCGACACCCATAGAAATATTTCTTTTCTTTTTTTTAAGACACATGCACCCCAATGTTCATTGCAGCACTGTTTACAATAGCCAGGTCACGGAAGCAACCTAAATGCCCGTCAACAGATGAATGGATAAAGAAGATGTGGTACATATATACAATGGAATATTACTCAGCCATAAAAAGGAATGAAATTGGGTCATTTGTAGAGACGTGGATGGATCTAGAGACTGTCGTACAGAGTGAAGTAAGTCAGAAAGAGAAAAACAAATATCGTATATTAACGCATATATGTGGAACCTAGAAAAATGGTACAGACGAACCGGTTTGCAGGGCAGAAATAGAGACACAGATGTAGAGAACAAACGTATGGACACCAAGGGGGGAAAGTGGCAGGGGGTGGTGGTGGTGGTATGAACTGGGAGATTGGGATTGACATGTATACACTAATATGTATAAAATGGATAACTAATAAGAACCTTCTGTATAAAAAAATAAATACAATAAAATTCAAAAATTCAAAAAAAAAAAATAAAATTGCCAGTTCGAATAAAAAGAAATCTTTCTTTTTTAAATTTTTTTTAAAGTTTAAATTTTTTTTATTTTTTGAATTTTATTGTATTTATTTTTTATACAGCAGGTTCTTATTATCTATTTTATACATATTACTGTATACATGTCAATCCCAATCTCCCAGTTCATGCCACCACCACCACCCACCCTGCCACTAGAAAAATTTCTTGACTGAAAAATCTCATATTCCTGTTAAAAACAAAGGAGCCTAGGGAAAAAAAATCAAACAAACCCACATGAGTCCTGTAGTACCGCAAATAAAATATTTTCCTTATGTTTATGCAGATGAATATAAGTTTCTAGCTAGGATATTTCATTGCCAGATTATTCTTCACAATCCTGGGGGAACTCAGATGTGAGCCAAACTCCCGACTTACGTTAGGTCTCCTTGGAAATTATTTAAATAAGACATAATGTACCACTGAGGCTATAATTTACTTTCATGTTATGTTCTTACTGTAAAAGAGTTAAATAGCTTCTTTTTTTTAATTTTTGAATTTTATTTAATTTATTTTTTTATACAGCAGGTTCTTATTAGTCATCAGTTTTATACACTATCCCCAGTAAATAGCTTCTGAGTCTAGCTTGTGAGTTAGGAGAACTTGTCTCTATAGATTTAATCATTAAAGTTTATATAAATTTACATACGAAATTATATTGTAATCCCAAATCATGCACATTAACATATCAGATATTTTAACTTTTACCGGGGCCAGAACGAGACAGAAGTTCCTTAATCGAGATGGAAGTCTGTATTAAAATGATTTGAACTGCGGTTGGGCTAAAGACCTTTGGACAAGGAGTCAGGAGACCTGGACACGCCATGTCCCCTTTCTGGGTCACGGTAGCCTTGTCTATAAAATGAACAGGCTCTTCTGATGGCCTCGGGTGTGATGGTTATAGGAAATCACCTTCAGCACAAGCACGGGAAGATATCCTTGCGGATGAGGTTTTCTCAAATAAGAAATGCAATCCCCCTATCCCCACTTCATACTATTTTCATTGATTTTATGATAGAAAATCCACTCCAAGTCTTTTGTCTAGCCTCTTAATAATGGTTCACTTCTTAGCCCTTGAGATGGGTACTAGGGCAAAAATAAAAAATCACAAAATAAATGGAGTTGGAAGGGATCGTGACAGATCGTCTGGCCTGGCCATCTGCAATTGCAGCTTGCTTCAGTGTCCACTCGCTCTATAAATAACCAAAGGACCCGGCCAACTCCGCATCACTTTGACATGGCCCAGAGTGCCGGTCAAACTTAGGAACTTTCCTTTATTTACTCTTGGAACTCTTTCGCTTGACTTGGCCGCAGCTTCTGGAAAACCATCTGATTCCAGAATGGAATCTGAAACAAATAAGTGTAGAAAATTGGGTTCTCTAGGCAAGGAGGCAATCAGGGAATCTGGCATCAACTGTCTCCATTTCTACCTCTGTGTTTATCTTGAGGGCAGTCCCATCTCTGCCTCCAAACTCTTGTTTCGTCCCCATTTCTTTGGGGCTTAAAGAGAGAATGCACAGAGCTTAGCACAGTGCTAGGCCTGGAGTAACAGCTGCAGAATGTCTTTGCACAACTTCTGCAATGTCAGTCCCTTGTGTCTTGTTTCCTGCTGTTTTCTGCACACCTAGAATAGTGCCTGGTGCATCGGGGGTGCTTGGTAAATACCTTGTGAACTTACTGACTTGCTTATGTGTTCTCTCCTCCCTCTCTTTTTCTCTGTCCCTCCACTCTCTTTTTGAGTATCCGTTTCTCTCTCTTTTTTTCTCACTTGAAGAATCATTAAAGGAAAAAGGAGATTGGTAGGGGCACCCTTCTTCGGTCACTGGTCATGGACTAGAAAAATGGAAAATTTTGGTGAGTGTGTGCACTGGACAGGACGAAGGCGCTTCTAGGAGAGCTATTTCTCCAGCTTATTTGTGAGCCAGGATTCCCAGAGGAAAAGGCTCATATAAGCTCGTTTATCCCAACCGCAAATTCCGCCTTGAGGTGTTTCGGAGACGAATGGCTGAGGGGCGCGGATAGGAAGCAGCTGGAGGTTAGCAGTTTAGTCGTGTTTTCAAGTTCCCCCGCCAGAGGACTCAGTTACCTGGTGGGCACACGCTTCCCTGCAGAAGAGCCTTGTTTGTCTATCTGGTGCACGGCAACCCTAGGCCTTGCAATGGTTCCCTTTCTCCTTCAAATTCCTTAAGGTCTATTTTTTCCCGTCTTTCCTGCCCCAGAGCAGTTTCTAATGCTCGGGGATGCACAGGGATCTTCTCAGGGGTGTTTAGGTGCGCTTATGAAGGGCTCCTTTAAATTGCAAGAGGACAAGCCATAAAGCCCTTATATTGCAGACATTTCTTAGTCCCGCCAGCTTGCTTCTTCCCTTTCACCTTGCAAACAACACCTGAGCCATATTAAACTCCTCGTTCTCCCAAAAGCCCTTCGTGCTCTCTCACAATTTCTGAGTCTTTGCAAGTGCCTCCTGTTCGGCCTGGAATGCCCTTCCCTGAGGCCTTGTGTGGCAGGTTGAAAGTGGACCCTCCAAAGATATCCGTTCCTGATCCTGGAACCTGTGAATGTTACCTTCTATGGACCAAAAAAATATAAAGGATCTTTGGGCATGTGATGAAGTTAAACATCTTAACAGGGGAAGACTGTCTCAGATTACCTGGGTGGGCCCTAAATGCACTCAGCTGTATCCTTTTTCGAGGGAGATCGAGGGAGAATCGACCCTCACAGAGAAGAAGGCGTGGCGAAGACAGAGGTGGAGATTTCAGTGAGGTGGGAAGAAGCCCAGGAATTCCGGCAGCCCCCAGCAGCTAAAGGACGCAAGGAATAGCCCTCCTGAGAGCCTCCTGGGGAAGCGGGGCTCTGCCAGTGTCCGCCCAGGGATACTGATTTCAGACTTCAAGCCTTCAGAACCGTGAGTGAATACATTTCGTTTCTCTCAGCCACCAAGCTTGTGGTAATTTGTTGCAGCAAACGTAAGACACGAATGCACCTTCTTTTATCCTAGGCTAGCACCTACTTAATCTCAATAGCTTAGGTGTTACCACCTCCAGAAAGTTTCGCCGTATCCCCCTTGGGTCCAAGTTATGTGAACGCCTTGTATGTTTCCACAGCATCTTGTGCTCCCTTTTATTAGAGAACTCATGGCATTTTCCTGTAAATGTCTCTCTAACTTGTTTATTTCACCCCTGAGTCTTGGCAACCTGAGGGCAAGGACTGTGGCTGTCAACTCTCCCTCTCCTGTGCAGGCTGAAGGGGCCACACACAGTAGGTTTGTTGTAAATCTTGGTTGAAGACACAATTATATGTGGCTTCTATCCTTCTATTAGCCGTGTACTATTCCAGTTGGAATGCAGTATTACCATATTATACTTTCTTTTCAACTTCTGATTGAGGCGATTAATCATACACCGTTGTCAGGATTCCCCGGCAAGTTTACCCGGCGCCCCACCCAGGGGTTGTAGAGCGCTGCAGCCTGCAGTTTTCAGCCGAGGCAGCTGTGATGTCGTGGCTTGCCTGGCAGTCCCCACACAGCTCTCCTCTGTACGTCCACACTCCACGCTGAGGAGGGCTCTTGTCCAGCTTCCCTTCTCGCTGGTGCCACTGGGTCACGATGTGTTCAGTCTAGTCCTAGTCTCTCCTCCCATGTGAGGGACTCAGCCCAGGTTTTTGCATAATTCCTTCCTGTTCTTTAAAGTCTATGTGTTTCTGCTTGTGGTCCCTGGCGTCCGTCGTTATTGCTGATCCAGGATGTGAAATTTTGTGCCGTTATAGGTGATTTGTATGGGTGAAACAGCCCTATGATGAAATCAATGTTTTGTAGCGATGATCCTCATGGCGTTGTTCAGGTCATGGGATGGAGAGAGTGACTGAGTTTCTGAATATTAGTCAGCAGGTTGTTGCAGGAATCTGGATATCGGGCCGTGAGGACCCGGACCAGGGTGATGATGGTGCTGAGAATTAAGTGGGAAGGGATTAAATCAAAACACATGCTGTTGTTACTTACGTTTCCAGCCCATGCTCAAAGCACACAACCCAGAATGGGAATTGAACCCACTGTCTTTTAATTGAAATCACACACCTGGTCTCAAGACTTAATGAAGCTCAGGTGCTTGATGTCTCGTGGCAGAAAGAATTCAGTGAGAGACAAAGTGATAGGTAGGACGTGGATTTATTTAGAGAGATACACATTCCATAGACAGAATGCAGTCCGTCTCAAAAGGCGAGAGCGGCCTTGGGGGAAACACACTCCACAGACAGAGTGTGGGTCACCTCAGAAGGCAAGCGGCCCCCAAATAGGGCGTGGTTAGTTTTTATGGGCTGCGTAATTTCATAGGCTAATGAGTGGGAAGATTACTCCAAGTATTTCAGAGGAGGGGGCGGGGATTTCCAGGACTTGGGCCACCACCCACTTTTTGGCCTTTTATGGTTAACCTCAGAACTGTCATGGTGCCTGTAGGTGTGTCCTTTGGTATATGCTAATGTATTACAATGAGCGTATAATAAGGCTCAAGGCCACTAGAAGTCAAATCTTCCGCCATCTTGGACCTAGTTGGTTCTAACCAGTTTTTGTCATGTCCTATAACTATGTCACTCTTTTAAAGGTTGTGTCCTGGCCCCTTCCCTCCTGTTTCAATGTCAGTCTGAATTTTCTACTTAAGCATAAATGGTCATTGATAATGACTCTGCAACTGCTGTGATTTTTAGGGTATCAGGCCCTCTCATAGCCCTTCTTATTTTTTCTTCCGGGAGTCCTGTCTTACATCTGCTTGGGGGAACATCTCCTCTGCTCCAGGCTCCTGTCAAACAGCCCCACCAGGGCCTCTATCACCTCCTGAAGTTCCAATCCACTCCTACAGCCTGGGGCAAAGGCTTCACTCTACTGGCCCTGCTTTTTCTTTCATTCCGTGATTCCTAATTAGGTTAGGACCTTTACTGAATTCCCTACACAGAGTTGACACCAGATTCTGCATTTAGTAAGATTTTATCGACAGTTCAGGGGTAATAGTGGAAAACACCATGGGAATAAATTTACAAACAGCTATGAGACGTGTATGCTCTTTCACACCTCACAGTCCTAATTCGGCCTCTAGCTGGACCTCCCTCTTCCCATACCCCCCTTTCCCCCTTTCAGGGCTCTGAGCAGCTGCTTTGGAGCCTAAACCCAATTACCATGCAGCTCAGAGAGGGAGAGGAACACCTGAAACCACTTTCTGGTTCTAGATGATTGGCTATGGGAAAGTCCTTTCCCTTCAAGGGAAACCACGCAAGGTCTCGTAGGACAGCGCCCAGCAGGCCAATAGCTGTGCATTTTGGCTTTGCTGCCTTTTGAAAACCCACAGCGTGAGAGGTAACCACTGCCCAGCCCAGCTCCTTTTCACAGCCTCTCCTCCAATGTGAATTGAAGACGAAGTCTGTAAGTTTTTCTGGCCATCTTTTCTGTTTTCTGTTTTTTGGTTTTTTGGCCTCAAGGCATTTGGGATCTTAGCTCCCCAACCAGGGATCGAACTCGCACCCCCTGCATTGGAAGGCGAAGTCTTAACCGCTGGACTGCCAGGGAAGTCCCCTAGACCATCTTTTCAATGTCAGATCTCTATTTACTACAAAAGGCAGTGAAACATCAACAATAACAACGACAACACAGTACAAACAAAAAAATCCTCCACAGTGACAAGGAATGATTTGAAATACAGCGCACTGCAGCAATGATACAGAACCCGAACTAATATCCTCTCTGGCTCCATGCCTGGCTCTCTTCTCTTCTTCCCAAACAAAGGCACCTCCTAAGCAGAGTCCTATTTGCATCTCAAAACAGCACACTCAACTTGTCTAAAACAACTTTTCTGAAACCTGAAACAGGTTGATGGTGGCTTCAAGGTTTCCTGCAGAATCAATGAAGGAATCGATTCTTTACAATGTGTAATTAAAGGACCCGTTCTGATGACTTTCCCCAATGAAAGTATGTTCCACAGGTCGGTGCATTTCTGCTTCCACCACTCACGAGGCTTCTGCTCGTTAAAGCTTCAAAAACCCTGGTACCCAGGGCTCAGTAATAAAACGAATCCTTTCCCAGATGTAAGTACTGGCAGAACAGGTGGTTCCCTGATACAATGGTTCAGTGGAGAAAGATTAAGGTTTTCAAACTGGGTAAGTGTGCTGTTGATACACTTGGGGTGCTAAGAACGGAGAGTGGTTTTGGATGATAAGATAAAACTTGGGGTTCAGGTAAAATAACTTTTTTGGGGTCAACTCCAATTCACAGGTGGGGAATGTGGGTGAACTTCTAGCTTTGTTTCCAAACGTAGCAGCAGCCGTGAAGAGTCATGCCGTCTTTTCCTGTCATTAGAATATAACAGAATAGCCTTTTCATTTTAGGCTATGGAGTTAAGAAATTCGTTGTTTTGGCAGTTCATCGTTCCCCTAAACATAGGAGTTATTCTGTAGGACTGTTCTTGAGGGTAGAATTCTCATCTGAATTGGGACTTTTCAGAATTTACAGTTTTCAGAGTAGTCGAGTTTAGATAAGTTAGCAGATGGTTTTAGTGTAATCTTAAAAACTATACTTACATTCTCCTTAATACAAGGTGAAGACACCTGTTGAAAATCATGATCTTTATTGCCCAGCGTTTCTCTAGAATTTGAGAATATGAAGCAAGATCTCAACAACAACACTCAAGTCCATTTTCATCATTAGGTGTAATTATATTACTACTTTATCTGCATATATACAGAATCGAATCCATTAATTATAATTACAAAGTGTTTTATTTTTGAAACTACCCTAGAGGGTCATTTCACGTTCTCAGATAGTAAACGAATAGCCATTTCTCACCCTTATTAAAATGACTGACTTTTTCTTATCAGTTAAAAAAATTAGGAACAGTGATAATTGTTCTTGATACTTAGTTAACATATTGCATGTTTGGTTTTCTGTTTGTTAATAAAACACTTTTCTTTTTCCTGTTTTTTTTTTCTTCTAGACCTCTGTCTTATTTAGATGCAAACCCATACTTAGCTCATTAACCGTACCCTTTAAACTTTCTGCAATGTATTCCTTGATATCTGTCTTAATCTTTAAATAAGCTTCTCTTTCAATTTCAGTACACTGGAAATAAGTCTCTTTAGCTTACTAATGACTTATTTATTGATACCTATTTTCTTGTTGGATTAAAAAATAATTATATTGGCATATGCTTGACAAACTTCTTAGTAAATCACTTCAGTGTTCTTATCCTTCTGTCTTCAATTTAAGGTAATGAAAATTAATCAATCTGCTGTAGGTACACTAAAATGTAACTTTTCCCTCCTGGGTCTCAATAACCTTCATGCCTCTGCTACCTGGAATGCAATAATAATTTCTTCTTGTTTCAGAAAAAGTTGGGAAATGACTATATTGATTGTCTTCTAAACTATCCCCAATTTCTCAACATCTTCATTCAATCTCATTTGAATTAGTGAGAACTTTAGCTTTTCTTTGAAATACTTGTCTAGAAATTAATAAGAGCACTGGGAGAAAATATTTGCAAACCATCTATCTGGCAAAGAACTTGTATCTAGAATATATAAAGAACGTGCAAAACTCAACGGTAAAGAAACAAACAACCCAGTTGGAAAATGGGCAAAAGACATGGACTGACATTTCACCAAAGAGAAGATATGGAAGGAAAATAAGCACACATGAAAAGTCGTCCGGCATCATTAGGGAAACGCAAACTAAAACCACATCGTCCGGCATCATTAGGGAAACGCAAACTAAAACCACATCGTCCGGCATCATTAGGGAAACGCAAACTAAAACCACATCGTCCGGCATCATTAGGGAAACGCAAACTAAAACCACAGTGAGATCTCACCACACATTTTTTTAAAAAAAATATTTATTTAGTTACTCGGCTGCCCCAGGTCTTAGTTGTGGCATGCGAGATCTTTAGTTGCGGCACAGGGGATCTAGTTCCCTGACCAGGGATCGAACCCGGGCTCCCTGCATCGGGAGAGCAGAGTCTTCACCACTGGACCACCAGGGAAGTCCTCACCACACACATATTAGAACAGCTAAAATTCAGAATAGTGACATCAAATACTGGCAAGGATGTGGAGAAACCGGATCAGTCGTACGTTACTGGTGGGAATATAAATTGATACAGGCACTCTGGAAGATAGTCTGACTTCTTATGAAACTAAATATGGGGCTTCCCCGGTGGCGCAGTGGTTGAGAGTCCGCCTGCCGATGCAGGGGACACAGGTTCGTGCCCCAGTCCGGGAGGATCCCACATGCCGTGGAGCGGCTGGGCCCGTGAGCCATGGCCACTGAGCCTGCACTTCCAGAGCCTGTGCTCCAAAATGGGAGAGGCCACAACAATGAGAGGCCCGCATACTGAAAAAACAAAAAACAAAACAAAAAAACCCCAAAAACTAAATATGCACTTAGCATAAGCCTCAGGAATTACACTCTTGGCATTTATTCCAGAGAAATAAAAACCTACGTTCACACAAAACCTGTACATGTACAGCGGCATGATTTGAAATAGCCCCAAAGTAGAAGCAACCCAGAAGTCCCTCAGTGGGTGAATGGTTAAACACCCATTGGTACAGCCATACAGTGGAATACTACTCAGCAGTGAAAAGAAACAAGCTATTGATACAACAGCTTGGATGGATCTGAAGGGCATCATGCTCAGTGGGGGAAAAACCAATCTCAAAAGGTTACAGTCTGTACGATTGCATTTATATAACATTCTTGAAATGATAAAACTATAGAGACAGAGAACAGTGGTGGCTGGAGGACAGGAACAGCATTGAGAGGGAGTGGGTACAAATATAAAGGAATATATGAGGGTGTCCTTCTGTGGTGATGGAGCAGGTCTGTATCCTGATGGCGGTGTGGGTACACAAATTTTACATGAGATCAGATTGTATAGAAACACATACACATGCACACACACACACAGAGGAAAGCATGTACACGCTCATGAAAGCTCACTGAGTTGTATTGTCTGGTTAGTAGCATTGTCCCAATGTAAATTTCCCGGTTCGATAACGTCAAACAGTTACACAATATGTCAGCCTTAGAGAACCTGGGGAAGGGTTTCCAGGAATTCTGTGTCCTATTTCTATATACTATTTTTGTGACTTCTCATGAATCTACAATCATTTGAAGGTAAGAAGTTGAAAAAATGAGTACTGGAGAACTTGAAATACTAGCGAGCCGTTTCAGTAGTATGCGGCATACAAAATTCTTTAGAAGAAAAGTTGCTAAAGGAAATACATGAAATAGAATTATTTTTATTATGCCTGCAAAGCACAACACAGGATTACTTATAAATTTATTATGGCTTAATATGATGAAATAAAACTGACAGTCAAAATATATTAGACTCAGATTATATTTGCTTTGTCCCATGCGTCAGAACCATATTTTCAGTGTCTGCCCTCTTGGGAGGAAGGGACAAGGGGTACGAGCAGGGTTTAATGTGGAGGGAAGTTGTTGCTCGATAGATCTGTGAATTAGTACGAGGTTTATCTAGTTTTCTGGAAAACGGGGAGTCCACTAGGCAGGGTAATGAGGGCTGTCTGCTGCAACAAGAAAACTCATGAAATCTCAGTGGCTTACCACAGTGAAGGTGGCATCCTGTAGGATGTTTATAAAGGCCAGGCCTAGAGTAGCTTTCCTCACTTTTACCAACATGCCCTGGGCCAGCACCTTGTCACCTGGCAACCTAACTTCAAGGGAGCCTGCAAGATGTGAAGGAACACGGGAATATTTTGTGAGCGCTAACGGTCTCTGCCATAAGGAGGATGTTCTTTGATAGATCTGTGATAGGAATAGTGAGTTAATCACTGCAATTGTCTTGATTATACTTGAACTAAAGTATGTTACTCTCAAAAAGACTTAAAATGTAATGCCATGAATTAAGTATAATGGTCAATATTATTGTCTCAAATTTTCTTTCTGCTGGTAATGAAATGGTTTTGCCCTTATAAATTGAGAGTCTCCTTGAGGGAATAATTTGTGCCAGAGGTTCTTTAAAATATATATATAATCTTAAAGTATATTCCATAGCCTGTTGTAGTCAGTAGTCACCTGGCTACCGACCTGAGTAAATTAGAAAGGCAGTTTAGTTATAAAGGACTTCAAAGTCACCTAGACCAAACTCCCCAGTTAATATTTAGCAGTTTGCCTAATATTAGGCACCAGAACCTAGTTTTGTTGCTTCTAAATCTAGCACTCTTTCCCTTTCCCACATAGTTTTGCAAACCACGTAATGGCAGGTGGATGACTGCATGCAGATAAGTCTGCACTCCCCTCTGAAAGTCAGGGGACATAAACAGCTAACCTTGGGGAGTTCAGGAGGCTCAAAGGTTTTCCTCCAAGCCACCATCACCCTTGGAGTCTTCTGTGTGTCTCCACTGGTGCTGGAAATTCAGGGGAACTTCTGGGGGACTAGGAATTGTGGGGCATTGTGTGGGAATCAAGGGAACTAAAAACCTGCTTGGTGTCCGTATTTTTTTTCTGTTGTCATTCTTCGGATTGCTGCTATCCCAACAGTGAGTGCTGGGTACACAAAGGAAATGAGCAATGCACCTACGGACGCACAGGCAGTGAGAGGACATGCAGCGCTGGCGATAATGCTTCACAAACTGGCCCCTCCCTCTCTTTTCCATTGTAGTAAAAGCCGTGGTGAGCTGGTAAATGTTTAGCAATTGCCTTCCTGAAAAAAAAAATATATATATATATACACACATTTATTATGTATTTTACTGATACCCAGTTGATTCTGACAGAATGTTTATTGACATTTAACAAACTCTGTATCCATGGTTGCAAAGGATGAACAATCATAGTTCCAACATGGTTATTATTTTTATTTAATGATGGAGAGGAACCTGAAACAACAAAGGTGTGTGCTGGAACTTCACTCATTTATCCGTGACACAGTGTCTTCTTTGCCGAATCACGTAAAGGATTTTGAATACTGGAAGAATATTTCCCCAACTTTCTGTGCTTATACAATGTAGCAGACACAACCACCTACTTGTAAGTTTAAACTACAATATTAACATATTCGCCAGCACTTTAAGTCTAGACAAACAACAAAATAGTACATCAAGCTCTGATTTCTTTTTTTTAATATTTTCCAATTTCTGTCATGTCAGCACTCCTACAGGGGCTGACTTCAAGCTACCAATGTGACATCACTAAATGCACGGTTAGGAGGAGAGACACAGCACGCCATTGTGTGATATTTACACCCTAGAGATATCACAGCTGTAAACAACCTCAAGAACCTTATTATGGATGAAATGCAGTAAACAGTGTGAGTCTTGTACTTTTGTTTTTAATATAAATTATTTGGAAGTTGGTGTAATTTTTTATTTTATTTATTTATTTATTTTTGGCTGCGTTGGGTCTTCGTTGCTGTGCGCGGGCTTTCTCTAGTTGCGGCGAGCGGGGGGCTACTCTCCGTTGCGGTGCGCGGGCTTCTCACCGCAGTGGCTTCTCTTGTTGCGGAGCACGGGCTCTAAGCGTGCGGGCTTCAGTAGTTGTGGCACATGGGCTCAGTAGTTGTGGCTCGTGGGCTCTAGAGCGCAGGCTCAGTAGTTGTGGTGCACAGGCTTAGTTGCTCTGCAGCATGTGGGACCTTCCCGGATCAGGGATTGAACCCGTGTCCCCTGCAATGGCAGGCGGATTCTTAACCACGACGCCACCAGGGAAGCCCCCAAGTTTGTGTAATTTAATTTTGATAATGTCTGTGTTTAAGCACCAGCTCACTGAATCCCTGGGAATTTAACCCTTGCCTCTCCTGGGCCAGTAGAGCCAGCTCCAGCACACTGCTAGATGGGGCAACTCCATCTTTCCCATTGTTGATGCTAAAGAACTTGGAGTCGCCCTTTTCCCTTTTTTTGTATGCTCCACACCCAGTCCATCACAAATTCTATTGACTTAGTGCCTTGCTTTTCTATGCTACAGAGATAATGAAAGAAATTAGAGGGAATCTTGTATAATTCCAACGACTACATTAATTTACATCCGTATCTGTATCTGTGTTCTCTCCTGTCCTTCCTGTTACAACAGAATCATGGGTGAATAATTCATGCTATCCAAAGCCACCTCTACCGTGGAAGAGGTCAAACTCCTCCGCTACTCAAGGGCATTGCTCCAGCAATTCTTCCCATCTCCTAAGTCTACTGACTCATTCCCTTCAACTTGCTAACATTGCTGTTATTTTAACCTCTTAAACATTCATTTTATTTATTTCACTTCCTTGCCAGCTTCGACCCATTTCTTTCTTCCACTTGGAAGTGATAATTCTTGGAAGAATTGTCTATATTCACTGTCTTCAACTCTATTTATTTCTCCCATTATTTTGTGACTCTATTTCCCACTTTACCGCTTGCTGCCTCTCGTCTCCTTTGCTGGTTCCTTCTCTCCTTCCCAAACTTGTAATGTTGGAGTGCCCCAGGGCTTAGTGGTTGGCCCTTTTCCCTACCCACACTCATTCCCTTGATCATCTCATAGAGTCTCAGCATTTTATTTATTTTTTAAATTAATTAATTTAGGCTGTGGTGGGTCTTGGTTGTGGCATGCAGGCTCTTAGTTGTGGCATGTGGGATCTAGTTCCCTGACCAGGGATTGAACCCCGGCCCCCTGCATTGGGAGTGCTGAGTCTTAACCACTGGACCCCCAGGGACGTCCCTCTCAGCAGTTTAAATACTATCTGTATTCCAATGACTCTATTATATCTCCAGCACAGAACTCTCATCTGATCTCTTGACAGTTCTACCCCATCTCCACTTGGAGGGCTAAGTGACATTCCAAACTCAAGTCTAAATCTGGACTTACGATCTTCCTCTCCAGACTGGCTCCTTTTTATCCCTCCGGTTTCTTAGCATATCCATTCTTTCAGTTTCTTGGGACCAAAATTTAAAGTCATTCTGGACTCTTCCATCTCACATCCCACATCTCACCCCTTAGGAAGTTCTGTTGGCTGCACCTGCAACATACATCTAAAGTCTCACCGCTTTTTACTACCTCTTCTGCTGTCACCTGATCTGAACTACCATCATTTGTCATCTGGATTATTGTAATAGTTTGCCAACTGGTTAGATCGTTCTTGTCTTCCTATAGTTGATTCTCTAAAACAGCAGTGAACCCATCAGACACAGTCAGGTGTAACTCCTCTGTTCAAATCCCTTCAACAGTTCCCATTTCACTTAGTAAACGTCAAAGAGTTTCAATGGCCTACAAGGCCTTACAGTATCTGCCTCCCAGCGTGGTTCCTCTTCACCTCCTCCTTTCTCCTTTGCTTCTGCTACTCTGGGGACAGAGTGGGCACACTCCCAACATAAGGTCTTTGCTAACTGTTCCTAAGGAGCCTCATTCCCCAGGTATCATCTTCACTAACTCCCTTACCTCCTTTAACTGTCCTGGGACACCTCACCATCTCAAAGAGGCTTATCTTGACCACCCCATTTAATCACGTGCTCTGCACTCTCCCCCAAGTCCCTTTACCAGCTTCTACTTTTTTCTCCATAGCACAAATAAACTTCTAACATACTAATTAATTGGCTTATTATTATTGTCCATTATC
Organism: Stenella coeruleoalba; assembly: GCF_951394435.1. Taxonomy (NCBI): domain Eukaryota; kingdom Metazoa; phylum Chordata; class Mammalia; order Artiodactyla; family Delphinidae; genus Stenella; species Stenella coeruleoalba. Next base: position 5,369,371 of record NC_137149.1, read on the forward strand.
TGCTTCATCCTCATAAGACCCTGGAGAGTCACATTTTTTCTGTTTTATTTTCCCCTCATGCAATATCAGATCCTCTAATAATAAATGCTCAATAAATCTTTGCTGCATACAAGACTGGCTACATAATTTGTGGATCCAGTGTAAAGTGAAAATTCGGGTCCCCTCTTTTGAAAATTACTGCGAATTTCATCATGGCCACAGTAGAGCATTAAACCAAGCGTGGACCCCTTCTGAATGTGGGAGCCTGTGCTCCTGTGCGGGTTGCGTGGCCATGAAGTCGGCTCTGGTTGAATGAATGAATGAAAAGGTGGCTTTACTTTCAAAACGCAAGCGGAATCTGACCACTGTTCATCACCTCTACTACTCCCAACGTGGTACACACCATCGTCATTTCTTGCGCAAACAATGCAGTAACTCCCTAACTGGCCTCTTTGTGTCTATACTTTTTTATACTACAGGGGTTCTCATTTACATAGACTCTAGTGTAAACATTTCCCCTAGACCTGTGCAAGGTGGTGGCCCTGAGACAGGCTTACGTAATCTGTCTGCTGCTGTTGCTACTTTCCCTGATCGTATCAGTACCTCCTACTCCCCTCCTTTCACTCTGCTCTAACCACCCTGACCTTGAGTTCCCCCTGCCTGGCGTGCTCATCTCCCAAAACTTTCACCTCCTACAGGTCTTCGCTCTATTTGTACTTAGTGAAGATTGCCTTGACTATATAAAACTGTAATCTACCCTTTACCCTGAATTCCTTGGTCCTCTTCCCTACCTTGTTTTCTCTATGTCATTTATCGCTCTGACACACTATGTATTTCATTTATCTATTTCACCTTTCGATGAGGGCAGGGGCCTTCCTCTGTCTTTTCCACCAGTGTATCCCCAGCATCTATAAAAGTGCCTAATGCCTAGTAGGCAGACAACACGTTTGTTAAATCGTTCAGTGGGTGATGAAATGAATGCACACCCAGAATAGAAATCTCCTAGTGAAGCAGAACCGCTGGAGGAAACAATGTCATAAACTAAAAAGTACTGGAGCATGAGGGAGATTCAGTTACTGAATAAAGAGACACATTTGATTTAAGACAAGCAAACAAATCATGACTTCTCAATTTAAAATTTGGTAGATAAAGGGAAAGGGAAAGATAAAGGGAAAGGGAAATTAGTGAGACCAGAACTGGAGGCCTAGAAGATCAAATGGAAGAAGTCATCTGAATGCCAGAGTAAAAATAAAAGGAATTGGAAATCTGAGGGAAAATGTAACAGATTTGGTTGACATATTTGTATTTCCCAATAAGCAAATTATAGGATTTCAGAGGGAGATGGAAAAAAAAAACAAAACAAAAAAACACAAAGTCAACAGATGGAGGGGAGGTAAACAGTAGATTAAAATTCTCCTGATCTGAAAAAACATTGAGTCTGCAGGTTAAAGGAGCTCACAAAGTTCAAGATAAGACTTATATGCCATCTCCTGGAAATATTCCTGAACCCTGAGAATAAAGAGAATATTTTCTAATCTTCTAGGCAGAAAGAACAATGACTACTAAAACAAGAAAGAATCAGACTGGTATCAGACTTTTCGTCTTCAAATTGGAAGCTAGAAAAGATGAGATGCCTGAGGGAAAAGTGCTGAAAATCATCCCTCAGACTAAAAGAGATCTATTTATCTATGTAGACAACGTGCTATCTATCCACTTGCCCCATCTGAGGGAGAGCACTTCAGACAACAAATAAATGGAAGAGAAGATGATATAGGGTAAGCTAGAGGAAAGTGCTGATCAGTCAAACTTGTAATATATATATATTGTTAAATGTACAGGCATACCTTGGAGATAGTGCAGATTTGGTTCCACACCACTGCAATAAAGCAAATATCCCAATAACTACACACACACATTTTTTGGCTTCCCTGTACGTATAAAAGTTATGCTTGTACTATAGTCTATTAAGTGAGCCATAGAATTATGTATAAAACATGTTTATACCTTCATTTACAAACACTTTATTGCTAAAAGTGCTAACCGTCACCTGAGCCTTTGGCAAGTGGTAATCCTTTTGCTGGTGGACGGTCTTGCCTTGATATTGATGGCAACTGACTGATCAGGGTGGTGGTTACTGAAGGTTGGGGTGGCTGTGAGAATTTCTTAAAAATAAGGCAACATGAAGTTTGCCATAAGAATTGACTCTTCCCTTCATGAACAATTTCTCTGTAGCACGTGGTGCTGTTTGATAGCATTTTACCCAGAGTAGAACGTCTTTCAAAATTGGAGTCAGTCCTGTCAAACCCTGCTACTGCTTTATCAACCAAGTTTGTAATAGTCTAAATCCTTTGTTGTCATTTCAACAATCTTCACAGCATCTTTAACCAAGAGTAGATTCCATCTCAGGGAACCTCTTTCTTTGCTCTTCCATAAGTGATCCTGAGATTACAGTGATTCAGTCACATCTTCAGGCTCCACAGAATTCTGGTTCTCATGCTACTTCCTCCACTGAACCTTGAACCCTTCAAAGTCATCCATGAGGGTTGGAATCGACTTCTCCCAAACGCCCATGTATGTTTGATATTTTGACCTCTTCCCATGAATCACAGATATTCTTAATGGCATCTAGATTGTTGAATCCTTTCCAGAAAGTTTTCAATTTGCTCAGATCCACCAGAGGAAACACTATCTATGGAAGCTATGGCCTTACAAAATGTGTTTCTTCAATAATAAGACTTGAAAGTTGAAATGACTCCTGGACCTGTGGGCTGCAGAATGATGTTATGTTAGCAGGCATGAAAATAACATTAATCTATTGTACATCTACATCAGAGCTCTCGAGTGACCAGGTGCATTGCCAATTGAAAGGAATGATAATTGTCATTGTCATTAAAAACAGTTTTTTTTAATGAGCAGTAGGTTTCAACAGTGCGATTAAAATATTCAGTATACCATTTTGTAAACAGATGTGCTGTCATCCAGACTTTGTTGTTCCGTATATACAGTGCAGGCAGAGTAGATTTAGCATAATTCTTGGGGGCCCTAGGATTTCACAATGGCAAAGGAGCACGGGCTTCAACTAGTCACCAGCTGCATTATCCCATAACAATAGAGTCAGCCTGTCCTTGGAAGCTAGGCATTGACTTCTCCTCTCAAGCTATGAAAGTCCTAGACGCCATCTTTTTCCAATAGAAGGCTGTTTTGTCTACGCTGAAAATCTGTTGTGTGTAGCCACTTTCCTTAATTATCTTAGCTTGATCTTGTGGACAACTTGCTGCAGCTTCTGTATCAGTACTTGCTGCTTCACCTTGCACTTTTATGATATGAAGATAGTTTCTTTCCTTAAACTTCATAAACCAACGTCTGCTGTCTTCAAACTTTTCTTCTTCAGTTTCCTCACCTTCTTAGTCTTTATAGAATTGACGAGAGTTAGGGCCTTGCTCTGGATTAGACTTTGGCTTAAGGGAATGTTGTAGCTGGTTTGATCATCTACCCAGGACACTATAAAACTTGCTTTATATCAGCAGTAAAGCTGTTTTACTTTCTTATCATTTTCATGTTCACTGGAGCAGAACTTGAAATTTCTTTCAAGAACTTTTCCTTTGTATTCACAACTAGGCTAACTGGCCCAAGAGGCCTAACTTTTGGTCTAAGCCGGCTTTTAACACACCTTCCTCACTAAACTTAACCATTTCTAGCTTTTGATTTAAAGCAAGAGATGTGTGACCCTTCCTTTCACTTAATCACTTAGAGGCCATTATAGAGTTATTAATTGGCCTAGTTTCAATATTGTTGTGTCTCAGGGAATAGGGAGGGCTGAGGAGAGGGAGAGAAATGGGGGAGCAGCCACTTGGGGGAGCAGTTAGAACACACACAACATTTACCAATTAAGTGCTCTGTCTTATATGATTATAAGCATAACATCAGAGATCACCGATCACAGGTCATCATAAGAAATATAGTAATAATGAAAAAGTTTGAAATATTGTGAGAATCACCAAAATGTGACAGAGGGACACCAAGTGAGCAAATGCTGTTGGAATGGCACCGACAGACGTGTTCAATGTAGGGTTGTTGCAAACCTTCAATTTGTAAAAAGCACAGTATCTGTGAAGCACAGTAACGCAGAGCACAATAAGATGGGTTATGCCTGTTATATGACAGAATACCTGAAAATAAATTACAAAACAAAAAGTATTGAAATGAAAGAGCCATGTTGCAGTGGAACCAATAGTAGTCTAAAATCACAATAATGAATTAAGCAAAGCTTAGGAATTTGTTAGGTATAGTGAGAGAGGTGGAGTAAAATCAATTTAAAGATTTCATTTGGCTTAGAGAGTAGGGAAGGCAAAGTATTCTAAAGGTCTAATCTAACTGGGTTACGGTGGGAAGCAACTGGTACATAAAACATCTCACTGGTGAAAATAATCAGCATATTTTGAGTTTCAGGAATGAAAGTTGCCACTAGTAGAAGTAAAGAGCACAGTAAAATGTCCAAATAAAAAGAAAAAAAATCAACGAATACCAACTTCATTAAACTATCCCAAAATCAGAGAAAGGAAAGAAAGGAAACAACAAAACTAAATGAATACTAAATGTTAGGGAAAAAATAAAACCTAGTAAATTCAATGTAAATAAGTCATCAAAGATAGTTGTATCAGGGCTTCCCTGTTGGTGCAGTGGTTGAGAGTCCACCTGCCGATGCAGGGGACATGGGTTCGTGCCCCGGTCCGGGAAGATCCCACATGCCGCGGAGCGGCTGGGCCCGTGAGCCGTGGCCGCTGAGCCTGCGCGTCCGGAGCCTGTGCTCTGCAACAGGAGAGGCCACAACAGTGAGAGGACCACGTACCGCAAAAAAAAAAAAAAAAAAAAAAGATAGTTGTATCGGATTAAAAAACAAAATCCAAAAATGTATGATTTACAAGAAACAAAGCAGAATGATGGAAAAGATGTTTGCAATATAAGTGGGATTAAGGAAAAAGCAAACAGAAAACACTAGTGGCAATGTTAATATTAGACCATAATTAATCAAACTAAAGTTAAAAACACTAAACAAGATAAAAAGCATTAACAGTATAAATAGGGATGTTATGTAATTATGGAAGGCAAAATTTACAAGTAAATTATAAACCTGTATGAACATCAAAATAAATAAAGCAAAAACTGTTAGAAATACAAGGAAAACCTGATAAATATACAAGTATAATGGGAAATTTCCCTATACGTTATCCAAATGGACTGAATCTAGCAGCCCCAAAGTAAGCAAGAAAATATAAAATAGAAATAATATAACCAAAAAATTTGACTTTACCTTTTCCCCTATCTCTCTGTATTAGACAGCTAGGGCTGTCATAGCAAAACACCACTGATTATGTGGATCGATGCTAAGAAGGCATTTGGAAAGTCAACAGCCACTCCTAAACAAGTAATGGAGGGCTATTACTTAAATGTGGTAGATTATATTTGCTGGAACCCCCCCAAAAATGCAATTTAAACTATGGAATCACTAAAACTATTTCAGCTAAAATCAAGAGCTAACAGAAATTGCTATCATCATATTGTTCAACAGTGTTTTGGAGAGATTTGCAAATGTAGAAAAATAACAATGTTAAGAAAATGAGTATACATTGGAAAAGAAAAGACATGGCTTTGGGCAAACAATATATCTAGAGAAATCAAGGTACTCTTGATTAAAGCAAATAAACCAAAACGAGAACAAAGCATAACAGTACAACAATAACGAAATGAAATAAAGGCAAAACCAAACCCAAAACTACTAGAATTAATAAGAAAATTTGGTGAAGTGATTGGGGACAAAATGAAAAATCGGTACATTTTCTTTATTAGCACTCCACAACTAGAAATGGCGAAAGTAGCCCATTAACAAAGACCTTATTTTCCATTATTGAGCCTATCCACACTCGGGCGTTGCTGCCCTTAAAAGGTGGCATTGTGATTTGAACTCGTCAAAAGGAAACATAGGAGGGATCATGGGAGGTCAAGGATATGTGACTAAGGTGAGGGGGACAAGCACGGAGTGAGGGTGTTTGTGGCATTCGTTACTTGGCAATACAAAAAAATCAAATTTTACTTTTTTTCAAGGTCAAGGCAGGAGCAGTTTTTTGTCTTTGCTGCTATTGCCAAATACTATGATTATACCTATGTTTTTCATATGTGGACGCTCTTATAATAGTTGTTTGCTGCCCTTGTGCACCAAGCGAACATCATAAATCATGTTCCAGGCTTGGCTCAAAGAAGGAAACATTCACCAAGATGCCATGCGTGCTAATCTTTTAATATCTTCTCTGACTTTCTCCTATTTACTACCTCTTATTATTATAACCTGCCATATGTCAAAATATTCGGGAGGTGTGGAAACACTTTATATTGCTGGACCTTCACATTTTTTCCTTTTTTCTTTTTTTTGTGGTACACGGGCTTCTCACTGTTGTGGCCTCTCCCGTTGCGGAGCACAGGCTCCGGATGCGCAGGCTCAGCGGCCATGGCTCATGGGCCCAGCCGCTCCGCGGCATGTGGGATCTTCCCGGACCGGGGCGCGAACCCCTGTCCCCTGCACTGGCAGGCGGACCCCCAACCACTGCGCCACCAGGGAAGCCCCACATTTTTTCTGATGATCTTTTTCTATATTACCTTCAATTAATAAATTTCCAGTGATTCCAGATTTCCTGGTAACCCCGTAATATGTTGTCTTTGATTTGTATCTGAAAAGTCCTACATTTCATAGATTTCCTACAACAAACAGTGAAAATCTTTATCTAGGGAGCAATAAAAATTGTTGGGGTGGGTGGTAGAGGGAAAGTATTCTAAAGCACTTGTTTCTGCACTTTGCTGTGTTTTTGAAGCACTTGTGGAAGTATGTTTGGAATTAAAATGAAGTTTGGGCACTGAAAGGATTAAGCGTTTGCAATTTGGAAAATTTCCTTGTATAGGATGGTTGATGCCAAGTGCATTTATATACTCAAATAACAATGGTTCTCGAGGCTGGTGTTTTAACAGTGTTGGGTAATGTTCAGTGGGAAATACAGAGGTGATTTTGCAGTTTGTGGGCACACATCATGAACCCTAGACAAAGCTCAGTAGTTCCAAAGGCGAGTGTCATCAAGTGTATCTTCATGGAAGAAAAGATTCAGAAACGTTGCTATATAAGACTTTACCAATACACCTTTGTGCAGAGAATATCAATTGTGCAGAGAAACGAATATATGGCTCTGAGAAAGCATTCTGGCTGTATCCTAGGCTGCTCAATTTTTTATGACTTTAAATAAAATTGTTGAGAAAAAATTTAGGTTTTTGGCTTAGTTTTACTTGACATGGCTTTAAAAGAACATATACATTTAAAAACATCTTAACATATGTGCAGGCAGTGTTACAATGAAAATATAAAAAATGGAAACTGTCTGGGCTGATGGGAATGTAGCCTAATACTGTATTCTGGTGATCAATCTGGTAGTAGTTAGATAGGAACATTGCACGCTGCTCGTTGGTACAGATCCTAAAGTGTCCCATGTAGCTCCGTAGGTAGGGTGACCGCACAACCCGGTTTTCCTGAGCATGTCTGGTAATAGTAACCCCCGTTCACTCTCAGAAGGGACCTGGCTTGGACAATATGGTCATCTAACCTGTAAGTGTACACGTATGAGAGCGCTCATTGCAGTGGTAGAGAGGCTTCTTCACAGGGAGAGGAAGTAGGGAAACATGATGGAAATATGCCCAGATTCTAAGTAGCAGTCAGAATCAAAAACTTATATGTTCTTAACATAGGTTAATCTGAAAAACATGTTGCTTTGTCAAAAAGCAAATAGCCACCTGAAATATATACTACTTTATAAAATAAATGCAAAAAAAAGAGAACGATATGCATGTTGCAAGAGCATGGGTAAACAGAAAGATACACGTCAAACACGTTACAACTGTTGCCTTAGGGGAGAGAGTGGAATGTGACTGGGCTATAGCATTGAAAGGGAGTAAAATAAAACAAGGCAGTGCCTTGAACAGACCCGGTGCGAATAATGTGCTGTGAACTAAACTGAATGATTAAGACAGCACTCTGTAGCTGACGTCTAAAAAAAGTACCCTGTAGTCTATAATTATACTATACATGATACAGATATAAAAAATGTATCTTTAAAAATATTTTTTACAAGCCAGAATTAAAACATTACGTGTAAGCAACCCTGGTATGAGAAATTGGACGTAACATGAATATTAATGAAGCTTTGCCAAACTAGAGCCTTCTGTTTTAAGAATCTCTAATTTGAGAATTTATAAAGCTGTGGGCGGGGGCTTGGGGGGTGTGGCTGAAGGAATTGGACAGCCTCTGGATAGAAAAACTCATCTTAGTTTTTCATCCACCCTCACAGCCAGCCTCTGAACAGCAGTAATTTTCCACAACCTGTGTCATTATAAATGTAGCCTTTCATTTTCAGTACTCAGTCATCTCACACCTCAACTCTTTTAAGAAAATAAATACCTTAAGTTTGAATGTCTCCCCTGGAGCCTTAATGATACAGTTGGAGGACTTCACAAAGAAAGAGAAACTGTACTGATCTTCCCTATGGGCTTTCCGGGATTTCCCGGCAGGAGGCCTTGGCTGACAATTCCATCTAGATCTGGGGATGACCAAGGCTTGACAATTGTCACTCACAACGGTGGTTGAAGTTCCATAGGCGGGCGTGCCCTCACCGCTTTTCCTGTGTGTCCCTCTAATTCTGAATGCTTGGCAGGAGAATGTGGCTTTTCTGACAAAGAACAACCAATCTTCACTACAAAGAATATATGTCCCTGAATCTCCAACTAAACTGGAACAAATTCTCAATTCCAGCTGACTCAAGCATGCCTGTTACTAGAAAAGTGGTCCCTTTTATGCAATTGCTCTCCAGGAGGAATTTTGAGGACATCATGGGAATGCTGCAGGAGACTTTTCAGGAAGGCAGTTCTCTCTGCAACTAGTTTTTTTTTGTTTGTTTTTAACATAAGGAAATAACCTAATTATTTAGTGACCATTTTAATTAAAAATTAAAAAAATTTTTTTGGCTTCATCGGGTCTTCATTGCTGCATGCAGGCTTTCTCTAGTTGCGGTGAGCGGGGGCTACTCTTCGTTGTGGCGCGCAGGTTTCTCATTGTGGTGTCTTCTCGTTGTGGAGCACGGGCTCTAGGCGCACGGGCTTCAGTAGTAGTGGCATGCAGGCTCAGTAGTTGTGGCTCAGTGGCTTAGTTGCTCCACGACATGTGGGATCTTCCCGGACCCGGGGTCAAACCCGTGTCCCCTGCATTGGCAGGTGAATTCTTAACCACTGCACCACCAAGGAAGCCCTAGTAACCATTTTAGAATACTACAGTTCCATTATCCTACTGGCCCTACAAAACAGTCATAATAGTAATAATGATAATAACAACACAGTAATATATAGTTCCTGAGTCCTTATAGTAAGAGGCACTGTTTTAAGATTTTTATATGCCTACTTCATTTAGTCTTCTCAACAGTTCTGTGAGATAGATAGTGTCTGATCTCTAACAAATGAGGAAACATAGGCATAGTGACATACAGCAAGTCTCCTGTGGTCACACAGCTACCATGGCTGATGGAGGATGGGAAATTGGGTAGTCTGGTGTCAGGGGCGACTCTTTGGGCTAAAGTAACCTAAGGTTCATCCTAGGGTGTGCTGTTCCTCTAATGTCTGGAAGCTTCAAGGTAGGATGGAAAGAGCATGTACTTTGGAATCAAACTGACTTGCAATTTTATGAAGATTTTGCTACTTTCCATTTACATGATTCTGGGACACGTGATTTGACCTCCGAACGTCAACATTCTCATTAATAAAATGTGAGTAATTGTACTGGTTCTAATCCTGCAAATGAGAGTTTTGTGTTTTAAACTAATATTAAATCTTACGTTCTAATAATTATTGAAATTAAGAAAAAATTCAGACTAAGTAATGCATACAGAAGACATGATTATATTACTGTCATTTTGGGGTGAGGTAAACCGTCTGGTTTTCGACTTAACATCAAATAGTGAGATAGACGCTGGTCCATTGGAGCTTTGATTTAGGGAGTTTGACAAATTATGCAGTGGATGGCAACATTTACTGAGCACGAACGATGTTCCAGGCAGCATATGAAGTGATTTATACTGTGTCACCTCGCGTGGTTCTCGTAGGAATTCTCACATTGTGTGATTAAGTAGCACAATGTTCATTTTACAAAGGAGGAAACTGAGGCGTAGAGAAGTCAGTAATCAGTCTAACGTCACGCAGCTAGTAAGCCACTGAGTCAGGATTTGAACTGATGTGTCTGTCTCCAACTCCTGTCTTCTTAATGCTTTTCTTAATGACTGCCTCTAAACTGAATCCAGTAATAAAATGATTCTTAAGGGTGTAAACTGGCCAGAAGAAAAAACGAAAATTAAACAAGTTTCTTTAAATTAAAAAAGGAAGCATTTTTGTAAATTAAATAATTTATTAGGTATGTATCACCACATCTAACTTGTAAGTGTAATATTAGTCAACCCATTTAGAGCTGAGTTATACGTTTACAAGTAGACTGTTTTTGGAAAAAGATGCCTACGGTCAGAAAGATAATTAGAAATTCATACCACAGAGATCAAATGAACTGTAAGTTAAACCAAATAGCTTATATCTTTCAGTGACAGGAACAATTTGAAATAATGCAATGAATATTTTATTTTTCATTTAAATTTATCTCTGATATCTAAATGAGTGGTTCCGAAATAAATTTGTGTCCAAATAAATGGTGAATCACCTCCTTTCTTCCAGGGCTCCCCTAAATTTTGCTTGATTTTTGATCATGACTGTAGTAAAATCAATGACATTCCTAGTATTCTAAAATGTACTACAGGGCTTCCCTGGTGGCACAGTGGTTAAGAATCCACCTGCCAATGCAGGGGACATGGGTTCGAGCTCTGGTCCGGGAAGATCCCACATGCTGCGAAGCAACTGGGTCCATGCACCACAACTACTGAGCCTGCGCTCTAGAGCCCGCGAGCCACAACTCCTGAGCCCACGTACCACAACTACTGAAGCCCGCGTGCCTAGAGTCCGTGCTCCACAACAAGAGAAGCCACCTCAATGAGAAGCCCGCGCACCGCAACGAAGAGTAGCCCCCGCTCGCCGCAACTACAGAAAGCCCGCACGCAGCTACGAAGACCCAATGCAGCCAAAAATAAATAAATTTAAAAAAGGCCACAAGTCTAATCTTATATTCAAGAAAACAAGATCGCTTTATAGAAATAACAGGAGAAACTTCTTATTTGCTGATTTGTAGAAATGTGCAATCTGATTATCCTGAAATAGGACACAAGATTTTTTTTTTTTTTTTTCCGCGGTATGTGGGCCTCTCACTGTTGCGGCCTCTCCCGTTGCGGAGCACAGGCTCTGGACGCGCAGGCTCAATGGCCATGGCTCACGGGCCCAGCCGCTCCACAGCATGCGGGATCCTCCCGGACCGGGACACAAACCCGTGTGCCCTGCATCGGCAGGCGGACTCTCAACCACTGCGCCACCAGGGAAGCCCAGGACACAAGATTTGAGGTTAATAACCTTTTTGGAAAAATACCTATGTAGAAGTCATTTTCCATGTTATTGTCATTGAATTTAAATTGTAGATACAATAAATGGGAACTAGACCGAAAATATATTTCTCTTAAATCCACTATTTAGTTTCAACAAAATAACAATTTGTTGTTTCAATTTGTCATTTGGAATTAATGTAATTTTTATATTATATAAGAACAAAGTATATGTTTATACACCTTATTCATATTTAATTTTTAGTGGTGTCCACATTACATTGACCCCGGAATAAAATTTAAGTCCCTATTGTGAGTCTGTGAGAACCTTTTCCTTTGAAAGAAACATCTACTAACCAAAAGAATATGCCCAGTCGAATATTTTATTATTTTTCAGATGATAAATATGTAAGCATTTTTAGCTGAAGAATTTAGCCATATAATTATATGTCATTCAAACTCAGTTGTATGAAATATCCTGAGGGACAGTATTTGCAGAAGTATATCTCTAGCCTTTCATGAGACATCTGCATCCTAGATTCATGCATGTATTAATGCTCATTTGCATATGGAGAGATAAGAGATTTGCACATTTTTGAAAATTTTGTCTAGCAAAAATCTGAAAGCAATCATCGTGTAAAAATCAGTAGCGCCTTTGAGTCTCCATAGCGTTTCAGTTGGATTTTTACCCCAGTTTTATTTTCTCCAACGAGGGCTGCTTCATCATCTGCCGTTTCCTAAAAAGGAGCCCCTGGAACCCATCTCCAGTCATGCTGTGATTTTTTTTTTTTTTTCCATTTGAAATCTAGGCTACCTTTTGACTTTCTTCTATAAAGGCAGGAGAGGAGAGCGATGGACATAGGGATTCAGTGGTGATGATACGTAATTCTTCGCTTAATCTGCTTTGCAACTTTACTCTGCAGCTCGAGGTATTGTCTAGTCTTCTGTAGGTATATATCTAATCTGGGGATAAAAATTGAGAAATAAATGAGGTAAAAATAAAGCATTGTTCGAAGTAGCTTTTTTTTTTTTTTTTTTTTTGCTGCCTTAGAGTTTGGGAATGATTGCTCTCTGTGCCGGCATTTGAAAGAGAAATTTGGCTATGACAGTTTTTCTTGTTATTTTTATTAAGTGAACAAAAAAGGATGGTAGCAGTTCAACCACTGGGGTGTTGGAACAGCAAATCGAGGGGCCCCCAAGGACCTCGATACCCATTTTTGAAGTTCAATTCTAGTCACTAAGATTAGAGCAGCCCTTCCAAAATGAGGGTCGCAAATGCATTTGTGATTTAGACTGTTTGTGTGCACACGCTGTCAGGGAAACAATTGACTATTATTGAACAGAACTGCTGATTTTCTCTTTGTTCCGGGTTTTTCCTTTTGTTTTGGTCGTTTCTGAACGGTAAAGTCTGACAGCAAGTAAAAAAACAATACTAGTTATGTGGAAGAGAGAGGAACGTGGAGATGGAAAAAGAGCAAATGAGGGAGAAAAAAGAGGCAGCTTTTCAGTTTCATATGGCATTGATTTTAGTCTTGAGTAACGTAGTTTCATTGAAAACATATTTATTGAACATGTACTGTGTAACAGGCTTTGTTAATCGATGTGGGGTGCAAGTTAGGCAAGATGAAAATCTGTGTCATCAAGGAGCTCGTTCTCCAGTGTGGGAGGCAGACTAGAAGAATGTAATCACCATTTTTCCTAAAGTTGGCCACATCCGCAGCTTCTCCAAGGGTTAGCCCTCACCTTGCCCTTGGTACCCTTCCCTGGTCGTAGCTGGTTGCGGGGAATAGACACAGAGCCCAGAGGAAGCCAGTCCGTCTACTAAGCAGCAACTCAAGATTCATCAGGCCGGATCTTGAATGAGTGAGCCTGTTATCAGAATCTCTCTAATCTATCGGCAATGCTCTCCAGTTTCTCTCAAAAATATATATGTCAAATCTGCTTCCTTCCCTCCGCTACCATCCTACCTAGTGGTAGGTGTTGCCATGGCCTCCCACTTGGTTTCTCCATTTGCAGCATCTTACCTGTAAAGTCCATTCTCCAGTTAGACTTAGAGTGATGCTTTAAAAACATTATCAGATCGTGTCATTCTTCTACTTAAAGGATCTCAGTGGTTTCCCTTTGTATTGGCTTGGCCAAAAAGTGCGTTCAGGTTTTCCTTAAGATGTTACGGAAAAACATAAATGAACTTTTTGGCCAACCCAATACTTGGGAACGACTCCGTAACACAATCCCTCCCATTTTCAGCCCCCGGGGTTCCTTCTTCCTCATCACTCCTCTCATGGGCTCTCTATCCGCCAGCCACTCTGGCCTTGTTTCAGTTCCTCCAATATGTTAAGGTGATTTCTACATCACAGCCTCTGCACGTGATGCCCTTACTTGCGCGTTACTCTTCTGTTCACCCTTCACGTGCTGGTTCCTCTGAATATTTTTAAGCTCAGCCTAATTTTTTTTTAATGTTTATTTTATTTTATCTATTTATTTTTGGCTGCATTGTGTCTTTGTTGCTGCACGCGGGTTTTCTCTAGTTATGGCGAGCGGGGGCTACTCTTCGTTGCTGTGCATGAGCTTCTCATTGCGGTGGCTTCTCGTTGCAGACCATGGGCTCTAGGCACGTGGGCTCAGTAGTTGTGGTGCACGAGCTTAGTTGCTTCCCGGACCAGGGATCGAACCTGTGTCCCCTGCATTGGCAGTCGGATTCTTAACCACTGCACCACCAGGGAAGCCGCTAAATTTTATCTTTAGCAGATGCCTTTCCACAACACCCCAGCTAAGGTAACTTCCACTTCTAACTCTCACTGCACCCTGGGATTTTCTTCTCAACACTTTTTTTGGGTACAGTTTCAACTACACACAAACACATCCATGCACACACACCCACACACATTCTTACTTAGGTACTCTCTGATGGTCTCACTAGATTGCAAGTAGTAGTATTGTCGACTGCAGATCCTGCACCTTACACAGTGCTTATACACAGTGCTTATATCTGTATGAGAAGGACAATAAGTATACTCAGTAAGTAAGGAAATTTATATTAAGACACACAGAAATTGTCTCTCAGTGGGGAATCTGGGAGTTAGCAGATAATAATGCCCTCAGCTGAGGTGGCCATTTTCGGTCCTCAGTCAGCTTAGCGGTGTCACATAGAGGCTGACCATGAAAGTTTGTTCTGGAGTCAAAGACATCTGGGTTCATACTCTAGCTCCACCACTTACTAGCAGTGTTACCTCGGGCAAATCGATCTCTATGAATTCCCTTTCCTAATATCTAAATGGAGGTAATAATGTCTTCTCTACAAGATTGTTGTAAGGGTACATAATCGTGTGTGAAAGGTAATTGTCATGAAAAATAATGAATACCATTTATTTAATACTTCTTCATGCCAGGCCCTAGGCTGAGAACTTTACAGAGCTGTCTCACTGGCTCTCTATCAATCCTGAGAGATGCAAACCATCGTCCTCATTTTATACATGAGGAGCTTGAAAAAGAGGATACATTTAGGGTCATATAGCCAGGAAGTTGCAGAATCAGGATGAACTCAGGACTTTTAATTAGAAAATCTAATCTTGCAAGCTCTAAGCTTATACTAGCTTCCATATGGTACATGGAGGAATACTTCCAAATAGAAGTAAGGAGTTATTATTTATGATGTAAGTGTAGTACTTAGTATGAGGTAACATGTGACTCCTAAAAGGGAGGCCGTTGCCTTCTTTTGCTTCTACATCTAGTCCCATGAGGCCCAGTTGAACTCTGTACCCTCTCCTTCCAATTACCAGATTGTTCTACTGTCTGTAGTTTTTGGTGAAATACTCTCTTGTTTGTTGCATCTTCTCTTGGTCATGGTGGATTGCTTTTTCTTGAGGTTTGTAATTTTTTCTTGTAAAATCATCTTCTGTGGGTGTTGTTTCATTCTGGGAACTTTCCACGGGCATTGAACTGTGGAAGTGTCCTCACCAAATAGATGTCCATTTGCTTTTGCCTGGAGTCTACAGATCTAACAAGGTAGACCAATTTTTATTTTGCGGTTTCTTTATAACAGAGGTGATGCAAGTTTAGACTCAAACCCATCCTGGCATAGGCCTCAGATTTTGACTTGTGACTGAAACAGGCTCAGTAACATGGCAGTTTTCCTTGTAGCTTTCTTTGGACTAACGGTCAAAATTCTTGTTGTCTCATTTTCATAGATGGGCCAGATCTTTGAGGCTGTTGGATTTTTTTTTTCAGATTTGAGATGGGTTTCCCTTTTTTTTTCTTTTACAGGCCAAAGGCTACTTATGTTCTCCAGGTATAGATGTTAGAACCACAGCCTCTGCCCGCTGAAGCCCTTACCTGGGGCCGAAACCCTTATGGGCAACATCCTCTGCTTATTATAGTATTGGCTTTCCCATCATGCATTGTTTCTGTAACCTAGATCCTCTTCACCTTTCTTTTGTGGTAGCTGTGTATTTGGTTTTTTTATGTGTGTTTTATTTTATTCAGAATTTCCATGTATTATTGTGAGAGGGGAGCTAATTTACATCATCTCAGTCCATCCTGCTACCAGAAGTCCCAAAGCGTAGAAGCGTGAAGTGAATGATTTCCTGTGTGTGGATGAAACATGTTGTGTACAGGCGTAGAGGAGCTCGTGTGGCTAGAAAGGTAGGGTGGAGCTAGAGAAGCCACGCAAAGGGATGAGCTTTATTCTGTAAGCCATGGAGAGTCACAGAAGACTTCTGAATAAGTGTATACTCTTACAAAGTCTGTCTTTTTAAGAAATGAACTTGATGGTACCATAAAGAATGAATGGAGAACCGAGAGATCAGTGACATGGAAACAGAATGCCGTTGAAAATGTCTAAGACAAAGATAGTTAGTTGAGAGTCTGGCCCAGACACTGGAAACAGAAGGGAGAGGATAAACCCAGGAGAAAAGGAAGAGATACACTCTGCAGCACTTGGAGACTTATTGCATAGGACAGAAGAGGGAGAGGGAATCAGAGACAACGCTCAGGCTTCTGACCTGGAGGATTAGAAGTCTAGATGGTTGGATTTAGAATACTTTTTTGGAAATATAGGTTATCACTGAAAATAGGCATGGCATTGCCCCATTCCCATGCTGTAAATATCCCAATTTATGGTGGCATCTAGGAGAACCCAAGACTGTGGCATGGCTGGGTAGGTAGGCAGTGTAATGGGCTGGTGGCTTGACTTCTAGCTCGAAAGTAATGTTTAGCAGATTATGTTAAGTGCAGCTAAGCTAGGTAGAAATCTTCCAATGTTGTGAATTCCATACTTATTCTTAAACTGTCAGGAAGTGGGGTTTGATGCCTTTAGCTCCATTCATGTTAACTGCATCCTCTGGTCTCCCTATTTTTTAATGTGTGGGTTTCTAAGGTGAGTAGTTTTTTCTCTTCTCTGTCTGGGGATGAAATATTTGGTCTATAGGTGGAGAGAAGTGAAATTCAATGAAACCATACAAAATGACTGCAAAAAAAAGAACCCCACCGTATGTTAGCAGTTTATAAACATTTTGTGCTGACAGAGCTCAGCAAGCCTGGACAGAAATATCAGCATAAATCTGATTATAAGGCTTCCTTCACTGCAGCGGGAACTGGCTCAGCGAAGGGAATCAAAAGAATAACCTTTTATAACGTATCCTTTCCCTTTTTCTTTTCAGGAGAGGTGTTTGGTAGGAAATACACAGAGTTTGCCATATTGTACCAGTGCAAACCCATAGGATTTCTTTGTTTTATAGAACTGTTTCCGCAATGGCATTTTTAAGTTGAGAAAGCTTTGAACATCAAGATCTTTTTTAAAAAACAATCCTACTGAGAGTCAACCGTTTATCAATTGTGCCCAAAGAACACTGAACTGGGAGTCAGGAGCCGCTACCCATTGGGACCTCAGTTTCTTCATTTGTAATATGAGGGCCACAGAACAGATTAGTGGGTCCCAAATGCTGGACAGTGATGAGACCACATTCAAACCCCTGAAAACTCTGAAATCTTTCCAGGTGGAACTCTGAGGTTTTGATTTGTAAGACTAGGGTGTATGTCAGGGATCTTCAGTTTATAAACTTCCCCCCCTGGGGATTCAGATATGCAGCTAAGGTTGGGAACCATGGTCCAGGTGATTCCTATTGTTTTATTTTTAAAGTTCTTTTGAAGAAAACCCTCAAACTTAAAAAAAATTCCAGGAGGGTACAAGGAATTCCCTTATATTCTTCATCTAGACTTACCACCAATTGCTAACATTGTCACACATGTGCTGTGTGTGTGCATTTTTATTAATAGTTTTTCTAAACCATTTGAGAGCAAACTACAGACGTCATGATACTTCACCTCAAAATACTTCAGCATGCATCTTCTTAGAACAAGGACATTCTCTTTTATAATCATGGTATAAAGATCAGGTTTAGGAAATTCGACATTGATTCAATATTATTATCTAGTATACAATCGAGTTTTAAAATTTACTGATTTTTTCCCTATATTCTTTATATCTAGTTGATTTTTTAAATATTTTTTAAAGTATAGTTGATTTACAATGTATTAATTTCTGTACAGCAAGTGATTCAGTTATACATATATATTCTTTTTCATATTCTTTTCCATTATGGTTTGTCACAGGATATTGACTATAGTTCCCTGCGCTCTACAGTAGGACCTTTGTTGTTTATCCTTCCTATATATCTAACGGATTTTAAAATACATTTAAAAAATGTTGAGATCACCACGTAACTTGCAGAGAAGTTGAAAGAATTTTATTCCTGAACCATTTGAAAGTAAGTTACCAGTCTGATGATCTATTGCCACTCTAGTGTATATTTCCAACAAAGGCTTTCCTGTATATAACAACAGAACACTCACCAAATGGAGGAAGTTAATATTGATACATTATTATGTATTATTATGTATCAATCAATATTGGTACATTATTATTATTTAGTCCTCAGATTTGCCAGTTATCTCAATATTATCTTTGAAAAATGTCCAGTTCAGAATCACGTGTTACATTGAGTTGCCATATCTCTTTAGTGTTTCCCACTCTGCAATAGTGTCTCAGATTTCCTTGATATTTTTGAAGATGGCAGCCCATTTATTTTGCAGAATGCCCTTCAGTTTGGGTGTGTCTGATGTTACTTCGTGATTCAGATTATGCCTGTTTGTCGGGGATGCTGCAGATGTGATCCTGTGTTCTTCCCATTGCATCTTCTTAGGTGGCACTCAGGTTTGACGTATCACTGCCAATCTTCACGTGGATCGCTTGATGAAGGTGGCACCTTCCAGGCTTCTCCACTGCAGAATTACTCATTCTCCCTTTGTAATTAATGAGTATTTTGAGGGGAGCTCCTTTGAAACTATGTAAATGTCTCATTCCTCGTTAGACATTTAATTTATTCATTCGTGGATTGATGGTTTCCTATTATAGTCAGTGGGTGATAATCTGTCACCATCATTATTTTGATACCCAGATTTTCCTGATTTGGCAGTAGAAGCTGCTTCAGGCTTTGACATGTGTCCCTATCATTCTTGGAGTATTTCCTTGCTCTCTGCTCTAAAAAGATGTTCCAGAATCATCTTACACTTTCTCTCCCCAGACCTGGATTCAGGTTGCTCTTTTAGCAGCCCTGGTTCTTTTTACTGGAGAATGGTATTCAGGAGCCCAGATATGGGCCATAAGTATGCTTATGCTGTTGGCATGTTGCTGCTACTAGTGCTAGGGAAAATGTGTCTCTGTGTGTGTGTGTATAGATACTCACATGTGTATATATACATATATAACCACATATACACATATATCTACACATATACGTTTGTACTTGATATGTATACAAAATACCAGTTCATCATCCCACACACGTATTCAAATATTCAAATACCTATTTACATCTCTATCATTTGTCTGTCTGTCTGTCTGTCTATCTATCTACATCTATTGAAAAACACAAGTTCCCACCATGCCTCCAATTCTTACTCAATGCAGTATCACAGGGCCATTCTACTTTTCTTACTTTCTGTATTTGTAACCCACATTTCCAATAGTGAGGAACCTATACCCACTCTCCTCATTTGTTTATTCTTTGATCTGTATTAGTCAATTTCCTATCTCTGCTGCCATTTCCTCACCCACATCGAGACCCTCCTCCACTGCTTGGGCTCAAACACCTCTCCCCCCACCCCACCCCAGGGAGGCCCTTGTTACTCTCCTCGCGGTCTGATAGCCACCCCAGGCTGTCCCCGCTGTGGATCCCTCCTCTCCTTGCTGGGGCTCAGTTGCTCCGTGTGGGTGTGGACACTGTCGACACTTCTCAGGCTCTCCCTCACCACCACCTGATCCTCAAGTGAGGCTCACCTCCCCCTGCTTGAGCTCTGACACTCCATACAGGCTGCCCCATCTTGGGTTACCTTCCTGGCTCTGGTCCGGTTCTGACACCCCTCTCTGGGCCCTGGGGGCTGCTCCTACCCTGATACAGGTGCCTACTTGTTCTGCCCAAAAGGAAAAGGTGCCCCCTTTCTGCTCCTTGCAATTTAACAATGAAGCAGGTTAACTAGGTAGTACAGACTTTATTCACCCAGAATCCAGGACTGTGGAGCAGGGGAGAACATTAAGTAAAGGCTGTTTAAAAAAATGAATCATAGAATATCAAATGACCTGGAGAAATAATAGTCATTACTTAAAATTCTGTATAAGTTGAATTGCCAATGCTTGATGGACAAAATCTCGTTATATTTGAGCAGTATTTCTAACTTTATTGTAACTCTGAAAGGCTGAATCTGATTTAGGATTATAGAGAAAAGATCACCATACAAAGGTCTTGGAAACTTCTTTGGAGCAGGAGGTATTTCATACCAGATTTCTTGAAGGAAGACTTACAGTTCAGAAGTGTGAACTACTCATGCTAACAAAAAGAACTCTCCTTACCTCCCTTA
The DNA here is from genome assembly GCF_951394435.1 of Stenella coeruleoalba. NCBI lineage: Eukaryota > Metazoa > Chordata > Mammalia > Artiodactyla > Delphinidae > Stenella > Stenella coeruleoalba. The sequence goes on from NC_137149.1 coordinate 5,389,812, forward strand.
GGGATTCACCATCAGAAAATGCCTTTAGTGGTAAAAGGATGGATTTTGTTAAGGACAGGAAGAAATTGCGACCTTAAGAAATGTGACTTATTGGAATGGGTAACCACAGAACGTGAAGATCTTGTATGGAGATATTTGAAGAGATAGGACTCCAGGGATAAAGCTGGAGGCTTAAGGCACCCTTTGGTATTTTGTACCACTTAAGCCGACACCAGTTTGGTGCTTGTAAACAAAAAAGATTTAAAAAAAATTTTTTTAATTGAAGTATAGTTAATTTACAATGTTGTATTAGTTTCTGGTATGCAGCAAAGTGATTCAGTTATACATATATATATTCTTTTTCATATTTTTTCTATTATAGTTTATTATAAGATATTGAATGTCGTTTTTTGTGCTATACAGTAGGACCTTGTTATTTATCCATTTTTTAGATAGTAATAGTTTGTATCTGCTAATCCCAAACTCCTAATTCATCCCTCCCCACCCCACCCCCATTCCCCTTTGGTGACCATAAATTTGTTTTCTGTGCTCATTAGTCTGTTTCTCTTTTGTAAATAAGTTCATTTGTATCATATTTTAGATTTCACATATACATGATAATCATGATATTTGTCTTTCTCTGACTTACTTCACTTAGTATGATAATCTCTAGGTTCATCCATGTTGCTGCAAAGGGCATTATTTTATTCTTTTTTATGGCTGAGTAGTATTCCATATATATATATATATATATATATATATATATATATATATATATATATATATATCACGTCTTCTTTATCCATTCATATGTCTATGGACATTTAGGTTGCTTCCATGTCTTGGCTATTGTAAATAGTGCTGCAGTGAACACTGGGGTGCATGTATCTTTTCAAATTAGAGTTTTCTCCAGATATATGCCCAGAAGTGGGATTGCTGGATCAAGGTTTATTTTAAACACTGGAAGCCTCATATATGTTATCCGTTAGATTATTTTCTGTATAAATAAGTGATAGATTTTGATGAAGTCAATAATTATAAAACCATAGTTACCGTAGTTGTAAGTATCTGTTTTTGAAGGCGTGCTCTTTTGTTAGTTGTGGCATTATCAAATGAATAAAAATGATGATTATAAAGAACTCATGAGACCTTTGCCTTGATTCCAATTACTGGGACCAGAGCTGCCGTCTGTGGCCTCGTGGATTGTGTCCTGGAATTTCCAGGGGGCACTGTTCACACAGACTGTGATGTGAAAAGCGCCCCGGAGGTGTGCAATGAAGCATCTCTGAAAGGGCTACGTGCCATCACTTGTCTGCTTCCCTCATACTTAAGCTGCAGAGAAAAAGGGCTTGGACCCAAGAAAGGCAGAGAGATTATTGACACTGACTGTAGACTGAGCCTGTCAACAGGCTTCTTCTCTGGTCTAAAGCCCAGGTCCAGAGCCCTTGGAGGAGATGTCAACACTGCCACTGAATGTGCGTGTGTGGATACCCTGGCATTTAAACAGTTTAAACTGCAAGAACTTTGCGTGTCAGTGACAGGAGTTAGAAAGGAAACAGCTCTTTGCAGTGTTTTACTGAATTAGCAGAGCAGCATGACCTTTGAGCTAGTCTTTGGGACGCCAGCCTGCCAGCCCTGCTGATGCAACATCTGTAGAATTCCAGGGAGTCCATTTTGAGCTCGTTAAGGAGGAACTCTGCGAGATTAAATCCCTTTTTCCATTAACAGAAGAGGGAACACTTGCTGTAAAGCCAGTCTTAACCAGCAGAGGGATTTGAAACATTCGGCAAGATCATTTCTGAAATATAGGCTGAGTTCTTGAGTCTTGCTGCATTGAGGCCGTAGCCAGCCATAGGCCATGGACCCCGAGCCATGCGAGAGGGTAAGGCTTGAGTTGGGCTGTTTCAAATGGCTTTCTGTCTTCACTTGGACGCATTTTTGACATCGATTAAGAGAATTAAGTAATTAACATGTTGATCAGTTAGTGACAATTGGTATTGATACTATGACAATTGCTATATGATAGAAATGATAGCAGTTGATGAATACTGATGATTATGAACCACGCACTGCTTTGGGCTCATTCCGTGCATTATCTCACGTATTCCTCACGTCTGCTCTGTGAGATAGTTCGTCACATCTCAGGTGTCTTCAATTGTGAAATCACAAGGTAGGAGACCTTCATGTAAATCTGGGACCTCCACCTTCTGGATGAGGGTAAATGAAAGAAATTCCTCACCCAGAAGAGTAAAGAAGGAAGACTTTCATGGTTCAGTCTTGGCAGTGGGTGGAGAAAGGGTAGAAAATTCTCCTGTCAGGAGCACGTGAAAATCCTCTCTGGCAGGACTTGACTTCCGTTCAGTCGAACAGCATTTCTAAGATACCTCCTGATTTCAGAAATGTTAAAATGTAAAAGTTTTTGTTTTCCAGTGAGTGAAATAGGGTATTTTTATCAGCTCCACTTTAAAAAAAAATTTATTAATTTATTATTTTTGGCTGTGTTGGGTCTTCGTTACTGCGCGCGGCGAGCGGGGACTACTCTTTGTTGCGGTGCGTGGGCTTCTTATTGCGGTGGCTTCTCTTGTGGAGCACAGGCTCTAGGCACGTGGGCTTCAGTAGTTGTGGCACGCGGGCTTCAGTAGTTGTGGCGCACAAGCTTAGTGGCCCTGCGGCATGTGGGATCTTCCCGGACCAGGGCTTAAACCCGTGTCCCCTGCATTGGCATGCAGATTCTTAACTACTGTGCCACCAGGGAAGTCCCTATCAGCTCCACTTTATAGATTAGGAAAATGAGGCAGAGAGGTGAAACTACTTGTCCAAATTTATTAAATGGGACAGCTGGGATATAGAGCCTGTACTCTTGACCTCTGAACTTGACCCCTTCCAGAGGATTATATCAGCCTGATATCTAAATAATGTGTGTGAGGAAAATGGTTATGCATGTTAATTATGTCAGGGAGGAAATTTCTTATATAAGGATAGAAAATCAGAGTGGATTTTTTAGGTATGAAAAAAAAATAAAGAAACAAGAGTGTCTAGAACTTGGCATCCTGTGTTTGACCCCCCTCACCATGCTTTTGCCAGAAACATTTTCAAATATTCTAGAATCATCTTTTTCCTGAAGGCGGGCTTTTTCTCTGATTCTCTCGTGGCTGTTTAATTAGAAGTTAAAACATGTAAGGGAGGAACATTGTCCTTCACCTTTTTTTATCCCTGTTTAGCAAAGGACATGCCATGTATTTCTTTGACTGAAAATATTTCCTCTAATGTGCACCATGACCATGTAAAGAAAATGCTTAATTCGCAACACTCATGGCTAGATAACATGGCACAGATTTTTCTCATAAAAATATTTGAAATTAATATAACTAACAATGGTAGTTTTTTTCTTTTTTAAAAAATTTAATTAATTAATGGCTGCATTGGGTCTTCCTTGCTGTACGCAGGCTTTCTCTAGTTGTGGTGAGCGGGGGCTACTCTTCGTTGCGGTGTGTGGGCTTCTCATTGTGGTGGCTTCTCTTGTTGTGGAGCATGGGCTCTAGGCGTGTGGGCTTCAGTAGTTGTGGCACACGGGCTCAGTAGTTGTGGCTCGCGGGCTCTAGAGCGCAGGCTCAGTAGTTGTGGTGCATGGGCTTAGTTGCTCCACGGCATGTGGGATCTTCCCGGACCAGGGCTCAAACCAGTGTCCCTTGCATTGGCAGACAGATTCTTAACCACTGCGCCAACAGGGAAGTCCCCAGATTGGTAGTTTTTGAAGATAAACTTTTATCTTCTCAAGGTGTTTTTCTAGACCCTAATTTTATTTCTTTCCTTATTGATTTGTTTTTACTGCAAAGTTAAATTGAAAGATAATGAAAGTATATCATTTTTGGCTTGCTTTGGGATGTTCTCATATTAGTATTTAAATAGCATTTTCAAGAACATAATGTGGTTACGGCACCATGTGATGAAATTGGCCCTCGTAAAGACTGAGATGCTTCTCGGTCATTCAGGTTAATGAGATTATTGCTTCTAGTTTAGATAAACAGAATTAATGAACTCGTGCTGAGTAGGAACAATTTCTGTAGTTTTCTTCTTTTTAAACTCCATAAAAGAGAGTGGGCCACTGGTTTCATACATTTGTGTTACTGGGCTTTTCATTACAGTATACATTTTTACATTTACTTTATCAGTAGAGTTTTTTTTTTCTTTTTCCAAAATATAGAGGCATGTTAGTGGCTCTTACATGTTTCCTAAACTCTCTCTAATTTGGGGCATACAAACTATTGATTGCTCTTCGTTTTCTTATTTCCACAAAGTCAAGTACTTTCTTAGCTGGGCACAGGATATGTAAGGTACCATCCCTGCTCCGAAATATCTTACGTTCTGGGGTTGAGACGTATGTACAAACTCACTGTAAATGTGATATGTTGTAAAATAGGGTTTGTATAAAGTTATCATTGGCAGGACGGAAAATAACCTGTAGTTCAAGTAGGGTTGATGGAGAAGTTATTTAAACAAGGCCATCGCAGATGAGTAGACATTTACCGAGTAGAACGGAGGACCCAAACGTGCAAAACAACGGCGTACCTGCGTGGTGATGCCGGTCCGTGGACGATGCGGTGCGTGGGCTGCGGTGGCGCTGCCCTGGATGATGAAGCGACCTGGAGGGTCTGCAAAGCAGCTGGGATCACGTTCGCAGGAGTTTCCTATGATACCAAACATGCTGGTAATGGTCACTTCAGGAAACCTTTCCAGGCTTTTCGGAACCGTTTTCGTTTTTACGTGCCTTGTCTGTGTTGTGAGCTTTTATATTTTCACTGGTGCGCCCGCTTTGTGGTAGGAAAATCACAGAGAGGGGAATTTTCTACTGAAGGGTTCGTCCTGGCACCAGCTGGGGTGCGCAAAGCTCATTAAGCTCACGGTTTTGAAAGTACACACATGATTTACTGGTTAGGAAATGTGCCCGGGGACCTGAAGGGCTCAAACACTGAGGGATGGTTGTTAGAGTTTTCTCTCCGTGTTCCCGGGACATTGCTGTGCTGGGAAATGGTGAAAAAAGTGCTAATGAAGGGTGCCAGGAGAACCCTCCAGTTCGGGCTGTCATCCCGGGGAAGGTCTGCAGGGTGTAATGAGGGGAACAATCAAGTTGCTATAGTCTGAAAAGGTTAAAGAAGCTTCAGGGATCCCTGTTTGTGCCTTTTGAGTATGGGAATGTCGTACCAGTAATAAGCAATATGCAATCCACAGACAGAGAAGCGATGAGTCCTCTGCCCAGCTTCACGATGGATGGCAGACGAGCCTGTGAACCTTTTCCTTTGAGGTTGAACTGAGTCACAAAGACGCAAGCCAGTGGTGAGTGAATCTTGTCACTCTGTCAGCAACATTCACTGAGTTCTCACCATTCACATGCCACGTGATTAGGCTTAAACAAGCCCTCAGAATTTTAGAACACATACCCTGTGATGTCTGTGAGCAGCTTTGAGTTACTAGCCTAACCAAACTCCACCCTGCTTTTGTTGAGGTTTAGATTTGGAATAGATCATAAATTCTACAGAACAAAGGTTTTGCCTTGGATAGAGCAAGGAAGCCATGAGGGGAGGTAACCTCATGTCATCATACCAAGAAGTCTTATTCAAGCTGTTGAAATGGTTCCGTATTTTGTCCATGATTTTGGTACTCTTCGGATTCCATTTGTAACCTATTGCATACATTTGTAATGTAATGACATATAATAGGTGTCATTCATAATAATAATGTAATGAATACCTATTATACGTCAGGCACTGCCTTCTACACTGGAGCTATAAGTTTGAGAAATAACTTGTCTAAGAATAGTTTGTTTCTCTAGAATTTTACCGTCTGTGTGGTCTTCCCTAGACAGGGTGCTAAATGACACCCTGGGACTCTTCCTACCAGGGAAAAACACAGAAGAAATATCTCCAGCATGTTTTCCACCCAATCCATCCAGGGCAGTCTCATAAGACGTGGCGGAATCTGAATCCTGGGAGCGCGTGAGCTAGATGGGCATGGAAAACACCCTCCCTGGTGGTTCTGATTCCCTCCCTGCCCAAACTCCTTGCCTGTGTAAGAACTTCTGCTTCTCAAACTTTGAAGTATAGTCTATTAAAAACTAATTAAAGACAATTGAGGTGATACAAAGTATTTAACACTTCATGAAGTGGACAGTCTCCATCCAGAGAGTATAGCAAAATAGGGCAGAAGCAAGGAAGGTTTCTTAGGGTAAAGAATGAAGAATTGGAAGAGAAAAATAGGGAAAATCTGATTGGCTGCGGCCGTATAGTCAACCTTGTTTGGGGTGAGAAGGGACAAGCAAGTAAGCCCAGGGTTGGCTTGGCATTTGGGGGTTGGCTGACAGAATATCCTACATTTCTGGTCAAGCAGAATATTTACAGGGACATGAAAGTTATCTAGGTTTAAGTGCTGACACAGTACCCCAGGCAGGAGCAGCTCCATCTCGGGCTTAGGAAGTCATTCCAACGACATGAATCACCTTGGGATCTTGTTAGAATGGAGATTTCGATTCTGGAAGTCTGGATAGGTGTTGAGATTCTGCACTTCTTCTAGGGGATGCCGACGGTCCTGGACTGCAGAGCACACTCAAAGGGCTGTTGCATGAAAATGTCCTTAGACGAGCGCTTGACTACTCTGTACCACTTCAAGCCAGTTCTCTTCCAGGGGCTATTGGTTCTTATTGATAAGACATCATGAGGTAAAATAAACAAGGAAAAATATATCATGGCCAGGTAGAGAGACAGAGTTGCAGAAATACTTAGATATGGTGCAAAACTGACCTTTCTGAGAAGATAAATCTTGGGGAGGAAACCACGTGAAAGAGGCAAGTGATATTTTGAATCAATACCGAAACGTGACTGCAGTAGCATGTGGCCTGGAGATGAGAGCGGATAAGCAGTGGTTTTCACTCTGGGGATGTGACTTATCTTCCGGGCTAGCCAACATCAGTGTTTTTCTGGGTTTCTGGTTAACATAGCTTACTGAAAGGGAAGCGTAGCACTTGTAAGCTTTTAAATTATGACCCAGCAATCCCACTACTGGGCATATACCCTGAGAAAACCATCGATCAAAAGGACACATGCTCCCCAATGTTCACTGCAGCTCTATTTACAATAGCCAGGACATGGAAGCAAGCTAAATGTCCATCGACAGATGAATGGATAAAGAAGATGTGGCACATATACTCAATGGAATATTACTCAGCCATAGAAAGGAACAAAATTGGGTCATTTGTAGAGACGTGGATGGACCTAGAGTCTGTCCTACAGAGTAAAGTAAGTCAGAAAGAGAAAAGCAAATATCGGCTATTAACGCCTATATGTGGAATCTAGAAAAATGGTACAGGTGAACCTACCTCCAGGGCAGGAATAGAGATGCAGACATAGAGAACAGACATGCGAACACAGTGTGGGAAGGGGAGGGTGGGACGAACTGGGAGATTAGGAATGACATATATACACTACCATGTGTAAAATAGCTAGCTAGTGGGAACCTGCTATAAAGCCCAGGAAGCTTAGCTCGGTGCCCTGTGATGACCTCGATGGGTGGGATTGGGGGTGGGGGAGGGAGGTCCGAGAGGGAGGGGATATATGTATGCATATAGCTGACTCACTTCATTGTACAGCAGAAACTAACAGAACATTGTAAAGCAATTATACTCCAATTAAAAAGAAAAGGGAGCAGAAATCATGAGAGTTGCAAAATATTTTCCAACATTTGTGCTACTCAGCAAGTTGATGATTTGATTCACCCATCCCAAGTGGACACCCCTGGGGGGAGGGGAAAGTAGAGGTTTTGCAGGGGTAAGTTTCCTAAAGATTTTAAACAATGGATTTACCTTTGGGAGTGTGAGGCCGTATTGTAAACAGACTCTTGCTGCATTCACACCAGCAGTCCTGGATTAGTGAAGAGCTTCCCTTGTGGGTGCCCAAACCCGTTTTTCACAAACGGCTGAAACTATGTCATCAGCAACTTGGAGTCTGACAGAAAGCTGCAGAGAAATCAGGATGCATTTCTCTTTGTCTCGAGCCCTGTGCTGACCTAAATGTTCCTGTCTCCTAAGGAAGTGTTTATCGGACCTTGTCAGTGTTTACAGATTGTTACCATGCTTGCACCTGACATTCTAAACATATTTTTCTCCTTTTCTCTTAAATTCTTTTTTTTTTCACTTTTCATTAGAGATCAATATTTCTAGTGATTTTTTTTTTTTTTTTCTCTTAGAAGTTATAACAGCTATTTCTCATGAAAATGAGGTGCAGGAAACTTAATACTGTTTGAATGAAATCTGAAACTGGCTAAAAATATGTCCTTGTACAATGATTTCAACTCGGCTGACTGCAACGCTAGTGTCTGTTGAGGGTTGGTACTTTTAGAATGGAATATAAACTCAACTCCCCAAAGACATCTAAGAAATGTCTCAAACCAAGGGCTGCTTTAAAATATAGATCGTATCTCTGTATAGTTGTGTTCCTGTACCCTTTAAAAACATTTCTGTTAGGGGTAGACATCAGTGAACACCAGCAAATGTAGTAACAAAGAAGCTAAAATATTCTTCAGACACCTAGGGCAGACACGTTTCAAAGAAAATAAAGAGAACACTTGTTCACAATAAAGAGAATACTTGTCTAAAAAATATGCTATTCTCTGATTCCTCCACGTTTCAGAAGGGTAAGAGCCTATTGCTGTAAATCAATGAAGTTTATGTCATAATTTCACTCAACAGTGGTCCACTAACGTCAGATATCTGTTAAAAAATGCAGATCCCTGGGCCTAACCTCAGAACTTCTGAATGAGAATCATTGAATTCTACATTTTCACTGGACATCCCTAATTAAATATTATGCAATTGAAGTTTGAAAACTACTAGCAAATTTTTTTAATGAATATTATTTTGTGTGTGTGTGAGAATAGAAAGATTTTAAAATTTTTATATTATATTGGAGTATAGTTGATTTACAATGTGTTAGTTTCAGGTGTGCAGCAAAGTGATTTAGTTATACACACATCTATTATTTTTCAGATTCTTTTCCCATTTAGGTTATTACAGAGTATTGAGTAGAGTTCCTTGTGCTATACAGTAGGTCCTTGTTGATTATCTATTTTATATAATAATGAAAACTACTAGCAAATTAGGTTGAAGGGAAAAGTCTGCTGGAAGCTTTCCCTGGGATAAGCAAAGAAGCTCTTTCAAGAATGGTAGGTGAGGGCTTCCCTGGTGGCGCAGTGGTTGAGAGTCCACCTGCCGCTGCAGGGGACACGGGTTCGTGCCCCGGTCCGGGAAGATCCCACATGCCGTGGAGCGGCTGGGCCCGTGAGCCATGGCCGCTGAGCCTGCGCGTCCGGAGCCTGTGCTCCGCAATGGGAGAGGCCACAGCAGTGAGAGGCCCGCGTACCGCAAAAAAAAAAAAAAAAAAAAAAGAATGGTAGGTGAAAATGAGATGAAAGTGTTATGTATCTATCCTTTCCACCCTTAATTCCCAGAAAACTTTTCCCCTTCAGGTATCCCATGAAGTTTTGCTCCTAAATTTAACAATTAGTTAAGAAAGTAAGTAAAAGCCCTGAAACTTCTTTTCATGCTTTAGTTACAAGTGACGTAATCAGAGCTCATAAACATCCCAAGGGTCTTAAAATTTTTCAGTATTTGTAAGTACGTAAACAGTGAACAAACGAGCAAACCTTTCTTTCTTTGAAACTATAAAGAAGGATCTAGCTTTAGCAGAAGAATAGATACCATTTGAAATTTAGTGAGTAAAATACCTTCTTTGTGCCTAGGTGTTGTATTTCTTCAAGTACTGCTCTCCCTTGAATCTTATACTATGAAAAAAGTAGTAGAATTTAGTTAAATAATGCTATCCTTTTAATGAAGGTATATATTTTTATAGAATTTATTGAGCTAGCTTTCAAAGTTTTATTTATCTGTTTTTCAGTCGTAAAGATATTTAAAAACAATATTTCACATGGAAACTCAATAGGCAAAATCAATAAGAATAAAGCTTCCTCGGTTGAAGAGTGTGTGTGTGTGTGTGTGTGTGTGTGTTGGGGCAGAGCCTGCTCACTCAGTTCCCGTTTCATTCTCCAAGAGTAAAAGTGTCAGCAACATGTGGTCGTTGGCCAAATCCTACCATTTCCTGTCTTTGCAAATCAAGTTTTATTGAATGCAGCCATGGCCATTCATTTATGTATTGTCTATGACTGCTTTTGTGCTCCAACGTCAGAGTTGAATAGTTGAGACAGAGACCTATTTAGGCAAAATGTAAATAAAATATCAGGTTTACCAAAAAGTTCATTCGGGTTTTTCCGTAACATCGTACAGAAAAACCCGAACGAACTTTTTGGCCAACCCAATATTTACTCTCTGGCCCTTTACAGAAAGTTTCCCAGTCGTTCTTCTAGAAGGGACAGTGCTTGAGATGCACATATCCTTGGCCTTGAGGTGTGCCTCTCAATCCCTGCAGGTCACCTCTGTCCACGATAGGTATTTACTACAGTATGCTTTGCGATGATGGTAACAGTAACAATAGCAACAATAATAATTTTCTGTGAGTTCCATGTCATGAAAAGGCATGGGAAGAAAGGCCTTCCTTTGAAGCCTGAGTCAGTAGTCACTGTAGAGATGGCTTTGCATTTCCTAATAAATTGACAGTGAACGATGCAATTCTTCAGGGAATATTTGGGAATGTTTTGTAATTTTTCTTTAGTCCACATTGTTTGGTTTATCTTTTCCTTCTTTTTTTTTTTTTTTTTTTTTTTTTTTTTTGCAGTACGCGGGGCTCTCACTGTTGTGGCCTCTCCCATTGCGGAGCACAGGCTCTGCTCAGCGGCCATGGCTCACGGGCCCAGCTGCTCTGCGGCATGTGGGATCTTCCCGGACCGGGGCATGAACCCGTGTTCCCTGCATCGGCAGGCAGACTCTCAACCACTGCGCCACCAGGGAAGCCCTCTTTCCCTTCTTAAAGTTTATTTTGATGCTACTTTAAATGGTATCGATTCTTTCCTTTTTCTTTTCTTTTTTTTAAAGATATTTATTTATTTATTCTTGGCTGCGTTGGGTCTTCATTGCTGGGCACGGGCTTTCTCTAGTTGTGGCGAGCAGGGGCTACTCTGTTGCGGTGTGCAGGCTTCTCTTTGCAGTGGCTTCTGTTGTTGCAGAGCATGGGCTCCAGGCACTCAGGCTTCAGTAGTTGTGGCATGTGGGCTCAGTAGTTGTGGCACACAGGCTTAGTTGCTCCATAGCATGTGGGATCTTCCTGGACCAGGGGTAGAACCTGTGTCCCCTGCATTGGCAGGTGGATTCTTAACCACTGCGCCACCAGGGAAGCCCAATTCTTTCCTTTTTCTCTGGCCTTTAGCTAGTTGGAGGTGGATCCCTGTAATCAGTGACCAGAGCCGTCTGAGATTTTGAGAACAGGGTGGTAGAAGACTCCTCTCTCTTTCACATCTGTTTTTATCTGTTAGGAACAGGAAGGCAAAATATGTAAGTTCTCATCAGTAAAGGGTCCCAGCGACAAGAAGTTAAAACCTAGTCAGCTCTATCTTAAAAGGTTGATTTAAACTGAACTGCGGTCCAGCATACGTCTTTAGTACCCATGAAACATATTTGTTTTAATCAGTGGTGTTACACGACTTAGCTGTGATTCTCTACTTGGTCTTACGTATAAGGGAGACAACCCACCTTTGAAAAGTTGTTCCCCGGGCTTCCCTGGTGGCGCAGTGGTTGAGAGTCCGCCTGCCGATGCAGGGCACACGGGTTCGTGCCCCGGTCCGGGAAGATCCCACATGCCGTGGAGCGGCTGGGCCCATGGGCCATGGCCGCTGAGCCTGCGCGTCCAGAGCCTGTGCTCCGCAATGGGAGAGGCCACAGCAGTGAGAGGCCCGCGTACCGCAAAAAAAAAAAAGAAAGAAAGGTTGTCCCCCAAACATGATCATTTTGATCACCCCTGTTGCAGGTGGAGGGCAAAGCATTTTCTGTTTTTCTGTAAGTGCATCGTTCCTTTGTAACAAGGTCACACGGAGAAGGGTTATATAGGGGAAATACACTAAACTGTGAAATTTCTAATCTCTGCAAGAAGTTAATTCCATTTCATTCCATTTTATTTAATTTTATTTAACAAGTACTTTTGACTTGCCAAGTAGAAGACACTAAGCTTCCTGGTGTAGGGTTAATAATGTCATATGTGGCTATTACCGCTGGTCTGAAATTACATCATAGAATAAGAGAGGTGGTCTCTGGCTGTTAGCGCATGAGGCTTATATCAAAATCTTTGTAGTATGGGCTGTACGAGATGTTCTGGAAGTCGAAGTATGATACCTTTAACAAAACCCACTTCCAGACTGAATTTCAAGTCCTGTACACTACTACTAGCGTCCTAAACGTCACAGGTTGTTGCTGTTTGTAATCGCTTTGGATGGAGCTCCAGAAAGCCCTATATTTTCCTCCTTGGGACTTAGCCTCACAGTTTAACTCCTAGATCTCATCCTGGACTCATAAGAAGGCCCATCTTAGCAGAGAAATAGCTCATGGTAATGCCATACCTGTCAAAAGAGAAAATAGAATTAGTTACTCCTTTTAGTACTTAGACTTTAAAGAAGAGGCCCATAGTTTGGGTGTGTGGTAGACGAAGGTTAAGGTAGAGGCGCCAACCACTCGTCTCCTTAACAGCCACGTGTAGGCCCCGGACAAGTTCACTGTCCAGCTGTCCTTCTCTGGGCTGAGCCTCGCAGGCAGTGGGCACCATATCCGTCCTGCCTCTTCGCCTCTGCAGCTTGTCTACTGCTGGGCTCTGATCCAAAAGCCAAGGAGTTGAATTGATTTTCAAGGCATCCTCCAAAAGGAGGCAAGTGTGTAGTCCAGCCAGAGGCCAGTTCTGGTGCTCTTACAATGATTTCCCAGTCGCTCTGGCTCCAGGGAGAGAGCCTGATCTTCGCTAATCCACCTCTCTCAAGGTGGCCACATCAAAAGGGGGCTCACTCCTAACTGGCTTATTCCTTCCGCCCGAGAATGTTCTAGAAGCAGAGGTGCTTCTTGTTGGATGCTTTGTCTTTCCTGGCAAATCAAAATATAGTAACTCAAAAAGAGAAAATATCTGTTGCTGTTCATTGACTTCTAATAGATATATAACAAATCTAAATATTTTCAAAATGTTCAAAGTACTTGTTTTTCTTTTTTCTAAGGTGAGATAATCAACACAGTATACTTAAAGAAAACCCCTTGTCCGCTACTAGCTTATGGTCTGCTAAGGGAGATAGCACTGTGATGACAGAGGCTGGATGAATGGTACTGTCAGGAATCAGCAGCATCCTCTTATAGGGGAATCAGGATGCTTCCTCTTCCTCAGAGATGCACTTTGGGGTCCCTCAGTGGGCACAAGATACTAGGCAGGGTTAAAAACATACCAAGATAGTTATTAATTCCCATAGTTCATTAAAATGAAATTTCATTAGGAAATGATAAACAGGATGATTTTACCAGGTTTTTATCAAAATAATAAAAAAAAAAAGTTTCTTTTCAATCAGAAGCCTCCTGGCTCTCCTTCTACTTTTCATAACACATCTGAACCCTTCACTGATGAATTTACTTCCCTCAGCCTTTGTATTACTCGTGTAGCAATTTACGAGAGAAAGACTTTCATCACTAGAGTCCTTTATTTGTGTGTGATAAAAATATCCTACAGCCCTGAAGTAGGAGCATCTTTCCCTTCTCTCCCTTCAAACCTCTCTCCATCCTTGATCTTAATTGCCTAATTGCACCCATTCTTTTTATATCCCTCTGTGCCTTCTAAGCCCGTTCCCCAGGTGGTTAGAAATGTTATTTGAAAGACACAGATACAGATGCGTATTACACAATTAATAGGCCTTCACTAAGTGGAACCAATAGACCATTAAAATGATTCCATGCTGTCTAAGCTCTCTCCCTCCATCTTTCACTCTCCAGCAATAACCTGACCCGGTGGCTAAAGTGTTATGAAAATCCATCTCTTCAATCCCACTCTGCTTTAAGGGCCAAAGGAGAACAGGGCACGGATAATGACTTCCTGCTCTCAGCAACAATTGTGCAGACGCTTCCGTCCCAAGTACGCCTCCTGTTGAGGCTGCTGGATCAGAAGTTGTACCATTTACAGTAGAAAATGGAATGATTTGCCTACTCCAACCCGGAGAGAGGTAGTATCTTGCAATAAATGGCCTGGCTGTGTAAATAATAAAGTAAAAAGGGTCCTGAAGCTGCCGGGATTTTTGTTTGCTGTAAATAGGGTAACTAAGCAATTTATGGCACTGTTTCCCAGCGAGAGTCCAAGAGCTATTTAGTTAGTTACGGCAGTAAAAGAAACGGCTTCATGTCAATATGGAGCCACAAGTGCTAGGCAGGAAAAGGAGCAACAAGTATTAAAAGATGTCAACTTCCAGCACAAGTTGACTGCAACTGGTGGTTCTGGGAGAATGGAGCATGCTGGGAGCATTAGTAGTGAGAGAGAGCCAGCCACAGAAAAACCTCGGAGGCCAGTAACAGCGCACATCCCCTGCATCCCTGAACTACTTGCTGAGGAAGGAAAGAAAGAATAACTTAGGAGCACTGGAGGCCTGATCTGTTAACACATTATTATCTCTGTCAGTTAGAGTAATTACTGACCTGACAATATTACGGATATACATTCAGAGTAACAAACATTCCTGGGGTGATTACAGGGAGTACCATCAGGTTTCAGTTTGCCAAAGTGACCAGTCCACTCTTGCACATGACCTGGAGCAGAAAGGAAGGCATGCTGAACTTTCTGGCTGAGATGTTAAAACGCAAGGGAGTTAGGCTTCCCTGGAGGTTTCTCCAGAAGTTAGGCAGTAGCAAATCCTCTGACGTCCCCAGTATCAGATTCTGCTCTCAAGGTAGTAGTACTACTAGTTTCCACTTAATGAGCACTTACTACATGCAAGTGTGCCAAAAGACTTACACGCTTCATCTCGTTCAGTGCTCACAGTGACCTTCCAAGGTAGGCAAGGTCATCATCCGCATTTTGTACATGAGTGAAGTGAGGCCCAAGAAACTAAGGAACTGGCGAACAAAGTGGGTAGAAATGGAGTCAGGAGTCAGACCCAGTGTTGCCTGATTCCAGAACTTTTAAACTACTATGCCAAATTGCATATTGTCTCAAGTAATAATAATCATACTAATAAAACCACAAGTAACAGTTATAGCATCCTCAGCTAACATTTATTGGGCACTTACTATGTGCTAAACATTGGGCTAAATGTTGGAATAAATCAGGATAGGATAACTAGTGTAACAAACAACCCCAAATCTTTAGTGTCTTAACACGATAAAAAAAATTCTTTTTTTTTTCCCTACAGCATGTCACAAAGCAATGAGATGAGCAGAGAGTAGGTGCGTGGTGGAGCCCAGGGGCTGTGCTCCATGCAGCCATTCAGAAACCCAGGCTTCTCCCCAGTGAATGTTCAGCATGTGAATTTCAAAGTTATCGTAAAAGGAAAGAGAGATGATGAGAAAGGCATACCTTCTCTTAACTGTCTTAGCCCAGAACTGACACCACCATTGGGCTCACATTCTAGTGTCATAATGAGTTACATGGCCCGCCTAGATATAAGGTTGCTGCGAAATGTATTCTGACTGTGCCCAGGAGGGGTAAAACATTTGGTGAGCAACTAGTTTTTATATATATATATAAATTAATTAATTACTTAATTTTTGGCTGCATTGGGTCTTTTGTTGCTGTGTGCAACCTTTCTCTAGTTGTGGCTAATGGGGGATACTCTTAGTTATGATGTGCGGGCTTCTCACTGCGGTGACTTCTCTTGTTGCGGAGCACGGGCTCTAGGCAAGCGGGCTCAGTAGTTGTGGCTCATGGGCTCTAGAGCGCAGGCTCAGTAGTTGTGGCATGTGGGCTTAGTTGCTCTGCGGCATGTGGGATCTTCCCGGACCAGGGCTCGAACCCGTGTCCCCTGCATTGGCAGGTGGATTCTTAACCACTGCACCACCACGGAAGTCCTAGTTTATCTTTGACCTGGCATTTTACCTGCATTAGCTCATTCTTCACACCAACTTTAGGGAGGTTTTATTTCTGTGATACAGATACAGGGAGGTTCTACTTTTCCAAGATCATACAGGCAGATGGAGGTGGGATTACAGGGGGAAATGATTGATCTTCTTATGCAACAAAAATCAAGGAGCCTTTATCTTACCTTTGTTGATTGTTTACTGGAACCATCACGAGCATTTTCCTCTGCAGTCTTTCCCTATATCCAATAGCTGTTCTCCAGTTCTACCCGCTTATTGTAGTTCCCTGAATGAGCTTTGCTCTTTCTTATATCTGGGCCTTTGCATGAGCTGCTGTTCCTCTATCTCTTGACTTGGGTTCCTCTGACACATCCTTCACATCTCATCTTAGATATCTCTTCTCCACAAACTCTCCTCTGATTTCAAAATCTGAGTTAGTGATTCTGCAATGAGCTCCCTTTTCATCCCGGATTTACCTTACGGTAGCATGTGCCACACTGGTTTTTAACTTGTGGCTAATGGATTTGTCTTCCTTGCTGTAGGCTAAATTCCACCCAGGCAGAGGTTTTGTTTAGCTCATTTATCTCTGCATCTTAGCATCTAAGATGTCTGGTACATAGAGTTCAAGAACTATTTGTTAAATTAATGAATGAGTAAGTGACTCACCCGGAATTCTGAACCTACCCTTACCCCTCCATGGCTTTTGTCTCAATAGGTCAATATTCCTTCTCTTACAGATCTATAATCATATTTAAGTGAGCCTGAGTACTTAAATGTGGTAGGTACTATATTAAGCCTTGAGCAGATTCAAAGAAGAAACATATTCACCTATACCCTCAAGGAGTTCCCAGTCTAGGGGCAGATAGAGATACGTAAATCTGAATTACGATGTAATATGGTAAATGCCATTATAGAGGAATGTGTAAATGAGGTCCTGTGAGAACACAGAGGAGAGAGTGATTGGGAAGGTGGGGAAAAGCTGCACAGAGAAGGAGACCTTCTCAGCTTCCCAGCTGACCTATTAGCCAGACTTTAAAAAAGTATTCAGATAAATGCAGAAGACCCTGAATAGCCAAAACAATTTTAACAAAGAGCAGAGCTGGAGGAATCATGCTTCCTGAATTCAGGCTATACGACAAAGCTACAGTCATCCAAACAATATGGTACTGGCACTAAAACAGACACATAGATCAATGGAACGGAATAGACAGCCCAGAAATAAACCCACACACTTATGGTCAATTAACCTATGACAAAATAAGCAAGAATATACAATGGAGAAAAGACAGTCTCTTCAATACGTGGTGCTGGGAAAACTAGACAGCTACATGTAAAAGAATGAAATTAGAATGTTCTTTAACACCATACACAAAAATAAGCTCAAAATGGATTAAAGACGTAAATGTATTTAAGACCAGAAACCATAAAACTCCTAGAGGAAAACACAGGCAGGACACTCTTTGACATAAAGCGTAGCAATAATTTTTTGGATCTGTGTCCTAAGCAAAGGAATTATAAGCAAAAATAAACAAACAGGACCTAATTAAACTTAAAAGCTTTTGCACAGCAAAGGAAACCATCAACAAAATGAAAAGACAAGCTACTGAATGGGAGAAGATATTTGCAGATGATATGACTGATAAGAGATTAATAGCCAACATATATAAACAGCTCATATAACTCAACATCAAAAAAACCAACCCCACTGCAAATTGGTAGAATACCTGAATAGACATTTTTCCAAAGAGGGAACGCAGATGGCCAACAGGCACATGAAAATATGCTCGACATTGCTAATCACTAGGGAAATGCAAATAACATGTTAGAATGGGCAAAAGCAATCCATAGTGACAGAAAGCAGACCCGTGGTTGTCTGGGGCCAGAGGTTGAGAGTGAATGGCCATAAATGGGCGTGAGCGAGAATTTTGGGGGGGATGGAAATATTCTATTTCTTGATTATGGTAATAGTTTAATGGTTACATAGCTGCATGTATTTGTTGAAATATCAAACTATATTTTGGGTAGCAGAAACAACAGAAGTCCATTACACAGATTGTTCTTGACTCAAGCAAACTGGATCACTTGTTGATTCCAAAACACCATGTGCTTTCCTGCATTAAGGTCTTTTCTAACGCTGTTCCCTCTGCCAGGAATGTCCAGCCTTATCTCTTTGGATGAATTTCTACCAACCTTACACTGCATCTTTTCAATGATGTCTGTCTATCTAATTTGATGATCTTGAGTTGTCCCGCTCTGAACCTTATATTTATCCTTCTTTCCGGCCTTTTTCTTCATCTGCCTTATGTTACAGTTATTTGTGCCCCTGACTTATCTTGTTCTCCAGTGATCTGTACACTGCCTGAGCCAGGACTCTTGTACCTCCAAGAGCCCAAGTATGCATCTGAGAGTGAGTGTTTGTTATTGGCTTGGTGACATGAATTCATTGCTTTTAATTAATTGCTTTATAGTTCTGAGAGATGTGTGTCACTTGTTTTCACATGGAGATACATTTGAAAGAGACCCAGTATTTTTCACTGTTGTTGGTACCAGGTGTTTGCAGTGGAATCAGGAGGATTTGCCCTTGGATTAGATATTAAAATTGAAACTGCTACATGTGAGTGGAGCCCAGAAGGATATACGAAGCTTTGTAGAGACATGTGCAGTTGGGTCATGAAATGAAAGGGCTGCCAATGTAAAACTATGATTTGTTCTAGAGAACTTCTAAAACAAAGGAAAAATAATTTTGCTTTTGTAAAACGTGAGAGCTGAGAGACAGTCATTATTTTTTGCTTGGCCGCAATTATGACTCCATAACATAATATAGTATATTAATGACCGTGCTGTGTTAATTGGAGAAACAGGCATACGAAGAATACCTGTGAGATTTTAATACTGGTAATGTCTTTGAATCTTTAACTGTATGGAAAATGGTGTGAAACATTATTTTTCAATGCCATGGCTTTTATCCTCCAAGCCAAAGAAATTGAGTAGTGTGTTTATAACCTTATCAACACAGAGAAACAACTAATTGATAGTGTTTCACACAATCTGTTCCAAGAAATGTTAAACCTGAGATTGGAAAGATGTAAATACTGTAACCTGTGGTTACAGAGGAGAGAAAACTAATCCTATCTCTAACTTCAAGTGCCCCCTGACCATTATTCTCTTGCTTATAAGGTTGCTAAAAGGTGTTTTTGTGTACCGATTAGAACAAAGGATTTTGGAACTGATGATGATAGAACCCCAACTTTTTCTGGGTTTATCAGGACTTTGTGTGGTTCTCAGCATCTGTGCCTGTTTCTCAGCTGTGTTTGGGGACATCGCATTATACCCCTTGGGAGTGGATAAGGATGACTGGAGAGCACAGTCAATGGCAGCTTCCCTACTTGCTTGTTTTCACTTATGCTTAGTCCTTCCCACTGGTATACTGGTGAGGGTCCTGAGATAATCATCATGATGAAAATAGCCAACACTTACTGAGTACCACTTTACATGCAATCCTATACAGTAGATATAATTCGTATCCCCATTTTACAGATGAGCAAACTGAGACTTGGATTAAGTAAACTTGCCCAAGGTTACATGCTAGTAAATGTTGGGATTTGAACTGTAAATAGTTCCTTATTTTGGGGTCACTTTAAAAAATGTACTCTTTCATTGCGATCTTTAGCCCTAAAATGAGATTAGGAAGAGCTGAACGTACTGTCACAAATTAATCAAACAATACTTATAAACACGCACTCTGTTCTCAATAGTTTTTTGCTCACGATGGGCAAAGTGAATTCCTATACGGCCAGAGTGGAAAGCATTGTTCTTTTTTCTGTCTTCAAATTAAAGTTACAGCCGTTTGAGCCTGCCTTTATATAGAAATATAATCCATACATTTCCCCTTTAGGCTTGGACTTGAAAATCTATCTTTAACAAAATCTTTAACAAAAATCTATCAGTGCATGGTTAATAGATGCAATGTACATGCACCCCATCCCCAGAAGGTATAAGGTTGTGAGTTTACGTATTTGTCATAAATGGCTGCAGCACCCATATATTATTGGGGTGAGCTCTTCTAATGGGGATAAATGTACCACACTGTGGATTCTCAAGGTGGCAAGATACACAACTCATGTTCAGCGAAGCAGGGGGAAATATATTATCCCTCTGCCATGCTGTGGCATGCGTATATTGCATTTGTGCTTCACGAGGGCATTAAATCCAGAGACGTCAAAAGAAAATGCAGAGACAGACTTCCACTGCTGGCTCTTACAGCAGTTTCTGTTGGCTCCATGCTATTTGCATAGGATGCAGAAGGCTCAACTGCTTCAAAAGAGAGATTCTGTTAGAGCATTATATTTTATAAGTTTTTTTCTCCTGCAAGTTATATTTCCCTAAACTGGCTGAAAATCCAAGGAGATTTTTTTTAATTTTTAAATTTAATTTTATTTATTTTTTTATACAGCAGGTCCTTATTAGTCATCAGTTTTATACACATCAGTGCATACATGTCAATCCCAATCGCCCAGTCCGTCATTTCTCCAGAGAAGATGTACAGACACATGAAAGGATGCTCAACATCACTAATCATTAGAGAAACGCAAATCAAAACCACAATGAGATATCACCTCACACCAGTCAGGATGGCCATCATCAAAAAATCTACGAACAATAAATGCTAGAGAGGGTGTGGAGAAAAAGGAACCCTCTTGCACTGTTGGTGGGAATGTAAATTGATACAGCCACTATGGAGAAAAGTATGGAGGTTCCTTAAAAAACTAAAAATAGAACTACCATATGATCCAGCAATCCCACTACAGGGCATATACCCTGAGAAAACCATAATTCAAAAAGAGTCATGTACCACAATGTTCATTGCAGCTCTATTTACAACAGCCAGGACATGGAAGCAAGCTAAGTGTCCATCGACAGATGAATGGATAAAGAAGATGTGGCACGTATATACAATGGAATATTACTCAGCTGTAAAAAGAAACAAAATTGAGTTATTTGTAATGAGGTGGGTGGACCTAGAGTCTGTCATACAGAGTGAAGTAAGTTGGAAAGAGAAAAACAAATACCGTATGCTAACACATATATATGGAATCTAAAAAAAAAAAAGGTCATGAAGGACCTAGGGGCAAGATGGGAATAAAGATGCAGAAGTAGAGAATGGACTTGAGGACATGGGGAGGGGGAAGGGTAAGCTGTGACAAAGTGAGAGAGTGGCATGGACATAATATACACTACCAAATGTAAAATAGATAGCTAGTGGGAAGCAGCCGCATAGCACGGGGAGATCAGCTCAGTGCTTTGTGACCACCTAGCGGGGTGGGATAGGAGGGAGACGCAAGAGGGAAGAGATATGGGGATATATGTATATGTATAACTGATTCACTTTGTTATAAAGCAGAAACTAACACACCATTGTAAAGCAATTATACTCCAATAAAGATGTTCAAAAAAAAAAAAGTTATGTACACATTATCAAAATAACTTCAAAATTTTATTTCCTAAAGACTTAGTATTCACAAAACTTGTTTTGAATAATTGTTTTTGTCTGGCAGATTTTTTCCATCCTTTTGGTAGATGCTTTTTACAACTACAGGTGCCCCAGGTTAATGAATAAATCCTATGGTCAGATACTGTTCATTTTATTTAGAATAGCAAAAAAACCCCAATAAAACATGGGGGAGAAACTTTTCACAA
The DNA here is from genome assembly GCF_951394435.1 of Stenella coeruleoalba. Taxonomy (NCBI): domain Eukaryota; kingdom Metazoa; phylum Chordata; class Mammalia; order Artiodactyla; family Delphinidae; genus Stenella; species Stenella coeruleoalba. Next base: position 5,411,503 of record NC_137149.1, read on the forward strand.
GAGGTATTATTTTCAGTTCTTGTTTTCTTTGTAGTACAGTAGACTGTTCAGATTAGTCTAGAGAAATGGTTGGGGGCTGGGGTGAGGGAACCAGGGGCTCACAGAAAGTATTCAGCCGGGGCTCTTTGCTCCGTATCCCAAGCTAAGCCTGTGTTACAACCGTGCTGTTGAACTGGAGCAATCAGTCTGATCGCCCACCTCTGTGGAAATAGAAGTCTGAAGAGAGGGGTTAAAACTCTGTCTATGAACCCCCTTGGCAGTACTACACAGATTTCAGAAGGCATTCAGCCACGGGGTTGGAGCCACACGTTTTGGATTCTAGCCACTGTAGATCTTACTACTTTGACCTCTGAAACAGAGAGAGAGCATCGTAGATGAGACTTGCACATTTGCACCGGAAACTTGACAATAGCTTTAGTCTAAAGAAGAGAAAACTGAGACTTAGAGTCTGTCAGTCATGATTAAGTTCAGTTGGCACGATAATAGAGTTCTCTCTCACATTGTTTTGAAGCCTGGACGTTTGGCCTCCGGGACCCTGGGGGCTCTGTGAAACTGTGAAGGACCTAGGCTCTCTCTAACTCATAGCCTTTCTTAGGATGGTTCAAGACGATGACTGGAACGCTAGCTAACATGGAAGAAGAGATTTAAAAGCCTATAAGGCGTACATACATGACATGTTTTTAAAGGAAGTCTCCTAGAACTTACCTCAGTAACTTTTCTTTATATCTTATTGGCCTAAATTTAATTCCATGGCCACACCTAGCTGCAGAGGAGGTTGGGAAAGTTGGTTTTATTTCTGGGAGTCATCCGCCAGCTGAGAACCAAGAGTTCTGTTATTGATCAAGAAGGAAGAAAAGATATTTCGTAGGATCACAGAGTTTTCTAATGACAGAGATTAGAAGTAGGTCTCCTGATAGTACAGCGCTCCTTGAATCAAAGAAAATGAACTTCCTGGCAGCCCTGCTCTGTCACCTCAATAAAAGGCATTCATTTGCAATAAAAAAAAAAAAAAGAAAATGAACTTCTAAGCTTATATGGGGTTACTCTGTGTATAGAAGGAAACGAGAATAAAGACCATCATGATTGTAAAGTTGGGTTGGAGAGTTTGGTTAAAGACTTCTTCCACTTGTGTATTTTTGCCTATTACAACATGATTCCTATTGTATTTGGTTTTATTCTCTCTAGTTTAAAATAGAAAAAAGTATCTTAGAATGTAAAGATGATCCACCAACACTGATGAAGCAATGGGAGGCAGAGTCACTTAACTTGTGACCCCACCTCAATGCATGGTCTGGACAGCATTTAGCTTCCCTGGTCAACTCCCTCCACCGCTCTCTGCGACTCTGATGCACACTTTCTCCTGCTCCTCTAGCATTTGATACCCTTTCCCTTCATTTCAATCTGATGGCCTTGCCTGTTATTTCACGGAGAGAATAAAGACAAACAGGAGAATTCCTTACCTTTTTTTGCTTCACTACTCTTTTTTTTTTTTTGAAACTGATTAAAATCTAGATCTATTTTGAGGTTGGAGATGATTTTTTTTTTAAACATCCATCAATCAAGTCAAAGGGAAGTAGTGAAATGCTTGAAAGCTATTTGAGGCCAAAAGAGATGTACAAATATGGAAAGATGAGTAGATATGAATTGTTCATATTTTATTTTGTTTTTAATAATGAGAATGCATTCACTTAGAGAATGTATTTATCAGTTTTTAAATTAAAGATAGAAAAGGTCAAATGGACTGAAAAGATTAATTGTACTTGGAAGCAAGAGCAAGTATTTTGCTAACCTTGGCGATGGCAGTTTTAATGCTGTAGTTGGGAGCAGAGGGCAGAATGGAGTGGGTGGAGGAGTGATCGGAAGGGGAGGAATGAGACCTTACTAGTGGAGGTATGTTTCAAGAAGTTAGATAGTAAGTGGAGAAAAATGCAGAAAGATGAATCTAAAATTTCCTAAAATTAGTGAGCTATTTGGACTCCTATTCATTCCTGTAGATTACAAACATGAAGAAAATAATTGGTTTTGGAAACAGTTTCCAAAGTTACATACATACGTAAATCTATTTACTTAATTGCTAGTAAGATAATTTTTCAGGAGGAAGAAACCTCCTTTTGCTGTTTCTACAAAATATGCTATCCTGTTTAAAACTGTTTAAAAACTTTATCTGCATCTATTGAGATGATCATGTGGTTTTTCTCCTTCAGTTTGTTAATATGGTGTATCACATGGATTGATTTGCATATATTGAAGAATCCTGGCATACCTGGGGTAAACCCCACTTGATCATGGTGTATGGAACTTTCAAAGTGCTGTTGGATTCTGTTTGCTAGTATTTTGTTGAGGATTTTTACATCTATGTTCCTCAATGATATTGGTCTGTAGTTTTCTTTATTTGTGAAATCTCTGGTTTTGGTCTCAGGGTGATGGTGGCCTCGTAGAATGAATTTGGGAGTGTTCCTCCCTCTGCTATATTTTGGAAGAGTTTGAGAAGGGTAGGTGTTAGCTCTTCTCTAAATGTTTGATAGAATTCACCTGTTAATCCATCTGGTCCTGGGCTTTTGTTTGTTGGAAGATTTTTAATCACAGTTTGAATTTAATTACTTGTGATTGGTCTGTTTATATTTCTATTTCTTCCTGGTTCAGTCTCAGAAGGTTGTGCTTTTTTAAGAATTTGTCCATTTCTTCCAGGTTGTCCACTTTATTGGCATAGAGTTGCTTGTAGTAATCGCTCATGATCCTTTGTATTTCTGCAGTGTCAGTTGTTACTTCTCCTTTTTCATTTCTACTTCTATTGATATGAGTCTTCTCCGTTTTTTTCTTGATGAGTCTGACTAATGGTTTATCAATTTTGTTTATCTTCTCAAAGAACCAGCTTTTAGTTTTTTTGATCTTTGCTATTGTTTCCTTCATTTCTTTTTCATTTATTTCTGATCTGATCTTTATGATTTCTTTCCTTCTGCTAACTTTGGGGTTTTTTTGTTCTTCTTTCTCTAATTGCTTTAGGTGTAAGGTTAGGTTGTTTATTTGAGATGTTTCTTGTTTCTTGAGGTAGGATTGTATTGCTATAAAGTTCTCTGTTTGAACTGCTTTTTCTGCATCCCATAGGTTTTTGGTCGTCGTGTTTTCATTGTCATTTGTTTCTAGGTATTTTTTTTTATCTCCTCTTTGATTTCTTCAGTAATCTCTTGCTTATTTAGTAGTGTATTGTTTAGCCTCTATGTGTTTGTATTTTTTACAGGTTTTTTTCCTGTAATTGATATCTACTCTCATAGTGTTGTGGTTGGAAAAGATACGTGATATGATTTCAATTTTCTTAAGTTTACTAAGGCTTGACTTGTGGCCCAAGATACGTTCTGTCCTGGAGAATGTTCCATGAGCACTTGAGAAGAAAATGTAATCTGCTGTTTTTGGATGGAATGTCCTATAAATATCAATTAAGTCCATCTTGTTTAATGTATCATTTAAAGCTTCTGTTTCCTTATTTATTTTCATTTTGGATGATCTGTCCATTTTTGAAAGTGTGGTGTTAAAGTCCCCTACTCTTATTGTGTTACTGTCGATTTCCCCTTTTATGGCTGTTAGCCATATGTACATATGTATATGCCTTATGTAGCCATCTGCCTTATGTATTGAGATGCTCCTATGTTGGGTGCATAAATATTTACAATTGTTATACGTTCTTTTTGGATTGATCTCTTGATCATTATGTAGTGTCCTTCTTTGTCTCCTGTAATAGTGTTTACTTTAAAGTCTATTTTGTCTGATATGAGAATTGCTACTCCAGCTTTCTTTTGATTTCAATATGCATGGAATATCTTTTTCCAGCCCCTCACTTTCAGTCTGTATGTGTCCCTAGGTCTGAAGTGGGTCTCATGTAGACTACCTATATACAGGTCTTTCTTTTGTATCCATTCAGCCAATCTGTGTCTTTTGGTTGGGGCATTTAGTCCACTTACTTTTAAGGTAATTATCGATATGTATGTTCCTGTTACCATTTTCGTAATTGTTTTGGGTTTGTTATTGTCTTTTCCTTCTCTTGTGTATCCTGCCTAGAGAAGTTCCTTTAGCATTTGTTGTAGAGCTGCTTTGGTGGTGCTGAATTCTCTTAGCTTTTGCTTGTCTCTAAAGGTTTTAAGTTTCCGTTGAATCTGAATGAGATCCTTGCTGGGTAGAATAATCTTGGTTGTAGATTTTTCTGTTTCATCACTTTAAATATGTCCTGCCACTCCTTTCTGGCTTGCAGAGTTTCTGCTTGAAGATCAGCCGTTAACCTTATGGGGATTCCCTTGTTGCTTTTCCCTTGCTGTTTTTAATATTTTTTCTTTGTATTTAATTTTTGTTAGTTTGATTAATATGTGTCTTGGCGTGTTTCTCCTTGGATTTATCCTGTATGGAATTCTCTGCACTTCCTGGACTAGATTGACTATTTCCTTACCCATATTAGGGAAGTTTTCAAGTATAGTTTCTTCAAATATTTTCTCAGTCCCTTTTTTTTCTCTTCTTCTTCTCAGACCCCTATAATTCAGATGTTGTTTAATTTAATGTTGTCCCAGAGGTCTCTGAGATTGTACTCAATTCTTTTCCTTTTTTTTTTCCTGTTTATTCTGCTCTGCAGTAGTTATTTCCACTATTTTCTCTTCCAAGTCACTTATCCTTTCTTCTGCCTCAGTTATTCTGCTATTGATTCCTTCTAGAGAATTTTAAATTTCATTTAATGTGTTGTTCATCATTGTTTGTTTGCTCTTTAGTTCGTCTAGGTCCTGTTAAATGTTTCTTGTATTTTCTCCATTCTATTTCCACGATTTTGGGTCATCTTTACTATCATTACTCTGAATTCTTTTTTCAGGTAGACTGCCTGTTTCCTCTTCATTTGTTTGGTCTGGTGGGTTTTTACCTTGCTCTTTCATCTGCTGTGTATTTCTCTGTCTTCTCATTTTGCTTAACTTACTGTACTTGGGGTCTCCTTTTCGCAGGCTGCAGGTTCGTAGTTCCTGTTGTTTTTTGTATCTTCCCCCAGTGGCTAACATTGGTTCAGTGGGTTGTGTAGGCTTCCAGGTAGAGGGGACTGGTGCCTGTGTTCTGGTGGATGAGGTTGGTTCTTGTCTTTCTGGTGGACAGGACCACATCGGTGTTGTGTTTTGGGTTGTCTGTGACCCTATTATGATTTTAGGCAGCCTCTCTGCTAATAGGTGGGCTGTGCTCCTGTCTTGCTAGTTGTTTGGCATAGGGTGTCCAGCCCTGTAGCTTTCTGGTTGTTGGGTGGAGCTGGGTCAGAGCATTGAGGTGGAGATCTCTGGGAAAGCTTTCACCGTTTGACAGTACATGGAGCCGGGAGGTCTCTGGTGAACCAATGTACTGAACTCGCCTCTCCCACCTCAGAGGCTCAGGTTTGACACCCGTCCAGAGCATCATGACCCTGTCAGCCACATGGCTCAGAAGAAAAGGGAGAGAAAGGATAGAAGGAGGGAAGGAAGGAAGAAAGGAAGGAAGGAAGAAAGGAAGGAAGGAAGACAATAAAGTTATTAAAATGGAAAAAATTATTAAAAATAAAAAAATTAAAAAGTGATAAAAAAGAAAGAGTGATAGAAAGAAGAGAGCAAGCAAACCAAAAATCAAATCCACCAATGATAACAAGCACTAAAAACTATACTAAAAAGAAACAAAAACGGACAGCCAGAACCCTAGGAGAAATGGCAAAAGCAAAACGATACAGACAAAATCACAAAAAGAAGCATACACATACACACTCACAAAAAGACAAAAAGGAAAAAAAAATAAAAAGCAAAAAAGGAAGAGAGCAACCAAATCAATAAACGAATCTACCAATGATAATAAGCTCTAAATACTAAACGAAGGTAAAGATAAAACCAGAAATAAATTAGATGTAGAAAGCAAACCCCAAGTCTACAGTTGTTCCCAAAGCCCACCACCTCAATTTGGGATGATTTGTTGTCTATTCAGGTATTCCACAGATGCAGGGTACATCAAGTTGACTGTGCAGATTTAATCTGCTGCTCCTGAGGCTGCTGGGAGAGATTTCCCTTTCTCTTCTTTGTTCGCACAGCTCCCGGGGCTCAGCTTTGGATTTGGCCCCGCCTCTGCGTGTAGGTCGCCGGAGGGCGTCTGTTCTTCGCTCAGACAGGACGGGGTTAAAGGAGCCGCTGCTTTGGGGGCTCTGGCTCACTCAGGCTGGGGGGAGGGAGGGGTACGGAGTGCAGGGCGAGCCTGCAGCGGCAGAGGGCAGCGTGACCTTGCACCAGCTTGAGGTGTGCTGTGTGTTCTCCCGGGGAAGTTGTCCCTGGATCCCAGGACCCTGGCAGTGGCGGGCTGCACAGACTCCCCGGAAGAGGGGTGTGGATAGTGACCTGTGCTTGCACACAGGCTTCTTGGTGGCGGCAGTAGCAGCCTTAGTGTCTCATGCCTGTCTCTGGGGTCCGTGCTGATAGCCGTGGCTCGCGCCCATCTTGGAGCTTGTTTAGGCGGTGCTGTGAATTCCCTATCCTCATGCACCTCGAAACAGTGGTCTCTTGCCTCTTCGGCAGGTCCAGACTTTTCCTGGACTCCCTCCCGGCCAGCTGTGGCGCACTAGCCCCCTTCAGGCTGTGTTCACGCAGCCAACCCCAGTCTTCTCCCTGGGATCCGACCTCTGAAGCCTGAGCCTCAGCTCCCAGCCCCCACACACCCTGGTGGGTGAGCAGACAAGCCTCTCAGGCTGGTGAGTGCTGGTCGGCACTGATCCTCTGTGCGGGAATCTCTCCGCTTTGACCTCTGCACCCCTGTTGCTGCGCTCTCTTCCGTGGCTCCAAAGCTTCCCCCACGCCCACCCACCGTCTCCACCAGTGAAGGGGCTCCTAGTGTATGGAAACCTTTCCTCCTTCACAGCCCCCTCCCAGAGGTGCAGGTTCTGTCCCTGTTCTTTTGTCTCTGTTTTTTCTTTTTTCTTTTGCCCTACCCAGGTACGTGGGGAGTTTCTTGCTTTTTGGGAAGTCTGAGGTCTTCTGCCAGCGTTCAGTAGGTGTTCTGTAGGTGTTGTTCCACATGTAGTTGTATTTCCGATGTATTTGTGGGGAGGAAAGGGATCTCCACGTCTTACTCCTCTGCCATCTTGAAGGTGCCCCCTCACCCGCTCCCCCAGGTTTATTTAAACTCACAGTGCTTATTATTTGCTACCCAGAATTGCGTGACACGTACACAGGACTTTTTGGATTCTGTATCGTCTGTCTCCCCTACACTGTAAGTTCCATGGAGGCAGGGGCATTGTCTTGCTTACTCTTTATCCCGTGTTCCCTGGTGGCGCAGTGGTTAAGAATCCGCCTGCCAACGCAGGGGACACGGGTTTGAGCCCTGATCCGGGAAGATCCCACATGCCGCAGAGCAACTAAGCCCGTGTGCCACAACTACTGAGCCTGTGCTCTAGAGCCCACGAGCCACAACTACTGAGCCCGTGAGCCACCACTACTGAAGCCCACATGCCTAGAGCCCATGCTCTGCAACAAGAGAAGCCACCACAATGAGAAGCCCGTGCACTGCAATGAAGAGTAGTCCCCGCTTGCCACAACTGGAGAGAGCCCGCACACAGCAAAAGAGACCCAGCATGGTCAAATATATAAATAAAAATACATTTTTTTAAAAAGTGAAAATATTTCAGAAAAAAAAAAAAAGAAAAGAAAAATCCAAATGTATTTCTCTTTTCGTTCAATCTGTGCTGTGCTTCCTAATCCTAATACTTCTCTTTCCGGAAGAACAAATCAGTTTGCTGCGAGATCGAGAGCTGCTGGGAAGCAAAGGTTGATCTGATGTCTTCTCTACAAGGCTAGCATCCCAGAGATGGCATTGTGGCCAGAAAGAGATCCATTAGCTGCTGGAGCACACGTTAGGCTTCCAACAGTGAAAAACAGGGGGAATTAGCTTCTGAATGAAGCGATTCACTGGCGAGTCCTGCCTGCAAAGGAATATGTGCAGATTTCATCTTTTCTCTCAGACTCATCTCTCTGTTTCAGAGAGGCATCCATTCCACACTTTTTGAAATGTATTTTGTTTGAAAATCATTCTCAGCATACTCAGAGTTGCATCACGGACACCGAAGGGGGAACGGTGTGGTTAAGCAGAAAAAGAGACTCTGAGGACCGGGAGAATGTGTCTTTGGCATCCGCTGAAAGTCTTTTTTTATTTATTTATATTTATTTATTTATTTTTAAAATAAATTTTATTTATTTATTTTTGGCTGAGTTGGGTCTTTGTTGCTGCATGTGGACTTTCTCTAGTTGCGGTGAGCGGGGGCTACTCTTTGTTGTGGTGCGCAGGCTTCTCACTGCAGTGGGTTCTCTTGTTGTGAAGCACGGGCTCTAGGCGGACGGGCTTCAGTAGTTGTGGCACGTGGGCTCAGTAGTTGTGGCTCATGGGCTCTAGAGCGCAGGCTCAGTAGTTGTGGTGCACAGGCTTAGTTGCTCTGCAGCATGTGGGATCTTCCCGGATCAGGGATCGAACCCGTGTCCCCTGCATTGGCAGGCAGATTCTTAACCACTGTGCCACCAGGGAAGCCCAAGTCTTTTTTATTTGATAGCATTACCTGTCCCACCCATTCCCTCACACCTTTACTCTCCATGGATATAAAAAGCAACTTGCATACTTTTCATCCTCAAGCAACCCCTGACAGGTTTTGACTAGATAACTTGAACTTGGGTGAGTCACAGCCTTTTTTAAGGGGGAGGCGGAAACATCCGTTTAATACCAAAAAGGCTTCCCTGCCAGAGGGGCAAAACGTCTCCTAAGTACATATAAGTGATCCTGGGTATTAAGAGATTCGTTTCCTGTCTATTACGAATTCCTCAACTACAGATAAGGTGGACGACATTCAATTAGGGTGTTTTGCCCAAATTTTGTCCAACAATTAATGTCAGTCATTTGTGTTTCTAATTGAAAAGAGTCTCTCTTTGGGGTCTGCGTATGTTTAACTTGAGGTGTGCAGTGCCAGCTTTGACCTATCCTTCTGTGATTGCTTTCATTGTTGTAGGCAAAAATGTAAAGAATACTAAGTTTGCCTTGGGCAAAGGCCCAATTCAGAATTCAGGCTCCAGATATCTGAATACCCTTATCCTCACCCCTGGATGGCTTGCTCATCAGTCCTGTTCTGGTTCTGGACCTCACCTTTCCTTTGTTCCTCCTCTTACTCCCATCCTGAAAACAAAATCTCTCGTGGCTAGATCATCAGAAGAGGCTGTAATAATCAAAACAATGCAAATATATCAAAGAATCAAACACAGTTGAGTCTGTTATTTTCCATGGATATATTAACAGGACTAGGGAATCTCATTTGGAATTTTAGGCAAAAGATATTTTGGCACTGGGGTAGAGGAAGTGTCCCCAGAACCCTGTCATTTCATATAGGTGGGCACCTCCTCTGCTTACCAATTAGATTATCCTGGCCTTGGGAGTAACAGTATGAATTAGGCCGTGTTCTGTTGGGCCGTTATTCTTCTAATTAGGCTTCATCTCAGACCTCTACCATGTAGCTTTCATGCAATCGCCCTTGGCTTTTAAACACTTATGTTTAATTTCTTTGAATTTTTTACTTACAATATTGATATATGTCTTTGGAAGTCAGTGAAAAATGTTTCTTTGTAAATGTGTCCGAAGTCTCTGACTCAACTAGAGAGACCTGTTAGCTTAGAAGTAAATACCTTATTATTTTTTAGATAGCAATTGCTCTTCTACAGAGCAAGTAACTCACCTGGAAGATTTTCCATCAGATCAGTGGAGCATTCTCTAAAGGAACAAACCCATTTAAGCATAAATCTACTATTTTTAGTCTTGGATCTGAAATTCCTCTTTTTCTCACTTTTTGCCCGCGATCTCCATTAAAACAGCCAGCTCTTCACATCGTAGATCATTAGCTTTCATACTGGACTTTTATCCCAATACTGAAGGCTAGAAAGCAGTGTGTTTTATTTTAAGTTTCTCGGCCTGGCCAATAGCAGGCTGATTTCTAACTGAACTAAATCCCTTTTGTCATTTATTTTTATGATAACAGTAAGATCTGTGAACTTTTTGGAGGATTTGGGGTAAAAGACCATTTTTTAACTTTCACTACGCTTGCCATTTGGAAACACGCCTTGTTCATTTCGTCTTAAGAAATCATCTAAATAGATTAACTGCTCCGTATGGCTTTGGAGAAGTAGAAAATACGGATGGAAAAGGTGCTGGTGACCACACCGATACACTTGCAATCGCCATTTAGTTTATCCCTTTGTGATCCTCTGTGCCACCTCGCAGAGGCTGGTAAGGTGAGACCAAACCCAGTGCTGTCATCACTCAGCAGAAGGGTTGCCGAGCTCACCGCACGACCCCATTGCCTCCCTCAGTCCCTGCTTCATGTGGATGTCATCTTTTCATGGGCAGAGTGCCCCTGGGAGGCTCCCCATGCTTCTTTATTCTCTGAGGCAGGAAATGCAGATGTGGCGTCAATGCCTCTTCTGCCCCTTTTGCTGGAAAGAACTCAGACATTTGCTGTTACGGGGCAGCACAGTCAGTTGCTATTAGCAAGTGGCCCAAGCCCTTGGTACTCAAGGTACCAGGGTGCTCCGAGTGTGGTCCCTGCACCAGCGGAATCATCACCCGTCAGGAGGCTAGTCAGAAATGCAGACTCCCAGATTCCAACCCTGACCCAGTAAAACAGAACCTGCATTTTCATAAGGTCCCTGGTGATTCATAGGCACATAAGGTTTAAGCTTGAGAAGCACATCCTTAGATGGTTTCATTGATGTATCTTCAGCTTCCGGGCTCTCACAGGAAGTACCACGGGCATTGCCTTTCGGACTTGTTCCTTAGCTCTTGCGCTCCCAGAGTGGGCAAGTGCAGCCTTCCTTCCCCACCTTCCGTCCTGGTTTGACAGTGGAAATCTTTTGGTTTCATGTTTAGGTGTCTTTTCATACTTAATAGTTGATGTTTGGGAAAAGAAATCAATATTTGCCCACAAGCCATTCCTTTTTGGGCGTGTTCCAAAAGAAGAAAAGGATTCACGCATATTCTAAACGTCTGCCGCAGCCTTTATAAAGCTGCAGATCTGTTAGGTCAGCGGAGAATCTATGATGACTACTAAAGTGTACAAATACCGTTTGAAAAGGCGTTGTAAACGCGCTCACCTAAGGCGTACCTCTGTATTCCTTCACTGAAGCAGGTCACACAAAGACTACTGGGGCCATTCTTCAAAGCGGGTAATTCTCTGCAGAAAGCACCTCTGCAGAATTTGCAGCAAAGGACTTCTCGAGATCCACAGCGGCTTGCTGAGCCAGGGTGGGTTGGAGGATTGAAAAAATGGTTAAAACAAAATTAAGACACAGTAGCAGCAGTTGGAGGGATCCTGGGGGATGTGTAATGAGGTCCTCTGGAAGGAGAGGAATAAGCCAGCAGTTTTCTGGAGATGGGCATAGGATGCGGTTGAGGTTGATGAACTGAAGTGGTGTTTGTTTCTTGTATTCTTGAAAAGAGTTACGATTTCTTCCCCACAGATACCGGCAAACAGGAAGAGTCTACAACGCGATGTAATACATTGCTACAAAGTTTTGAAATAGTTGACTAGCTGTCTTTCTATCCTCAAGTAAATACAGTTCCTTAAATTCAACGGTTTTCATGGATTCCCAGTTCAACTAATATAATTTACATACGCAGACCTAGACACCCTTCTAGCCGACAGAATGACAATATAAGAAGTGCTTGTTTAAGACTGCATTTGATAATGCTTATCATGTCAGGGTGACAACATTCTCTGCTATCAATCTGCAAAAGAATTGAAGGTATTATATTCTTCAAGGCTCTTTGGAAAACCAAAACCAAAGTAGGATTGTCTGTCAGGACACAACATATTGCAATAGGAATGTAGGCGACGACAGTTTTACTGTAGAAGACATCAAGGCCGACACATATGGTCACACACGTTGTACACCGCACAACTCCAGAGGGGGACACACACATGGCCTCCACGAATGACATTCCACAGTTATAAAATGCGACAGCTGTGAATATTGTCATGTTCTCAATACACGCCTCGTGAACTTTAGTCTTATTCATTCCGAGGAATGTTAAAATTTTTCTAATTAGCCTACAGCTATGTAAAGTGTATAACGTTGTTCCAAAAATACTCTTTAGGTATCCTGCCATTTTGATGTACGAAGGGAATCTGACGAAGTTAAAAGCTAGCGCTGTTTTTTTGGGGGGGAGGGGAATGTGCTGGAACGCTGCTTTGGAACACCTGTCTCAGAATTACGATTGTAAATTGGCACTTATATAAATAGACAAGTTCAAAGGTCATTTATAATAAAACATTTTACCAGTATTACTCACTGTCCTATGTGGGTTGGGAACGCAGGCTTCAGAGTCCACAGCTGGGACAGATTCCTTCCGCTTTCGCTAAGGACTTCCGTGATCTTCTCAACCTTCCTCATTCGAAGCATGAGGACGATCATCGTATCTACATACTTCATATGATTGTTACAAAGATTACAGTAAGTCCCCTACATACAAACAAGTTCCATTCCGAGAACATGTTCATAAGTCCGACAAAGTTGGCCTAGGTACCCAGCTAACACAATCGGCTGTATAGTACTGTCCTGTAATAGGTTTATAATACTTTTCGTATAAATAATACATAAAAAACAAACACAAAAAATAAAACATTTTTTAATCTTACAGTACAGTGCCGTGAAACGTACAGTACAACAGCTGGCATCTAGGGGCTGGCATCGCGTGAACAGGCCAGGAGAGCTCCAGACTGGAGGAGGGAGAGGAGGTGGGAGACGGTAGAGCTGAATCAGGATTGTCCGCAATAGGAGACGGAGGGAAACCTGCAATTTCACTCACGCCTGACGCTGATGGTCCAGGTTCTGGTTCCTTGCTAGATTCAATTCTATCGACCCTCTTGAAAAAAACGATCCAGTGATGTCTGGGTGGTAGCTCTTTTTATCTCGTCATAGATGACACGGTAGCACTGGATTGCATTCTGAATGGCTGCTGCAACCTTCTTGTACTGTTCTGTGTTCAGGTCCTGTGCCTCAAATGCTCACAGTGCCTCCTCAAATAAAGAAAATCCTCTTGCCATTTCCTGTGTTGTGAATCTCTTCGGTTCTTCAGTTACTTCTTCCTCTTGTCTCTTTTTGTCCTTTCTCTGGGCACGTTCGCATCTTTGAAAGTTTGCAACTTGAAGGTTCGTATGAAGGGGACTTACTGTATATGAGATGGTGGATACAAACCACTAAGAATAGCATCTGGCATAGGGTCTAAATAAACGTTAGGGACTTAGCATTCTCAAGTTAGGTCCTCTAACTTGAGAGGAGCTAACTAACCTCTTCCTAATTTTTCTGGGAAGTTTTGAAGCTAGCCACGTTCACATTTAGCAATATCATGGAAACACAAGAGGAGGAAAGGATCCTTTTCAGCTGCATATTTGCATGTCCAAGTAGGCGATGCTTGAGGGAAAATGTTAGCTCTTATTCTCTTCATTTCTGTACCTGTGGAGTCCAAGTTAGAAAGGAATAGGTCAAATGTCGCTGAAAGGAGATTGGGCATTTGTTGGGCCAGTTGTTAAAACTGCCTCTTGCTTCTCTCCTTGATGACAAGGTGAGTAGGGGCTGTGACAGCCATGAGCGATGCTCACCAAATATTTCCGGTTGTCCTTAGCATGTGGAGGAATCACACTTCCCTGCCCACATCATCTTGGGTGGTCCAAGAGCTTGCTTTAGCTAATGAAGTGTGAGAGGGAGTGCTGATGGTGACTTTTAGGAAGAATCCTTACTGCTGAATGCTTGACTAATTAAGCTCTTGCTCCCCTCCTGCTTTAGTGATTTTTTAAAAATTAATTAATTTTTGGCTGCGTTGGGTCTTTGTTACTGCGCGCGGGCTTTCTCTAGTTGCGGCGAGCGGGGGCTGCTCTTCGTTGTGGTTTGCGGTGGCTTGTCTTGTTGAACAGCATGGGCTCTAAGTGGATGGGCTTCAGTAGTTGTGGCACGCAGGCTCAGTAGTTGTGGCACGCGGGCTTCGGTAGTTGTGGCTCGCGGGCTCAGTAGTTGTGGCTCGCGGGCTCTAGAGCACAGGCTCAGTGGTTGTGGCGCACGGGCTTAGTTGCTCCACGGCATGTGGGATCTTCCTGGACCGGGGCTCGAACCTGTGTCCCCTGCATTGGTAGGTGGATTCTTAACCACTGTGCCACCGGGGACGTCCCAGCTTTAGTGATTTTTAAGCCTGGGCTCAGATGGAGTAGCCAGCGGCTTGCCTTGGATCCCTGAGAGGCTGAAAAGAACAGAGGCCCCTGCTGACCTGTGATGGGCCAGAGGGAAAGATTTGTGGTCTCAGATCACTGAGGTTTTGGAGGTTGCTTGTTGGTGCAATATAACTTGCTTACACTGATTTTTCTCAAGGAGCCCTGTGAGGGCGTTATACCTTCCTGGCTCTGAGAGATACTCTTACAGGTACAGATTATGTTCTGATGATGGTCAACGTGTGGCATTCCCTGTAGATATTAACCTTCTGATTCTTTGAACATCAATATAGATATTATGTAGTACATTACCTAGTTTATAAACTTTGAGTATTTAGTAATAAATATTACATATTACTTCTTAAAATGTCAGTCACGCATTGTCTTAAAAATAAGCATATGATCTTCAACAAATTCGTCTTGCCTAGTTAAATCTAACATTATTGAAGAGGAACTGAGGTAGAATATGTTTCTGTATCCTACCCCCAAGTCCATTTATTTTTAAAGAGCCCTGAGTAAAATTTATCTGAGGACAAAGATTGCAAAGTTACTGGCTAATTTTATTAAGAGAAAATAGAAGAATATGAGAATCCACACAGATTCTTTCCTACGAAATGGCACTGAACCAACAATCAAACAAAATTATTGTTGATTTTTACCTATTATTTATGGCGGTGTGAGAAAGTGACACACATGGAATGCAACAGTGATTGCTGTATTTTGAACTCTGTTCAGCCCAGTTTAGAGAAAATAGAAAAGCATCTCACAAGGAGCCTTTGAAAACTAAGAGGTGAAACACATGACTACTATGACTAATGGGATTAGAAAAATATTAATGAGATTAGACAATTAATGAGTTTAAAACAAGGTGTTCAATTATTTCTTGAATAGAAAATTTGTATTTTGTATACTTTAAAAATAATATTCTATAGCTGATTGTAAGCTGTAAATGACAGAATCGTAAACTCATAACCATTAATTTTCTGCTAAAACAAGTTTGATTAGGAAGATAAACATAAAGAAGGTGAGAAAGTAATATGTTTTCAAAAACCAAACCAAAAATATGAAAAGGAAGATGGCTCATTGACTTATCAGAAATTAAATTTTGTATTCCAGAGGACATTTGAAATTTCTTTACTCAGTGATCAGATCCACTTTGATGTATTTTGTAGGAATTTGTTCTAGGTTGCTAACGTGGGTTTAAAAATTAGTTTTGATTTTTTATTACCTTAGTGATAGGTGATACATGTATCAAGGGTTAGATAACTTTGTACTGTCACCGAGATATACAGTTTTGGTCACCTGTTAAAAATGATACCGGCATATTTATTCAGTAACCCACATGGAGTGTTTTCTATGTACCTGCATAATAGTACTGTCTTTTAATGAGTTGTTTCAATCATCCTTCTTCATTTTAGAGATGAGGAAACTAAGCCTCAGAGAGGTTAAAGGAATCACTGAAGGCCACTGTTGCAGAATGACTTTTTAAGCGCTGCCTTAAAAAAACGTACGGCCTGCGGCTAGGCCCGTGAGCCATGGCCGCTGAGCCTGCGCGTCCAGAGCCTGTGCTCCGCAACGGGAGAGGCCACAACAGTGAGAGGCCCGCGTACAGCAAAAAAAAAAAAAAAAAAAAAAAAAAACGTACGGCCTATTTCCGTTCTCACTAGCCTACCTACGTGATTAAGTGTGGATATGGAGAAAAAGCGAGACATGGCGCCAATCACCTGGTCCCCAGTCTCTCATCCCTGAACTCTGAGTAGAAGACTAACGTATCTGGTTTTCCTTACCCTTTGGATGGAATAGTCTTATAGCAGATATTACGTTAATGGCTCCTTTGGACCTCACTCAGAGGCTCAGACCCCTGTCTTTCCCACCTTAGAGAGGGCAAGCCCTGGAATGATGTGTCACAGGACAGCCTTGTAATGGAAAGTTCTATTAATTTTATTAATGTCTATTAATTACAGTAGCACAGTGTGTGCGCCCAACTTGGTATAGACACTTTTTAAAATTCAACTTTCATACGAATCACCCTTTTATTCCATTATACTTTCACTCCTCTAAATCACCTTTCAGTCATTAACTTTGCACTTTCTTATAGCAGGAGACGGAAATTCAGGCTGTTGCACAGTGAAGCCGTGGGCCAGACAATTCCCTTTTAGCAGTATTGTCTTTTTTGTTTGGTTGGTTGTCTAATTACTTGAATATTTGATTGCAATTTTTTTTTTCTTTTTTTTGCGGTACGCGGGCCTCTCACCGCTGTGGCCTCCCCGGTTGCGGAGCACAGGCTCCGGACGCGCAGGCTCAGCGGCCATGGCTCACGGGCCCAGCCGCTCCGCGGCATGTGGGATCTTCCCCGACCGGGGCACGAACCCATGTCCCCTGCATCGGCAGGCGGACTCTCAACCACTGCGCCACCAGGGAAGCCCCTCTACTCTTTTTTTTAAATTGAAGTATAATGTGTTAGTTTCAGGTGTACAGCAAAGTGATTCAGATATATATTCTTTTTCAGATTCTTTTCCACTGTTGATTATTACATGATATTGAGTATAGTTCCCTGTGCTATACAGTAGGTCCTTGTTGTTTATCTATTGTATATATAATAGGGTGTATCTGTTAATCCCAAACTACTAGTTTATCCCCCCCCTCTAGTTTCCCCTTTGGTAGCCATAAGTTTGTTTTCTGTGTCTGTGAGTCTATTTCTGTTTTGTAAATAAGTTCATTTGTATCATTTTTTTAGATTCCACATATAAGTGATATCAAATGATATTTGTCTTTTCTGTCTGTCTTATTATGATAATCTCTAGACCCACCCATGTTGTGGCAAATGGCATTATTTCATTCTTTTTTATGGCTGAGTAATATTCCATTGTATAGATGTACCACATCTTCTTTATCCATTCACCTGTCAGTGGACATTTGTGTTGCTTCCATGTCTTGGCCATTGTAAATAGTGCTGCTATGAACATTGGGGTGCACGTATCTTTTGAAATTAAAGTTTTCTCTGGATATATGCCCAGGAGTGGAATTGCTAGATCATATGGTAACTCTGTTTTTAGTTTTTAAAGGAACCTCCATACTGTTCTCCATAGTGGCTTCACCAATTTACATTCTCACCAACAGTGTAGGAGGGTTCCTTTTTTTCCAGCATTTATTATTTGTAGACTTTTTGATGGTGGCCATCCTCACTGGTGTGTAATCATCATACTCCTAAAAAAGCTACATTTTTGGAGTCTATGAAAATGTGCCATGATCCAAATAGGCTTTTATATTTTTTCTGGTATAAATGTTGAGTGAAGACACTGTTCTTGATTATATATAGACATTGACTCTAGCTACATAAATATATTTGTTTATTTTTTATTTTCTCCAATGAGAAAATAAGTTCTGTAGGGGTAGAAATGCTATCTTGTTGGAAGTGGTAGCCAGATCGCACAGGACAGACACCAGCCCAGAGCAGGGGCTCAGCAAACCTTTGTGGAACACTTGAGTGAGGAATTACGGTTTTACGTAATCACACCTGTTACGTGTGCCTTTGGATACACCCATACTGCCTTACGTTTGTTTAGAAAAATAAGTAAACAGCCTTAAAATGGTTCTTATTTTGCTTATTTTTCTACTCTGTGCTTTCAGGCTCAATTAAGGTTATTAGGAATTTATTGAACTTAAAAATGCATTAGGTGTTTGATGGCTGTGGTATACTGTCTTTAAATCCCCCTTTTCCTGTAGTCTTTCATATACTTTTATAAAATTCGTCCTGATATGTGTGTGTGTGTGTGTGTGTGTGTGTGTGTGTGTGTTAAAACTAGTCCCTGAGGTTTAGGTTCTGAATCTTTTTCAGAGTATTGTTATATCCTATGATTTCAACTAAGACCTTCCTGGGTGAGTGCAGAGAGCATCCTGTCAGCTCGCTTTTGATTTTCAAGAAAATCCGAGTTCTCACAGCTTGTGTTCTTCCTGTCCAGGGACTGGTGGGCCAGTATCACTTCAATGGCCGTCACTGCCTGGCATCTTTAGCAGCGCAGTGTCCCTGAATGACAGTGCAAAAACGAGGTCTTATCACCGTCTCCGAGTTCTTTCCCACTCTGGTTTCTCAGGAACATTCCATTTCGTAGAAGAGCAGAAAATTTTAAAAGCACACCAAAATAGGCCTCTCCGTATCTGTGCAGATGGGGAAAGGTTATACAGACCACATTAAAAAAAGAACAGTTCAGCCCAAGCATTGAAATCTTATTGGCTTTCTATTAATCTGCCTTGGAACTGGAGAGCCGCTGAAGAAAAATAGGAAAATAATATTCTTGGATTTGAACCAAGGAGTTTAGATTCTCCAAAGTTGCTTCTTTGGCCCCGTGAATCAGTTTTGAGATTCTGTGGCACGGAATTGGCCACCTGAAATTGTTGCAATCAGAGGAGGGATTACTCTATGTCAGAGAATCATAGATTCTGAAGTTCAGCCTGACTTCTTCCTATTTCTTTCTTTTTAACTCCCTTTCTGTAACAGAATTAGTTTTCATACAAAACTACAGGAGTCTTAACTGCACCCTCCCTGGACCAGCCATCTGTCTCTTTTTCCTGCGTTTTATCCCTGTTTCTCATGTTTTCTTTCTTTTTCCATTCAGAGCAGTACACGTATTGCAGCTGTTCTGCGGGAAGGATCATTGCATAGTCTATCTTGTTTCAACATTCAAATGCTCAACTTGAATTCCTGTCTCTTTAGATCGCGTAACAATGGTAAGCATCGGAGTTTTAAGATACAGTCATATCTTTTCTCCTCTCTCCACTTCTCATCTCCAGCAGCCTTGTGAAATAGCTCACTGCTTTGCATTTCGCAAGCATTCAAGTGTTTATAGAATCTAACGATCCTGATCTCATGCTTCCTTTTTACAAGCAGAAAATGATAGCTGTATATGGCACTGTTCCCAGGAAAGCTGCATGAAAAGTGGTGGACGAGAGGATGCCAGGGTATGAAAAAGAGCCCTAGGTATGTGCTTTTAGAGGAGTTATCCCATCAAGTGCCACATTTACTGGTATAAGGACTGTTCAACTTCATTTTCTAGGAGAAAAGAAACTTGAAAGATGTACTTGAAGATTTTCCTGATCAGTCTCCTTTTGAAATGCAGCCTAACAGCTCAGAGTGGCTTCATAGCAAAGAAAACTAACTAAATAAATAAGTAATGCCAAATGAATTAAACAGCTGGGGTCAAATGGGAGGAGAGGGCTACCGTAGCCAGATGACTGTCCGTGGAGAAGGAAAGCCAAATCGGAATTGGGACTGACATAGATACAGTAACATGTATAAAATAGATAAGTAATAAGAATCTGCTGTATAAAAATAAATAACTAAAAAATTTTAAAAAAACCAAATAGGAATAGCAATTAGTAAGTTACTTTTCTATATACACAAATCTACAAAAACAAGCCCTTAAGCAACAGTGCCGTAGCAAGAAAACCCGGAGAAAATCTGCAAGAATCCTTCTAGCGCCAGACTTGGACTCCTCTAAGTTGCAAGCTTATATTAGCTATATCTTCTCTGGGATTCCTGGATGGGAAAATAACAATGACTACAGCTAGATGTAAAAAGAGTCAGTCGAAACTCAGCATGACCAGGGTGCAGTGGCTAGTCAGAACCTTGGGTTGGATTCAGGGGTGGCTGTTCCTGGTAGTAATCCAAGTAGACACAGGGAGGGTGGAGTTGGAGTCCTGCTCTTGGGTGGGGAAAATCAGGCAGGAGGCATTACTAGCCTTCATGCAATAATGATAGTAATTACATGCCAGGCCCAGTTCCAAGCAGTTTACATGATTTATCTCATTAATCCTCATACAGCTCTGGGATGTGAATGTTGTCCCCACTTCACAGATGAGGAAACCGAGGCATGGTTTGTGTAACTTGTCTGAGGTCACACAGGAAATCAGTGCCAGGACTAAGGTTTGAGCCCGTGTTTTTAATTCTTCCACTGTCCTTGAATCAGGCTAATAGCTTCAGGGAGACCTAGTCTGGAGTCTCAGAGACTCGCGGTGGAGGTACATGAGCGAGGTCAGGTAGGGAGCATTTGGAGGCAAGAACCGGCTTACAGTGTAAACGCGTTGACTGACTCGGTATCCACAAGCTCACAGTTATTGTGGGCACCAGGTCTGAGTCCTGAGCCATTTTCCTGTGATGCTTTGGCCCTGCCCTCCTCTGAGTGATGACGGGTAGAGACATGGCTGCAGCAATTCTGGATCTCCTATCATCACAGGACACTGGCTGGAAGAAAAGAAACACCTGTGCTCTGATGCTGTCCCAGAGGAACAAGGAAGAACTTCGTCAGATGCTTAGAGCAAACCTCTGTCTGCATCTTGGGGCTCTGAACACAACCACGCACCATTGCTAGTCTGGTCACTGACAAGGGGCATGGGCTTGTATGTGCACTGTTAGCACTAGGGGGCGCTAAGCCTTCCTGAGCCGCATGAGGTCTGGAGGGATGACTGGATCCCTAAATAAAATTGCAGGCCTCCGAAGGCAAGGAAGCGAAGTAGGAGTTGGGTGGCCACCCCCAGTGGCTACTCCAGAGAGGCTGGATGTTGGTCTTGGAGAGATTGATTAGCACGTAAATCCAGGAGCCCACTTTCTAGAACAGGTAAATCTGGGTAGAGCTTGATTCAAAGCTCAGTTACTTAGTTTGCTATCTAGTTCTAGAATGGAGCTGTCAACAGAGCAAACGAGGTGCTGTGCCGTTTACCCACCAGCCTAGGATTTCTCACCTCTCTTCTGCTGGGGAAAACTGTTTTGGCCTTGGTGAAGCACAGGAAGAAGGTCAAGGGGACCTTCTTAGGACTGGAAGAGCCAAGCTGATCACGACAAAATGAGGCTGAACGTGTAGTAGGTCAGGTTGGCAGGTCTGGTCTACTTTGGGTACCATAGACAATGCTCTTTTCTATTTACTATCTTTCTCAAAATGTATTTGTATCATTGGCTCTGTAGGCTTTATTTACAAAGCAGAGTTTTATTGATTGATTTTTTTTTTAAGGGTTTTTCCGAAAGACAACTGTGAAGTTAGTGATGTGTTTCTTTGGTCCCCAGTGTTGTGCCTTGGGCAGTAGTGGCAACTGCAGTGTCCCAGCCTGCCACGCCTGCCTCTGACGTCCATGGCAGACATCCGTCATTTATCACGGTCCTCTTTCCAACTAGGAATTATTCTCCATTCCGAGCTCTAGGCAGCCACTGCAGAGCTGGCACAAGAAGTGGAAATTATTTCACATCCTTGCTTGGGGAGCTCTGTCTCTGAGAGGCAGCATGGGAGAGCACAGGAACATTCTAGAACTATAGATGCAGTCAAGTAACCGAGCTTTGAATCAGACATATTCGAGTCAGACAGGCTTGGGTTTGAATCCAGGCTTTGCCATGAGCTGTCTTGGCAAATTAGCTCACTTCTCTGAGCCTATCTCCTCTCTGCCAAGTGAGATTAATGACACCAATTTCCTAGGCTGTTGGGAATATTCAGTGAGATGGAATATGTACCGTTCTCATCAGATTGTGTGGCTCTCGTAATGTTAATTCATGTTGCCTTTCTAGCAAAGCCTAGACTGAGAAGACAATATGGTAAACTTACTCTCAGTGATGTGCAAACATATGAACATTTTAACAGGGAAGCCCCTTTAGCGAAAGGAATTAATTGTTGTGGTGTCGTATATGTTATGCTTAGGGGTCCAAAGTCTTGAGCTGGGATTTAATTTGCTCAAATCACCCAGACCATCAGTGCTTCTCCCTAAAGGACACGGCTTGATTTCAGTTTCTGTAATATCAAACTTGGCAAAGACTAGAGTTTTAGGGAATTACAAAGGGAGGAGACTCCATGATCTTTGCCCTTGAGGAAGTCGAACCAGAGGAACACAGCGACAAATAAACATACTGTAGAGTACAAATAACTAAAGCCTGGAGGTGTGTCCATATATGCTAAATTATAGCTCATAAACGTATTCACTTCTGAAATATCTGCATAGGCAGACAGACCAGTGGAACAGAATAGAATCTTAAGTAGGTCCAAATACTTCAGGGAATCTAGTGTATGATAAGGATGGCATTTTAAATCTGTGAAGAAAGAAAGTTTATTTAATAAGTGGTATTGAGACAACTTTTTAGCCATTTTAGGAAAAAAAAATGAGCTCTCTGCTTTAAGGAGAAAATGCAAAACTATACAAATTTTTTTGTTTGTTTGTTTTGCGGTACGCGGGCCTCTCACTGTTGTGGCCTCTCCCGTTGCGGAGCACAGGCTCCAGACGTGCAGGCTCAGCGGCCATGGCTCACGGGCCCAGCCGCTCCGTGGTATGTGGGATCCTCCCGGACCGGGGCACGAACCCGTGTCCCCTGCATCGGCAGGCGGACTCGCAACCACTCTGCCACCAGGGAAGCCCTAAAACTATACAAATTTTATAAGGTCTCCTGGAAAAAAGGTTCAGTAATCTTGGAACGAGACCTTCTCAGGTAAGAAGCCACCTAAGTAGACATTTATAAACAAGAATGATAGGGATGTATTTTGCTATAAAATATTAAAACTTCTCTATGGAAAAATATGGTAATTAAAGGCAAAAGGCAAAACTGTAAAAAATATATGTACATGTCCAATTGTATTCCATAGGGGTCGTACCAAGTTTTACTGCACCTGTACTGTATATGCACCTCTATCCTCAAAATATGTATACAGGGTTCTTATCAACCAGAAAAATACAAAGAGATCTCAAAAAATAGGCAAAAGATATGAGAAAGGAGTTTGGAGAGAAAAATATCTTTTTAAGCACATGAAAAATCTTGTCTCATTCATAATTAAAGAAACACAAATTCAGATCAGGAGACAATTTTTCATCTATCAGGTTGGTGATAGTCATCAAATTTGGAAATTCACAGTGGCTGATGGCGAGGGTACGGGTATGTATGTGGTGCAGGAATGGTAAAAATTAGTACAACTTTTTTGGAATGCAACTGGATAACATTATCAAATTTTAAAACGTGCAAATATTGCAATTCCTACTTCTAGGAAATTGTCTTCTGGTTTTGTTTGCACATACATGCAGAGAGGTCTGAACAAAGAATGTTCGTTGCAGTATTATTTAGAATATTAAAAAAAAAACTTGTCCATCAACAAGAGACTGACTAAAATATTTTAATGCAGTTATATAAAACATTGTTACATAACCATTAAAAAGAATGTATCTACATGTACTGATTTGGACAGACTTCAAGCTATATTTTTAAGTTAAACAAAAGTAAGGTCTGTACTTTGTGTCTACAGATATGTATTTGTATGGAAATGTTCTGGAAAGACATACAGGAAACTGTTGACTGTGGTTACCTCTTGGGAGTAACTCTGAAGGACTAGTGTAGGAAGGAGAATCACTTTTCTTTGGAAACTTTATTGTACTGTTTGCATTTCTGACCAAACGTGTTATTTTCATAATAAATGGATGGATTGATGGACAGATAAAGTGATAAGCAAACCAATTGCATGGGACTGTTTCCCAGCTAATTTCTCCTGTCCATACTTCACTTAGCAAATCCCTCATATCACCAAGTCAAAAAGAAGAACTGGTTCTTATCAGAGAATGAGAAATGGAAGTGTTTCTGGAAAATAGGAAGCAAATGGATGCAAAGCGATACACCAGATACACGTGAGGAAGTGACTCCTCTGCAGGCTGGAACCATTTGGCCGTCTTCTCAGCTCACAGGCAACGGAGGGCAAGAGCAAAGGGGCCAGCTTGCCGCATCTGGCTTGGTTGCCTCTCCCGCAAGACTCGCTTTTTCTAGAATGGCTCAGTAGCGTCATGTCCCCACAGCAGATGAAGTCACTGTGTGTGTTGGGTCTGCACAGGCAGAGCAGTATCCTCAGTAGTTCCCAAGACCAAGAGGGTCTGGGATTCATCTTCACAAAAAGGAATCTATCATTATGTCCCATGAAGCCCTATGTCTCACTGTTTCTCCACAATAATCTGGAGGAGGTTGGAGTAGAAAAGGTCATAGAACTGGCATTCTCAAAAGCAAAGGTGCTCAAATAGCAAAGACTCACCAAACATTTGATGACAAGCATCTCTGTCAAAGTGAGACACTAAATTCAGTGAGCAGAAGAGCTAATATCCAAAAAAAGAAGAAAAAGAAAGAAAGAGTTAATATAGCAAACAGAAGATATTAAAATAAGCATAATTATATGCAGTGGAATATTAAGAATATTGCAACCATGAATTCATAAGGCATATTAATATATGTGTATTGAAATAAAGTCATGGTAAAATTTCCTTAGTATTATGAGTAGTTGATTTTTCCATTAATTCAGCAAGCATGTTGAATGTACTCAGGGTCAGGTACTGCTAGGTGTTGCTGTGTCTAATAATGGCATACTTTTCAGTGCTATTTGGAAAGTAGTTTTTCAATTGCTCGTCAAAACATCCTCGTAAGGTGAGCAGGACAGGACAGCCTTTATTAAATCTCACTTTACACATCAGGAGATTGTGGCCTGGGATAGAGTTAAATATTTTGCTTACAATGAAACAGTCAGTGACAAAGCTGAGATTCACACCCAGGCTTTTAAATTTCAAATACGTGGCATTTCTAAATCACATGGTCTTTGTAAGAAATGTAATGCTTATCCTATTTCTTTTTTTTTTTTTTTTTTTTTTTTTGCGGTACGCGGGGCTCTCACTGCTGTGGCCTCTCCCGTCGCGGAGCACAGGCTCCGGACGCGCAGGCTCAGCGGCCATGGCTCACGGGCCCAGCCGCTCCGCCGCATGTGGGATCCTCCCGGACCGGGGCGCGAACCCGTGTCCCCTGCATCGGCAGGCGGACTCTCTCAACCACTGCGCCACCAGGGAAGCCCACTTATCCTATTTCTAAATTGAAAGAGTCACTATGACTTTTTCTGAAGTCAGGGCACAAAAGAAGATGTGCGTGTGAGAAATGATTGGATTTTTGTTTTCGGCTTGTATTTCTTAAACATGACCGGGTACAAGAGTCCTAGAGGCAGCTTCCATGTATACATAACCGCTTGGATTTACAGTCTCAGGAAATAACACAGTAGAAAACTTAGTGACATGCCTTAAAACAAGTTCTGTAGGTTGTCTCTTTCAGCCTGAAAGAACTAGGTCATGAGCGTGACCATAGATTTATCAAGAAATTTAAGATTTTTTTTTTTTTATTCCAACTGGAACTGCTTATCCCCAGATTTTGACAGTGACGGCATGAACTATGGCTAAGGAAAATCTCCTGATCCGTTCGTGTCTGTGTTTCGGGACTTACTTTAAGACTGAAGCTTGAGGTGGTAAGGACGCTGAGGTAGCTGTCCGACTTGATCACAAATGTTCTTATCCTCAACCACATCTTCCAGGAATAAAATAGTTTCCTCAAATTCTATCTGGATTCTGAGAGCTTGTAAATAGACCCAGCCTCCGCAGGTGATGCAGTACAATGGATGAGTTTGGTACCACTGAACTGTAAAGGACCATGAAGAGTGTCTGAAAGTTGAAATTAACTTTTTATTAGCATGACACAGCTGTGGGCCGTTTCATCTTGTCAGCATCAGATTTCTGGTTCTTTCGCTCGCCTTTTCATAGACCTCACGTTGGTTCACCTCCAGCTATGCCTGCTGTCCTAACAGGCACTGCCCTGCTCCTTGTCAGCTTTTTCTAGTCCTACCGCTTCTTTATGTGGCTTTTTGATGTTTCAAAAGAAGCGTGTAATGTGATAGACCTTTCATTTTCAAATGTGCTCTTACTGGCTTTGATGCCCGCATCAGAGCAATAGCCTGGAATGACTGGGTGAAGGAGATCTGGGGGACCAGATCTCCCAAGGGCTGACTGAATAACCTCAGTTATGCCCTATTTTCCTATCTATGTCAAGAATGTGGGCTAAGCAGTAAGTCTTCACTTCCCCCAGAATTTGCTAGCCTCCTTGCAGGTTTGTGGCCTAGACACCTGACAGAACGTAGACCTCCAGTGGTCAGACTTGTGCCAAATCTGAAACGGAATAATCCTTTAGTAGTGTACCTGTCAGTCCTTTTTTATTTCTCTCTTCTGAGTAATTAGGGCTAGGTAGGCAGTTCATGCCTTGTTTTCTACATACCTCATCTCTCTCCCTTTGGCCACCCAAATAGGCATCTTGCTTTTGCCTGTGAGTATTTAAAGCCATGACCTCCTGAAACAAATAACCTGAAACCGCTGAGGATGTGTGAATATTTTCTCTGTTATGCAGTTTTGATTTCTGGAACATCATGTTTTGAGTTGCAGTGGAAACAAAAAGCCTCTTTATGGCGCTCAGTACATTTTGTTCTCAAAAATTTGATGAGCTTAGATGCTATACAAGGTCTCTTAAGGATTATGATAGAACAGCCAAAAAATCAAAACTTGACCTAAATTGGACACATTTCCGGTTTTACTATATCCAGTTATTTGAAATTTCTGTGATTTTAGTGGCTTGGGAAAGAAAAATATTGGACTCTGCCTTGTAGAGCCATGTCAAGTTCATGACAGTGAAAAAGGTCTTTCCTAAAGGATATAAGGATGTCTGTATTAACACCGTTTGAACTTCTTTATTTGAATAACTGTAATCTCACACAGGAAATCCACAAAAAAGTCAAGTTCACAATTAAAACTAGAAGAAACATCAATGGGCTGAAATTACTGAAAGGATAACGGAGTTTTGATTGTCTCATATTTAGACTTGAACCATCACCTCATTAGGTTTTCGCAAATTCATTGAATATTCTTGTCACCTTGAGAACGGTGATTCACTTGTCTTGCAGGAATCTAAAAGGAATATGTACCAGACAAGTTAAATGAAAGCACAATCTAATTACCTAAGGAAAATAGACTCCATCTATTCAAATTACTCTTCTGTTGTCCAGGCATTCTGAGCAAGAATATGATATCGGGCTTCCCTGGTGGCGCAGTGGTTGAGAGTCCGCCTGCCGATTCAGGGGACACGGGTTCCTGCCCCCGTCCGGGAAGAT
Organism: Stenella coeruleoalba; assembly: GCF_951394435.1. Classification (NCBI taxonomy): domain Eukaryota; kingdom Metazoa; phylum Chordata; class Mammalia; order Artiodactyla; family Delphinidae; genus Stenella; species Stenella coeruleoalba. Next base: position 5,438,716 of record NC_137149.1, read on the forward strand.
CCCACATGCCGCAGAGCGGCTGGGCCCGTGAGCCATGGCTACTGAGCCTGCGCGTCCGGAGCCTGTGCTCCGCAGCGGGAGAGGCCACAGCAGTGAGAGGCCCACGTACCACAAAAAAAAAAAAAAAACCCAAAAAATCAGAAAACAAAACAAAAAAAGAATATGATATAAAATTGAGAAGAGAGTCTTGTGGTTCCTTTACTCCTCAATGAAGCTCTTCTAAAGGTGTTAATTGGGTGAATATGTGATGCAACAATGATATAGATTTAATAAACATAACCAGGAAATCTGTTCCAGCACCTACTGTGAATTAGAGCAGATTTGATTGTGAAGAGTACAGTTCTTCAGAAAATACGAGCAATATACTAGATTTCCCCAGGCAAGCTCGCCTCCCCGCCGAGATGGCTTTTCCCTTCCTGATTAAGGCTACCTAATCAAACATCCTCTGAGGCGTTGTGTTCTTGACTATGAGACATAGAGCTGGTTGTACACAGATTTTTGTTGGCTATTTCTTTTTCTTCGTTTTTTTCTTTTTGTCTGCTTTGAGTCTTCGCTGCTGTGCGCAGGCTTCTTCTAGTTGCGGCGAACGGGGGCTACTCTTCGTTGTGGTGCACAGGCTTCTCATTGCGGTGGCCTCTCGTTGCGGAGCACAGGCTCTAGGCGCAGGGACTTCAGTAGTTGTGGCACACGGGCTCAGTAGTTGTGGCTCACTGGCTCTAGAGCGTATGCTCAGTAGTTGTGGCACACGGGCTCAATAGTTGTGGCTCGCGGGCTTAGTTGCTCTGCGACATGTGGGATCTTCCCAGACCAGGGCTCGAACCCGTGTCTCCTGCCTTGGCAGGTGGATTCTTAACTACTGTGCCACCAGGGAAGCCCTTGTTGGATATTTCTAAGAGTTATCTTTAAATTCTGTCTGTTTGCAGAACCGAGTTTCTCCTTTACGGCACCCTGCAGATATAATAGACTTTAAAGAGTTAGGCATAGGCATTTTGCAACTGGAAGTCTGGCCGTTCACCTTGTGGAGTTAGTGTTACAGAATATGAAATAAAATACCGTAACTATGGAGAGGAATATCAATTGCAAATGATGTTCTGCTCTAAAAAATAGGGAGACAAGTGTCCATTTGGGCTTTGGGTTCAGACTTTTCCATGTTTAAAAAGTGAGCTAGCCTGTTTTCCCTGAGTGCTTCTAGGAATTTTCCTTCAAGAAGAAACCAAAATTCAGAATGTGAGAGAACATAAGGACACTGGGTAAAACCCAGAGGTCAGATATTTAAAACTGAGCATTAGCTAATTTAAAAATGGTTCCATCAATTCTATTTAGAACGCTGCCCTTGACATGTGTCTTATTCTGAACACTTTGAGTATTTCAGGTTATATGTCGAGAAGTGACATTGACTTTTATCTCTAAAGGTGAATGTTCCTTTCAGTCATGCAGTGATTTTGAAGAGTGCATCTAGTATTTCGAGGGCTTCCTATATATATTTTTATGTCTTTTAAAAAGTTATCGGTATTCTCATTGTAGATGAGTCAAACTTCAGTTCAGAGTACACAAAGCAAAATGCCATTTCCCTCTTCTGTCTTCATCCTTCTTTGCTAGAGGTGACTCTTAGAACTAGTGTTGCACGTTCTTGCATCCTCTTTTCTATACTTTACTATGTATTCGTGCACATCATGCTATATGCATACTTACACATGAAAACCTATGCATAGTTTTTAAATACATGGGATTAAGTATACAAGTTGTTCTGTGACTTGCAACTTGCCTTTTTCCACCTTATATTCTGCTATGTTTTTTCTGTGTTGGTCCATTTAGGTTCACCTCATTCTTTTTTTGCGGTACGCGGGCCTCTCACTGTTGTGGCCTCTCCCGTTGCGGAGCACAGGCTCCGGACGCGCAGGCTCAGCGGCCATGGCTCACGGGCCCAGCCGCTCCGCGGCCTGTGGGATCTTCCCGGACCAGGGCACGAACCCGTGTCCCCTGCATCGGCAGGCGGACTCTCAACCACTGCGCCACCAGGGCAGCCCCACCTCATTCTTTTTAATGGCTGTATAGTATTCTATGGGATGATTGCACCATAGTTAATTTAACCACTTCATTTTGGGGGCCATTAAGATTGCTTGCCTTTTTTAAAGCTATCCGAAACAGTGACGAAATAAACATCAGTGTACACACATCTTTGTGCACTTAAAAGAGAATTTCTTTGGGATAGGTTCCCAGCAATGGAACTGCCGGATCAAAGGGCATGCACACTTCAAGACTGGGTAAATATGGCTGGGGTTGATATTCAAATGGCATGTATTGGGAAGAGTGTACCGGAAGGATATTGTCACCTGGTTATAGCTGGCATCTGTTTTGATGAGCCAGGGCCTGTGCCACACTGGATAGTAAATTCTTTGAATTTCATCCCTGAAATTGCCTTCCAAAAAGACTTCATTAATTTATACCCTTCCCTTTAAAAGTGTACAGGAATGCCCGTCTTTGGCCTTCCGCACCCGCGCTTAGTGTGTCTTTTTAACTGCTGCCAGTCTGAGAGATGAGAAATGAAAAATTGGACTGTTACTGCTCAATGGGTATAAAGTTTCAGTTTTTCAATATGAGTAAGTTCTAGAGACCTGCCGTACAACATTTTGCCTATAGTATTTTGTGTACGTAAAATTCGTTAAGGCACGTGTCCTGTAAAGTGTTCTTACCACAATAAAAAGATGCTATTGTATTTTAGAATTTTGTAGTTCCCCGATTACCAGAGAGGTGGTTTCCTTTCATGAGTTTATTGGTCATTTTTGGTTCTTCTGGGAATTGCCTGTTCATGTACTATGCTGAGTTTTTATGTTATATATGTTAAGTCATTTTTATACATCGTATATATTAAGTCATTTTTGTACATTGTAGATATTAAGCCTTTGTAGAATCTGCTATGGATGTTTTCTCTCTGTCAGTCACTTGCCTCCGACTTTGTTTTGGAAGTCTTTTGTTGTAAAAATGCTCTTTTTAAAAATAACTTTATCGAGATATGATTGACATATAAAAAGCTGTACAGGGCTTCCCTGGTGGCACAGTGGTTGAGAGTCCGCCTGCCGATGCAGGGGACACGGGTTCGTGTCCGGGTCCGGGAAGATCCCACATGCCGCAGAGCGGCTGGGCCCGTGAGCCATGGCCGCTGAGCCTGCACGTCTGGAGCCTGTGCTCCGCAACGGGAGAGCCCACAACAGTGAGAGGCCCGCGTACCGCAAAAAAAAAAAAAAAAAAAAAAAAGCTGTACATATTTAATGTATACAACTGGATGAGTTTGGAGTTAAATATACACCTATGAAACCATCACCACAATCTATGCCATAAACATATCCTCACCTCCAAAAGTTTTTACATGCCTTCTCTATCGATTATTATAAAGTATTATTAGTGATAAGAGCATAAGATATATCCACATAGCAAATTTTTAAGTATACAATACAGTATTCTTCACTATAGGCACTATGGTACGGTATGGTAGATCTCTAGGATTTATTCATTTTGCAGAACTGAAACTTTGTACCCCTTGACTACTATCTCTCTTTCCCCCTGTTCCAGCCTCTGGAAGTTCATTCAACTCTCTGCTTTTGTGAGTTTGACTATTTTAGTGTCCTCATGTAAGTGGTATCATGTAGTAATTGTCATGTGTCTGGCGCCCATGTTATTACAAAGAGCAGAATTTCCCTTTTTTTTTTAAAGCTAAGTAATATACCATTGTACGTGTATACCGCGTTTTCTTATCCTTTTGTTCATTGATGGACATTTAGGTTGCTTCCATACCTTGGCTATTGTGAACAGCGCTTCAGTGAACGTGACATGCACATATACCCTCAAGATCCTAATTTCAATTCCTTTGATTATATAACCAGATGTGGGATTGCTAGGTCATATGTAGTTCTATTTTTAATTTTTTGAGGAACCTCCATACTGTTTTCCATAGTGGCTGAAGCAATTCACATTCCCACCAATATTATACTAGGATTCCCTTTCTCCAAATCTATGCAAACACTTGTTATCTTTTGTTTTTAAGTAATACCCACTTTAACAGGTGTAAGGTGATATCTCATTGTGGTTTTGATTGGCATTTCCCTGATGATTAGTAATGTTGAACACATTTTCGTGTACCTGTTGGCCATTTGCATGTCTTCCTTGGAAAAATGTCCATTCAGTCCCTTTGCCCATGTTCTAATTGTTTTCTTGTTTTTTAAATTAATTTATTAATTTATTTTTATTTTTGGCTGTGTTGGGTCTTCGTTTCTGTGCGAGGGCTTTCTCTAGTTGCGGCGAGCGGGGGCCGCTCTTCACTGAGGTGCGCAGGCCTCTCACTGTCGTGGCCTCTCTTGTTGTGGAGCACAGGCTCCAGATGCACAGGCTCAGTAGTTGTGGCTCACGGGCTCAGTTGCTCTGCGGCACGTGGGATCTTCCCAGACCAGGGCTTGAACCCATGTCCCCTGCACTGGCAGGCAGATTCTCAATCACTGAGCCACCAGGGAAGCCCTAATTTTTCTTTTTCTATTGAGTTATAGGAGTTTCCTATATATTTTGGATATTAACCCTTTATCAGATATATGGTTTACAGATATTTTCTCCCATTCCGTAGATTGTCTTTTCATTTTATTGATTGCTTCTTTTGCTGTGCAGAAACTTTTTAGTTGCCCTTCTATACACCACCAACAAACTATCCAAAAAGGAAACTAAGAAAACAGTCCCATTTACAACAGCAAAAAAATCAAATTACTTGACAATAAACTTAAGGAGGTGAGTCATGCGTTGAAAACTATAAAACATGGCTGATAGAAATTAAAGCAGACACAAATACATGGAAAGACATTACATGTTTATGGTTTGAGAGAATTAATAATATTGTTTAGATGTTTATACTACCCAAAGTTATCTACATATTCACTCAATCCTTATCAAATTCTCAATGGCATTTTTTACAGAAAAAAATTCTAGAATTTGTGTAGAACCACAAAAGACTCTGAATAGCCAGCAATTTTGAACAAGAAGAGCAAAGCTGGAAGTTTCACACTTCCTGATTTCAAAATATAATACTATGGTAATCAAAACAATATGGTACTGGCATAAAAACAGACATATAGACCAATGGAACAGAATAGAAAGCCCAGAGATAAATCCACCCATATAAGGGTCAACTGGTGTTTGGCCAAGGTGCCAAGAATACACAGTGCGGAAATGGTGCTGTTAATAGTGTCTTCAATAAATTGTCCTGAGAAAATTAGATATCCGCATGCCAAAGAATGAAGTTTGATCCATGTCTTACCCCACGCAAAAAATTAACTCAAAAAGGATTAAAGACTTAAATATAAGACCTAAAAGCATAAAACTCCAAGAGGAAAAGATAGAGAAACTTCTTGACATTGGTTTTGGCAATGATATCTTGAACCTGACACCAAGAGCACAGGCAATAAAAGCAAACAGACGGTGGGGCTGCATGAAACTAAAACTTCTATAGAGCAAAACGAACAATTAACAAAATGAAAAGACTTAAATTTTCATAAGCTCAAAGTTGTCAGTTTTTCCTTTAGGACTTTTGAGTGGCTTGCTGAGGGATGTATCTTATATTCTAAAATTATCAAGATATTCCTCTGTACTTTCCTCTAACACATGCACCTACAAGTTTAATTCTTTAATCCATGTTCAGTTTGTAAATGCTGTGTGCAATGTTGCAGCCCTAGTTGTGGGACTGGATCTGAACTTGTTTTCCTTACAAATCACTGGTTTTCCCTATGCCATCTATTATTTATTTTATTTTATTTTTTTACTGAAGTATAGTTGATATACAACGTTGTGTTGGTTTCTGGCATACAGCAAAGTGATTCAGTTATATATATATATATATTTATATATATAAATATTCTTTTTCATATTCTTTTCCATTATGGTTTATTACAGGGTATTGTATATAGTTCCCTGTGCTATACAGTAGGACCTTGTTGTTTATCTATTTTATATATAGTAGTTTGTATCTGCTAATCCCAAACTCCTAATCTACCCCTCCCCCGTTCCCATTCCCCTTTGGTAACCATAAGTTTGTTTTCTGTGTCTGAGTCTGTTTCTGTTTCGTAAATAAGTTCATTTGTGTTGTATTTCAGATTGCACATATAAGTGATATCATATGGTATTTTTCTTTTTCTGACTGCACTTAGTGTGATAATGTCTAGGTCCATCCACGTTGCTACAGATGACATTATTTCATTCTTTTTTACCGATGCCATTTATCGAATAGTTCATTTACCCCACTAATTTGAAATAGCAACTTTGTTATAAATCTTACAGCTAAAATCCTCATGTATGTGTGGGTATACTTCCAGACTCTATTCTATTGCCTTGGTTTTGTATTTCTGCATGATACCAGACTGTTTTGCTTTGTAAAGTGTGTTAGTGTGTTTTGCTGTCTATTAGGTCTTTCTTAATTCAGTGTCTAGTTTAGTTCCAGGTACATGAGACAGGGGTTCTTAACCCAGAGTTAATGACTCAGAGAATCTGTTAAGTCCTTGAAATTGATCGGCAATATTTTGTGCGTTTGAGAGTATGTGTATATGTCAACATGTACGTATCATTTTCCTTGGAAGAGGGTCCATCAGATTTCTTCAGATTCTGAAAGTGGACCATAATAAGGAGGGTAAGTGTCTCTGATGGAGATGCCGAACAAGAATTTGTTGAATTGAATTGACAAAATCCATTTGAATGATTAATTTTTCCTCAGGCTGACACAGTTGATAACTAACGTGTGCGTAAGAGGGGATAAAACGAAAATAGTTCATTTAGATGAGAGCAAGAGATTTTCACTGGTAGCTTTCATTGCATCTCCTTAGTCTAGTTTAAGTGGAGAACTGATGTACGTTTTAGGATAGATCAGGGAGAAATACTAGCACATGTCAAATATCCATTATAGAACACAAGTGTGTTTTGTTTTTAATATAAAGACCCTGATCATTGACTCTTCTTTTCCCCACTGAGTGCGTGGACTAACAGGATTGATTGTTTTGATTGACTTAACTCTCTTCCAGATCGATAGAATAACCCAGCTGGCTTTTCCCACAACTTCATGGACTGAATGAACTGGCTCCTTTGGTGCTGGAGAGAAAGCCTCGCTGTCTGTAATCCGTACCTCCCCTGTTGGGGTATAGTCTCTTTTGGAGTTTCCGTTCAGGAACATTGAGTTTCGTGTCAGTGAATTTTCTAGTTTTGTTGCCTTGGGACAATCTCACTGTCTGTGCTCCAGTGACTCAGGATCATCTGGTCAATCTTGGCTTTTTCAAAGTGTCCTGGTGCCAGGCGTCCTTCAGCCGTACCTTGTAGAGCATTGGAAAAATTAGTGTTGGGGTAAAAAGTGATAAGAAATGGGAACAGATCAAGAAAATAGGTTCTGCAAGGCACTCTCCTGCCCGAACTCTGTATTGATATTACATATCTAAATGTAGCTTTTCAGTCATTTCATTTAAAATGAAAAACTATTGGTTTTATTTTTAAAATATTTGGTAAATACCAACACTTAAGGTCTAGTAAAGAGAGTTTAAAGCATGTAGCAAGTTTAACCATATACCAAACCGAATTGGTCATGTTTATATTCTTTTTTTTTTTATTAAAAACTTTATTTTTTGAAGCAGTTTTAGGTTTACAATAAAATTGAGTTGAAAGTACAGAGATTTCCCATATGCCCCTTGCCTCCACACACACATGGCCTCCCCCATAATTGACATCACTCGCCAGAATGGTACTTTTTTTTCTAACAAGGAAGAACCACGTTGACCCATCAACTTTAGGGTTCACTCTTAGTGTTGTGTATTTTACGGATTTGGACCAATGTATAAGGGCATATATCCATCACTATAGTATCATACAGAGTATTTTCAATCTCCTAAAAATCCTCTGTGTTCCACCTCTTCATCCTCCCCTCCTGCTACTGATCTATTTTGTTGTCGCCATCATTTTTCCTTTCCCAGAATGTCGCTGTCATCATACAGGTTGTAGCCCTTTCAGATAGGCTTCTTTCACTTAGTTATACACATTTAAGGTTCATGCATGTCTTTTCATGGCTTGATAGTTCATTTTGTTTTTAAGCTCTGAATAATATTCCATGGTCCGGATATACCACAGTTCAAGCATTCACCTACTCAAGGACATTTTGGTTGCTTCCACGTTTTGGTAATTATGAATAAAGCTACTCTAAATATCCCAGTGCAAGTTTTTGTGTGGATATAAGTTTCCACCTCCTTTGGGCAAATACAAAGAAGAACGATTGCTGGATTCTACGGTCAGAGTAAGGTTAGTTTTGTAAGAAACCATCAAACTGTCTTCCAAAGTGGCTGTACCATTTGGCATTTCCACCGGCAAAGTATGAGAGTTCTCGTTGCTCCATATCCTTGCTATTATTTGGTGTTGCCAATGTTCTGGATTTTGGCCTTTCTATTAGGTGGTAGTCGCATCTCCTTGTTTTAATTTGCACTTCCCTGATGACAGATGATGTGAAGCATCTCTTCCCATGCTTATTTGCCATCTGCGTCTTCTTTGGTGAGGTGTCTGTTAAGGTCTTTGGCCCATTTTTAGTCAGGTTGTTTGTTTTCTTTTTTTTTTTTTTTAATTTATTTTTGGCTGTGTTGGGTCTTTGATGCTGCACACGGGCTTTCTCTAGTTGTGGCGAGCGGGGGCTACTCTTTGTTACGGTGTGCAGGCTTCTCATTGTGGTGGCTTCTCTTGTTGCATAGCATGGGCTGTAGGCGCATGGGCTTCAGTAGTTGCGGCATGCAGGCTCCGTAGTTGTGGCTCGCGGGCTCTCTAGAGCGCAGGCTCAGTAGTTGTGGCTCGTGGGCTTTGTTGCTCCACGGCTGTGGGATCTTCCCAGACCAGGGCTTGAACCCGTGTCCCCTGCATTGCCAGGTGGATTCTTAACCACCGCACCACCAGGGAAGCCCGGTTGTTTGTTTTCTTCTTGTTGAGTTTTAAGAGTTCTTAGTATATTTTAGATAACAGTCTTTTATCAGATATATCTTTTGCAAATATTTTCTCCCAGTCTGTGGCTTGTCTTCTAATTCTCTTGACATTGTATTTTGCAGAGCAGACATTTTAGTTTTAATGAAGTCTAGTTCATCAGTTCTTTCTTTCATAGATTGTGTCTTTGGTGTTATAATCTAAATACCATACCACGGTCATTTAGATTTCCTATGTGATCTTTTAGGAGTTTTATAGTCTTGAATTTTACATTTAGGTGTATGATCCCCTTGAGTTAATTGTTATGAAGGGTATAAGTCCGTGTCTATTTATTTATTTTTTGCCATATGGGTGTCCAGTTGTTCCAGAATCATTTGCTGAAAAGACTATCTTTGCTCCATTTTATTTCCTTTGTTTCTTTGTCAAAGATAAGCTGACTATATTTATGGGTATCTGTTTATGTTCTTTTCATATTCTTGTTTCTTTCTATAGTGAGTGCTGAGCCAGACATGTTGTCCTCCTGGAATCCATATGTCAGTCTATTATGTAGGGGAAAGCAAGAAGCAAGTAGGTCGGCAGTAATTCTTTCTACTAGAACTCAGGCACCCAAAAGATATTAGAGGGACTGTCTAGTGTCATCTATCTTATAACATTTCAAACTAAGAAAACACTGTCTTTGGCCTCTTTATCTTCTGTTTTTTCCCTCTGTTGGTATTTCCTTGGTGATGTTGAGTCTGATGTAGATGAGCCTTAAATCTTACCCAAGAGAAGCTGGGGGGGAGGGGAATTGAGTACTGTCTTACAAAAGATCTGTCAAAAATGAGACTCCTTTTTATTCTATCTGAAGATTTTAAAAGTTAGTATAAATACAAATAATCAATTATTAGGTTTGAATATTAAATTCCTTTGTTCTATACTTTGTGTTTCATTATATTAGCTACTGTATAGTAAAAGCTAAGTTTTGGCTTGAGTAATTCTGGGAAAGTGACTTTTGTCTTCAAATTTGTTCTAGTGATGCACAGCCTTCAAGTATTAAGATACAAACGAGAGCAGAAGTTTTAACAAATGGTGAAGACCCTTTGGGAGCATCTCTTGATTGAATTCCCACTTGATTTCAAGTTCCTTAAAGTTAGGGACTGTGTCATGTCGCATATCTCTAACACCTGGTTCAAATCCTGGTATATATTTGATGTTCAGTAAATATTTAAATGACTAGAAGAACAAAAGAAGCAATAAGTGAAAGAACTTCCTCAAACAGAGCCACAAAATAGATCAGAATCACTCTTAAGTCCTGTGAAGTAGTTACTTTGTGTCAAGAGTTGGAGATGCCCCCTGTGCTATTTGATTGTATTATGATTTCCTATTATAGATAAAGAAACTGACATTCAGTGGGTTTAAATGATTTGGTGTTACAGGACAGAGCTGAGATTTAAACGCAATGGATTTCTCATGAAATCCATTAATGGAGATTCAGACTTGAAACTTTGGATAGGGAGGGAGGAGGGGGCTAGTTATGACTGAGCCATCACTAAAATAGAATAATCTTGGCATATTTGAATGAAGTAGGAAGCTGACAGAAACATAAGTGTTATCTCTAGTGCAGTAATCTAAGTACCGATGAGACCCTTTGAATGGCGCTCTCTCACCTCTTCCTTCCCGTCTTTCTTCTTCTTGCTTATTACATTTCTGTTAATACACTCAGTGACGAGTTAACTGAATTTTCCACAGTACCTATCTCCCTGTGCCTATCTCCCAGTACCTATCTCCTTGACTTACTTTACTGCTTATGAGAAAGAGAAAGCACAATTTCTAGTAAACTAATAACTATCAGAATAGACCCAAGGAGCAATAGAATGGCAAGCTAATAGGTAATAGTGGGAGGGAGATATAAATGATCTTTGAAAACAAAACTGAATTAGAGTATTCACTAATTCCTGATTACTAAGAAATAAGAAACTGGATATTCATTTCTAATTCTCTACATCCTACACAGAATGGATCTGAAATCCACTATTGTTCTTTAATTTCACAAAACCATTGTTCTTCCATCATCTACATTTCCAGAATTGATTTCTTTTGTTATTTTCCCCACATAGTGAAAGGATTTTTGCATTCATCCTCAAAGGCTTTTGATTTGCGATTTGTCCCCTGGAGACATTGGAGCAGAAGGGATACCCAAAAGTTAGTTTCTCAAGGCAAAGTGGAGGCAAGAGTTTGTTTCCTGAGTAGAAAAAATGATTATGGAAATTATGTTGATACAAACTTCTATCTTTTTATACAAGAAACCTTTCCTGTGGCTAGAGTTTCACGGTTCAGCATTTTCAGATGTAAATATTTTTTCCTGACCATGGCGTACATAAGTTTCAAATAGCACAGAAGCATATTTGGCTTTAACATAAGGAACCTCTCATTTAAAGGGCTGCCTGTAAGATGCAGTGACACAGAGAATGAGAGTGTGGGCAGTCGTGGTGGTTATTATTTATCGGGCTTCTCTCAGGTCCCCATGGGCGTATATACGAGCTCAGCTGTCTCTGCAGTGACTACATGAATCACTTTCTCTTTTAAATTCGGAACCATCTTGCTTGGTATACAGGGTCAAAGACAAAGTGAAACGAGGAGAAACTCAATTATGGTAAATAAGCTTCCGATAGTAAGTTAGAGGTAGTTCCCTGATGACTTTGGCATCAGCCATTAAAGCAGAGCTTTCAATTTGTATCGTTACAAATAACTGTATTATCTCTATTAGTAACAATCTATGCCTGCTAAAGTGATGAGGTATACAGTTCTTGTTCTACTTAGATTTATTCGGAATGTAAATACGCAGAATCTCTGGAGATAACAAATACTGTGTTTATATGAGAGGGATTTTCGTACCAGGAACCCAGAGATACTTGCCTGAAGGTGATCTCTAGTTTTTTTGCGTGTACCGTCAGCTACCCTCAGGTTTGTCTATGGTACACAGAACTGTGGCCCTTTGAAGACGGATATAGAGTGAGTCTGTACGCATTTCCCTGTTTGCAAACTTTTATTTCTCTTCAGAATAGAAGAAAGAATGCAAACTCAATTTTGTAGAAGTAAATCTAGTATCAGGAAGTCAGAGAAGGGAGAGGTTTCTAGTATTTTTAGCGGTAAGGACTTTTAACATCAGTAGATTTCATCATCCCTCTACTCATGACAGAAAGCTGCTAGGCATTTAGTAACGTATTCAAGGCATGTCTGCCTTCGCTCGGGGACATGCCCAGCTCACTCCTGCTCGGGGGTGGGGTGGGGGGGTGGGGTGGGGGGGCCCTTGCATCTGCTCTTCCACTTCTTGGAATTCTTACCCCCAAGATCTTCACAAGATGGGCTTTTTCTTACTATTCTGATTCAGCTCAAATGTTTCCCACACAAAGAACCTTTCCTACAGCCTTTCAGTCCACAGCAGCACTCTCACCACCCGCCACGCCTTCCAATCACTCTCTGTTGCATCACCTGCCCTGTTTTCGCCCCCAGCACTTCCTGCAATCTGGCGTTGGCTGCCATTGGCTGCACTCCTTTGCTACACTATTCTTCATGAGAGCGGAGGCTTTGCCGGACTTGTTTCCGCAGTATCCAAGGGTGCTCCTGATAGATACTCACTAAATGTTTGTGGAGCGAGAAAGAAAATAGGAAACCCGTCATAATCACCGAGTTTTTCAGCCACAAACTGGGACACAGTGGCTTCGATCCTTCCATCCACGTGGAGTCGCAGTTGACTAAAGGGTCGGATAACTGGACGTTTAATGAATGTTATCCTGTTGTCTCGGGATTTTTAATGATGCCTCAAAGCTGAGGACAAAATGTTCTACAGAGAGACTTTATATAGATCCCTAAAAAACTTCCTAAAAGGTGGCCAAACCATCAGCCCTGCTTACCTATCTCCAGCCCACGTAAGTCGAGGGATCCACCTGGGCCGAGGGAACAGTGGATGGGCGGTGGGAGGCTTCCCCCGCCAGGCATTTGAGGGAGTGCACTTAGACCCCTAGTGGGGGACTCCTGCATCTGGCTCCCAGCCTGGAGGCTTACTCAACCACAGGCTGTATTTTCTGAGGCTGCTCCATGGATTGCTACCAAAGCAGAGAGCTGGAGAGCTCTCTGTAGATCCTGATAGGAGCTCGCTGGAGTCTAAGGACACAGAAACTGGTGACTCTGTCAGGGAGAAGTGTGAGTGCTAGAGGTGGCTAGGGTTGCTTTCACTTCTGTGCAAGGTGAACCCCAGTGAACTCCTCTGGGTCAGTGGAACCAAGATAGGTAGCCACACAAAAGCCATCTTTAAAACGTCTCACCCAGGAGAATTGCCTAGAGACGGAGGGCTCCCCGTAGAAAGGTTAACTGCTGGAGGACAGCTAGAAGGAGTACTACCCACATCAGAGAGCGGTACAGAGTGGGGAGTGGAAGCTGTTAAAAACCACCAAGGCCCACATTTTAAGGAGACCCACCTGTGGATGCTTGCCAAGGCAGAGGGGATTCAGTAGCCAAGCGACAGAGACCTCACAGCAGCTAAGAAAAAGACCTTGCCCGTTCCATTCTTACCCACCCTGGTAGAGTAAGTGAGGAAGAGGAGAGGGAAAGAACAGACCTCACATCTCGCTCTTGGTCTAGGGCAGCGTTTCTCAACTTTACTCATTGCTGCTCCCTCGAGGAGCCATTTCTAATTTTTTTTTTATTGGAGAATAATTGCTTTACAATGGTGTGTTAGCTTCTGCTGCACGACAAAGCGAATCAGCTATATGTATGCATATATCCCCTCCCTCTTGGACCTCCGTGCCAACCACCCCCTCATCCCACGCATCCAGGTCATCTAGCTTTTCCCGCCTAATGTCTACATAACCCTGTGAGTGGTTCATGCCACAGATACACCGTATGCTTATGTACTGTGGCCCTCTGGAGGGCCCAGGAACTATTGGAACATCTAACGCTTTTTTTTTCATCCCTCAAGACTATGCCCGTTGAGAATGCATGGTCGAGAGCAGTGATTCTTTTTTTTTTTAATTTTCATTTCATTTCATTTATTTAGCTGTGCCGGGTCTTTGTTGCCACGTGTGGGATCTGCATTGAGGCGTGCGGGATCTTTTAGTTGCAGCATGTGGGATCTAGCTCCCCGATCAGGGATCGAACCCGGGCCCCCTGCGTTGGGAGCATGGAGTCTTAGCCACTGGACCACCAGGGAAGTCCCTAGAGGAGTGATTCTTAACTGGGAGAATTTTCCTCCCAAGGCAGTATCTGAAGACATTTTTGCTTATTACAACTGGAGGGTGTGCTAATGGCATCGATTGGGAGGTCAGGGATGCTGCAGAACAACCTACGATGCACAGAACAGCTCCCACAACAAAGAATTATCTCATCCAAAACATCAATGGTGCCGAGGTTGAGAAATCCCAGGGTAGAGTCTAGGATTTCTAGACTGACCATCCAGGGAAAGGCTTATGCTGAGAGGAGGGGAGAGGCTTTGAATTAGCTCAGAGATAAATACTTTGGAATTGACTGGAGTTTTTAAAAACCTGAAAGTGATTCAAAAGTACGGAGTCTGAGCCTAGTGCTATCATGAGGTAGACTATTGATAACTGTATATAACATAGGTAACTAATGAGAACCTACCGTATAGCTCAGGGAACTCTGCTCAGTGCTGTGTGGTACCTAAATGGGAAGGAAATCCAAAAAAGAGGAGACGTATATATACGTATAGTTGATTCACTTTGCTGTGCAGTAGAAACTGACACAACATTGTAAAGCAACTATACTCCACTAAAAAATAGATAAAAAAAATAAAATATAATGGGAAATTGGATGGAATGAGCCAGAAAGCAGTGGGGGAAACTGAAACTGTCCACTGATTGCACCCTCCTGGGCTTGCTTTTACATCAATTGGTTACAGTTGTAACAAAATGGGTTTGTAAGTTGGCGGTTTGGAGCTCTTAACTAATGCGACATATGGGTATTAGGTCCTCAGACCGGCTCACCGAAGCCCAGCCTGTAGTGCATGTGAACGATGGTACTGATGGAATGTGGTGCGTGGCCACCGTCGGCGGCTGTGTCTGGTGGAATGGGATCATGGCTTTCTACCATTTCAGTTCTAATCATGGAGGGTTTTTCCTGTGACCTACAGCAGGTAGACGGGACAGTAGTTGTGATGGCAAGAGAAGGTGTCACACGTATAGAATAGAAGGAACTAGACCTTCGGATGAAGAGGAGGTTGTTTTCTTTCCATAATGACTCCCTCCTGGGCTTTCTAAGACACTTATTTGTGGCATAATATGTAACATATCCAAGCAGGAAAAAGAAAGCTTCTAAAGTAGGAATATACTTGATTTTGCACCAGAATCCTGACTTCAGTAGCCAGG
Source organism: Stenella coeruleoalba (assembly GCF_951394435.1). Taxonomy (NCBI): domain Eukaryota; kingdom Metazoa; phylum Chordata; class Mammalia; order Artiodactyla; family Delphinidae; genus Stenella; species Stenella coeruleoalba. The sequence continues at coordinate 5,454,042 of NC_137149.1, forward strand.
GAGGATGTATCAGTTTTCTATCCCCAAACGTAATGACTTGAAATGTAATGACTTGAATTTATTCTCAGTTCCGTAACATGGGCTGGGCTCAGAGGGGTGACTCGTGTAGGTCTCACTGGATGTCACCGATGTGGCTGTCATCGGTTGGTGTGTCGACTGGGGGGCTGGCTGGCCCCATGTGGTCTCAGTAACATGTCTGGGCCTCCGTGGTGATGGCTGGGTCTCTCTCTCTCTCTCCCCCTCACAGCCCATCCCCAAGCAGGTGAGCCTGGGCTTCCTTCCATGGCATCCTCAGGGCAGCAAAAGGGCAAGAGAGGAAGCTGCAAGGCCTCTTGAAGTTAAAGCTTTGCAGTCACACAATGTGTGCCCTCAGTTGGCTGCAAATCACAGGACAGGGTCAGCCCATATCAAAGGGAGGGAAACTAGTTCCACCTTGAGGAGAAGAGTGGCAAAGTCAGCTTATAGAGACGTGTGCTCCTAGGAATGGGAGGAATTGATGAAGCCATTTTTGCAAACAATCTACCAGAGAGGATCTACCCTAATCTTATCAATATGTCTACAAAAAAAAATACTTAGAATTTATTTGTGCGTTTAAGAGTAGGACCTGCTGAGGATGACTGAACAGTCTATAAGGAAAACAATACTAGCACTACACACATATGCTGGACATATTTTCTGGTATAATAAAATATATAAATATATGCAGCAGCTTCTGTTATGTCTCCCTTTCCTCTTCACTAGGGAATGGAACCAGTGTAGTCTCGTCCAGTTTCTCTTCTTTGTGTCCTATGTTGTTCTGGTTCCACACAGTTAAGCTGCCTGTAGGATTTTACTATTACTTTAATATGATCTTTACTTACATACTTGTTTAAAATGCCATCTTTGAGTACTCAAAGTAATCTCATAATGCCATGGGTCTGTAGGATTAATATCTAACCTGAGAGTTCTGTGTCTAATCTCGGCCAGGATCAGAGTTTCGTGCTCTGACACAGCTGTTTTCATGTCCTAAAACAGGAGTCGTTTAAAAAACAGATTGTGTGATGTGAAGAATCTTTTCCTGCTTAGAATCTGAACTGCGAATAAATCCTGCATTTGCCCAGAGCTGTGACCATTCCAGTGCGTAGTTGATATAATGCTTTGGGCTGCAAGTAACAGAGTAACTGACTCAGATTGGCTTAGACAATAAAGAAATGTATCATCTCCTGTAGCCTCATGTTCGAGTCACTTAGCTCAAGAGCAGGCTCAGGTTCTGTCTCTCACAGTGTTAGCTCGTATCTCTTGCTTTTATCTAGCAGTAGAGAGAGGAAAAAACTCCCCAACAGTGGACGTCTTCCATTCCATCTAATGAAGCCATCCCATGTCCACTCCTCAGGCATTAATACCCTCTCTGGAATTCTCTAAGCTGATTGGCTGAGTCTGACCGTGACTTGCCCCTGGAGTCAGGGATGTCCCCTTACCTAGCATCATAAATGGGAAGGGGATCTCTGAATAAAAATTGGGTTCTGCTAGGAAGGTAGAATGGGGACATGATGCAGAGTAGGCAACCAAGAGTGTCTTATATAGTGAGTAACTCTCATAAACATCGTCTGCAGAGCAGAAGCCCTGGGTAATGCAGTAACTGATGAAACTCGAACTGAAATGGATAAAAAGTAATAATTAAAGGGAAAATTACAAAGTTTCAAGAGATACTTAAAAAAATAAAAAGCCTGATACTCCCGGATTCTACTTTATTTGCTATGAACACAGTTCCAGCACATTTCCCCCCTCCTCCTTTCTGCTCAGTGTCACATGTAGAGACACAAAAAGCACACAGGTGATGCGGTGTGTGCTTAGGTCCCTAAAAGTAAAACGTGTTTCATCAACATTTCCCAGGAAAGCCCTGATCTGTTCTCAAGTGTTTTCCTTCGCTAAGAAGGCTGTCGTTGGCATGTATTGAAGGCCACCCGATGGGTGTTTGCGAATGGAGGTGTAGCGAAAGGGAGGAGTTGGAGGTGGGTTATTCTTTCTTATTCTCACCTCTTCTCCTTTAACCTACACAGGTTGGGAAAGGTAGGCTTCCAGACAGCAGTGTCTTGACGGGTTCCCTGCTGTATCATCAGCATCTAGAAAGGGACCTGGCACAAAACAGACACTCGGTAAATTGTTGTTGAATCAATTGCTGCAAACCCTCCCAGGAGTAGCACCGAGGTGAGGGTAGCCATGGGAACAGGGAGTCTTTCAAGATCTGTGAGCAGGAAGGATAGAGGGCGGGAAGGGAAGTGCTACCTGCTCAGCTGGCTACTTGCAAGATCAGGGCTGCTTGGACAGCCTCCCCTCAGATCGTCGGGTTCTTTTTTATTAAGCAGAAATAAAACGAACCAGCTACTTCTTCAGAGACTCAGCGATCCCTAGTTAATGTCTAATGATGGGGTTTTGAGAAGAAATGTAATTAGCATTCGTGGATTTTGTTACATTTCATGTAGCTTTTAGCTTTTCCTCATGAAAACCTATCAGACATGGAGTGAGTATAAAGCACCCCGTGTGTTTTGTTTGAAGATGTTGATGTGAGTGGCTGTCCTTTGATGCTAGTGCTGTGGAATTTAAATGTAAACATTTTGATAAAAGCTAAATTCCCAGCATCCTCAGAAACCTTTGATGCCTCACCACTAAGGGAATGAGAGCTGGGGGCAGGAATGGTAAATAAGGTGGCTGCTTCCCTTTGCCTGAGATGCTCGAGTCCTTTCTTTCCTTTGGGGAGTCCATTATTCTTGTTGCTTATATTAATTTAATATCCCAACCCAGGCTGCCAGAAAGGAGATGCGGACTCTTGGGATTGTTAACGGTGACCGCGTGGGGGCTCCGTGTGTGTGTCTGCAAGAGTGTTCCAACTATTATCTGCGAAGATGGTAACAGCTCTCCTCTAGTGAGGAAGGGGAATTAGTGCCAGGTCTGTGCTAGGCTCTATAAGTGTCTTTCGGACTCATCTTTACAAAAATGCTGTGAGGTGGGTGTTTGTTTTATCTCTACCTTTGTCCCCCTGCGGTCTGTTTTTAACACAGCAGCCAGAGTGACCCTGTGCAAGTGTAAGTCAGATCCTGTTACTTCTCTGCTCAGAACCTTCCAGCAGCTTCCTGTCTCAGAGTAAAAGCCAAAGTCCTTGCTGTAACCTACAAGTCCTATGATTTGCCTCCACCCCCCACCTCTCTGATTTCATCCTCCCTCCCTTCCTGTTGCTCCTAAATGACATGGGGCACCCATGCTGTTTTTGGGAAATTCCTGTCTCAGGGTTTTCGTACTTTCTGTTCCTTCTGTTTGGAATGGTTGCTTCTAAGATAGGCACGTGGGTAGCAGCCCAGTTCCTTCAGGTCTTTACTGGAAAGTCACCTTCTCACCACCAAGGACTTCCCTAGCAATCCTAACTAAAATTGTACAACACCCAACTTTTCATATCTTCCTTTCCGGCTTTAATTTTTTTTTTTTTTTTTTTTTGGTATCAGTTTTACCTACTGGCTTTGTTAATTTGTTAATTAAAACATAAACTCCACAAACGTAGGGATTTTTCTCTGCTTTCTCCCCTCTGCCTCTACTCTCATACCCTTCTATCCAGCAACCAGAACAGTGCCTGGACCACAGGAGATGCATACTAAATATATATTGAATGCTGAATGATTTCATTCTTTAAGTCATCAAAAATTTATCCTGCATTTACTGAGAGTCAGACGTTTTGCTGGACTCCCGTAAAAACAGAACCGAACCCGAGAGACGGGGTCTCTAACTTCATAGAATTTAAAATCAAGAGAGGAAAGAAACAAGTAAACAAGTGCCTGTTTTATACTTGTGGACTCTACATGTCACAGAAATTAGTGAAATCCCCCAATGTCCACTGCTCTTAAGTGGCACAGCTAGGATGAACAGCCAGAAATTTAGAATTACAATGCCAGCTGTCTTTCCTTTGTGCCATACTTTTAAAAAAAAAAAAAACAACGGACTAACTGTACATGTTTGTGTGTACTCACAATGCCCTTCATCGAGCCAGAATTTTGTTGCTGTTTGCAGCTCTTGGGATACTTCTCTAAGGTATTAAGAATTATCATGAGATGAAGCTCACCAGTCATTATTATTGTGGGTAAGCTTCATTTGATCTGCCCTTGAAGAACATCAAAATAAGAATAACAACTATTTCATCTCCTTGTTCTAAATAAAGAGAAAATCCTTCAGCTTATTATAGGCGTAGGACAATGTGAAAATACAATCTGCTAAGTAGATCCCTTAGCTTACGGTTCACACTAGGGATTCTTTTGGCAAAGTTTAGATTGCCCATTAAATTTCAGCTTTATAGAGTAATGATACATTTTTAAGTTTGATATTTTTCATCAGAATGGATTCTTAAAACAGGGATGTATTTAGAAGTCGTTTTTCATTGTTAACTCTGGTTTTGTTAGGTTGGGGATTTTCACAGAGAAAATTTTCAAAAACTTGATGTTTCTTAAGGAAAAAACCCCACTAAACGTCCTGAACAACAACCACAAAATTTTAGACAGACACTGGTCGATGGTCTGTCTTAGGAGATAATACGATATGCCATTTTGCAAATGTAGAAAAAGAATCCCTACATTTGGAAATACATCACTTCACAAGGGAAAGGCTTATCACCTCCACTGCCATTTGATGGTACAAGCTTGAGGCTACGGTCTTGCCCTCTTTCATAAGAAAGAACAAAAGATGCTGTTGGAAAAACTTCTGCCAGGTTCATGCTGTACCTTATAGAATGCAAAAAGTCTTGGCTTTAGTAAGACCCTTGTCCTTTTCATTGTGATTTTGGGGGAAAAGGCATGTGAACAGAACATGGCCTTTCATTTCTTTAATCCTTTCCACTTTACTCTCAGTGAGGCGAGATCTTTTAGGGTATAAATGCCATCAGCATTAGCAGGAAATAACCTTGTTTTTAGCTTTTATCAACGTTAGTCTCTGAAGAAGAAAGCTTCACTGTACTCCTCTCTTGCTGAAACTAGGAACAGATCACAGGACTAGCTGCAGGATAAAGCCAGGGCCCTGGAGGAGGGAAAGAGAGTAGGAGCAAAGGAAAGCAAGGGAGAGGGACTTCCAGCTGCCCCTTCCAGATGTTCTGAGCCACACGTGCAAAATCGTATGTCAAAGACATTACATATGTTATATTAGTAATTACCCTGTCCTTGGGCTCCCAGTAAAGACATGTTTATCACATGATGTGAACGTTGTGTGCATTTCTCAAAAATCTGAAAGAGAAGTGCTTTGGTATAAACAGGATAATATTAAATTTAAAGTGAAGGTATGAAGAAACGATCATTTGATATGATTTTCCCCAAATCAGGTAGTTTCGTGGAAAGTAACAGAAAAATTATAAAGGTGTACAGATGGGCTGAAGTGTTCACCCCAGACTTCTTCGTTGTCATTAGCTCTAGCACCAAAAATATAAATACCTAAATGAATTCAGTGTTGTGTCAGGTGTGTGCAGAATGAAATGCGAAACTCCTGCTTTCATGGCGCTCTACAGGTATGGGCCTGCCATGGTACCACTTTTCTGGACGGAGGAAAGTAAAATGGCATATTTTAGTCCTCTAAAATTAGTCAGTCCGTGGGTACGTTGCTTTTGGAAAGAAAGTCTCCGAAGTCCTCCGAAGAAAACATAATCTCTCGTTATGCAGTCTTACAAGTTCAAAGAAAACACAACACCAAATTTTAAAGGTTATATTTTTAAAAGAGATAAGACTTTCCAAATTGGGTTCTAAGGCATTGAAAATGATCACTTCTGGCCACAGGGAATGGAAAACCAGGTTTCCTGCAAATGTTTGAAAACACAAATAAATGGGCTCTGGGAAGAAGATTAATTTCGTCACACCTAATTTCAGTTTCCCTGAAATTAGGTCTTTTCTGCTCATTTCCAGTTTTGCTAGATATTCTGGTTCAATGAGACCATAGCATAGCTGAATTCTGTATAGAATTGTTGTTTCTACACTACTTCATGGTAATTAGATTAGTCTATATGGTTTTCTACGACTTCATTGGAAATACATTTAACCTTCTATGTAATAAGATACCTAAAATGGTATTGCAAAATTCTCAACACAAGTGAGATTAAAATCACACGGAGAGTCTTGGGCCATCAGTCATGTTAAAGTTATGCCATGTTTCCTGGAGTCAGCTGACTATGCCCAACATTTTCATCACTGTTTACTCATTCAAGTATTTTCAGTAACTTATCAATCTGAAGTCCGCAGTCATCCTGCCGGCAATGCAGCCGTTGATGTCCACAAAACAGTCAACTGCTACCTGGACAGTAGAACCACAAAGCGGTACTTAAACTCCCTCTTATTGGCCTTGATAGATGTTAATAATTTCATTACTTTAATTATAGATTATTCCACACCTGAACAGGATGGGAAAAGGGGAGTCACCTTACGTATTGGAAGCCTCATTGGGCAGTCATCACGGAGACTCTGCTGGCGAGAATGCTTTCAACGTTATTTCAACGTCATGCGCAGCTACAGCCAAACTTAGAAACCTTCCAACTCTCTGATGAGTGAGGTCGTTAAACAGATGATAAAGAAGAAAACATCTGGAAATGATATCGTCCCTGCCAGATGTTCACAGTAGAGAAAAAGTAACTCATGTAATGTCTCTGTATTCTCCTCTGCAGATAAAAGAATGAAAGAGAAAATGCTATAGGCCCGAGGGATGTGGAGCTCATGAGTATACATCCAATGGCAGGCTAGGTATCCGTTCCTGAACCAGCTGCAGAGCATTGTTTTACATAAAAAAGGATTTTCATAAATAAGTATCCGTGAGAAAACTCTAATTTCTATTTTGGAAAGGCAATACGTTCATGTCTCAAAGGTGGGTGTTTTGACCTGAAGGTTTCACCTCTCTCCCTCTACAACAGACTTCTGTTTCATCTAGTTTCTGATGCTTTTCTAAGAAAATACTGTATAAATGGCTCGCACCCACTTTGAGATATTTACGTCAAGGAAAGAAGCTCACCCGTGGCTAAGTGACTTAGAATGAACCTGAAAGTTCCTGCTTTAGAACACATCCTTATTTGATTTCTGAGTGATGAGTAACATTTTCAAAACTGTGAGACTACTCTGTATGCTTTCTCTTCATGAAAAGGTTTGAGAAGAGCCTTAAATACTGGAGATGCACAGAATTTGGAACCAGAAGACCTAAGCAGAAATCCTATTTTTACCATTTTCTGGGAAATTATTGAACCTCTGTTTTATGATCTCCAAACCAGAGGTGATAGTAACACTTACTGAAAAGGGCTTTGTAACGGTAATACACTGTCGCAGTCTCTCTCCTTCCTCCTAGTATCTACTTTTAAAAAACGTTTTGCTCCCTTTTTGTTAGCTCTCTGAAATTGTAAAGTGTGTTTCCGTTGGCACCGTGCTTTATAATTATAGTTGTCTTAATATGTGTGTCTGGCAAGTAAGTGTATTAGTCAAACATTGCCATAATAATGTAGCATGAGAAACAGACATAGAAATCTCAGTGGCATAAAATACAATCGCATATTTCTCACTTATGAGACCAGCTGGTGTTCAGCTGGGAAAATCCTCTTTGCTCTGCTTGTGTATGCCCCCAGCCCCCAGCCCTGGCAACCACTGAGTTTATTGTTGTCTCCATAGTTTTGCTTTTTCCATAATCATATAGTTGGAATCATATAGTATGCCATCTTTTCAGAATGGCTTCTTTCACTTAGTAATATGCATTTAAGATCCCTCCTTGCGACTTCCCTGCTGGCGCAGTGGTTAAGGATCCGCCTGCCAACACAGGGGTCACAGGTTCGAGCCCTGGTCCAGGAAGATCCCACATTGCTGCAGAGCACCTAAGCCCGTGAGCCACAACTACTGGGCCCAGGTGCCACAACTACTGAAGCCAATGCACCTAGAGCCCGTGCTCCGCAACAAGAGAAGCCACCACAATGAGAAGCCCGCACACCGCAACGAAGGGTAGCCCCCGCTCGCCTCAACTAGAGAAAGCCCGCGCACAGCAATAAAGACCCAACACGGCCAAAATTAAATAAATAAAAATAAATAAATTTTTTAAAAAAAGATTCCTCCTTGTCTTTTCATGTCTCGATAGTTTATTTCTTTCTAGTGCCGAATGATATTTCATTGTATGATGTACCTCAGTTTATCCACTCACCTATTGAAGGACATCTTGGTTGCTTCCAAGCTTTGGCAGTTAAGAATAAAACTACTACAAACATTCATGTGCAGATTTTTGTGTGGACACGTTTTCAGCTCCTTTGGGTAAATACCAAAGACTGCAATGGCTGAACTTCCAAAATGGCTGTGCCTTTTGGCGTTCCTACCAGTAATCTGTGAGAGCGCGTGTTGTTCCGTATGTTTGCCAGCACTTGGCCTTTTTTTTGGATCTTGACCATTCTCATAAATAGATACGTAGTGATATCTTGTTTTGTTTTTTAATTTATTTTATTATTTTATCGTTTGCTTCGCTGGGTCTTCATTGCTGCGCACAGGATTTTCTCTAGTTGTGGAGAGCGGGGGCCACTGCTTGCTGCAGTGCGCAGGCTTCTCGTTGTCGTGACCTCTCACGTTGTAGAGCATGGGCTCTAGGTGCTCAGGCCTCAGTAGTTGTGGCACGTGGGCTCAGTAGTTGTGGCTCACGGGATCTAGAGTGCAGGCTCAGTAGTTGTGGCGCACGGGCTTAGTTGCTCCGCAGCATGTGGGATCTTCCCAGACCAGGGCTCGAACCCGTGTCCCCTGCACTGGCAGGCGGATTCTTCACCACTGCGCCACCAGGGAAGCCCGTGATATCTTGTTGAATCTGCCTTTCCCTGATGAGAGATGATGTGGAGAATCTTTTTTTTTTTTTTTTAATTGTTTTATGTGATTGTTGGACTGGGACAATAAATATGAAGATAGCAGAAGTCACATTAATTTCAATGAAAATTACGTCTTGCTTAAAACGAATTTCAGGCAGTTGGGATATTTGATACACCAAGAAGGAGAACGTTAACACCAGCAATATTTATTTTAAATAGAAATTCACTACTTAGAATGTTGAGATTTAGTAACCTTCTATGATTCTGATTTGTGTTCCAAGAGATGTCTGTCCCTTTCTTCTTCTTTTTAAAATATCATATCGTTTCCCCCCCACACTGACTCGTCACTTCTCTTCTCTGCCAATTTCACTCCTACCTAGTCCACAGAGATCATCTGAAATCCTATTACTCTCACAAAAATACACATCCAGCTAACCCTAATGTATTTTTTTAAAGTTCACAAAGCACTTTCACATACAGATTCTCATTTGATGCTCTTGACAGACTCTGAAACAGCTATTGCTAGGACTTTCCTTTTACATATAACAAAATCCAGTCTTTGTGCAGCTGAGCAACTAGCCCAAGGACATAAAGGGAAATTTCTACAGTTTTGCACTTGAGGGAAATTTTTTTCCTCTTTACCTTTTGACTCCCTTTGCTCATTTCTCCCATTCCTGTCCCTGCCACATCTGACACCACTAATCTGTTCTCTGTATCTATAAGCTTGCTTTTTGTTTGTTTCTTTGCTTTTTTTGTAGATCCCACATGAGTGATCATACGGTATTTGTTTTTCTCTGTCTGACTTACTGACTTAGCACAATGCCATTGAGGTCCAGCCATATTGTTGCAGGTGGCAAGATTTCTTTTTTTATGGATTAGTAATATTCCATTGTGTGTGTATGTATACACCACATCTTCTTTATCCATTCATCTATCGAAGTACACTTAGGTTGCTTTCATATCTTGGCTGTAATGCTGCAGTGAACACTGGGGTGCATGTGTCCTTTCAAATTAGTGTTTGCGTTTTCTTCAGATAAATAGCCAGAAGTGTAATTGCTGGATCATATGGTTGTTCTATTTTTAATTTTTTTAGGAACTGCCATATTGTTATCCATAGTGGCTGCAGCAATTTACATTCCCACCAGCAGTGCACAAGGGTTCCCTTTTTCTACATCCTTGTCAACACTTGTTATTTGTTGTCATTTTGATAATAGTCATTCTGACAAGTGTGTGGTAGTATCTCATTGTGGTTTTGATTTACATTTTGTTTATGGTGTAAGATGGTGGTTGAAGTTTTATTCTTTTATGTGGCTGTCTAGTTTTCCCAATACCTTTCCTTATTATATGTTTTTGGCTCCTTTCTTGTGAATTAATTGACCGTATATGTGTGGGTTTTTTTCTGAGCTCTCTATTACGTTTTATTGATCTATGTGTCTGTTTTTATACTAATGTTATACTTTTTGAATTACTATAGCTTTGTAATATAGTTTGAAATCAGAGAGCGTGATACCTCTAGCCTTGTTATTCTTTCCCTAGATTTCATGGGTTGGAACATTTCATCTGAAAATAACAGAATATACATTTTTCTCAAGTGCACATGGAGTATTTTCCAGGATAGATCATATATTAGGCCACAAAAAAGTCTTAATAAATTTAAGAGGATTGAAATGATAAGAAGAATCTTTTTTTTTTTACTACAATGGTATAAAACTAGAAATTAAGTACCTGAAAAAAATCTAGAAAATTCACAAATGTGTGGAGATTAAACAACATGTTATTGAAAAACCAATGGTTCAAAGGAAAAATCAAAAAAGAACTCAAAATACCTTGAGACAAAAAAATGAAAATATACCAAAATTTGTGAGGTGCCGCAAAAGCAGTTCTAAGAGGGAAGTTCATCGTGATAAACACCTACATTAAGAAAGAAGAAAAGGGCTTCCCTGGTGGCGCAGTGGTTGAGAGTCCGCCTCCCGATACAGGGAATGCGGGTTCGTGCCCCGGTCTGGGAAGATCCCACGTGCCGCGGAGCGGCTGGGCCCGTGAGCCATGGCCGCTAAGCCTGCGCGTCCGGAGCCTGTGTTCCGCAACGGAAGAGGCCACAACAGTGAGAGGCCCGCGTACTGCAAAAACAAAAGAAACAAACAAACAAAAAAAAAAAAAAAGAAGAAAGAAGAAAAGTCTCAAACAACCTAACTTTACACCTCAAGGAACTAGAAAAATAACAAATGAAGTTCAACGTTAGTAGAAGGAAGGAAGTAACAAAGATTAGAGCAGATAAAAAGAAAATAGAGACTAAAAAGATATTAGGGGAGATCAGTGAAACTAAGAGCTGGTTCTTTGAAAAGATAAACAAAACTGACAAGCTTTTAACCAGACTCACCAAGAAAAAAACCGAGAAAACAAATAAAATCACAAATGAAAGAGGAGATATTGCTGGTAATACCACAAAGGATCCTAAGAGACTACTATGAACAATTATACATCAACAAATTGGACAATATAAAAGAAATGGACAAATTCCTAGAAACGTGCAAGACTACCTACCAAGACGGTAGATTGATGAAATAGAAAATCTGACAAACCAACTACTAACAAAGAGATTGAATCAGTAACAAAAAACCTCTCAACAAACAAAAGTTTAGGACCCGATGACTTCACTAGTGAATTGCACCAAACATTTCAAGAAGAATGAATACCAATCCTTCTCAAACTTTTCTAAAAAATAGAAGAGGAAGGAACTCTTCCAATGTCACATTATGAGGCCAGCATTACCCTGATATCAAAACCAGACAAGAACTCCGCAAGAAAATTGCAAGCTAGTAACCCTGATGAACATAGATGGAAAAATCCTCAGCAAAATATTAGCAAACAGAGTTCAACAATACATTGAAAGGATCATATGCCATGATCAGGTGGGATTTATTCCAGGGATTCAAGGATAGTTCAACATCTGCAAATCAGTCAGTGTGCTACACCACATGAACAAAATGAAGGATAAAAATGATACGATCATCTCAATAGATGCATAAAAAGCATCTTTAAAAATTCAACATCCATTTATGATTAAAAAAACTCAACAAAGCAAGGGTTCGTAGAGGGAACATACCTCAACATAATATAGACCATATATGACAAGTCCAACTTCTAAATTGTGGACAGCAGTTCTGTAGGGGAGAGTGTATGTCCTCTATTTCTTCGTCTTCCGTTCTGGAGAAACGCAGTGTTGCTAGATTCAGGAGCCATGAGGACATTCCTTAGGGACTGCAGAGTAGAAAGCTGGAAGAATCTGGCTCCCTAATGATTTTGTAGAATGTCTTCCACCTCCACAATCTTTTCATGGGAGAATAACCTTTGCATATTCAAGCCATTGGTTATGACAGTTGTTTTATCATTTACCAAAACACAAACCTAGCTGCTACAATTTTTGTTGTTCATGTTTTTAAAGTTAATTTTACTGAGTTTAATATGTTGAACAATAAAGCCATATGCAGATAAAATAATTTTTGTCTTCTCCTGTGCAAACTTTATACCCCATTAACTAGAAATTTCAGAACAGTGCTACATATAAGAAAAATGACAAAGAGGCATTCTTCTCTTATTCTTGGCTTTAATGGGAATGTTATTACAGTTTTACCATGAGTATGGTGTGGAGATTGGCTGTGGAGATGCTTCAAATTTAAAACGGGAATGATGATAACTTTTTATTTTATATAATTGTTACCAGGGTCAGATGGTCTAATAAATACAAAAATGCCATGTAAATGTTAAAAGCTATACCACAATTTTCTGGCATATAGTATACAGTCAATAAATGTTTTCAGTGTTATTGTTTTTAATAATTAATAACTTTTATGTCTTAATATTAGGGCTAAAAGTTAGAAAAGACATAGGCGTTTTCTATTACAAGGAGAAGTGATAGCGATTGAAAATTTGAAAAGAAATAATCATTTCAAGGGGGACATTTCCATGAATTGAGATGCTTAGAAACTCATGTCTGGAAAATAATACTTAAGGCTGTTTTACAAAGTTGCCTGATGGATGGTCAATTCACCTCAGTTACCAACTGAAGTATCGTATCATCGTACATGTAATTTAGTCACCAAGAAGGTCCACTCCTCACGTGTTCCTGCTTTTCTCCTTTCCACAACTGTCTTAAGCACATGTCCATTGTGGATATACGTAAGTCCTTTCATCTTTTCACATTTCCAGTCTGTTCTTGGAGAAATCAGGAAGCAACATGTCAAAAAACTCTTTGGCTGTACCTCCATAAATGTCTTCAAAAAAAAAATGTTCCATAGCAGAGATGCTTCTTAAAAAGCTAGTCCATTTTGCTTCTTGCAATTAGTTCCAGAAAAGGTCTTTGGAGGAATGAATTGAATCTCTTGACTTACGTACTTTGCAGATATTGTTCGTTGACCTCGTCTCTGAAATAGCCGAAACTTATGATCTGGTAGCTTGATATAACATATACTGGATATAATTTAAATTTAGTAACTCCACATTGTTTTGGTTTTCTTAATGAGAAAAATACCTTAATTTCTTAATATTTTATATACAAGTCTTTGTAAAATGCAAAAGTGAAATTTGAGATAATTATAGGAAAATTAAATCAATCAATAATTTACACCCCCAAACGAATTGTTTTATGTCAGCTATGAGAATTCTGCCCTCCTCTTCTGTTTTCTCAATAACTACCTCAAAACAGTTCCTCAAGTAATTACCTCAAAACAATTTATAATGAGATTCATCTAACATGAACATTTACTGAACGTCTATTGAGCACTCTGACATGTGCTGAAAAATAATAATAAAGTGGCATATAGCCTCTTATAGTCTTCCTTGTCTTATGTAATCTTATCATTATAAAAATAATTTGATATTGTAAAAAATAGAATTATCACATCTGAGGAAACTGAGGCACAGAGAGCCAGGGCATTTCATAGGTCACACGCATCAGTTAAGTCCTGTGACTCCAATTTGAACCCAGAATTTGTGACTATAAATTTTGGACAAATTCCTCAAATCTTAACTTCCCTTTATCACTTGATTTTGAGCCTGCTCTTTGAATAACTACTAACTAACACCGAATGAACTCTATTCTACTGTGCACTCGCTATCTTAGTTCATTTAATCTTTATTACCCTCCCTTGGTGGTAAGGGCTGTTTCTACGTCTGAGTTAGCTAAGTTTTGGCAAGGTTGAGTAATGAGCCCAAGGTCAGCGTAGCTAAGTCCTTAGCAGAGTTGGGATTTGAACCCAGGCACGTGGCTAGAAAACCCAATCTCTTAACCGTTAAGGTGCTGTGCCTTTTCTCTAGCAAGGTGCCCATTCTCTCCTTGTTAATGTTAATGTTAATTTGCCCACTTGGCTCACTCCTTGTGGCAGCTTAAAGTTTCATTGGAAACAAAATCTGAGTTTACTTGTCCTATATCTAGAGAAAACTGGAAAGTGGCCCGTCTTCTCTAGGTTTTAAGTTCTGAAAAGAGACGATATACTGATTTTTCAGAGATGTAATGTTTCCACGCACAAAGGTAGACGTTCACAAAATGGTTGGATTCTTCAAGCTGATCTGTTCTTTGCTGCTGTGTTAATGGAAGTAAGCGGTCAGGACTGAAATTTACAGACCGCTTGTGCACAGAAGCATCGTGTAGATTTCAGCCCGCATCCAGCTCTTCTTGGGCTCACTTTTATTGCTCTCCTTGGAAATGCCCGCAGTGTTTTACAGCTATTACACACCGTGATATCCAGAACTGACCAGAGCTTTCTAGGTGAAGTTCTGTTCAGCATCACGATTCCTCTGAGATTACAGCAAAATTACATTAGGCTGCTTTTCCTCCTTTCCTTTTGTTTCTGTACTTGAATGCAAGCCCATATATCATCCGTTAGCCATTCTTCTCTCTGGGTCTTTTTGGTCATTACCACCTTCCAGGTGTTTTGGATTATCTTACCGAAGATAAATTGTTTGCTTTTTCTGCAGCAGGGTATTATGTTGCTATTTCTGTCCTCTTTTTGCAGGATGTCTTCCAAATTTAGAATCACTTTTAAGTATATGTCCCGATTACCTTTTTTTTCCACAACATAAGGAAATGTAACATAAAACATGAACTATGATTGACTTAGTATAGCTACCTTCTTATTTGGTTTGGATCAGTAAATTCTTCTTGTTTGTTTCTGAACACTTGGAAACGCTCACTCGCTGGTTTGTTTTGTTTTGTTAACTGAGCCCCTATTATGTACACGGCATGTTGCCAATGAGGAATATAAAATAAATAAAGACCAGGCAGTCTGTCACTTACTACGTAGGCAACTTGATCCTCAGCATCTGCAAATGCTAAGTGGCATGAAGCCTATTTCATAGCATTGTTGTGAGCACTGAGTGAGATTAAGTTGTGAAATCTGCTGGCACGTATGAAGCTTGAAAAAATACCGGCTACTATTTCAGTGTCAGCTGTGTAATAAGCACTTGACATGCACAATTAATCTTTACAATAATAGGTGAAGTTAAATCTATCCCTGCTTTTACAGATAATATGCCCGAGGTCAGCTACCTTGCTTAAGGTCACTCAGCTAGCGAATGGCTGCCTTAGGATTTGGACCTCTGACTACCCAACTTTAAGGCACGTATAGGTTCACCGTACTGCCCAACCTCACCATTTAATGAGTGGCATGCAAATCTATTACATAAGATAGGAAAGGACAAGTACGTAATGCAAGCATAAATATAGTATGACTTGGGTAAGAGAAGAATGAGATTTTTCAGTTAATGATTCAGAGAGGATTTATGACAGTTTCTCCGGGTCTTGAATGAAGGATAGAATTTAGACTTGAGGGAAGATGCATTCCTGGCACAAGTGCCAATATTAGCAGTTACGACGTGATGGAATGATAGGTCATTTATGGGCACCCACGTCTGATGTTTTTTGACACGGGTTAGTAACAGGAAATGAAACTGCAAGGGTTGGGTGTGCCTAGAGGAAGGAGAATCGGAATGGTGGATGAAGTAATCTGAATTTCTTCAACAGGCAGGGAGAAGTCGGGAGGTTTTTGAGGGCTGCGCCAGTGAGTTTAGCAATGCTCTGAGGACATTAATCGTGGCAAACTGTGAAATGGATTAAAGGTGGGGAGAAACTGGGAGCAAGGAACTTTGTTGGGGTGCCATTTCCATACTCCAATTCAGAGATGAGTAATGATCTGAATTAGGGTATTGGCATTTGGGATGGAGTCTGGAAGGGAACGAAATATAAATATATGTCATAATAGGGAGGGTTCACTGGATTTGTCAAGCAAATGTAGGAAGAAGAAAGAAGAGGAGGAAGGGTCTGCGAGAGAAGGAGGAGAAGTTGGGGAAAGAGAGGAGGGGGGCGGGGAGGGGAAGTCAAGGAAGTTTAGGAATTGCTTGGGTGTGTGGTGGTTCCATTAGAGACGAAACGAGTGCATTTGGTTTTAGACATAATGAGTTTGAAGACGTGGCGGGTTTACCATGAAATGTGGCTGTGATTGTCCAGCAGTCTTTTGGGAACACAGAACTGGAACTTGGAGGAGATGTCAGAGTTAGCAGTGAGAACTGAAGCTGTGAGATTGGATGAGGTTTTAGAAGTAAAGATAATGTGAGCAGGAGAGAAAGGAAACCAAGTTAGACCTCTGAGTAGTATCTATAATTAGGAAAAGCAGTTCAAGAAGATACTTGAGCGTGTCCTAAATCCCTGGCTCTGTTAGATACCATTATAATATGGTCTCAATCTTCAAAGAAACCTTGAGACGCTGTCATCACTTTTCTAGTTAAAGAGAGAGTTAAGATCAGGAATGGCTAGGGTTATCTGTCAGTAATAATTTAATGGTGAGCAAATTCTTAGTGCTTTATGCTCCAGGCACTAGGCTAGACACTGAGAAGACAGTGGTGACCCAACAGACCTGTTTCTCTCATGGACCTGTGCATCTATATTTAATCAAGCTATTATATCTATACAACTGCTGAAATCAACAAGCACTTATGGAGACATTGGGGTTGTAAGGAATAATAAGAAACCAGTCCTCAAGGAGCTGCTGTTGAGAGAGGAATGGCAACTAGACTGTCAGAAAAGCTTAGAAGCTCATGCTTACGTGATCCAGCAACAATCATTTTGATACTTAGTAAAACTACTGCATGTAGTTCTATCCTGATACCAAACCACTTCAACCCAATTAGATCTCATGAAACTATCTAGGAAAATACAATACGATGTGGCATATACAAAAGAAAATATAATCTATTTAGTTAAAATTGAAAAGATGGTGACAGCACTATGTTGATAAGGATGTGGGCCAATCAGAACACTCATAGGTTATTGGTGCCCATGTAAAATGGTACTATCATTTTGGAAAAAAGTTCTGGAAGTTTTTTTCTTTTTTCATAAATAAAATTAAGCATACATTTATGAATGGCCCAGCAATTTCACTCCTGGAAGTTTACCCAAAAGAAATCAAAGTATACATCCACAAAAAGGCTTATGTAAGAATGTGAAAGAATAGTTTAGGGCTCTTTCTAATAGATGCATTAGAATATTCGATTTAGAATATTACAATAGTATCTCAACTAGCCATCAGAAGGAGATTGGATAGTATACAAACACAATGGAATACTACTCAGGAATGTAAAGGGATGCGCTTCTGATATATAAGGTGATGCCATGCTGAGTGAAATATTCACACAAGAGTGAATACTTTATTATTCCATTTACATGAAGCTCTGTGTTACGTCAAACTAATCTGTGATGAAAAGGTCAGAACAGTGGTTGCCTCTGTGTACGTAGAGTAGAAGTTGACTGGGAAGTAGCACCAGGGAACTTGCTGGGGGGATGGAGAGTGGTTTTGGTTATTTGCGTTATTTCTCACAACTTCTCAGATGGTAAACTTAAGATCTGTGTATTTCACAGAACATAAGATTTTAACTTAAAAAAAACCAAAACACCTGAAACAAAAAATTGTATAGAAAAGTTTTCAGGGTAACGGTATCTACAACTTGCTTTGGGGTGCATCAGAAAGTAAGCTGGGTGAATGGATGGACAGCTAGATAGATATATGATAAGGCAATTTAAAAAAAAAGAACGACTATAGAGCTTAGACGGTAAGTGTATAGCTGAAAATCATGCAATTCTTTCAACCTTACTGTAGGTTTGAAATGTTTCATAAAAAACTATTGGGGGAAAATGATCATATAAGTAGTGTAACTACTATGTTGTTCATCTAGTCTGTGTCTCAGCAAGTTAAATGCTTACCATGTGTATGCTTTTGTCTCGTGAGCAGTTCCTTAAAAACTAGAATCATTACTAATGGATAGATTGGCAATTTGTTTTCATCCATTTGAGCTATGAAAGGAATCATGTTGTATCTTAGTAAATTTCGTAAATGGTTAAGTTGAGCCGGATGGTAAGAGCTGTGGAGATAAAAGATGAAGGATATTTAAATAGGACAGAGGTTCTGGGGATAAAGCCCTGAAACTCATGATCTTACTGAATTCTTTCTCCCTAAGGATGGCTTTGCAGTGTATTTGTTTATGGCCTATGTTTCAGGGATGAAGACAAAGTTGTCTGAATAAGCTACATGCTTATTTATTTATTTATTTTTAAACAGAAACCACTCCAGGTATTTATTTATTCATTTATTTTTATTTATTTATTTTATTTTTGGCTATGTTGGGTCTTTGCTGTGGTGCGCGGGCTTCTCATTGCAGTGGTTTCTCTTGTTTCAGAGCACGGGCTCTAGGTGCATGGTCTTCAGTAGTTGTGGCACGTGGGCTCAGTAGTTGTGGCACGCGGGCTCAGTAGTTGTAGCGCACGGGCTTAGTTGCTCCGTGGCATGTGGGATCGTCCGGGACCAGGGCTCGAACACATGTCCCCTGCATTGGCAGGCGGATTCCCAACCACTGCGCCACCAGGGAAGTCCTAACTACATGCTTATTAATTAATCCTGGTCAGTATAAGAAATTATTGGAACTATGGAGAGATTTTGACCTTTGCTAATACTTAGCTTTCATATTTGTAAATCTAATTTCACTCCGTCAAACAGAGAAACGCTCCATGAAAACAAAGAATTTTGTAATAAAGTATCGTCTAAGTCCAAAAGAATAAAAATCAATTATTTTTATGTTTAATTCACTTGAGATCCCTCTAAAAGTAAATATAAATAATTTAGAAGAATATAGCGACTGACATGTACACACTGCTATATTGAAAATGGATAACCAACAAGGACCTACTGTATAGCACAGGGAACTCTGCTCAGTATTCCATAACAAAAGTGAAAATGAAGGAGAAAATTTCCAAGTAAGAATGATGAGACTGAATGTTTAAATAATGAATGAAGGGAAGGAAGGGCCAGTGGTAGCTCCCAGGTCTTGAGTGAGGGGGACAGTGGGAGAATTGGGTATTATTAACAGATTAGTATTAAATTCTTAAACATGAAACTTCTTTTCACTTGTTCCTTCAACATGTTTATTGTAATGTCTATGGATCGGAACATGATGGTGAACAGCGACAAAAATGAGGTCCCTTCCTCATACTTCTTACCATTTAATTGGGGATTTAGACATAAAATTCCATAATTCCATACCCAAATGGATAATTCTAAACGGTAAGTCTTATGAAGGAATGATATTTGGTTCTACAAGAACATTTAAGCAGAGATCAGACTTGGTCTGGGTCAGGAAGGACTTTCCTTAGGATATAATACTTGAACTGGGATTTGAAAAAATAAAAAGGAAATCATTAATTGAAAGGAGAGTTGGGGGCAAGGGGTCGGGCTGATTCCATCAAAAGGCAAGAGTCATGTGATGTGTTTGGAGGGTGGGCAGAATCAAGACCACACAGAGCTTCCTAGGCCGAAGTAGGGATTCTGGTATTTATCCTAAAAGCACTGGGAATGCAATGAGGGGCTTATACAGCGGAGGGGTGATCAGATTGCCATGTAGAAAGGCCACTCTGGTTTAATATAGAGATGGGTTTATAGAGGCTAGGTGGAGGTAGGAGGCATGAGTGGGTGTGGGAGGACTGCTAAGATGCTACTGTGGTAGTCTGAGCTGGAAGTGGTGGTACCTGGAACTGGGGTACAGAGAGGTAGACAAGGTTGCCAGCGGGAGATTACAGAGTGAGGAAAGAAGAAGGGCTAAGGATGAACCTTGAAGATCTAATATTTAAAGGCTGGTGAAATCAGAAAGAGCCTTCAAAGGTGACGGAGAAGAAATGGGCAGAGAGACAGGAGGACAATAGAAAAGTGTGTTGTCATGGAGACAAAGGAAGAGAGGCTAAATAATTTCTGTATAGCTGTGCATCTCCAGAGATGCCGTTTGACAATGAATTCTGGCCCTGGTACCACCATCACCATGCCTTGGGAACCACACATCGTGACTGGCCCTCTGCCATTGGACACTAGATACTCTCCCCATTCCCGGAATGGATTCTCATGACAAACTCCTGATGCAGGACTTAGTGATTGTATCTGATTGGCAAAGCTTAGGCCATATTCCTGTAACCTCACCTCCTGGAGGTAGGGAAATCATATAGCTGGCCTTTTTTGCTTCTGTAATAAGAGGCAAGCCCAGCCTCCCACAAGACTCAGCTAATGGTTAATCTCCCAAATTTAGGAAAGAGAGATCAGATGAGGGGTAGAAAAAAATCCTCTGGAATTGCCCGCTGTATTCCTCCTAATATCATTTTATTTCAGGCATTTCAGAAACTTCTCTTGGTTCCTCTATTCACGTGGACGTGAAGAGTTGATTGCCTCCTCTTGGTAACTGTGTCTTACATGCATCACAGTTGCTCCGTTTACCCCTGCTATATGTGCACCTCCACTGCGTCATGCACTGTGCAAAGAGCCGCGTTTGCAAAGATAAAGATGCATCTTCTGTCCTCAGGAAGCTTGGAGGCTGGAGCAGGGGATCTCCTGGTGCAGAGAATGAAGTGTGAGCTCCAGAGCCACTCACCTGTCTAGGTCCCATTCAGAGCTCCAAAAGGGGCCCTAGGAATGGGTTCATAGGATCATGCGTTTGAAAATATTTTGCAAAAGTGAGCCAGTTTGTCTGCAATTGATTAAGAACTCCCAATTCTGACTCCCTCTCCATGAAACTTCCCTTCCTCTTGAGTGTCTCAGTGGCTGTGGCTGTTTCATGGTGGGCTCAGGGTGAGTTGAGTTGGGAACACAGTTAGTTTGGGTTTAGTGGGCTATAGTTACCTGGTTTGCAGATACTTCCATGAGTGGTTAAATTATAGCTAGCAAGGACATCTGCTGAGAAGGCACTGGTGAAGCCTCGAAGACTATTCTGATCGCAGCATGTTTCTTGCTCTCAGAAAGCAGGAAACTGGGAGCCTTCAAGGAGAATTCCTTTTATTGTCGCAGAACGGTAGCTAATTGTCACTTGCCTCCTGCCAGCGCTCCCTTGAAAACCTGTATCAGCCTCAAAGTCCCTTTTCCAGGATGCCCTGTAGCAGATACTCACCCCTAGTCCTGTCTTCCAAATCCTGGTGCTAACTTTGTTCAGTGGTACAGGCACCCAAGGCGGAGCCACCGCTCACCATCATCGGCTGCCCCCCCCTCCCCCCACCCCACTCCCAGCCTCTACCATCTATCCCTGAGGTTGGGAACAACTTCAGTGAAAACAGTTTGTCTTTTTTTCCTTTTCTAGTTCATTGCTTGGATAGGGAATTTTAAACACATATGCCAACTGGGTTTGTCGTTAGAGGTCATGGGTAATGGGATGGTTTGAACTTTCAAGTGGTTTGAGCCCAGTAACTTGGGTTTATTAATGATAATAAAGACACTTGAAAGAGAAACCCAAACAATAAGTAGATGGAAAAAAGCCCTTTACTCAAAACAGTTGATAAAGCCCAGATACTTCCTTTGAAGTGCATTTTGGAAAAATGTTTTGTAATGTTTCAATAAGCACCCTTTTTCTGGTTATTTTTAGGTATAATTTTCAAAGAGCTAAGAGAATATTATAAAAATGGGATATTAAAAAATTATAGTGTAACATTAAAAAAAATCATACTCAAAGCAGTAATTGATTTAGGGGAAGAGATACATTTTAGGTACAGATAGTGAATAGGGTCTTAGATTTTTGATAACCCAACTAATGAAGAGGAATGAATTGTATGAACATATTGGGAAAAGAGTTAAATTTCTTGATATTTTGACATAAATACTGACATAGATGAAGATAACATAAAACATCATCAACCACAAACTTAAGGAAGTTCAATAGTTCAGACTCTTTAAGATTATTCACTACAATACTTAATACTTAGATGAGCTTAATTTGTAAAGCTATTCCCCCAATTTGACCACAGTCCTAAAAATGTACAGTACGTAATGAATTGTGACACCGAAAGAAATTTTTCTGAATTATCCTAGAATTGATTTTTAAAAAATAATTAGGGCTTCCCTGGTGGCGCAGTGGTTAAGAATCCACCTGCCAATGCAGGGGACACGGGTTCGAGCCCTGGTCCGGGAAGACCCCACATGCCGTGGAGCAACTAAGCCCGTGCGCCACAACTGTTGAGCCAGCACTCTACAGTCGGCGAGCCACAACTACTGAGCCTGCATGCTGCAACTACTGAGGCCTGTGTGCCTCAAGCCCGTGCTCTGCAACAAGACAAGCCCCTGCAGTGAGCAGCCTGCACACCACAACGAAGAGTGGCCCCCGCTCACCACAACTAGAGAAAGCCCACACACAGCAACGAAGACCCAACACAGCCAAAAATAAATAAATAAATTTTAAAAAATTAAAAATTGTGGTAAAGATATGTAACATAAACATACCATCTTAACTATTTCTAAGTAAACAGTTCAGTGGTGATAAGTATGCCCACATTGTTGTGCAACAGATAGATATTATTGATTTTTAAGTATAAAATAAAATAGAGGAAATGCTCATTTAGGAATATGTGTGGCAAAATTGTCATATGAAAAGGCAATCAGGAGTACGCAGCCACGGGGCTTCCCTGGTGGTGCAGTGGTTGAGAGTCCGCCTGCCGATGCCGGGGACGCGGGTTCGTGCCCCGGTCCGGGAGGATCCCACATGCCGCGGAGCGGCTGGGCCCGTGAGCCATGGCCGCTGAGCCTGCGAATCCGGAGCCTGTGCTCCGCAACGGGAGAGGCCACAACAGTGAGTAGGCCCGTGTACCGCAAAAAAAAAAAAAAAAGAGTATGCAGCCAGAAAAAACATAGTGTGTGACAGTTACCTAATATAAGTATTATTATTTCTATTACGGATGTTGTGATATTTTTGGTACTGGAAGAGAGTTTACCAGCTCCTAAGCGTAAGCATGTGCAGTGCCTCCTATATGACCTTGGACCTAGGTGCTCCCCCTCTTTGAACCTGTACAGGATCTCCTGTGCAGGAACACAAGAGAAAGCAGGGATTTCATTCTGAGGGTTTTACAATCCTTTTCTTAACTAATCAGAATCCTCTCAATATAGAATAAAGTCCCCCTTTTGCTTTTCTGCTCTGAGAGTCCTGCTGAACTTGTTGATTTACCAGGCTCTCCTTTGTCCTGAAAGAACAGTAACTTTTTTTTTAATTTAATTTTTGACCTTTAGTTTTTTCTTCAAAAACTAAATTTTCTCCAAAATTTGTAATTTGTTGTCATTCCTTTTTCATTCAAAATAACTACTCATTTTTGCACTGAACTTTATTCTCATAGTTTTGTGCTGTTTTCTGAGTCCCTTCCCCTCTGCTTAAGGTCCAGGAGATTTTCGGATCTCCCTGCCTACTATTTAATTAGTCCCTCTGACATACAGTTTGGGTTACGGTCTTTCAACTTCACTTTTCCTTTTGTTTCTCTTTACTTCCTTAAAACAAAACAAAAAAAACCTTTTCCCCCCCTCTTTGGAATGCTCAAGAAGTTTCAGAAATATTATAGATAGGAATTTAGTAGTAAGAATGCTAAAAATAATAGAATCATAGCTCATTTTGTAAGTAGATGAACTGTAACATTTTCAAGGTCACATTAATTTCCGAGTTAGTTCTGGCACCTAGTTTGCTGTCTCTAACTTAAACGTTAGTTCCAGAATTTCTAGTTCCTCCTCCTCTAAAATAATCACAGGGCTTCCCTGGTGGCACAGTGGTTAAGAATCTGCCTACCAAGGCAGGGGACACGGGTTCGAGCCCTGGTCCAGGAAGATCCCACATGCTGTGGAGCAGCTAAGCCCGTGTGCCACAACTACTGAGCTTGCGCTCTAGAGTCCACAACCCACAGCTGCTGAGCCCACATGCCACAACTACTGAAGCCCGCGTGCCTAGAGCCTGTGCTCCATAACAAGAGAAGCCACTGCAATGAAAAGCCCGGGCACTGCAATGAAGAGTAGCCCCCACTGGCCGCAACCAGAGAAAGCCCGCATGCAGGAACGAAGACCCAACGCAGCCAAAAATAAACATAAAATGAATAAATTAAAAGAAAAAAGGATAAAACTGGCATATGCTCCAAACTGAACCGTGAAGATTTTCTGTAGCATCTAATTTGACCTCAATGAAAGTCCACGCGGAAGAGCAATTTGGCCAGGTTAACGCCGTTGAATTGGAGCTACTTCCCCCAACTCCAAACAGAATCCAGTTTTTTCCTTCCCAGTCATTTGGACAACTGTGATCTTATAAATTGATCTATGATTCTTGGCATAACTGAATGTCAGCTCTAGCTGTTTGCTATGTGAGCCTAGGCATAGCTCCATTAATATAAGACTCACAGTCATCAATATGTGTTAAAGATGCATTTGGGGGTATGTGACAGCTATGAAAATTGCCTTGTGATGAGCTAGAAGTAATCATTGTATGATAATTAAGCATTTAAAGATATCCATTGTGCACTATGGGAAAATTTCAGTACTGGCCATTTTTTTTCCTACAATAGCTGATTTGCTGCATTTACTCTTTGTCTTTCTTGTGAATACATTTATTGCTAATGTTTTTAGCATTATTGTTAGCTTCATTGCATAATTAGTAGTACTCAGCTGCTGCTTTTTAGCTTGAAAGAACTGTAATTAGTTTTCATTCACTAGTGGCATTTATGCGGCGTCAGGGTCATTGCCAAAGGCATAAGGACTGTAATCCTATTGCTAGGTTTTAAATTCCTACAAACTTACAAATCAATTTTGTTCATTTTAAGTAACAAAAAAAGGTATGAGTTTCAAATGATAGAATTTCGTCCTGCTTAGAGAAAAGGATATTACAGGATTTGAATGAGTGATGTGTATGTTTATGAGGTATCACGTTGTTCTCTGAAGTGGAAAATTCTATTCTCATGAGTTAGTTGGTTAATTCTAAATAACCCAAATCATATTTAACAGATCCGTTCTTTTGTATTTTCTCCACCAATTGTGTTGTCTAAAGCAAAATATTATTAGTGGGTAAAAATAGGGACTTGTGGATACGGCCACTATGGAGAACAGTATGGAGGTTCCTTAAAAAACTGAAAATAGAACTACCATATGACCCAGCAATCCCACTACTGGGCATATACCCTGAGAAAACCATAACTCAAAAAGAGTCATGTACCACAATGTTCACTGCAGCTCTATTTACAATAGCCAGGACACGGAAGCAACCTAAGTGTCCATCGACAGAGGAATGGATAAAGAAGATGTGACACATAGATACAATGGAATATGTCTCAGCCATAAAAAGAAACGAAATTGAGTTATTTGTAGTGAGGTGGATGGACCTGGAGACTGTCATACAGAGTGAAGTAAGCCAGAAAGAGAAAAACAAATACCGTATGCTAACACATATATATGGAATCTAAAAAAAAGAAAAAAAAAAAAGGTCATGAAGGACCTAGGGGCAAGATGGGAATAAAGATGCAGACCTACTAGAGAATGGACTTGAGGACATGGGGAGGGGGAAGGGTAAGCTGGGACGAAGTGAGAGAGTGGCATGGACATATATACACTACCAAATGTAAAATAGATAGCTAGTGGGAAGCAGCTGCATAGCACAGGGAGATCAGCTCGGTGCTTTGTGACCACCTAGAGGGGTGGGATAGGGAGGGAGGGAGGGAGGGAGACGCAAGAGGGAGGAGATATGGGGATGTATGTATGTATAGCTGATTCACTCTGTGATACAGCAGAAACTAACACACCATTGTAAAGCAATTATACTCCAGTAAAGATGTTAAAAAAAAAACTCTTCTGTGCCAACAATCTATAATAATAATATGAGCTAAGACTTTAGTAGGTAGCCCTTGCTCTGTGGGCCAGGTGCTCTTACAAGGCTTTTGTGTACATTAACTTTTTAAATTCTTACAACAGCGATATGAGGCAGAAACTTTTATTATCCTCATTTTATAGATAAGGAAACTGAGGCAGTACTGGGACTGGACCCAGGGTTTCTGTTCTTCGCTGATACTGCATGCTATGCTACTTCTATATAGTGGTTGCAGGGAAGTTCTTGTCTCTTTTCTGTTTGTTTGGACTGGCCAGGGATGTCCGTATTTCAGTTTACCACTGACCGATAAATAAGAATCAATCTGCAAGACTTCTTTAATTACTATTTATCATTTTTTTTCAAATTAAAAATATAATTTACTTTTCAGTTCCTAGAGATCTCTTTTCATCAGCTATATTCTTTTTTTAATTTTTATCTTATATTGGAGTTGATTTACAATGTTGTGTTAGTTTCAGGTGTACAGCAAAGTGATTCAGTTACACATATACACATATCTATTCTTTTTCAAATTCTTTTCCCATTTAGGTTATTACAGAATATTGAGTAGGGTTGCCTGTGCTATACAGTAGGTCCTTGTTGGTTATTTAGTTTAAATCTAGTAGTGGGTATCTGTTAATCCCAAACTCCCAATGTATCCCTCCCCCCTACCTTTCCCCTTTGGTAACCATAAGTTTGTTTTCTAAATCTGTGAGTCTGTATAGCTATATTCTTTATATATTATCATGGTCTACTTTTATATATAAATAAAGAGAAATGGGCAGTTTAACCAATCATTTGGATTACTGAAGCAAAAAAGTGTAAATCTATTGTTGAGGAAAGAAGGTTGAGATTTTGGATTGAGTTATGAAAATCAAAAGCGTGGATCCCATTCACATGATTCTATGTCAGCAAATCTTGGAGTCAAGATGCCTTGCTCTAAAAATATTTGCTATGTGATATTTTCCTTTAATTTTAACATTTTAATCATATGCATTTAAAATACGTTCTCAGAATGGAAAGGTTCTCGTTTTTCTTTCCAAATCTGGAAGCCAGAGAGTAGAAAGTGTTAGAGTTGAGAATTTTTGAATTAGGGAAGAGGAGGTGGGAAAAAATAGTAAAATGACAGAGAAAAACAGGCTAGAGCATAAATCTGGCTAATAATTTTCAGCTAATTGATAGTTGGCTAAAACCTAGTGACTTATTCAAAAGACTCGTCTTTAGTAAGAAAGATTACAGAAACAAAGAACATTGAAGGCCTTGTCAAAACTGTTAAAGGAATTATCATGGACTGAGTACAGGCAGGCAGTGGGTGTCAGATACGCACAATATGAATCCCCTCTACTTTTTTGCCAACTTCTTTGGGTAGTCCCAAGATTCAGTTTTGTACACAGACCAGGAATGGTTAAAGGTAGACATTGGGGTTCCAAACATGGGAAATGCGCTACACCTGACACGGGAGCATCGGAGTCCTAATTCTGGCTTTATCACTTCGCGTTTGTGTTCCCTTGGGCAGACACAGACTTTCTCATTTGTAAAATAGTACGTGGCTGCCAACTCCGTAAAATTGTTAGAAAGAAAGACAGAATGAACCACGACTTCAAGAACATGTTGAAAAACTGTTAGAGACAGGAAAAATAGAGGGCACTGTGGCAGGGCAGGTGTAGGCAGGGGAATGCCAACAGTGAAACGCAGTAGAGATTGATCCAAGTTCACTGAGATAAGTGGTTGCTCTAGGCCAGCAGTTCAGTCCTGACTGCACATCCCCAGCGAATGTTTTGCAATATACTGATAACCTGCTGTTCACCTCCAGGGTTTCTGCTTTAAATGTTCTGGGGCTAGGCCCAGTTATAGATTCTTGTTTTGATAAAATTTTTGAGGTGGTCTGAAGAGCAATTAAGGTTAAAATCCCCGCTGTAGGGACCCTGGACAAAATTTGCAGTGTGGGCAAAACACACACATTGACCTTTTTAGTTTGAAAAATTAAAACTCTCCTCTTACAAATGGGTCTAATGTAAACGCAATTCATGAAGACACAGTGTTGACAAAAAGAGGCGATCTCTAATCAGAAATGCTGATTTCGTACATATAGAAAATATCTTTCATAGTTGGAAGGTCCGAACTAAAATGAAATGGATGTACTTACTTAACTTTTAAGATAATTTTTCACATTAATGAACCTTGGAAGCCAGGTTCACAGAGTTCCGATTACTGAAAGGGCTTCGAAAGTGTGATATCACACATCATGAGAAAATATAATAACTCTGTTAAAAAGAGGGCTCGGGTAATAAAATTATCATAAGCCACTTGAATTCAGTTATGCTACAGAACATCTAGGGATTAAAAACTTCTATCCCTGTAGCCTCACAGTTTAAATTCAGTTCACTTAAATTTTTGCCCTGTTGCTAATTGTATTATTTGAAAATTCAATTATATGTAAAATATAAAGGCGGCAATTGAAAACTAAATGTATATCTGCTCTAGGATGTCTCAGTTTGCTGCTTAATTTGAATAATTTAGGGACTGTTAGAAAGTTGCTAAGAAGAATTAGCTTAAAAACATTTGGAGGCTTCCCTGGGCTTCCCTGGTGGTGCAGTGGTTGAGAGTCTGCCTGCCGATGCAGGCGACACGGGTTCGTGCCCCGGTCCGGGAAGATCCCACATGCCGCGGAGTGGCTGGGCCCGTGAGCCATGGCCGCTGAGCCTGTGCGTCCGGAGCCTGTGCTCCGCAAAGGGAGAGGCCACAACAGTGAGAGGCCCACGTACCGCAACAACAACAACAACAACAACAAAAACAAAACATTTGGGACCATTTTCCGTCACATATAATGATGCTTAAAATAGAAAAGTGCTTGAGGTTATAAAGTTTTATGTTCTGGCCTCCCATGGACTTTAAAATAAAACTTCCCAATAAATAGCCATGATCCTGTTAACTGAGCAGAGGATGGGATTCTTTGGATGGAACCGTAGATTATCTCGCCCAATTTGCAGCGGAAGAAACCAAGGCCAGGAAACACTAAGTGGCATTCCCTGAACCACACAGTTCATTGGTGGCAGAATTTGGACAGATCTCTTAGCTCCTAGCCCTCCCTGCCTCGTTCTGGAGAAACCCCATAAACATTGATTAGATATTGTCTGGGATGGACCTTGGACTTGGCCACGTGGGGCTCGTTTCCATCTTATAAATGTACCTCAAGTCCTTGAGGGAATCCCTGGCTGATGTGTCTAATCTTTCGGCAGCTGTGCTTTAGGACGTCTCCTAGATTTTACTTGGGGTCCTTTGGATAGTCTTAAAGCATTCTTATGTTCTAGGGTTCAAATATTGGGGGGTATTGAGTCCGGCAGCATTCACAGCAGAAATGACATTAGCTACCAGGAGTTTAATCAACCAGTAGCCAAAAGGGGTTATGGTGAACTGCTATCCAAGTGAAAGTTCCAAGCATTATTAAGAGACTGATTCATATAGAATTTGACTCACTGTACATTTGATATCACCAATGGTCTCATAATTTTTAAAAAATATTTATTTTTAAAATTGTTTTAAATTTGGCTGTGCCGGGTCTTAGTTTCGGCATGCAAGATCTTCGTTGGGACACGCGGGATCTTCGTTGGGACATGCAGGATCTCCCGTGGGGCATGTGGGGTCTAGTTCCCTGAACCAGGGGTCGCACCGGGGCCCCCTGCATTGGGAGTGCAGAGTCTTAACCACTGGACCACCAGGAAGGTCCCTCATAATTTTAATACCCATATAAGCTAGAGTCAAATTCATCATGTCACTCTCTACATACTTTCAGATATATTACCCTGTTGTTTCATCTACTGCTTCTACTCAGCCTTCCAAACTCCCTACTCCCAAAGGAGGCTACATGCTAGCTATAACTATTCCAATACCCAAGTTGTTAACTCAACAGAATGGATTGTACTAGTAGACAAAGATAGAGAAACAGTAACCAGGCATAAAATGTGTTTTGCGGTTCTATGTGTGTAATAGAACCAGTAGTAAAGGCTTCATGGAGTATTTTATGTCTCACAAAGATGTGGGAAGAGAAATAGAAGTATGTCAGGGACAGTGTTTTAAACCTAAGTATTTAAAGGCATGATATTATTTTTAAAAATCAAACAGATCTTATCAGTAAATAATACATTTGTAAGTGCTTTGATTCACAGATATCTAATAAAAATTAACCATTGAGTATGTCATGAGACTATCTGATATCCAAGAATTATTCCAAATTATACTTCTATCATTTGAGGCTTCAATAGTCTTTCATTCTTTTGTCTTCTAGACATGCTAGTTGTCTAACATGAATAATTAGACAATTATTTCTCTTCTTTTAAAATCCCTATTTTTAAACATCTTCTGAGGGGGAGATTCTATCAGGAACGTATTCCAGCCAAAAGAAGTTAGGCACTTATTCCAGACAAATAATTAGGCACTTATTCCAGCCAAAAGAGGTTAAAAACATCTTCAGAGAACAAGGGAGTTGGGATTCATACTCACGTCTTCTGTTTTCAGAGACTGACCTTTTAACCACCCCATGCTATAGCAGAATGAGCGTCCGCCGCCTCTTAGGAGCTTTGGGTAGAGGATGATTGACAGGCAATGAGCTCCTCTAGGCTCTGCCTGAGTCCAGTCTCTTGACAAAAGAACCAGCTACGCTAGGTTTTCATGTCACTATCTTGCGTGTTTTTGTCCATGATAGAATTGAGCCAGCTTTGAATAAGTTCTTTTGGTTCAGGGTTTCCCTCCGACAGAGATCAGGATGTGGGGTGGGAGCATGGCCCCAGAGGATTATTAGTAAGCTTATCTAAGCTTTATCTAACACTAATTATCTTCTGGACAAGTCTCCAAAGGCCTGTCTCAGATCCCAGTGAGAGGAGACTCTTACAGAAAGTCAGTTGACTAGGAACGATGTATCCATATAAAACCAGCCTTCATGGTCATATCGCACTGTTGCCTAGTAACAGAGTTACACCACGGAACTCAGGCTGAGTTGGAGGGCAGCTATGCCCTCAGGACAGAACATATTGCTGCAGGCCAGAGATCCTGGGTTCAGCTGAGCTGACGGGGCTACCGAGAGAAGCAACTGCTTTCAGCAGAATACAGTAGGACACACAGAGAGGTACTTGATGGTACGATAAAGGAAATGGAGGATAAGCGTTGGAAAAGATGGTGGTCATAATCAGGGAAAGAACCTGGCAACCTTCCTGAACTAGCGGAAGAAAATGTTACAACTCGAATTCCAGCTACTTTCACTCTTGGTCTAAGACAAGAAGTTTTTTCATGGTTGTTAGTCAGTTATGCTGTCCTGTTTGATGTGACCTGGGTTAATACAGTTTATGTATTTATTACATTTGTAACCTAAGGAGAGTTCATTATAGTTATTTGCAGAGTTCTTAACTGTTAGAAAATTTTGCATTCTATTATTAATATATTATTATTGATCTCTTAAAGCAACGATTTGATATCATTGAAAAAGTTAAATGGTAGAAATCAACGAAATACAGCTGGACAATGGAAATCAGTGAAAATCCCTTTTCAAATAATCTGGGTAAATATTTGCCTGTAGGTTCCACCTTGAAGTTTGACCAGTTAAACCGGTTCTGGGACACTTTGCAGAGTTTGCTTTTAGGTACTATTGGATACCAAAGGATAATCTTATTATTTGCCTATCAAGAGCATTTTATTTTATTTTTGAATAGGAAAGCAACTTCCATAATCAGAGGAACTTCATAGCACACATTCAGTTCAAACAGCGCCAGCAAGAGTTTCCTTAATTTTTTTTCCTCCTCCAGCAAAGATCATGACTCCTTTCTAGATCTTCAGACAGTATCGTGACCTCTTTTTGATATGTTATTAGTTTCTCTTTCAAATGACATTTTGAAGTTTGTTAACTTGTGAGTACAAGGGCTGTTTGAATGTCCTGAGGCCCTTCCTCCCTGTGGATCACAAAGCACTTCACAGAGAGGGAGAGCTTATGATTTGCCCTCATATCAAAGACAGCCCTGCCGTTGATGTGGAGAGTGTGGAGATGTGGTAGTCGCCCAGCTTCTACCTACTGGTCTCGACCCTTAGGTTTTCCTTTAGTAAGTGACATAAGCTATAATTTAAAACTTCAAATCTGCTTCCTTCTCTCCCCAAACATCCCGAACCCAGTAGACTGGAAGATTATGAACAAGAACCTATCTTTTTGACCACTTATGGACCCATAGGATGATATCATCGAATCATTTTAAAAAGTGCTTCCCGGGGCTTCCGTGGTGGCGCAGTGGTTGAGAGTCCGCCTGCCGATGCAGGGGACACGGGTTCGTGCCCCGGTCCGGGAGGATCCCACGTGCCGCGGAGCGGCTGGGCCCGTGAGCCATGGCCGCTGAGCCTGCGCGTCCGGAGCCTGTGCTCCGCAACGGGAGAGGCCACAACAGTGAGAGGCCCGTTTACTGCAAAAAAAAAAAAAAAAAAAAAGTGCTTCCCAGTGACTTCCCCATCCCACCTTCATGATCCATTGTTTAAAGATGAAAATTTTACAAATGAAATCATAAGCTTGGTAAGGCCATTATGGCCAATGTCAGAGAGCTGAACTATCTGCTCAACTCTGTAAAATTTCAGAAATATTTATGTGACATGTTATAAGAAGGCCCTGCTGGTGGAATCCATGACAAAGCCCTCCGCTGATGCTCGCGACTAAACCAAATTTAGTGCGTTTTGTGGCCCAGAAAATGATCCTATTCAGGGACCCTGGTTTTGTAAATCCTTTGGAAATTAAAGGAACAATTCCCAGTACAAATGTTGTTCTCAGTGTCAATGCACTCAATAAAACCCAAGACCAGCCCATGGCAGAAAACCCACAGGACACGCTTACAGCGTCACTCGTGACTCAGCTCAGAAGGGTTGGATTAGCAGCCGGCTTGAAACCAGAGTCTAGCTTGTGGAATGGAAACTTCTGCAAAAGAGGAAGGGCCCCTTGAGAGAGTATGGCATTCAGAAAACTTTAGAATAAAGTCTGAAAAATTAAACAATGATATACAGCACCTGCCATTTGGTGATTTTGATCGTTCACATATTCATATTCAGAGGGTCCCGACTTGAAGCCTCTATATTTGTGCAATATTTGGAAACATATGCATTAAATAGTAGAATAATAGAAGTACACAGTCGCGTTCATTGAGTTCTTATCACACTTGCTCTTAATGCATCACCTGTATGACTCTATGTCTTCCTCACGACAACCTTAAGAGGAGGGGGCTGCCATGAACCCCATTTTACCTATGCAGAAATGTATTTACTCGAGGTAGAGCTGGGTTTTGAATTTGGACATGCTGATTCCGATCTGTGGTTTCCCGCTATCTCATATAATTCATCAATTCATTTCACAAAGAGCTCTGAAGTACCTGTTGCACTGTCTGGAGCTTACCGTCTAGTGGAGAGGAAAATAAATGCTAAACAAGTACATGAGCTCATGTTAGGAGATTGTAACTACAGGAAGAGAAGTGAAATGATAAAGGGTTGGAGAGTGAAGGAGAGAAGGCGATTTTATAAAAGGTTGTCAGAGAAGCCCTCTCTGAGGAGGGGAGATGTGTGCTAAGATTTGAATGAGGGAGCCAGCCAAGGGGATATTTTCGGGGACAGCAGGGAGCCAGAGTGGCTGGAATACCATGGGCAAGAAGGGCGGGGCAGGGGAGACAGAAAACGAGTGGCGGCTGGGGGCAGGTCACCTGGTTATGGTCTAGTGTTCAGTGCCGCCTTCACAAAGGTTTATAAGTCATCATAGCTACGATGAGTAACCCTGATGTACATCATTCAAGATTTTCACGATCATTCAGTTGGTGAGGCCTTCTCGTGTTATAACAGGAGGATTACCAGTGTGAATCTCTGCAACGGGAACTGGTTTACTAGCTGGGTTCAAGATTTGAGGCGTCTCATATTGGATGTTTCACTGCGGGAAATTGGGGTGACCGATCGTGCCTGCTAGCCTGGGACTACCCCAGTTTTAGCACTGGAAGTGTTCCATCCTGGGAAACCCCTCAGACTAGGACAAATTAGGATGGTTGGTCACTGTCTAACAGAGTTCTCAAAGGGTTTCTCAGGAAATGGTTGCTTGAGGGAGAAACAGTGACATGCCATCTGGCCTCTGGCAGTGCCCCAAATCACTTGTCAGGCGTGGTTATGAGGCAGGGCACAGATGGGCCCCCAGGGCAAACGGTTTGAGTTCGTTCCTTGTGGACCGATACTCCGAGACCGGGAATAACAGGACAACTGAGAGAGGAGGCTGGGCCCTGCCCAGATAGAAGACAAGAGACCACATATTCTTCATTCTTGAAGTCAGGAGCCCTCCCTGACTACACATGCGCAGAAAGGCTCTTTGGAGGTCAAATAGGGAGTGATGCCAAATGATGCTCGCTTACCCATAGGCCTCTTCCGTAGAATCCATCTTGGCTAAGAGATGCGCGTGCACACACGTGAAGATCCTGAGATACACCAAATGTGGACTTTGAACCAGGCAAATCAAAATGATTGACCAAAGGAAACATGGAAGAAATGCCCCATAAAAGTGATTCAAACTGTCACGAGAGCACGACTCTCTCTCTGAGCCCGCCCGTGTGTCTATCCCCACATACTCTTTGCTTTCTAATAAATACTTCACTTGTTTCACTACTTTCCGTCTTTGTGGGAATTCTTTCCTGCAAAGCCAAAGGGCCAGGGCCTTGTCGCTGACCACGGGTCCAGTAGTTAGGATTCGGTGCTCTCACCGCCGTGACCCGACCTCAATCACTGGCCGGGGAACCGAAACCCTGCTTCACGCTGCTACAGGCTGAGGCCACCAGAGATCAATTATACCTTTTATTCTGTAGATAAATGGTAAAGTAGAAATAAAATAGAGACTTGCAAATGTCCTTCTAAGTTTATGAAAAATAAACTTCCCCAATTTCCCTATTGTTAAACGACTTAACTTTAGTATGTATATTATAAGCAGTGCATTCAAGTATCTAGAATCACTTTCAGAGATAGTCTCAGCATTCTAGAAAAGGAGAAATATTTCTGATCACATTTTCCAACTGTAGAGCAGTAAAACTAGAAAAGAAAAATGAAGGTAACAGCTTATATTTCAACAGGTTAAAGGGAAAAATAGATGAATATCTCAATTGGTGCTATGAAGACATCTGCTCCAATTCGAACGTATTCCTGACGTTTAAGAAAACTATTCCTGAAAATTTTTTTAAAAAATTGTAAGTAGAACCAAACTTCCATAGAAAACAAACTAACATCTGTTGGAAACCAATACAAAGCAACCTAAATTTCATCATTATGAAATTGGGAAGATTATCCAAATAATAAACTCTAGCATTAAACCTCACGATACAAATAATTTTTGACATGAAAAATGCTTACCATATGATGTTAAGTGAAAGAAGTTAGATACCAAATGTAGATGCAATATGAAGTTTACTATATTAAAGGACAGCAA
The DNA here is from genome assembly GCF_951394435.1 of Stenella coeruleoalba. Taxonomy (NCBI): domain Eukaryota; kingdom Metazoa; phylum Chordata; class Mammalia; order Artiodactyla; family Delphinidae; genus Stenella; species Stenella coeruleoalba. The sequence goes on from NC_137149.1 coordinate 5,489,471, forward strand.
AAATAAACAAGGCCCCCAAATAATTACTTTAAAAAGGTTCTGTGAAGGCATGCTAATGCTTGAGCCATGGTTATTTGTGTGTGGAACTTACACTTTTTAATATATTCTGCAATGTACCCCTACTGTTCTTAAAATCTGGAAAATAAAATTAGGAGAAGAATTTTAAGAAACCATTCTGGGTTTGTGCTGGGACTTCCAAGCAAATGCAAGCTACTGCTAAAGGGACAAGAATTATCAAATCGCAGATGAAAATTGACTCCTGTCCCAAATAGCTAAGGCAAAAAGCTCTAATAGCAAGAGTTTTGTCTTGATGTGGCATTGGAATGGAGGAAATGAAATACATCTTTATTGGAATAAAACATAAGGAATCTAGAGAGTAAATCTTGTCCTTGAAAGTTATTTGAGAGTAAACTCTGAGACACTCGGTTGGGGGAACAGTCACAGCAAGGAGAAGGAAGACAGACCTTGGAAGACCCACCACTGCACATCACACACATTCACTTTAGAGAAACTAATGGGTTAGCCATGGCTTGTTAAAATGGGTGGCTCTGGGATTTGCCAGAGGCCTTTGTGATTCAGTTTTAAATGACCCTTTCTTTCTTTAAATGATTGTTCTTTGTTCATTGTAGTTCTCTCTATTTACATATGAAGGTAAGCAGGGTGTGGAGAGAGATGTGGTCCTTACCCAGAACATTATAGCTCCTTCTTCTCCTCCTCCCTTTCTCTCTCTCTTTGGTTTCTATTTATTTCCTTTGTCCTTTAGTGAGACAGAATTTCCTCATTGAAATACTGTTAAAAAAAATACATCACTCTTTTAGATTATTTTATAAACGTTCATACAATTTTATGTTCACTGTCTGTATCTCCTTAGTAATTTATGAATTGAATTGGTATTATTTAAGCTTTTGAAAGCTACACAGCTGTGGCTAGGTAACAACTGACTGGCATATCTGCAGTGTGAATGAGGAAGAATTCTAACTCCCACTAAGGCTCTCGGTTCCCCAAATAGTTCTGTCTGCTGTAGTGTAATGCCTTTGGGGTGTGATTCCTTAAAACCTGAGAAATGAAATACGATCAATTAGGAAGTGTCCCTATTTAAAACAAACAGAGCAAATACTCACATATCTTATGCATACATTAGACAATTTTAAAAAGTCGATCACTTGTTTCAATGGAGTGAAACAGACTTTGAGGTCTTACCTCTACACCAGGTTGGAAGAAGGTGCCTACTTGGGCTATTTTGGGAGTTATGTGTAATTTTGGAGTTTCAATATTATTTCAGAACTTTCAGGGTGTAATTCTTTTTCTTGAAGGATACTGGGTCCTTTTTTTTGTTTTTCCTTCATTCATTAGAAAAAAATTACAAATATTGTACCAGATGCCTTCCAATCAATAGTGAACAGTCTCATGAATGTGCATTTCCTGCCCTCCTTGTTTCCCCAAAGGAAAGCAGTTATAATCTTATATAACATTCTACAAAATTTAAGTTCTTGGCTTTATTATCATTTTATGTCTCATGTGTCCATTTACATTTTAATAAATGCAAAACAGTGTGCATTTCTTGGGTTGTCTCCGCGGATACGTTTTCTTTCCTTGTGTTGTTTTGCATTGATTTAGCACCTCTTCTCTGAGCAGTTCGTGCTGTCATACGTTGTGTCTTTAAGCAATGGCATTATCATGCAGAAGAATCACGTTTCCATTAATGCCTAAGTCATTATTTAAAAGGATAATTATAATAATTTTTCATGAGACTCTTTGCCTTCCTGGGAGGCAAGGGAGAGGCATGTTAGATGATTCCTTCTCAGCAGCTCAGGACAGGAAAATGGACATATTTGAAGTTTGGTGCCTTTCCATGTCCCTAGGTAGAGAAAAACATGGAGTGACTAGCAATTCTGACCCAGTGATGACAAGTGACGTGTTTCCTGCTCAGGATGGTTTCCCTGATTTCAAGGCATGTCACGGAGTTAGACTGCTCTGGAATCTTCATTCCTGGGGAAGCCACTTTGGCCCTGGGTATCACCATTTTCTCTTTTAAAAAGCAACTGACACATTGAACAGAGATGACCTGCAGACTCTAGTCATAAACGTGGTCTGCGGGATGAGATTTTCCCATCACTGTGAAAAGTTAGGCAGGCTCCATGTCATTTCTGGTCACTCTTGGTCGATATGGTTTTCTGGTAACTTCAGGTCACAGACAACTGTCTCAGTTTAGCAATTTTACTGTCAGTTGCATGTGTTAATAAAAACTTTAATTTTGAGTTAAAGTTGACTCTTCTTCCTGTCTGGAAGCTCTGTGGGAAGCCTGAATTTGAGTGGGAGTGGGAGGGATTTATTACCTAATCTTCTTCTCCTCCTTCCTTCTCCAACTCACGCATAGAACTTTCTGGCTCTTCAGAATTTGGGGGTGGAGAGGAAGAAGAGGTAAGAAAGGCAGCAATGGTGTTATGTCATGGCTCCCCGTGTGGTGATCTAGCATCTCGACAGGTGAGGTGTTCATAGCTGACAACTTGACAGATGTTTACACTTGACTCTCTTGTTGGGGGCTTTTGTGAGTTTTCCACACTTTTCTGCAAGATCTCAAGCAGGGATCAGCTTCCTCTTTGCCGTATGATTTGTAAATGTGTCTTTTTCTGGTAGCAAACGATCCCTTATTACTTTGTGGCACAAGCTATGAAGTTTATTCGGTGATGATAAATGTGTGATAATCAACTGAAGACAAGGAAACAGTACATTAAACCAGGCTGGTTAGTCAATCTAGGGAAAGAGTTTATACTCATAGGACATATGGGATAGAGGAAAGTACAGATCAACACAATGTTAAGATAATATTGATATTGCAAGTGGACAGGAACAGAAATGATGGGGTTGAAGTCATCCACAAGGGGAAAGAAAGCAGAGCATAAAGATAGGTGTTGCGTTGCCAAATAAAAAGAGAATCTGCATGGGACGTTAGGGTTGTCTGTGAATCAGAAATTGTGCAAATGTAAAAGAGGAAGTTATACAAGAATACTGTATTTGTGGCTAGGCAGAAAATAATTTCACAACAACATATGACCCAGCAGGATTAAACAGCTCACAGTAACTTTGCCCAAATGCTTCTAAGAACTTAGGTCGTCCATAAAACAGGGAAGAAAAGGAACCAGTGGGCATCATTATTCTTTTATAAGAGAAGTTTTATATGCTTCTTTTAAAAGAATGGAAGTATGTTATAAACAGAAATTAAATGGTTGAAATAAGAGTTTAATTTAAAGGCAATAAGACCACTAATATGCTCACTAAACATTAGCTGGCTGGTAGGAACCTATTTAATGAGATTTACCAACCACTAAAACCACCATGTCTATCTGTTAAGTACCTGTTAAATAGCAATAATTTTGTTTGTTATGGAAAATTCAGTTAAACTATTTCCACACAGTAGGAAAGCTACAAATAATAATCATAAGTAATATTTATTGAGTGTTTATTCCATGCCAGGCACTGTGCTATAGATCTGCTGAACGTGATCTCCTTCAGGACTCCCGGGCTTTCAGGTCACTGTTATTGCGTGCTCATTCACAGTTGGGGAAACTGAGGCCTGGGAAGTGTCATTAACTCGCCTAAGGTCATGTAGCTGGTCAGTGGTGTGAGGCTTTGCACTCGGACAGTCTGACTCCAAAACCCAGAGGCACCTGTCGTAAAGTGTCCAGGAGTCTCAGGGAAGTAAATAAAGTGTAGAGGTAGAATTGTAAAGTGCAACAGCTCTTGTACTAGTGACAAAAGAAATGGGTCCATGCCAGTTCAACCACAGGCATGAGGAGGCTACACAGTGCATCATGTGATATGATCTTTACCCATGGGGTGGGTGTATAAGTGGTCATGTTACCAGCCTTACCAGCTACAGGCTGGGTGATCTGATTTTCAGCCCAGACATTTCTGTGGTCTTTATCACACTAATGGTAGGAGTCAGATCATGATCTGTTGAAGGCAGTGCAAGGGACTCGTCTGTTATGAGCCCTCACTATCATGTCTCCTCATAGCTTCAGTCAGCTCAAGAACTGGAGACAGGAAAGCAGGGCTCCTGTAGTTTCAACCCTCCTAACTCTTTCTTTGTCTCAAGTTTTTTATTCTTTCATCAGTGGCCATCTCTTTATCTTTCACTTGGCTAAATTGTGGACTATGCCCGCAGGTTAAGAATTGCATCGTCTGTACCTCAATACGCTGCCAACCACACTGTTACCTTTTACAACTAAACAGTGACCTTAGTAACAATATACGCGAGAGCTTCTTAACTTTAACTGAACATATTAACCTTAATGGAGCAACTACTTTTAAGGAAGTAATTATGCACGTCTGGAAAAGATGTAGCAAGACCATTATGTAAGAAACTCAGCTAAATATATTCGGCTGAAATAAAACACATAATTCCAGAAATAGTATATAGTGGATGATACCAGAGAGTTAGAGCACAGGGCACGTAGACAGTATCCTGCGTTAGCAATTCCAAAGTCACTCTTTGCAAACTCATTCCACTGACTGCGTAACGTCAAAGTTTGAAGAAACCTCTTTGCATGGGATCTGTATTTTCTCGGTGTAACTTTTGGCTATTTCTTCTTGGACTACCTGCCCAGAAGGGAAAAACAGCTGACTCTTGAAAGAACCCTTCCGTTGGCCTGAAGACTCTTATTGATCAAGTTTATACTTCTTTCTCTAAGCTAAATACCTGTTGTTATTCATAGTTTCTGGTAAACTTGTTTGCCACATGCATGGGTAGGCTGCGTAATGCGCATTAGGTGTGCATATAAGTGTCCATGTTACTAATATTTTCTACCACCTGGAATATTCTGACTTAATGAGGTTTTCTACCCTAGCTTTTTATTTCCCAGTTTTCATAAATCCAACAGCAGGTGATGTTAGAGAACTGAAACAGTGGTGATGATAGAACTAAAACAGATCTCTCAAAAATGAATAAGGTTTCCCTTTTTCCAGTGCAGACTGATGCATGTTTTAGTAGATCTAGTTGATTACCGTCCACAAGCTTTATGCTTACTCTCTACAGCTTCACTGTCTAATGAGGTCGTTACTAGCCAACCATGACTAGTGAAGTTTAAACCAATTAAAATAAAACAAAATAAAAATTTCAGTTCTTCAGTCACAGTAGCCACATCTCATGGACTCGGTAGCTATATGGTAGCTAATGGCTACCATATTGGACAATGTAGGTCTGGAACATTTTCAACATTGCAGAAAGTGCTAATGGATGGTGTCCCTTAGTGTAGAGCACCCCTGATCGCCAGCCTACACATTCATAATGGCACAGAAAAGTACCTTTCAGAGATTTGTGACAATACTCTTGTTGAGTGCATCGTAAAAGAATCTTGGAGTTAGTGAAATAATTTTTACCCCATACACTTATTTTTAGCAGGAGGACAGGACTTAACACAAGAGGGACTCAGGAATCCTCTGTCTGGTCTCAGAAAATGCTCCTCTTTAGCTATGTGGCTGCTGGTTCATATGATATTTCTGTCACTAGGAATTAGGAAAAAGCCATTGAGTTTCTCACTATTTTTTTTTTAAGTCCTCTTCCTCTTTTTCTTGATGAGTCTGGCTAATGGTTTATCAATTTTGTTTATCTTCTCAAAGAACCAGCTTTTAGTTTTATTGATCTTTGCTATTGTTTTCTTTATTTCTATTTCATTTATTTCTGCTCTAATCTTTATGATTTCTTTCCTTCTGCTAACTTTAGGTTTTGTTTGTTCTTCTTTCTCTAGTCCCTTTAGGTGTAAGGTTAGATTGTTTATTTGAGATTTTTCTTGTTTCTTGAGGTAGGCTTGTATAGCTAAAAACATCCCTCATAGAACTGCTTTTGCTGCATCCCATAGGTTTTGGATCATCGTGTTTTCAGTGTCATTTGTCTCTAGATATTTTTTAATTTCCTCTTTGATTTCTTCAATGATCTCTTGGTTATTTAGTAATGGATTGTTTAGCCTCCATGTGTTTGTGTTTTTTACATTTTTCTCCCTGTAATTGATTTCTAATCTCATACCGTTGTGGTCACAAAAGATGGTTTCTGAAAGATTGATATGATTTCAATTTTCTTAAATTTACTGAGGCTTGATTTGTGACCCAAGATGTGATCTATCCTGGAGAATGTTCCATGTGCACTTGAGAACAAAGTGTAATCTGCTGTTTTTGGATGGAGTGTCCTATAAATATCAATTAAATCTATCTGGTCTATTGTGTCATTTAAAGCTTCTGTTTCTTTATTTATTTTCATTTTGGATGATCTGTCCATTGGTGTAAGTGAGGTGTTAAAGTCCCCCACTATTATTGTGTTACTGTTGATTTCCTCTTTTGTAGCTGTTAGCAGTTGCCTTGTGTATTGAGGTGCTCCTATGTTGGGTGCATATATATTTATAATTGTTATAGCTTCTTCTTGGATTGATCCCTTGATCATTATGTAGTGTCCTTCCTTGTCTCTTTTAACATTCTTTATTTTAAAGTCTATTTTATCTGATATGAGTATTGCTACTCCAGCTTCCTTTTGATTTCCATTTGCATGGAATATCTTTTTCCATTCCCTCACTTTCAGTCTGTATGTGTCCCTAGGTCTGAAGTGGGTCTCTTGTAGACAGCATATATATGGGTCTTGTTTTTGGATCCATTCAGCAAGCCTGTGTCTTTTGGTTGGAGCATTTAATCCATTCACGTTTAAGGTAATTATCAATATGTATGTTCTGATGACCATTTTCTTAATTGTTTTGGGTTTGTTTCTGTAGGTCCTTTTCTTCTCTTGTGTTTCCCACTTAGAGAAGTTCCTTTAGCATTTATTGTAGAGCTGGTTTGGTGGTGCTGAATTCTCTTAGCTTTTGCTTGTCTGTAAAACTTTTGATTTCTCCATGGAATCTGAATGAGATCCTTGCTGGGTAGAGTAATCTTGGTTGTAGGTTCTTCCCTTTCATCACTTTAAGTATATCATGCCACTCCCTTCTGACTTGTAGAGATTCTGCTGAGAAATCAGCTGTTAAACTTATGGGAGTTCCCTTGTATGTTACTTGTCATTTTTCCCTTGCTGCTTTCAATAATTCTTCTGTCTTTAATTTTTCCAATTTGATTACTATGTGTCTCGGCATGTTTCTCCCTGGGTTTATCCTGTATGGGACTCTCTGCACTTCCTGGACTTGGGTGGCTATTTCCTTTCCCATGTTAGGGAGGTTTTCAACTATAATCTCTTCAAATATTTTCTCGGGTCCTTTCTCTCTCTCTTCTCCTTCTGGGACCCCTATAATGTGAATGTTGTTGCGTTTAATATTGCCCCAGAGGTCTCTTAAGCTGTCTTCATTTCTTTTCATTGTTTTTTCTTTATTCTGTTCCTCAGCAGTGAATTCCACCATTCTGTCTTCCGGATCACTTATACGTTCTTCTGCCTCAGTTATTCTGCTATTGATTCCCTCTAGTGTATTTTTCATTTCAGTTATTGTGTTGTTCATCTCTGTTTGTTTGTTCTTTAATTCTTCTAGGTCTTTGTTAAACATTTCTTGCATCTTCTTGATCTTTGCCTCCATTCTTTTTCCGAGGTCCTGGATCATCTTCACTGTCATTATTCTGAATTCTTTTTCTGGAAGGTTGCCTATCTCCACTTCATTTAGTTGTTTTTCTGGGGTTTTATCTTGTTCCTTCATCTGGTACATAACACTCTGCCTTTTCATCTTGTCTATCTTTCTGTGAATGTGGTTTTTGTTCCACAGGCTACAGGATTGTTGTTCTTCTTGCTTCTCTCAGTATTCTTGCTTTATATTTTCATCATTCATTTTTTAAAAAAAGATAAATTCATTTGGCTGCATTGGGTCTTCATTGCTACGCGTGGGCTTTCTCTAGTTGCAGCAAGCAGGGACTACTCTTCGTTGTGGCATGCGAGCTTCTCATTGCGCTGGCTTCTTTCGTTGTGGAGCAGGGGCTCTAGGCATGCAGGCTTCAGTAGTTGTGGCTTGCAGGCTCTAGAGCTCAGGCTCAGTACTTGTGACACATGGGCTTAGTTGCTCCGCGGCATGTGGGATCTTCCCGGACCAGGGCTTGAACCAGTGTCCCCTGCATTGGCAAGCGGATTCTTAACCACTGCACCACCAGGGAAGCCCTTATCATTCATTTTCTGGTGAAGTACTTTCCCAAATTGTACTAGAGAACATCACGACTTCTGTAATAAGGTAGCTTGATGTCGTTTATAGGTCAACTAAACCAAGTTCTAGGTTCTTAAGCTGATTTCTATGGTGTTAACCCATTGAAATGCATCAAACAGTGGAGGTTTGCAGGTTCTGAGGTATAACATAATATTAACAGAGAATGACTTCAGTGTTTTTGCTTCCTCTTTCCTGTATGTATGTGTTCATCTCAATGTTTTATTTTAAAAGTAAATGTTAAAACTGTTTATAGGCGCTTTTCCCCTTCCTGTATTTGGTGACATGGCCCCCACTGGTACCACGGCAGGCTCTGTACTGATCATGATATTAAGATGAAAAGATCATATGAGCAATTGGAAGGAAAATGGAAGCGATTGTTTGTCAAGTTTCTGAGATTTCAGGCTCAAGTATTTTTTTTCTTTTTTGACCTTGGCCTCAAATGAGCTTCCTTTTATAATTAGTAAATGATTCGGACCTGAATATATTGCTGGTACTCAAAAACAGTCTACTCAAGAGGGACTTAATTGTTTCAAAGATTATATTTAGGGGGGAAGAATTGTAAAATGATATAGATCTTTGATGTGACTAATGTTAGGGATTTATTTAAACCCCTTAAATTTTTTTCTCTGCAAAGATATGGTTCTCCTTCAGAGCCTCAGCTACTGTTTACATCTGGCTAAAGAGTGGTTGCCTCCGGGATCCCAGCAGGGTGAAAAGATGGAGTGGCCCAGGGCAGGAGCTTCGCGCATTACATTATCACCTGTCGCTGCATCTTACATGCTTTGTAAGAACAGTGGCCCTCCCCACTCAGGTCAAGAACTTGATCACCAGCCAGGTGCCCAGCAGCTTGTTTGACCTCATTAAAACTGAGCGATCATGTTAACGTTTGGGGCGGAGGCCAAACCTCTCAGAGCTGTTTAAAATTTCTGAGGATATTATCATAGGATTTGGTTTCTGATCTTTTCGTAGTATTTTCTAGTGGATCTGTCTGAATAGAAATAGACTAAGAGGGAATTAGATCTGGAAATTGGAATTAAAAAGCAAAACGTGCTGCAAAAAATACAGCCAACACATGGCTACTTAGGTCACTTTTTTTTCCCCTCTAAAAACAATTTGGGATGTAAAAACCTAGAAAATAGAATACTTAAAAATTATAGCTAAATGGGAACATGTGAACTATAAAAGTATAATGGCAGGGCTTCCCTGGTGGCGCAGTGGTTGAGAGTCCGCCTGCCGATGCAGGGGACATGGGTTCGTGCCCCGGTCCGGGAAGATCCCACATGCCGCGGAGCAGCTGGGTCCGTGAGCCATGGCCGCTGAGCCTGCGCATCCGGAGCCTGTGCTCCGCAACGGGAGAGGCTACAACAATGAGAGGCCCGCGTACCGCAAAAAAAAAAAAAGTATAATGGCATTTGCCGGCCAGAGAGACAAATAATTATAGTTGTTTTTATTGTCAGGAAGTAGTTTCTACCTGAAACTATGCTAATTCAGTGATGACCTCTGCTTCCACGCCTATCCTGCTGAAGGGCAAAAAAGTAAATTTAGATCACATAGGAAGTGTGGCACAGGATAACAGTGCAATTTCTAGTGGCTTTGTCAAGGTCACGTGGGATCAGATTTTCTGAAATTTGCAGATTTTCTTGGACAAATATCCAACCTATATCTATGAAGGATAAAGTTTTTACTTCTAGTTGAATTATTTCCTGCCAAAGGACATGCTTCCACCATTGCTTGGGGTCAAGTAACCTTCCCTACTCAGTGGTCCTGTCAAGTCGGTACAAATGCCTCCACTAATTGGTGTCCTGCCCTGTTGTCCTCATGCTGAGTTCAGCATGAAGCCAGTCTCTCTAAAAGAACGGGCAGAGTGTGATGAAAGCCCTGTGATGTTATGGAGCACAGATATGCGGTGCCTGAATGTGTTTGTTCAGTCAGCGTGGACACTTTTCAAACACAAATAATACAGTTAATCAATTTGATTGTTATTTTTGACTTTCATAGACACGATATGTACAGCACTGTGCTCTTGCAGATAGCTAACTATTAGCCATCAATGATTCTAGGACTAATCCTTCTTTCTTAAAACTATTACCAGCCATGGAGATAGTCAGAAGGAAAGAAAACTAAGTCTGAATCCCCACTGCCAGCTGACATCTTATGCTCGCAGTTGGGTCCTTTTGGGCACCATCTTTGTAACTTCATTTTATATTTTTACTTCATTCTCCTTGGTTACAAAACTATGATTTGGGACTAGAAGTTGACTAATATCCTTCTTATATTGAAAGTATATGATTATATGACATAACTGGGCCAAAGGATGGAAGTGAGGATTAATGAAATAAATAGTAGCTGTGCTCTTTTTTTTTGTGGTACGTGGGCCTCTCACTGCTGTGGCCTCTCCCGTTGCGGAGCACAGGCTCCGGACGCGCAGGCTCAGCGGCCATGGCTCACGGGCCTAGCCACTCCGCGGCACGTGGGATCTTCCCGGACCGGGGCACGAACCCGTGTCCCCTTCATCGGCAGGTGGACTCTCAACCACTGCGCCACCAGGGAAGCCCCAGCTGTGCTCTTTTGATTCATGGATATTTTATAATCATGCCCTTGATTTTTTTAAAAAATTCTCTTTTAAAAAAATTTTTTGGAAATATAATTGATTTACAATGTTGTGTTTGTCTCAGGTATACAGCAAAGTGATTCTGTTATGTATATATATTAAATATATTATACATATAAAATATATATTATGTATATATATTATACATATAAGATATATATTAGGTATATATATTGTATATATAAAACATATATTATGTATATATTTTATATATATATATACTTTTTTTTAGATTCTTTTCCATTATAGGTTATTACAAGATATTGACTGTAGTGCGGGCAACTTTCACATGACTTTAACAAAAATCATAACACCTTACCTTTGCACAGTAACACCTAACCTTGTTCTGAGTATATCACAATTTATCAAGCACATTTATATACATGCTATGATTTGAACCACCTAGTGTAGTGAATGAACGGAGCAGCTACTGTAGTCCAGTGTCTCAGAAACATCATGTTGAAGAGGTCACCATGGTTTGTGGTTGAACTGGCATGAACCCATTTCTTTTGTCACTAGTATTGGGTTGGCCAAAAAGCTCGTTTGGTTTGACTATGTTATGTAGCTGTTCCACTCTACAACTCTACCTCTGTACACTTTATTTTCTGTTAATAATCCTAATAATTTTTCAGACTTAAAGAAACATAGAACCTTGCAATATATAGGATGGTCGTTTGCTTTTAACTTACTGAAAGCAGTTTTGGTTGGTATTTCAGTATACTTGACCTGTTCTAATCACATTCTGAAAATTAAATTGTAGAATTGTTGTGAAAGTGATTTTATTTTTGCTTTATTTTCAAGGCTTCTGTGAAAAATTTTAAGTTCTTGCAGGTAGAGGTGAAAGGAATCCTACAGGTCTGTCATTGCAATGGGAAGCCGTCTTAATACCCTTATTTACAAAACAGAAATAGAGTCACAGAGGTAGAAAACAAACTTACTGTTTTCTAAGGGGTAAAGGGTAGGAAGGGATAAATTGGGAGGTTGGGATTGTCATAGACACACTACTATGTATAATATAGATAACTAATAACAACCTACTGTCTAGCATAGGGAACTCTACTCAGTGCTCTGTAATGGCCTATATGGGAAGAGAATGGAAAAAAGAGTAGATATATGTATATGTATAACTGATTCACTTTGCTCTAAAGCAGAAACTAACACCTTATAAATCAACTATACTCCAATAAAAATTAATTTTAAAAAATGGATAGATGTGTGACTGGGGAGAGGGGCTGGACTTTAATTGCCTGGTAAAACCTAATTGGCTTCTTAAATTTGGTGGGAAATTGCCCCCTTCAGACATAATTATAGGAAAGTATATTGAGATGTGCATTCCAGATCATGATAACGAAACATTGGGCAATCGTAGAAATTGTGTTTGCAGTTTGATTACTGTTCGTAGGCAGCAAGGGCTTATGATTTATTGAGAAATCTACACCCTGCATTGTAACAATTGTTGTGTAACTTCTCAGGAATTTTATCCTGTGAGCTGTGACCCCTGAAACCCTCGTTCTCAAATTCAAAGAACAACTATTTCAGAACTATCTTCTTGAGGGATGTTTGACTTCCTAACAACTAGTTTTAAGGAAGCTAAAATCTCTAAGCAAGACGCAAGCACTTATATGAGTTTTACCAGGTTCGTGCAAAATTGTTACGTAATTTTCGATTTCTTGAAACTCTGGGGTAGACATTTTTTCTAGGTTTACATTCATTATATTAACATGGCTACTGTTTCAGTAAGTGAACACCTTAGTAAATAATATTTCATGTTTTCAACTCCTCTCCAAAAGGCATCTTCTTCAGGGATTTCAGTTTGGCTCTTTTGAATGGAATTAACCTAAAAATGACATTCTTCACATTGACTCATTCTCTTGACTGAGTTACCCTTTATTGGTTTGGCCAACTCATCTTTATCTTGGGATGCTGGGAAAAGACATTTATCCTTGGTTTGAAAATCTTGCTGATTTGCAGAATAAACCCCAGCCCGATCTCTTATCTTTTGTCCGTTACATAAGTCGTGCTGTGTGAACTAACATCTTGTCACTCATTGTCCTAAAGCGGGAGCCAAACTGGTGAGAAACCACCTACTGTTGGATATGAAACCTGTGCCAAAAAGGCTACAGCTCCGTGCTGTTCTGCGGTGGCCCCCCCCTCCCCGTCCCGCAGTGATCAAATAAGCCTGAGAGCAAACAGGAACTGCGGCAGCAGGAATCAAAGGATCCTGCTAGCCCAGCAGAGTAGAGGGAAGTGAGGAAGGGATTTTTCTTAAGGTGAGGTGACACTATACAAATAAAGGTAGCCTTCCTTTGTTTTTGTTCAGGACATTTGAGCACCATTAGAGGAGAAAACTTCAAGCTGATGCAATTTTTATTCAATGGATAGAGAAACAACAGAGGATCACTGTTCGAAAGATGTTGTTTCCTATTTGGTGTTTGTGTTTACGTACTTATGTTTATACGTATATTCTTAGTTTGTTCTGAAAACAGTTTATGGTATCTCATTCTATCACATGCATATAAATATGTGTGTGTATGTGTCTGTGGGGTATATATATTAGTTTTTGGTTAAGACCTTCTAGATTATCTTTTAAATTTTTTTTCCCAGTTTTATTGAGATATAATTGACATAGAACATCATAATCGTTTTAGGTGTACAGCATAATGATTTGATACATGTATATATGGAGAAATGATCAGCAAAATAAGTTTAGTTAACATTCATCACCTCACATAGTAACACACTTTTTTTTTCTCACAATGAGAACTTTTAGCAGCTTGCAAATATACAGTACAGTATTGTTAACTATAGTCACTATGCTATATGTTACATCCTCAGAACTTATTTATCTTGTATTTGGTAGTTTTTTATCTTTTGACCACTTTTACCCATTTCCCACCTCCATCCTCCACCTCTGGCAACCACCAATCTGTTCTCTGTTTGTATGAGTTCAATTTTTTCAGATTCCACATATAAGTGAGATTACACCATATTACGTAGTGCTGTCTTTCCTTGTCTGGCTTATTTCACCTAACATAATGCCCTCAAGGTCCATAACATTGCCTCAAATGGCAAGATTTCCTTCTTTTTTATGGCCGAATAATATTCTGTTGTGTGTATGTATATCACATTTTTTAAATCCGTTCAACCATCAGTGGACACTTAAGTTGTTTCCATATGTTGGCTATTGTAAATAATGCGGCAATAAACATGGGGATGCAGATAGCTCTTTGAGATAGTGGTTTTATTTCCTTTGACTATATATCCAAAGTGGGATTGCTGGATCATATGGTAGTTCTATTCTAATTCTTTGAGGAACCGATACTGTTTTCCACAGTAGCTGCACCAATTTACAGGCCCACCAACAGTGTGCAAGGGTTTTCTTTTCTCCACACCTTCACCAACACTTGTTGTCTCTTGTCTTTTTGATGACAGCCATTCTAACAGGCGTGAGGCACTATCTCATTGTAGTTTTGATTTGTAGATCACCTTTTATAGATAGAACCAGACAGAATATTTTCAAGTAGTCATCTTAAAAATGGAGTTAATCAGAAACAGTTGTTTTAATGTCCCTTAATTCCTTCAGAAAATTGCTTCTGCTGGTCAAATGGAAATCTTGATTTTGCAGGATATTAAGAGGAAATACCTCGGCACAATTGACCTTGCACAAGGAATTTAATAAATAATAACTAAAAAACATGACTCTGTAAACTCATGTGACTGATTTTTTTAGATGTAGAATACAATTTTGTGACTCCATACTATTTCCAAACCTTCAGAGTAATACTGTAGTTTTAAAGACATAAAAATGAATAGATGATGGGCTTCCTTGGTGGCACAGTGGTTGAGAATCTGCCTGCCAATGCAGGGGACACAGGTTCGAGCCCTGATCCGGGAGGATCCCACATGCCATGGAACAACTAAGCCCGTGCGCCACAACTACTGAGCCTGCGCTCTAGAGCCCACGAGCCACAACTACCGAAGCCAATGCACCTAGAGCCCATGCTCCTCAACAAGAGAAGCCACCACAATGAGAAACGCGTGCACCGCAACGAAGAGTAGCCCCCGCTCGCTGCAACTAGAGAAAGCCCGTGCGCAGCAACGAAGACCGACACAGAAGAAAATAAATAAATAAAGTTATACAAAAAAAAAAGAACAGATGGGCAGAAGGGATAGTTTATTGCTTCTAATGAGTAGTATTCATAATATTTCCATCATTTAGCCATTTACCCTGCCTGCTGACATCTGATTAATTGTATATTTCCTACAGATTGACAATATCGCCAACACTTAGGCACAAGCATCAAAATATTGAAATCGATTAGATTTGGCGTAGGAATGGGTTGATGGGGGACAGGGTGGGCACGAAGCCATGAAATATAGTGAATTCCTGGCTTCTTGTTTTCAGCCCTTTGCCATATGGCCCCCAACACTCATCCTCGGCTGCATCTGTTAACATACACTCTGCTTCCACCATGTCAACTCATTTGGGGTTTCAGGCCATGCTCTCTCATGTCTGTGCATTTGACAGTGTTAGGGAGGAACGTTTCTTTCCCGCGCCCCGTGTATCTATGAACGTGGAGGAAGGTCCACCAGAGTAACATTTCTGACCTCTCTTTGTGCATTCACACGTCGCTCCCGAGAGGGTAAAGTGTGACTTATCTCATTGGAGGGTTTGGAAAGAGATGCTGGGCATGAGTAAGCTGGCCCCTGCTCTCTTTTTTTCTTTGGCAGGTAGCTTCTTCTCCTTTGCCCACCACGTTCTCATGGTCTCACACTGCCAGTGACTGGAAGAGTAAGTCTGGCCAACTCACTAGTGGTGTCCACTTTCCCACAGATAAAACCTGCATCCTTTACCCTAGCCTTCTTTGGTAATACAGATTTTCTTTGGGGCTCCCGTCTGCTGTCTTTTTTGAATTATTTTTCAATTGGTTCTTTTTAAAATTTTTTTTATTGAAGTATAGTTGATTTACAATGTTGTGTTAGTTTCAGGTGTACAGCACAGTGATTCAGTTATACATACACATATATTCATTCTTTTTCAGATTATTTTCCCATATGGGCTATCACAGAATATTGAGTAGAGTTCCCTGTGCTCTACAGTACGTCCTTGTTGGTTATCTATTTTATATATAGTAGTGGGTATAAGTTAATCCTTTTTTTTTTTAATTTATTTTTGGCTGCGTTGGGTCTTTGTTGCTGCAAGCAGGCTTTCTCTAGTTGCGGCGAGCGGGGGCTACTCTTTGTTGCAGTGCGCGGGCTTCTCATTGCAGTGGCTTCTCTTGTTGCGGAGCACAGGCTGTAGGCACGTGGGCTTCAGTAGTTGTGGCACGCGGGCTCAGTAGCTGTGGCTCACGGGCTCTAGAGCGCAGGCTCAGTAGTTGCATTGCACGGGCTTAGTTGCTCCGCGGCATGTGGGATCTTCCCGGACCAGGGCTCAAACCCATGTCCCCTGCATTGGCAGGTGGATTCGTAACCACTGCACCACCAGGGAAGCTCTAAGTTAACCTTTATTTTGGGTTAAGGGGTACTATTTTCTGGGCCCATATGAACCTACAAAACATGTATTGTCTCCTTTTCCTGCTATTTTCTTTCCCTTCTGTTTATCTTCCTAAAACTCAGCTCAAGAATTACCTGCTCTGGGTTTTCCTCCTTTCTTCTTGTTCTGTAGAATCGCATGCATACTTCTCCGTAGCTTATTTCCTTGTCTGTCTTCCTCACCAGAATGCAAACCCCTTGAGGGCAGAGAATGGTTCATTTTTTTTCCTAGCTCCCATCAGAGGAATTGCCATATCGTAGCTACTTAATAGAGGTATATAGAATGAAGTGAATGAATTCTGAAAAGATCAAGGCAATTTTTGATCCACCAATGTTGAATGACGGGAGTGAAGTCGTATGGTCGGAAAGAAAATGTATGAGTATGTTTTGTTCTTCAGAAACCATTTTCCGTGTTGTTACCTTAAAGCACTTCATATGAGCCATAATTATAAAGATCTACCGCCAGGAGTTTTGTCCTGAAAATTATTCAACCTCCGACTCCAAGTGCCCAGGCAGTGTTTAAGTATCGTCATCTATGCTTCCTTCCCAGTGTAATTATTTTGTAAAATAAAAGTAAAAGTAGAGTGTGGCTATGGACACATACTTTGGGAATGTGGAGTCTGTATTTAAGGCTAAGCAGAACACTGGGGTGAGGAGTGGGAAATCTGGTATATAGTTTGTGGGCACAGCTGCAAATCAATCTGGAGGCCTCCGCTAATAAAGTGGCTCATTTGAACTTAATGATTTTGAGGTGAGGACCAGAGTAACAACTAGTGACTGACTCAGCGCGTAGCAGCTCAGCCCTTAAATCGAAGGGAGGACTTCATCCCTGCTTCCTGTGGACACAGGTACTTGCTGTTCATCATTTGCTTTTTTCCCACCTTGCACGTGATTGACACCCACTTACTGTCCATCTTAGCGTCTCTTCGTGCGTTTCCATCCTCTCCTCTGAACGGTTATAAGCCCCTCTGGAGCACGGTGACAGCACGGATACACCCCTTTGTAACTTCGTTAAGTCCGTTACAGAGTGCATTGCACAAAGTGGATGATCACAGATAGTTTGGTGATTAATCTTTTGTAACACTGACAGCGAAAGTGACTTTCAACCTGGGAAAACTGAAAATAGCTACAAATCCCTGTCTTGAATTTCTGAAAAGATAATGGGAATCATCAAGAATTTGATTCTCTCATTGTGTCCCTTTTAATTCCCCCTTTACGTCAAAATAAAGCTGTTTTTTGTTTTGTTTTGTTTTTTTGCCGGTTTGTTGAAGTCAAAGGTTATTGCATCTAAAGAGAATGGAATGTTTTGGGGGCTCCTAGGTTCAATATCGGTAAATAATGTGTCACTGCTGAGTTCTGGGAGAAAATAAATGCTTCAGCTTCAAAAAACTGTCTGTTAAACAGAGAGACAGGTGTGTCATGTTTACAAGGGGTGTGACATTATAAACTCAGCTGAAACAACCCATCCAGATGTGCAGTGATCTGTAGCTATGAACCCAGAGAACCCTGTCACGGGTTTTATGGGTAATTTTTGTTTGTGAGTGTCTAGACACCTTCACTGCCAACTGGAATGGAGCCAGTATCGATAACAACCCACAGATAAAAAACTGTGATCTAATCAACTCCCATCAAACCAGTCAGTGGTGAAATCATGCTTCCCAGAAACCCTTATCGCAGATAACATTTTGGTTGTTAAATTTACGAAGTGCCAAGTTATATAACTTCTTTCTTGAAAAGATCAAGACTGCATTTTCATATACGCATCCACTTACAAACACAGTTCGGCAGTGGAAGCACTAGTAAGGTTATTGACAAACATAAGTTACATAAATTGTATTTAGCGATTTTCAACATTCAGTGAGAAAGTCCACGCAGGGGGGCATGGCCTTGCCGATGACGAAAAACGTCATCCTGAAGAATTAGCAGAGTGTGTTGACAAAAGTGTCAGCGTGAGCGGTTTACCCACTGGCATGTGAGACACACTTTTATGAACCCACAGTTTTGCTAATTTAACATGTTTTCATCTTGCAGCCTTACTATAAATTCTTAATGTAAATTGGAAGGTAAAGGTAGTGTTTATCTTAGAAGAAACTGCCGCTATCCTGTATCACGTATATCACAGGCAAATGTTGCTGCCCTGATTATTTGAGAGGTGGAGAGTGTACTCTCTTTCCTCTGTGGTTCAGACGTTAGTTGTCCCCCAAACAATGAGGAAATGCCCACACTGACTTGAATTCTCTAGATTCGGAGACTTGGGACCACACAGATCATAGATCTCTGTCCCCACCGTGACAAAATTGAGATTCTTAGATCCTTTCTGTTGTCAGCGTCACTGGTTTCAAAGTTCAAGGCACAGGCACGCTCCTCCCCTGACATATGCCTGACCTTACATGGGTGGGTAGTTTGATCATTAGCTGCTTCACAAACCTGCAACTACTTCACCTCCTTTGGATACACACCTAGTAGACACTAGGAGGAGGGAGTGTGATAGGATATTGGATTCTTGTGGAGAGCCCTATTCTTTCTGTTTCAATATGTTAACTTTTGATTTAATAAGTTTTAGAAGCAAAAAGGTGTACAGTATCAATTACCCACTTAATCATTCATCTGAAAGTACTCTCTCAAGGGTCACAAGCTCCCATCTAACACAAATCCAAAAACACTCAATCCAGAGGGTCCTTTTATCTTGCAGAAGCCTTTGGCCCTGATGAATGACCTATACTATCGTCCTCATGCCTCCCTTGGGCATCTCTGTTGCTTCTCTCTCTCCTTTACTAGTTTCTCGTCTTTCCTTTATTTCTTTTTTTTTTAAATAAATTTATTTATTGTATTTATTTATTTTTGGCTACATTGGGTCTTCATTGCTGCACGCAGGCATTCTCTAGCTGCGGCGAGCAGGGGCTACTCTTCGTTGCAGTGCGCAGGCTTCTCACTGCGGTGGCTTCTCTTGTTGCAGAGCGTGGGCTCCAGGTGCACGGGCTTCAGTAGTTGTGGCACGCAGGCTCAGTAGTTGTGGAGCACGGGCTCAGTTGCTCTGCGGCATGTGAGATCTTCCCGGACCAGGGCTCGAGCCCCATGTCCCCTGCACTGGCAGGCAGATCCTTAACCACTGCGCCACCAGGGAAGCCCAGCCTTTATTTCTTTAAATGTGGGAGTTTCCCAAGTTGTATCCTTATTCTTTTTTCTTCCAGGAATTCACTCAGTGATCTCATCCTTCCTCATGCTTCCAATTATGGTTTATGTGCACATGGCTCTCAAATATGTATCTTCCCTCCCTAGCGATTGGAGCACACTCCCATGGTCCATATGTATTTCATATGCTTTATACTTCATTCAACATGTAAAAACCACAGGAGCGTCTGTCTTTAAGTACACATTGCCTTCTCGGTCTCATTTCCCCCTCCTTGTTAATTGCAGCAGCAGCATCGTAGTCATACTGGCATTTCTTGTCTCCTTCCTCATCTTCAAAGGCAGCAATGGCAGGGGACTGAGTTTTCATACGGCCATCCCTCTGATTCTCTCTTCCATAGTTACATTTCCCTTTGACCACAGCCAAGAAAGATTCTTTAACTAACCATGGGATTAGATTGGAACAACTTGAATAATCCAGAGTCATTTCCCCATCTTGAGGTCTTAAAAGTCTCCTCTGCAGTGTCTCTCTTCCCATATAAAGAACCGTATTCACAGGTTCTCGAGATTAGGGGATGGACATTTTTGGGGGGCCATTATTCTGCCTACTGCAGATGATTTGATGCACCTCTGACATTAAGTCTATTTTCAGTTGAATGTATTTCAATATTATTAATAACCGTTCTATATTCCCTTCAGTCATAAGATCTTAGAATGTGAAGAGTCTATAGAAGTCATCTGTGGTAGCCAGAATTCAAAAAGGCCCTCAGGGCTTCCCTGGTGGCGCAGTGGTTGAGAGTCCGCCTGCCGATGCAGGGGACATGGGTTCGTGCCCCGGTCCGGGAAGATCCCACGTGCCGCGGAGCGGCTGGGCCCGTGGGCCATGGCCGCTGAGCCTGCGCGTCTGGAGCCTGTGCTCCGCAACGGGAGAGGCCACAACAGTGAGAGGCCCGCGTACCGCAAAAAAAAAAAAAAGAAGAAAAGAAAGGCCCTCAGTGGGCCACGCCTCATGATGGTCATGCTTTTGCATTGCCCCTCCTAGTTGAATCAGGGTTGACTTTGTGACCAACAGAATAGGATGGAATTGAGGGTGTGGGACTTCTGAGACGAGGTCACAGAGAAAGCATTATGGCTTTTGCCTTGGCCTCATACCCTGTGGAAACTGGACGCCAGGTAGTGAGGACCTTCAAGCAGGCTTATGAAGAGGGTCCAGTAGGAGAAAACTGAGGCTTCCTGCCAAGAACCATCACCAACCAGCCAGTCGTGGGAGTGAGCTGCCTGCGGAAGGAAGTCTACCAGTCCCAACCAAGCCTTCAGACGATCAGCCCTTCCTGACATCTAGTGTGCAATTGAATGGGACCACTTTTCCAAGGTAGACCGTGCCACTGTGTCCACACTGCAGGGCCAAGGAGTCGCAGCTGTTTCTGTGGGGTGTGGACAGATCTCCAGGCCCCTCACAGTGGAAGTCAGAGCTGAAGTTGGAAAGAGAAGGAGAGTTACTTGTAGGCCGGGGACTGGTTCTTCCGGAGCCCCAATATTTAAGTACAGAATTCTGCATTTACGTATTCTAAACGAGAACTGGCCCCGGCCAGTTGTGATGAAAATGTCGTCGTCATGGTAAGTAAATAGAACACATTTTATTTAATAGATTTTTAGATGGATTTATAACCTTCAAATATTTAGACACGTGGTATGTGGGCCTCCACTTGTACTCTCGTGCCTGCCCTGCAGTTGTTACCGGTGGGGCTGGCAGAGGGTGTACATTTGCTCATGCACACAATAAGGAAAGGAATGTGCGGGGTGGTGATATGAGACAAATGGATGATCCAGCATTGCTCCTGATTCTGGATCTTTAGTTCTTTGTGGTTCCTAGGCACATGAGATTAATCTTAGACATGACACCCGGGAAGCATTGATTAGATAATTTCTCGAAGGATCTGAAAATATTTACTGCCTTCTACATAGTACATTCGTCAGTAGTTAAATTTCTGGGTTGGAATTCTTTGTTCAGCTGGATTCTGGGGAGACTAAATCTTTACAGGTTTCAGTTCTTCAGTCTCCTTTGTCTCTAGTTCCCCTTAGTCCAGTGTTTATAGAGGGTGGTCCCAGAACCGGTAGCACCAGCAGCATTTAGGAACCTGTTGGAAAACAAAATCTGAGTACCCTGCCCACCTCCCTCCTAAGACCTACTGAATCAGAAACCGAGGTGGGCAGGAGTGGCAGTCTGTTTAACGAGCCCTCCAGGTGGTTCTGAAGCAGCTACAGTGAACATTTGGAGACTACTGCCTTAGCCTTCATCCACTCTTGGATGGAGTTATCAGAGCAAAAACTGTGCAGCTAAAAGGGTTTTTGGGTCCGCCATATTGGATCAACAGACACCAAACAATGCTATTGAGAAAAAGTGTGCTTTTATAATTAAAACAAAGAGTACTTTTTTTTTCACATATATCTATTCTTTTTCAAATTCTTTTCCCAGTTAGGTCATTACAGAGTATTGAACAGAGTTCCCTGTGCTAGACAGTAGGTCCTTGTTGGTTATCCATTTTAAATGTAGCAGTGTGTACATGTCAATCCCAAACTCCCTCACTATCCCTCCCCCAACTTGGGGACCATAAGTTCGTTGTCTAAGTCTGTGAGTCTAAAACAAATAGTACTTTAAGTTCTCTCTAGAAGAAATGGGTGAGCAAGCTAAATCTCACCTGCTCGGTGCCTTTTGACAATGCTTGCTTGCTTTCGGATTTCCTTATTTTTATATTTAGCAGTAGTTCCAAGTTGTAGTTTTTGATATTGTTTTTGTTTCCAGGCCCAAAGCCCCTGAGAGATGCTTCATCAAGGATAGAAACACCATAAAGTAGAATCAATAAATTAGGTTAAAACTGAACTTCAGGGCTTCCCTGGTGGCGCAGTGGTTGAGAGTCTGCCCGCCGATACAGGGGACACGGGTTCGTGCCCCGGTCTGGGAGGATCCCACATGCCGCGGAGCAGCTGGGCCCGTGAGCCATGGCCGCTGAGCCTGCGTGTCCGGAGCCTGTGCTCCGCAACGGGAGAGGCCACAGCAGTGAGAGGCCCGCGTACCGGGAAAAAACAAAACAAAACAAAACTGAACTTCAGAGCTGGAGGGTAGAAGAGAAAATGCAACTACTTCTCCACATGTAATTTAACTTCCAGAATGAAAAACAAAACTATTTTTGGTTTTCTTGAACAGTTTGATTAAATTCTCTGGTCACAATAACGATGCAGCCCCACTCTGATATTCACCGCGAATTGAATAGTAATGAAAAGGATGTCTTTTTATCTAGTGGCAGGAAAAGAAGATGAAAAATCATTTGTACTCATTTCTGAACTTACACTAGGGTTAATATTTATTAATTAATAATTGATGTTTAACATGATTTTATTTACGTCTACTTAGAGATGCAGTGGATTTTTATATAAAATAGAGAAGAAATCAAGAACGTAATACCATTCTTTACACACACAATCTTCTATTGTTTTCATGTCTTCATTTGTCATAAGTCTCAACTTTACCTTCTTTTCACTAAAAATGTCATTATCATATCAGGAAAATGTGAGGATAAATTTTTGAGGTTTTCTCTTATTTATGATTTTATGTTAGCTTTATAAATATTCCCAGTCTTTGACTTATGTTTAAAATTGAAGAAGAGGGAGACTCAAGAGGGAGGAGATATGCGGATGTATGCATATGTATAGCTGATTCACTTTGTCATAAAGCAGAAACTAACACACCATGGTAAAGCAATTATACTCCGATAAAGATGTTTTGAAAAAAAAATTGGAGAAGGCTGACAGCAATTTGACTTATAGGATCTTTAAATGGCAAGAGTAGTTAGCTAAGTATGTAAATAATTTTATAACTATCTTCTTATTTCTTATGAATTTTGAAATAGGATCTAGCAATCATAAGTTACTACATTTATTCTCAATCCTGTGTTAAAAGCCAGGAAGTCTGGGATTTCCTGTACTGGAATAGAATAAACACATTTTCCTGTCGAAATTTTACCTTAAGCCCTAACATTACTCATCCCCTCCCCTTTGATGGTATATGTTATATTGATGATTTACCACAAGTCCTAGCTGTCTTTTACCTCAGTTGTAGAAGATAAATTTTGTGATTCTGGGAAAGTCTCTTTCTTATCTTAATTCATCTTTCCAAATGATGCCACCAGTTATTTTTAATATAAGTGCTACCATGTGTTCCCCCACTCCCCCTTTCCTCCTTCTGAGGGGGATTGAATACTCAGTGCTTCAGGGGCAAAGCTGAGCTGCCGTGGGAAAACTCTTACAGCCTGGTTGTTGTTAGTTTCCTGGCTTTCTTCATCCACTTTTCAATATGAACATTGTGGCCAGTGACATTGCTTATTCACGTGGTACCGGTGAATGGGAAATAAAGCTGGTTCTGATCTGTTGTAACCTGTTAAATCTACTTGTGGGAATTGCTAGCCTCTGAAATCACCTCCATTGTTAACCATTAGCACCTTTTTTCTAAAGACTTCCATATTCTATGAGTAGAGTGTGGCTTGCCCTTGTAGGCTTGTTATAATTATTCTTACTCATTTCTTGGTACTATGTTTTGTCCCTACAAATGTACTATAAACGCTTCAAGATCAAGCTTTATTTCATTTGCATGTCTACCTGCACCTAATAGTTTTCTATTCTTAATGGAAATTAAATAAATTATTTTAAAATAGCTAACATTGCAGCTCACTTGGGTAATGTCAGTTTGATTGTGCACCAGTGCTACAAGGCATACAGGATGAATATGTTAAAAGGGAAAGTTTTTCACGGCATCTCATCTACTTCCATAGTTATGTCTTAATAGGTGGACCTTGATTTTTCTCATTTTATATAAAGGACTTGTAGTAGAATTCTTAAGCTCAAACTTTCGTATTAAAAATACAGGTTTCCTATGAGCTCCCATCAGAGGAAGGAAGTAGCAAGCAAATGGCTCTTGCATGTTTCATAGAAAAGAAAGAGAAAAATCTGTAGGTTGAGAAAACTCTGAGGAAGGATAACGTGATGGCTAGGTGGAATGCATATATCAAAAATTTGGCATCAGGGGCTTCCCTGGTGGTGCAGTGGTTGAGAGTCCGCCTGCCGATCCAGGGGACGCGGGTTCGTGCCCCGGTCCGGGAAGATCCCACATGCCGCGGAGCGCCTGGGCCGGTGAGCCATGGCCACTGAGCCTGCGCGTCCGGAGCCTGTGCTCCGCAACGGGAGAGGCCACAACAGTGAGGACCGCGTACCGCAAAAAAAAAAAAAAAGGAAAGATGAGTGAATATAGCTTCATTGGATGGAATCTTGGGTTTTAGACTTGCAGTTGTTTAAAACCCATGCAAATCAGACCATGACCAGTGTTAAAAACCTGACCAATACAAACTGACTACATTCTATTGACCATAACAACACAGTGTAGCCGTATCTTTCATTTAATCCAAATATTGTTCAAACATGCTACAAATATTTACTATTTGCTTATCATGTGCAAAGTCTTTCTAGGAACTATGGTTACAAGCATGAGTTAAGAAAATAAATTTAATTCCGTACCCCAAAACAGCTTATAGTCTAGTAGAGAGAGAAAAAACAAACAAACATATGGATAAATAAATAGGAAGTCACTTATGCTTTCTCTACACTGAGAGTCTGATACTATAAACAGTCACTGGGGTGCGCTTGGCTAAGTTTTTAAATTCTAAATGCATGCTTGAATGTGGAATTTAATTAATGTGTCAGGAACAATGGTAACAGAAACTGGTAAGATGAAGAAGTGTTAGTCACACATATTGAGTTACAGGTTTCATGGACTTGCTTTTGCTAGATACAAAATAATTAGCTAACCTACATTGAGAAGGTCAGGTATTTTGTAATGTCTCATAAATACAGAGGATATACCTATAATTATAAAATATGCTGTAATTTTGTACCTACAAGGTTAATTTTGTATTATGAAAGTAAACTGAGGCCTTGTACATCTCAACCTTGTATGGTTTAACGTGCGATCAGTGAGTCATATCTCTAGCTTGGTCTTCAGCTAATCCCCAGGAGATATTGAAGAGGGATGTTGGATGTATGTTGATGTGCTATCTGGACCACTGAAGGTATCCTCCAGTGTGTAAGGGCCATGAATGAGTTATAAAACCAAAATGAAAGCTCTGTAATTTGTATATCAAAACGCCCTTTGTGAAACTCCAGACACCTATAGGTAATTAATCCTCACCTCTCCTTCTGGGATAGGATGGTGGTGTGTACTTTTACTGCATTTTACGGGTGGGATAAATAACTAACCTCAGGTTGGTTGCAGAGTAGGGAATAAAACAGAGCTCTTTTTATGTCTTATCCTGTAATTTAGCAATGCTGCTGCTTCCCGTAAAGAAGCCATTATATTCTTTCTTACAAGAATCTCAGGTTATTTCTTGTTTTGATATCTTCTCAGATTTGAGACTGGACCGCTTCTTCCATAGCATATAATGTTGGTCACGCAGTAGGTATTTACAGTATTATAGTATTTACGGTATTCTAGTATTTACGGTATTGGGCATTTATTTTTAAGTTTCTAAGATTTTTATTTTATAAAAGTAGCTGATGCTGAATGTAAGGATTATGAGTGTTGATTCACAAGATTCATGAGTCTTCTCTGACTGCTGGCACACTGAATACTGACTTTTGCTTTGATAGGCCTATGCCTTTCTAATACATTTTCCCTCTTGGAACAACGAAGCTGCGGTTTTTTTTGTTTGTTTTTTTTTTTTGCGGTACGCGGGCTCCTCACTGTTGTGGCCTCTCCCATTGTGGAGCACAGGCTCTGGACGTGCAGGCTCAGCGGCCGTGTCTCACGGGCCCAGCCGCTCCGCGGCATGTGGGATCCTCCCAGACCGGGGCACGAATCCGCGTCCCCTGCATCGGCAGGCGGACTCTCAACAACTGCGCCACCAGGGAAGCCCAAAGCTGAGGTTTTTTGACTTTTACAAATGAGAGGTGCTGTAGACTATGCAAAACTGGTTTTCATCTCCTCTGAGAAACTTATTATGTAAATATAGATTATTATGTTCATAAATAATAATTTATGTTCTGAGGCATAATGCCAGAGCTAAAGTCATTTGGGTAGGCAAACATTTGTTAGCTGCATGGAGGTTTCATCAAATGCAGTCTCCATTCAGAGATAATAGATACTTAAATGGATTTTTCTTTTTCATGAGTGCACCTCAAGGTTTAGAAGCAAACTCATTGTTAAAAATATCAGACAATAATAGCAATAATTTTTCTAAACTCTTTATGGCCTGCCAAATGTGTAGCATGAATACAGGTAGAAAATCACAATCCTTTGGGAAATTGAATTTGATTCTCTTAAATTTATGCTTTCATTTAAGATAGAAACCCAAGCACGAACTCTTCAGACTTGCCGGTCTTGGGTTTTCATTAGACACAAGATATTTTAGTTTTGAATGTAGTTTTTATATTCTTTACTTTTAGGGAAAAGAAGGTTGCCTGTCCTTTTCTTGTAAGAGAGAATTATCAAAATCCAGAGATAAGACTAAAATAGCAATCAGTAATTCTCATAACTGGGAGATATTTGTGATGCCTTATTAATCTCTCTTAATAAATAAGAAGTTTATAAGTTCTGTGAATGAGCTATACCTGAAGGAACTAGGTGGGGATGGTCATTACTGAAAAGCTGGAATTAAAGGGGAATGCAGTGACTGTCATATATTTGAACAATTATTACATGGAATAGGACATAGTCTTGTTTAGTGTCATCCCAGAAGGTAGAAAGGGAAGTTTTAGGTGCAAGTTACAGGGAAGTAAATTTTAATTCATTGTAAGGAAGGGGTTCCTAGTAATGTCCCTACACAGAGAAAATATTTCTTTTACAGAAAGGATTCCCGAGTCCTGCTGGGAACTTGAACCCCACCGTCCTTAAGGGCCTCTCAACTCTAGAATTTTGGCAGTTCCATCTGAATCTCTGTCCTTTACTGCAAAATCCTACCTACCAAATTTGAGTAGTTCCCAAATGGATGTCTTCCTCCATTTTTCCAAGTTTGTTGATTAGAATGCCATTTCTTTCCATCTCCAAGTATCAAAATGTTCAAGTCACTTTTCTCTTTCATGTCTATCTCTCCCAAAATCTCTGATAACTTATCTGTCACTAAATCCTACAGATCTTTATTTCTCAGTGTCATTCTCAGTCATTGTGTTATGTATTCTATTCTCCATAAACTAATCAAGACCCTCACTATTGTAGACCTGTACTGCCACAACAATCTCGTAACAAGTGTCCCTAATATTTGCATATTCATTCCTTAATCAGTAATTTTCTCGTACCACCACTTTTATTCTGTCACTCTTCTTAAGAGTATAGTACTTCCTTAGCCCTTTTAGGGTTGTTCAGATCATCTCATTCCAGTATTTAAAGTCTTTCTTAACATGGCCCCACCTTATCAATGTTTTCTCTTACTGCTGTCAATATCTGTCAACTTCTTCTCTTCAACTTTCCTCAACCCAACACGGTAAACAGGCTATAGGTACAATCGCAGATAAAATCCTATATTCTTTTATGTTCCTCTAAGAACATTTCTTAGACTCAACTTATCCCACAATGACCTCTTTTTATTTTGAAGTTTACTTAAAACCTACCATGTGATCTATTTAAAAAGACTCTCCACTCTTAAAAATAGTTGTCTGCTAGTTTTGTTTAGATGTATATGTGAAAGTTTTAAATATAACCTCACTAACTAGTTTTAAAGTGCTGACTCTATATCTCATTTTATAGTACAGTCTGCCAAGCGGCCGTGGACATTTACTGAATACACATTAAATTCCTATCAGAGGAGAGAATCAAGAATCATAAGTAGTGGTGTGACTGAACTGGGCTTGGGTCCGCTCTCCCAACATGAGATGCAGCAAAGGCAATCTAGTGACACCGGGTTGTGGTGAAGGAAAGTGTATCTTCAGGGCACCAAACAAGGAAAACGGGTAGTTAATGCTAAAAAGACCTGAACTCCCCCATGGCTTTGAGGGAAGGGCTTTTAAAAGCAACATGAGGGGTGAGGGTTGCAGGGTGCATGATGAGCTTGTGGATACTCCTCTCATTGGTGGGGAGGTAACAGGGTGGTGTTTTGGAAATCGTAATCCTCAGTCTTCTGGTTCCAACCAGTCTGGGGTCTTTGTGTTTATGGTCAGCAATTCTGTCTGGTAGAGTCCTGGCTTCTGTAAAACACCTCAGGGATGTGTGTTAGATTGTTATCTATATCTCTTGAAGAACTAGGGGTCTTGTGACTGTTTTATGGCTAAACTATTGTTTAAGCTATGATTACTTTTTATTTCACTGCTTTTCTTTGTTTCTGCGTTCCCTCACTTCTGTAGTTAATAACCGGTTGAGTCTGCTCTTTGGAACTCAGGGAAGGCCTACGAGACTAAAGTCCTTTTTCTATAAACAAGAAAAAGGGGAAATGAAGGGGTCTACCACTGGGAAGAACCTGCGGGGTCCTGCTTGGTTACAGTGGATGATAAATGGAGAAAAGAATCAACGGGGCTGCCCCGGGAAAACCATCTAAGCCCTCTATGGGCAGATGTGCTTAGAGTTACACATGTCTTAGCGGTGGAAGCAATCACAAGTGGCAATAGCGTCAGCCTACTGATTTCAACCACATCTTTTCTCTTGGTCCGTTTTGATGAGTACTGTGCTATGGCCTATTAGCCCCCATTGTGGGTTAAATAAGATAGCTCACTGCACATAATTCTCATTTTGTGGTAAGAGCTTTAGGCTATATTATCTGAAATACTGTGGAGCACATCGTCTTGACTTTGATTTTTCACAGTGTAGTTCAAGATGAACAGAGATTTTAGTGAATTTGATTCATATCGTCAGTTCATTTATGAGCAGCTGTAATGATGGAACCATAAACTTTTCACCCCAGGTGGCACTAATGAACTCCTTTTGTGCACTCCCTCAGCAATGAGAGTGGTATTCAAATTAAAATGGATTCCAGTTCTTTATTTCTAGAGGTGCAAAGACTTACAGTCGCAGGTGGGAGATCTTGTCCTTGTTAGTGATTGACATATCCTTGAAGACAGAAATGCCATTCCCCTAAAATCCCCAGAATTTTTATTTTAGTTTTATTCTCACCTCAAGCCTAATTTACTATAGATATATAGAATCGTTTAGGTATATTCTTTCTTCTGAAGTATAGACAAATAGAAAATGTAAATATGATTTATATATAAACTTTTAATTTTTAATGTCTTAGCCTTCAAAGATTCTATCACGGAAATAGGGAGCCCAGATATGACTGGCTATACAGCATGAACTAATTAGCTATTCACCAACGTAATACCAATGACGCTGATATCACGGATCATATAATTGAGAGCCTATGGTGGAGGTAGACATTAATAGTTACATAGAGAAGACTATCGAATTATAGATAAAATAAGTGCTATAACCAAAATGTGCATTTTGCTAGGAGCCCACATAACAGGGAGACCCGATCAGTCTGGGAGTGACAAGGGGTAGGGAGAGGCACAGGGTTAGGGATGCTTCTCCAAAGAGGTGACATCCAAAGTGTGATCTGAAGTGAATAGAAGAGACGACTTAGCTAAGTGAAGATTAGGGACTGAGTGGGGATGAGGCTTTCGGGCAAAGCAAACATGCTTGATGGCAGGAATTTACTTAGTACTTTGGCGAAGCCAAAAAGTGATCATTGTGCCTTGAGAACGCAAAGAATACCGAGAAAGGAGATTGGGTGGAAAAGTAATTAGGGGTCATATCATGAAAGGCCCTGCCAGTGAAAGGAGGGAGTTTGAATTTTATTCTAAAAGAATGGAAGGCCCTCCTCGTAGGGGATGATAGATTTTAAAGACCCCTCTAATAGAAAAGGGGAAGATGAGAAGCAGGAGACCAGTTAGAGCTTCAGCAGGAGCTCTAGACAGAGATGACGGTAGCTTGGGTCGAAACTGGGGCAGGGGAAATGGAGAGAAGGGGGTGGATTCAAGATATCAAGGAAGAAGGTGATGACTGCTGTGAAGCCAGGGGCAAGAGACAAGGAGCTGTCCTTCAAGATTTAGGAGACACACAGCTAGGTAGACTGTGCTGCCTTTTCCTCAAAGGGAAATGGTGGAAGGACAGCACATTTCGAGTTTAGTTTGGGCTGTGGTAGTTTTAGTCGCCCGAAGCAGACATGGCAGGAAGCACTTGGATACTCAATGTAGAGCTGAGAGAATACGTCTGAATGGGACACAGAAATTGAGCCACTTTTGTTCTTCTGTTTCCTTAATTGAGATCAGTGCAACATGTCTTTGCATACCCCAAACTCCCCCCATCTAAATCCATCTCTAGAAACAATGATCAATAATATAGATTTATTAACAAGGTTTCGTGAGAGACAATAGAGAGCATATCATACATCACATAGCAAACTTCTCACATAGTTCCTTTTGAAATATGGCAGCTCATTGCCAAAGGCTGTTTCTCAGCAATGGCTGCCTTATCTCTTCACCCTCTTTTTCTGTAACACTTTCTATGATCACTGCCCTCCCTGCCCCCGCCAGTCTTCCTCAACAGATCCTTTATTTCTGTGTGTAAGAGTGGCTTTCCCTACCTTCTGTCATTCATCAGGTCACCTGTCAGTCTTCTCTGTGAAACAAAGATCTATTTCAGACCTGCCGAAGAGGGTGAGAGTGGGAGGGGGAAGGAAGATTGTAGATAATAAACTTTTTTCCTAAAAAATAAACACTTTACAATCATAGTCATGATAATTTAAGCCAAAGAGTTGAATCCTAGCATTGCAAAATTCAATACTGGAGGAAGAGATACTAAAGGAGAGATGGTCTAGTAACCTGAGGGGCAGGAGGAAAACCAAGAGACTAAAGTGTTCATAAACTAGGAGAACAGAAGTCTACCAAGAACATAACGGTCCATTCATCAAATATGTTGAGAGGTCGTCTGCATATTTAAAAACCATGAAAGATTAAATTTTTCTTGAAAATAATCTGCTGGATGTACTTTCAGCAGATGGGAAAAGTGGCAGAACTTCATTTGAACTCCAAGTTTCACCATGAATTTCTTTTGCCTAAACATGGCAACGACATTTGCACTATTTTATCTTTCCTCTGCAGACTAGGGGTTGCTCATCTGAATAGGTGATCCCAGTTCCGCATTTCCTAGTAATCCTGAGAGGAAGGGAAGTAGCTGGACCGAACAGTGGTCTTGCCCAAGCATGTTTACACACACATGCTGGCCCATCCGATACCAGGGCCGTGCCACGAATCCAAGGCTGCCCAGGTGAGGAGTCCAGCGGGCCGGACAGACGTTCCTTCTTTCTGTGCTCTTGGACCAGAGCGAATAAGTGGGTTTGGGTCTCATGCGTGAAAAAATAAGATGATCAAAGGTGATGGTGACAGAGACAGTTGGGTCATCAAGCAGGTGCCTAAAGGGACATTGCAGCAGGTACTCGGGGCTTTCGGTGCACAACTGTGAACATAGCCAACGAGGCATAGAGAAAACCCACACCGGCCTGGAAATCCGGATGGTACCAGGAGTGCCGTGGGCATGTGGTACAGCAGCGGCCGGCCCTGTGGCCCAGTCACAGGACGGATGGCTGTGGCTTTTTACCCCACCAAAGACTTAAATTCTGTGACATTGCCTTCGGTAGAAAACAGTCTGTGTACTGCAGTTAAGAGAGGTGGGCTTAGTCTCTCCTGAAGCCTATTTTATGAGGTGACCAATCTTTCCCCTCTTCTCTGTATGCACTTGAACTCCTCAGAGATAGTAAAATATTTTAGTTGTACTTGTTGCCTAAAAAAGATTAATTGAAATGTGGACCAATAGCAAGACAGTGGCTGAATAGAAAAACAGATAAATTATGTAGGTCTTTAGTGAACGGCAAGAGAATCCATGTCTTGATAGGAAACACAGGATTCTAAAGAAATGGTTTTGAATGGAAAGGCCAAGCAAGTTTGATACAACTTCCTCTTTTAGGCTTTGGAAAGGGGAGAAATAGGCAATTAATTATACCTTGTATTAAAATGAGAATTTGTCATGCTGTTTTGGTTTGCTTTCCTTAAGCGATGAATTCAGTTTTCTGGCGTCACTCACCTGGCTCTCCCAGCGTTTTTCTTGCTTCTCACCCTCAATTATTCAGGGGGAGACTACTGATGGATAGAGTTATATCCTTTATCTTGGTATCTCTTCAAGAATGCAATAGATTGTCTTTTGCCTTTCTCATTCCACCTCTGAATCTTATCATTGAGAATTTATGGCCATTGGCACAGAGGAAAGAATAAAACCCAAAGGGCCCGGCATGATGGCTTGGGGCGGGCTCAGGAAGAGGGATGTACCCCTGAGAGTTTGACCTTGCGCCACAATTTGGACCAACTTGAATCCAGTTCTTAGAAAAAACTAGCGTCAATAAAATATAATCCACATTCACCCTCAAAGAGCTGCTAACAGTCTTCCTTCCAGTCCAGTCAAGGCAGCTAGTACTTGCTTTGCTACCCCTTATGAGCTTGGTAGAATGAGTAAACATCTTAACTCCTTTACTGCTGCGTTGTTTAAATTCATGGCCAGTTCACGACTGTTTCCTCTTAGCTCGCTGCCGGTCTCCTTGGGATTCAGAATAGCAATTGGAGGCTTATGAGGGTGAGGCTGGTCAGTGTAATTTTTCAGACGCTTCTGGGCTTTCTTCAGATCTTATTTGGTTTTTCTCAGATAGGACCAAAGAAAGGCGTGAGCTATTCTGCTGTTTGGGTGAAACAAAATAAAACAAGGAGGAAAACGGAGAAGAATGAAAACATACGTGTGGTTGTAGTCTGTCCTTTCACTGCTGTTGATTTGCCCTTTCAAAGAAAGGTTGTGTAAATGAAGTCTCTTTCTACCCATGACGTTATGATGGGTCGCCACGGGCTGTGCATCGTGCTTTATCATGATAAAGAAACAGGTCGGTTTTGAAATGAAAGCATTTGATGATTTATCAGGCATTTGACAGTTGATCGACCCCACTGTGAGAGGACAGTAATAGCCTTGCTTTGCTGCAGCTGTTTAAAGGATGTGAAGTGTGCATCATGGCACTGAAGTAGTTGACGGTAAATCAGATTTGATTTCCCCTCTGAGAGCACAAAATGAAGCTTGTCGTTATCAGGAAGAGAAATGAAATCTTTAACTATTTCTCAGTGTTTTGTCATCTCTGCCTGTCGCAGTGATTTAACATAAAATGTCCCCAAAGTAGGAAGTGCATGTATTATTTCATTTCATTTCAAAAGATAAACTTCACAGTGTTCCCCTATAAATTACTTGAAAAGCCCCCAGTACGCAATTGTGGAGGTAGCTTAAGATCAATGGCATTTTAAAGTAAAATATTATTAGTCAAGAATGTGCTTCGTGTTTTGTCCCCTGCCGATAGCCCACAGTCCCTGAACACAGTGATATCTTAGCGTTTATACAAAAATAGCAGAAGGGCGGAGAGAGAAGCCGTTTATAAGTGAGTTAACTGTGTTGCCAAAACAGTTTGTTTAAACTTTTAACTGCATATTTCTTACGTGACCTCTGGTTACCTATTTTCATGTTTTAAACCCCTGTTTGCTTTTTTATCTTTTCTCCCTTTCTATGTAGCTAATGATAAGACTTTGAAAACATTTGCAAAATTTCTATTACCCCCAAGATTTAAGATACCATTTTAAAGAAAGAAACTCTTTTTTAAAATTAATATATATATATGAATAATGCTCTTGAAAAAAATTAAAATATCGATAATAACAAAAATTCTGTGACCCAGAGACAACCACTGTTAACACTCTTGTGTGTCCCTGAGGACTTCGTTCATATTTTTAATTTAACATTGGATTATTCATTCTCAATAGCAGAGTATTGAAGAACGAAGCCTGGCGAATTTCTGTTCTTTGGTCTCAGGGTTCAAAATTGAATATTCAAAAGAGTTTATTTGCAAGTTCTCTCCAGTATTTTATGGCAGAAGGGATATCCATTTTCCTTCCATTTCCACTTAAAAAAAAAAAAAGAAGAAGAAGAAGAAGGATAAACTGCAAAGCCCAGCATAAAGTATTTGGGTTCTGTCTGAAGAAAAATTTCTTGGAATTTTAACCAGCTACAGGAACAAATGTCATATTGATCTTGAATACACCGCCACTTGCAGAAGAATGCCAGGCAACATGGAGTCTCTCTGTTGACTAGCTGAATGACTTGACTAGATGACAAGCAACTAAAGGTTCTCCTAAATCCCTACTTAGTGCAGTACTAGGTTAAAGCAACCCAAGACAATGTTGTAGATCAAGAATCAAAGAATTGTAGGTAACAGAATAGTAAATTCTGAGAAAAGGTAAAATGAATGCTTTGTTTCTGCCCCGTATTACTCTAACTCTCATATATTCTGTTTGGATAGAAGCAGATGTTGGAATCCCTGTAGAAAATTTCTGAGCTCAGGTTACAGAGACATTCCAGAGCATCACATGGCATATCATTTCCACCCTCATAATAATCTAGTAAATTAGGTACCGTTATGATATTCATGTTACAGATTTAGTAACACAGTGAGATTTGTTTGGTTGATATTTAGTAAGCACTGACTGTGTGCCAGGCATTGTGCTGTCAGTACTTACTAGAATTCAGCAGTGAATCCATAGACAAAATCCCAGCCCTCCCGGAGTTCTAATCCTAGATTCTAATGGGGGAGAAAGACAATAAACAAGATGAATAAATACGTGACAGTCAGGGCTTCCCTGGTGGCGCAGTGGTTGAGAGTCCGCCTGCCGATGTGGGGGACACAGGTTCGTGCCCAGGTCCGGGAAGATCCCACATGCCGCGGAGCGGCTGGGCCCGTGAGCCATGGCCGCTGAGCCTGCGCATCCGGAGCCTGTGCTCCGCAACGGGAAAGGCCACAACAGTGAGAGGCCCGTGTACCGCAAAAACAAAACAAAACAAAACAAAAAAATACATGAGAGTCAATGTAAGAAGGTGGTATTATGGTGGAAAATAAAGAGGGAAGGGAGGTAGTGTTCAGCTACAAGATTTGATTGGATTCCAACCTAGGAGTTCTTTTCTTTAAACTTTTTATTTTATATTGGAGTACAGTTGATTAAACCTAGGAGTTCTGTCTTCAAACCTTGTGTTACTTTGGTGACAGTAAGATACGAAGAGCATGAGCTTATTGCCTGATGAGATTTCTTGAGACGTATTCATGAGAAAGGATAATTTCTGTGGTTTGTTAATTATTCTCCAAGTAAGCAATAAAGACCGAACAATCGTAATGGAGAGAAGAAGAAAAGTCGGAGTATCATCGCCGCTAAGGAATTAAGAGTTTTAATTTTCAGGCAAATAAAAGCACTGTTATTTGTCCCCTGTTGAAAGGCAAGAGCTGCAATCAGCTGGCATTGGCTTCTTGTTTACTTCTAGAAGTGTGTCAGCAAGCCTGTGGAGTACTCAAAACACTCCGAAACCAGCAGATGTTTTAGATGTATTTATGTTGTCAAAATGTCAAAATGTGTTATTTTTCGTCTTTTGAATGCACATCCCCACCTTCTGCACTCTGCCCTAGTTTTTCTCCCAACTCCGACCTTCCCTTCTAATTTAGCCAAGCTCAGAAGAGATTTCCTTCTAGAGAACGTGATTAATGTTGAGTGCATTGAACACTTAATGATAACAGTGAAATCATTTAATTCTTTATCTATAAAAGTTGATACAATTTTAAGAAAAAAGCATAATAGAAATATTCTGGTGAAGAAGGAATCGTATAATACGAATCAGAAGGATCAGAAGATGAACCTCTCTGAAGTGATTTGTCTCTAAGTGTTTCAGTCAGAGTTCAACCGGAGAAGCAGAATCAGTAGGGTAGATGGGTGGATGGGTGGAAGAGTGGATGGGTGGGTAGGTAGATAGATAGAAATGTAGATAGACAGGTAGGTGGATAGATAGATGGATGGACGGACAGATGGACGATGGATATGGGAGGGAGGGAGGGAGGCAGGAAGGGAGCCAGGGATATTTATTACAAGGAATGGCCTTACTTGACTGTGGGGGGTGTCTAAGCGAGTCCACAGTCCATCAGGCAGTTCACCAGGAAGGGAAGATCACGGGCAGAGGCTTGAACATTCAGGCATGGGTTGCAGTTGTCCACAGGCAGAGTCTTTTCTCTTTTAGTGAAACTTCATCCCTGCTTTTAAATTCTTCCAACTGATTCATTCAAGCCCATCCAGCCTACCCAGGACAATCTGCCTTACTTAAAGTCATCTGATTAGGGACTTCAAGTACATCTGCATGGTTCCTTCATAGCGACACCTAGAAAGATGTTTCACTGAATAACTGGAGACTACAGCCTAGCTACAATGACACATGAAAAAAAACAACAACAGGCAATTTATCTTCTGTAATTCTGTAAGTTTGTTTTCTGGGAATCTTTACTGGGATATGTATAGCAAACTCCTGAAATCTTTTAAAACTGTTTTTTTTAAACATCTTTATTGCAGTATAATTGCTGTACAATGGTATGTTAGTTTCTGCTATGTAACAAAGTGAATCAGCTATACATATACATATATCCCCCTATCTGCTCCCTCTTGTGTCTCCCTCCCACCCTCCCTATGCCACCCCTCTAGGTGGTCACAAAGCACCGAGCTGATCTCCCTGTGCTATGCGGCTGCTTCCCACTAGCTATCTATTTTACATTTGGTAGTGTATATAAGTCCATGCCACTCTCTCCCTTTGTCCCAGCTTACCCTTCCCACTCCCCATGTCCTCAAGTCCATTCTCTACGTCTGCATCTTTATTCTTGTCCTGCACCTAGGTTCTTCAGAACCATTTTTTTTTTAGATTCCATATACATGTGTTAGCATATGGTATTTGTTTTTCTCTTCCTGACTTACTTCACTCTGTATGACAGACTCTAGGTCCATCCACCTCACTGCAAATAACTCAATTTCGTTCCTTTTTATGGCTGAGTAATATTCCATTGCATATATGTGCCACATCTTCTTTATCCATTCATCTGTCAATGGACACTTAGGTTGCTTCCATGTCCTGGTTATTGTAAATAGAACTGCAGTGAACATTGTGGTACATGACTCTTTTTGAATTATGGTTTTCTCAGGGTATATGCCCAGTAGTGGGATTGCTGGGTCATATGGTAGTTCTATTGTTAGTTTTTTAAGGAACCTCCATACTGTTCTCCATAGTGGCTGTATCAATTTACATTCCCACCAACAGTGCAAGAGGGTTCCCTTTTCTCCACACCGTCTCCAGCACTGTAGTTTTGATTTGTATTTCTCTAATGATTAGTGATGTAACTTTAGAAAAAAACTTGCTTCAATGTGAAAAGTATGCTTTTGTGTTTTCAGCTGCCTATATGTGTCAAGACCAGAAGAAATTTATTTTCAAATGTGATGATAAATCAGTCAATGCAATGTCTCTAATTGATAGATTCAGAACACTAGTGTCTTTGGGACTCATTTCTTATTAAAACAAAGCAAAACCGAAAACGATTATCTGTTAGTTGCCTGAGTGTTTGTTGCCCACTGAACAGCAAATGATGCATTCCTACCCTCTCCCTTGAATTCATCTATTTTGGGGGGGTTGGGGGGTATATGGCTATTGTGTGTAGCCCCAGTAGTGAATCATGATCAGTTAGAACCAGTCATGGAGATCTTTTTGCTAGCAGTTGGTCCAGGGCTTTGTATATGGCCCATTTGGGGCCAAGAAGATGTAAGTTGGAAATCTAATAATCCTAAATATCAACTAAATATCCATGAGTTCATACTGACATAAATAAATGATTGAATAAATAAGTAGATGGGAAGAATAGACAAATTTCTCCTGTAGAAGAATTCCAAATAATTTATGTGACTCCCTTATGTTTAAGGAAGTAGAGCGTAATTCCCTCTCCTCAAGTATGAACTGTGTGCATTGTGCCTTCCTTTCAAAGAGTAGACTGTTGGGGGCGGGGAGGGAAGAATAATTTTTCAGGGAAAAATCAGTACTAGTTTTGCTGCTGTAACAAAGTACTACAAACTTAGCGGTGTTAGACAATAAAACTTGATTGTCTCACAGTCTGTGGGTTAGAAGTGTAACACTGGGCTAAAATCAAGGTGTGGTCAGGCATGGGACCAGGGCTACGTTCCTCTCTGGAGGCTCGAGAGGAGAATCCGACTCCTTGCCTTTTCTGGCTTCCAGAGGTTGCCCGTATTTCTTGGCTTATGACCCCTTCCTCTGTCTTCAAAGCCAGCAAAGGCCTGTCCAGTTCTTCTCACATCATATCATCCTGAGCTGCTTCCTTCATTCCATCTTTCTCTGACTCTCTCTTCTGCCTTTCACAGTGGGCCCACCCAGGTAATTCAGGACAACCTCCCTATCGTAAGGTCTGCTGCTTAGAAAACTTATTTCTATCGGGCAACCTTAATTCTCCTTTGTTATGCAACCTAAGATAATCACAGTCTAGGGTATAGGACAGAGACGTATCTCGGGGTAAGCATCTGACAAATCCTACCTCAGCCAGCTGACCCAGGATCACATCAACAATGACAAGTCAGGTTGATAGCATATGTGTGGACTTGATATGTGGTAAGAGTGTTACTTTACCCTCCCCCAAACCCATAACCCCAGTCTAATCATGAGAAAAACATCAGGCAAATCCCAACTGAGGGACATTCTGTAAAATACCGGAACAGTTCTCTTCAAAATTATCAGAGGTCATTGGTAAGAATGTAGACAGCTTGTAGAACCTGGACCAGGTAAGGAAACAACGCTGTCCCCTAGAGCCTCCAGAAAGGAACAAGCCCTCCTGACACCTTGATTTTAGGCCAGTGAGACCTGGATTGGATGTATGACCTACAGAACTGGAAGAGAATCAATTTATATTGTTTTAAGCCACTAAGTTTGCGGTAATATTTTATTGCAACAATAGAAAACTAATAGAGTCTGAGAAACTAAACTGTCACAGCCAAAAGGAGCCTAAGGGGGCTTGATAACTAAGTGTAATGTGATGTCCTGGACGGATCCAGGAACAGAAAAAAGGACATTAAGTAAAACCAAGGAAATCTGAATACCGTATGTACTTTAGTTAACAGTGTATCAATATTAGTCCAATAATTGTGACAAAGGTACCATATTGACGTGCCATAT
Organism: Stenella coeruleoalba; assembly: GCF_951394435.1. Taxonomy (NCBI): domain Eukaryota; kingdom Metazoa; phylum Chordata; class Mammalia; order Artiodactyla; family Delphinidae; genus Stenella; species Stenella coeruleoalba. The sequence goes on from NC_137149.1 coordinate 5,529,030, forward strand.
TATTAATATTAATAATAAAAGGAGTGGTGTGGGGTACATGGGAACTCTCTACTGTCCTTGCAGTTTTTCTGTGAATTTAAATCTATTCTAAAATAAAATGTTTATTTGACAGAAAAGAAGATAGGAAGTAAGTATCAGTATAATATCGTGCTTCAGTGCTTGTAGGTGGAAATGTCCAAATGGATTCTCTAGGTAACTGCTTCTTACTTACTTTGTGTAGGGGTTCAGTAAAGGATATAGAAATGAATCAGTAAGGACCCTGTTCTCTAGGAATTCCGGTTTTACTTGGGAAGGCATGTTTATGAGTTGCTGTAATCCTGGGGAAAAGCAGTAAGTACATACAAGCCACAGGGCTGAAGTTGAAAGGATGTTTGGGTAAGAAAAAAATTTACTCTCACTGGGGGTGGGTGAGGTCACAGTGGACCTTGTGTAGGGGGGGTAGCGTTTGCCTTCTGCCTTGAAGAGAACCAAGGTTTGAGTATACACCCTGGAAGAGAAAGGAGAGGGCTGAAAATCCAAAAGTATTAGAACAAAGGTCTAGCAAAAGAGAGTGTTAGCAGGAAGTCTGTAGAATGTAAGTGCCTCAAAGACTGGAATTATGTCTATCTTGTCCATCATTGTATCCTCATTGCTTCCAACAAAACACACAACAGTGGTTCCACGAATATCTGTTGATTAAATGGAAGGAAAATAGTTGGGGAGTAAGTTGTAGCGAACTTGCATGCCAAATTAGTGAGTTTAGCCACTTAAAGTTTTTGAGGAGAACATGATTTGAGCTGTACTGTAGAAAGATTAATTTGGCAAAAAAAGAAAAAATACAATTTAGGCTGCAAAAATGCAGATTAGATAGAAAAGGAGAGGAGGGAAAATATTAAACTTGTACAGGCAAGAAATTACAATAATATTAATCTTATTTATTTGCTAACACTATCACTAGTCTCTATTAAAACTTAATTTGATTTTTATTTATATCAAATTAACCCATATTTTAAAAAGTCAGAAAATTATAATGAAAAATAACAGACTCTTGCTCAAGTCAAACCACCCCAGGTCTCTGTATCAGAGGTAACAACTTTCACCTCTTTTACCTGTTTCTTCTAATAGCTACCTCCTTATTTCTAAATTTCAAATGCATTTGTCTAGTTCTTGATTTTAAATCTTAGATAGTATCTTTCTCATATCAACCTATTATAATACCCTACATTCACTCCCATACTTCCTTTCCCCCATTCTTCTCATGAACATATTTTAACCATATATGGAATTGCTATTTGATAATATATTAATCATATATCAAATTTATATTTGATGCTTTTATTTTATGTTATATAAATACTGTGCATGGCAAAGCCATGTGGACTACTATAATTATTGTTTCCTTCCTTATACTACTTTTTGTTTTTAGTGAAGGTAATAAATGCCTTGGTTTTTGTTTGCTTAGTTTCCTATGGCTCTTTCGATATGAACAAGCAGTCCAGGAAACCTAAGAATTTTCTAATCAATTTTTTTAAGATTCTACATGTAAGTGATACCATGTAGTAGTTGTCTTTCTGTGTCTGGCTTATTTTACTTAGCATAATGCCCTCCAGGTTTATCCATGTTGGTGCAAGTGGTAGGATTTCCTTCTTTTTAAGACTGAATAATATTCCTCTGTGTGTGTGTGTGTGTGTGTGTGTGTGTGTGTATCACATTTTCTTGAGCCATTCATCTATCAAGGGACACTTAGGTTACTTGTATACCTTGCTTATTGTGAGTAATGCTGCAATGAACATAGGAATATTTCTTCAAGCTAATGATTTTATTTCCTTTGGATATACACCCAGAAGTGGAATTGCTGGATCATATGGTAGTTCTCTTTTAAATTTCTTGAGGAACCTCCATACTGTTTTCCACAGTGGCTGCACCAGTTTACATTCCCACCGACAGTGCACAGGTGTGCTTTTCCCCCTCATCCTCACCAACACTTGTTAGCTCTTAGGTTTTTGATAATGGACAGTCCAAAAGTGTGAGGTGATATCTTATTGTTGTTTGATCTTCAATTCTCTGATGATTAATGATGCTAAGCGTCTTTTCATGTACCCACTGGCTATTTGTATGTCTTCTTTGAAAAAATATCTATTCAGGTCATTTGCCCATTTTTAAAATCAAGTTATTTGCTGGATGATTGCTGGGTATATGTCCAAAAGAAATAAAATCTAGTTGTAATCTGAAAAAACTTCATACTGTTTTCTATAGTGGCTATACGCCACTTCTAATCCACTTTGAGTTCATTTTTGTGAGTGGTGTAAGATGGGGGCCAATTTCATTCTTTTGCGTGTGAATATCTAATTTTCCCAAAACCGTTTATTGAAGAGACTATCTTTCCTCATTGAGTATTCTTGGCTCCCTTGTCAAATATTTGTTTATCATATACGTGTGGGTTTATTTCTGGGCTCTCAGGTCTGCTTCATTGGTCTGTGTGTCTGTTTTTATGCTATTACCATACACTTTGATTACTATAGCTTCATAATAAAGTGTTAAATCAGGAAGCGTGATGCCTCCAGCTTTGTCCTTCTTTCCTAGGATTTCTTTGACTATTTCGGATCTTTTGTGGTTTCTTATGAAATTTAATATTGTTTTTTCTATATCTGGGAATATGCCATTGGGATTTTGATAGGATTTACATTGAATATATAGATGGCTTTGGGTAGAATGGGCATTTTAATAATATTAATTTTCCTGATCTATGAATACAGGATATCTTTCCATTTTTGTGTCTTCTTTAATTTCTTTCATCAACGTCTCAAAATTTCCAGTATACAGATCTTTCATCTCCTTTGTTAAATTTATTCCTAAGTATTATTATTTTGGTGCCATTATAAATGGAATTGTTTTCTTGATTTCCTTTCCAGATAATTAGTTGTTAGTATATAGAAATGCAACTGATTTCTGTACGTTGTTTTAGTATCTTGCAACTTTACTGAATTTGTTCATTAGTTCTAACAGTTTTTTTGTGGAGTCTTTAGTTTCCTATGTATAAGATTGTATCATCTGCAGTCAGAGACCATTTTACTTCTTCCCTTCAGATTTTGATGACTTTTGTTACTTCTTCCTGCCTAATTGTTCTGGCTAGGACTTTTAATTCTATGTTGAAAAGGAGTGGTGAGAGTGGGGACCCATTTGTCTTATTCCTGATCTTAGTGGGAAATCCTTCAGCCTGTCACCACTGAGTATGATAAATGTGAGTTTGTCATATATGCACTTTGTTATGTCATCTATACCTAGTTTATTGATGGTTATCATAGAGGATGTTAAATTTTGGCAAATACTTTTTCTCCATCTATTGATATAATCATATAATTTTTATTCTTCATTTGGTTAACACATTGTATCACACTGACTTGTAGATGGTGAGCCATCCTTACATTCCAGGACTAAATCCCACTTGATCGTGGTGTATGATCCTTTCAATGTACTCTTGAATTCAGTTTGCTAATATTTGGTTGAGGAGTTTTGCATCTTTGTTCATCAGGGATACTAGCCTGCTAAAGATCTTTGTCTGGTTTTGGTATCAGGGTATGGCTGGCCTCATAAAATGAGTTTAGAAGTATTCCCTCCTCTTTAGTTTTTGGAAGAGTTTAAGATAAATTGGTATTAATTCTTCATTAAATGTTTGGTAGAATTCATCATGAAGCCATCTGATCCTGGACTTCTGTCTGTTGGGAGATTTTGATTACTGATTTAATCTCCTTACTAGTAATTGGTTTGTTCAGATTTTCTGTTTCTTCATGATTCAGTCTTGGTAGATTGTATGTTTCTAGGAATGTATCCATTTCTTCTAGGTAATCTGGTTTGCTAGTGTTCATAGTAGCTTCTTATGATCCTTAGTGTTTGTGTTATTAGTTATCATGTCTCCTCTTTTATTTCTGATTTTATTGATTATGCTCACCCTAGTAACTTCTAAATTCACTGTGATTTTTCTCCAAACCATCATTGACTTTTCCCTTTTTTCTCCTCTGGTATCCTCTGGCTTGTACCTAACACAGCCAGAACCCTGGAAATAAGCACTATGGTTCAGACAGAGAAAGCTCCAGGAAAAGCCTGGCTTGAGGGGCCAAAAATGAAACTTAAAATTCTTAGAAAGAGTGAGAAGCCCCAGTCCGCTACCTCTCTTACTTTTCTCCCTCTGTGCCATCTCCTAGGCAATCCCATCCAATATTTTTAAAGATTTCAGCAAATATAGTGCATAATCCATATATTACCTAGTGGGACCTAAGACAGGCTCTTTAATCAAATATCTGCAATGGAACATGAATATTCACATACTAAGAGGGGTAAATAAAGACTACTATTAGTTTTATATATTTTAAAAATAACTTTGATAGCAAAGGAGTTCATATAATGTCAAGGTTTGCTGCCAAGTGAGTATTTTATTATTTATTTTGGCTGCATTGGGTCTTTTGTTGCTGTGCACGGGCTTCCTCTAGTTTCTGTGAGCAGGGCTACTCTTCATTGCAGCACGTGGGCTTCTCATTGTGATGGCTTCTCTTGTTGCAGAGCACGGGCTCTAGGCACGCAGGCTTCAGTAGTTGTGGCACACGAGCTCAGTAGTTGTGGCATAGGGGCTTAGTTGCTCCGCGGCATGTGGGATCTTCCCGGACCAGGGCTCAAACCCATGTCCCCTGCATTGGCAGGTGGATTCTTAACCACGGCACCACCAGGAAAGCCCCCAAGTGAGTATTTTAAAATCTAGTTGTCAGAAATTTTGGATTTCGGTGTTACAGATAAGGCATTATTGAATCCTTCCCTCTCACTTGGCTTTTGAGGGTAACTAATGCCTCCAGTTCCTTAGCTTTTCTGGAGTTTCTAGGTATGAACCCATACATGACTTACTGACTTCTCCCTCTGCAAACTTAGTGTTGTCTTTCTTTGCTCTGTTAAGTTAGTCTTCACTTGCCCATCTGCTTTCCATCTTCCAAAGTTTGGTTGATGGGCTTCCCTGGTGGCGCAGTGGTTGAGAGTCCGCCTGCCGATGCAGGGGACGCGGGTTCGTGCCCCGGTCCGGGAAGATCCCACATGCCACGGAGCGGCTGGGCCCGTGAGCCATGGCTGCTGAGCCTGCACATCCGGAGCCTGTGCTCCGCAACGGGAGAGGCCACAACAGTGAGAGGCCCGCGTACCGCAAAAAAAAAAAAAAAAAAAAAAAAAAAAAAATTTGGTTGATATATCTCTTCTGCTCTTTATCTTCTTCTATAATCTTTCACCTTGTATGTGTTTACCTGTTGTATTCCTTGACTGGCTTCTTAGTGAGCTTTCAGGAATGAATGGAGATCGTTGGATGTATCCAATCTGTCATGTTTAACCAGAATCCACATGTCAAGGTTAAGTAGGACCCGGAGATATAGATAAAAAATGGTTTGCTAATGATAGGATTCTGCAGGTCTGTAATGAGATTTCAATTAATCAAGAGAAGGGAGTTGCAGAGCAATTGGTAAAGGACAATAATTTCTTACGGTTTTATCATCTGAAGCCCCTCAGAGATGGAATTTCTGTTTTAGAGGCATCCATAAACTCATGAACTCTCCCTGGCTGTAGTGGACTAAGTGGTACCCTGCCCCTCCCCTCCCACTCCCCCCTCCCCTCCCCCAAAAAAGATGTGTCTATAACCTAGCCTTCAGAGCCTGTGAATATTACCTTATAAGGTAAAAGATGAGATTAAGTTAAGCATTTTGAGTGGAGGCTTTATTCAGAATTATCTGGATAGGCTGTAAATGAGGAGGTTTGGAGGTAGACCCACACAGAGAAGGTGACGTGAAGAGGGCATAGAGAGGGAAGGGGCCACAAACCAAGGGATGCTGATGGCTACCAGAAGCTGGAAGACGCAAGAAATGGATGTTCCCCTAGAGCCTCCAGAAGGAGTGCAGCCCTGCGCATGCCTTGATTTTGGACTTCTGGCTCCAGAACCATGAGAAAATACATTTCTGTTATTTTAAGCCCCCCAGTTTATGATCATTTGTTACGGCAGCCCTAGGGAAACAGTGCACTGGCGCTATAGTATTGTATTGTCTTACCTGAGTGAGAGCAAGTTCTCTTTATGTGAGACAAACATACATGGGAATTACTTTATTTATAATTTTAGGCAAGTTCGTTCTCTTCTGTGGGCCTCAGTTTTAAAACCTAAAAATTAGGGTTGGTGGTCAGTGATTTGAAATGCCTACAAAATCTAAAATACTCTTGGTTTGTACAAATCCTTATATGGCAGTGAGGAAATGGACCTATCTGCGTCATCCATGTAGTGAATATGTAAATAAATTCCAAATGAAACTAATACTATTATTACTACCTTGGGATGCCTTTAAAAAGCAAGCAATTTTCTTCTTTTCTTTTGGAATAGCTGTTTAGATGTGCTTGTATATTAAAGCAATAGTATATTTTATATTGGACAACTTGCTTGATTTGTTAGGAATACCTAACCTAAGTTAAACTTTTTATGTAAAATTTGATGTACATAGACTAGTCTACTTTAACAGGCATTTATATTAATCTTATAAAGAAATTATATGAAAATCAAATATATAGTGGCTTTTTAATCCCCGTTTTAGTTGTCTAGATTGTTGTCTATCTTCTCTATAAGACTTCTCTTAATTTAAAATTTAATGGATGGCTGATTCAATCACAGAAATTTTTTAATGTTCATGAAAAACACATTTGACTATTGCCAAGTTCAGAGGCCTTTCTCCTTCTTGTTTATAATCTATAACCACAACAGCCTTTGGTCTTATTTCCTTTCATGCTCTTAGGATCTTTGATTTTTCTTTTTAAAAACTATTTTAAAGGACTTCCCTGGTGGCGCAGTGGTTAAGAATCCGCCTGCCGATGCAGGGGACACGGGTTCAAGCCCTGGTCCGGGAAGATCCCACATGCCGCGGAGCAACTAAGCCTGTGCGCCACAACTACTCAGCCTGTGCTCTAGAGCCCGCGAGCCACAACTACTGAGCCCATGTGCCACAACTACTGAAGCCCGTGTGCCTAGAGCCCGTGCTCAGCAACGAGAAGCCACTGCAATGAGAAGCCTGAGCACCACAACAAAGTGTAGCCCCCGCTCACCTCAGCTAGAGAAAGTCTGTGCACAGCAGTGAAGACCCAACGCAGCCAAAAATAAATACATAAAGTAAATAAATTTATATATAAAAAAACTATTTTAAAACATACTTTCTTATTTTCCAACAAGACCACAGAACGTAGACACTATTTTTTCTCCTCACAGAACGTTAGATATTGTAACTAATGCTTCTTAAGCACTTACTATGTACTTCCAAGTTCATACACTCTTACAAGTTCATCACTTTTATTAATTATTGTGAGGTAAGTACCTTATTATCATTCCCACTTTACAGGTAGGAAAATTGAGGCACAGAGATGTTAAATAACTCACATAGTCATATAACCATTGATTTGAAAAGATCCAAGGTTTCAAGTCTGGTAGTGTGTCTCCAAATGCATGCTCTGAACCACTAACCCACAGTGGCTTTCACTGTTTGAAGGGCTGTCAAAATTTAATTGACATTGACCTGTTGTGTTCATGAAATTCACCATCAAGACCTGAAAGGCTCTTCTGGACTCCATGGTATAAAAGAGTTGTTAGAAGTTTTCTCTTTGGTCATTGAGTGACTGTGCTTTTCATATATGTGTGTTAAAAGTAGAGACTATAGTAATCCCATGAGCTCTAATTAGTTGTCCAACATCATGGAAATCTGCAAACAAATCAGGTGCCCGACTGACCCAAATTCTCTAATTAATAAGTTCAGGGATAAGAATAACCATATTCTATCCTGCCCTACTACTTATTCTTTACTTGGGCTGTGGGGTGCTTCCTTGCCCTGGGCTGCAGGCATCTTACCTGAATACTTCGTGAAGGTTCAGATCAAAAAGTCTAGGGTTAACAGGTACACACTACTATATATAAAATAGATAAACAACAAGGACCTACTGCGTAGCACAGGGAACTGTATCTTGTAGTAACCTGTAATGGAAAAGAATCTGAAAAAGAATATATATCTATCTATGTGTATATATATCTGAATCGCTTTACTGTACACCTGAAACTAGCAACATTGTAAGTCAAGTATACTTCAATAAAAAAAAATTTTTTTTAATAGTCCCGTTTTTTTCATCTTTCCAGATTGCCTCTTGACTGAGGGTATATGAGGTGTCATCCTCACGACAGAGAAGAGCAGCCCTGAGTGTAACATCCTGGGGGAAGGAGGGGCGGGGGAGGTTTGTCAGAGCCTGACTGACAGAGAGCAGCCCTACAGCCAGTCACCCCTAGAGAAAAGCACATTTTCTCCTAATGCTGTAAGTGTTCTGCTAATGGGGATTTTCAAGCACCGGATCACGATCATTTCACTCTGCGCTATTGAGCCGCGGCATCTGTGGCCTGAGTGAAGCTGGGAGCGTGGTGACCCCTCTTCTTTTCACTGACTTCCTCCCCCGTGCTTTCTCAGCTCTGCAGAGCTGGATAAGACAGGGATCAAATCACAAGCGGCTCTGGGTTCCAAGAGAGAGAAACTGGGCAAAGGATAGGTGACTCACGTGGGCAAACTTTCGTTGTAGCGTCTTCGCGAGACTTGTCAGGTCGGAAAGAAGGGGGCGGGGAAATCAAGAAAACCACGTGCTGAGCATCGTATTCGTGAATCTTTTCCACATTTGCTCTGCTTCTGAATCTGCCAGTGGAACTAAAGAAATGAAGACCTGGGCGCAGTTATAACTCTGCAGGATTTAATAGCACTGGTACTTTCCCCATGTTGATCAGAAATTCATTTCTGATGAAATTGATGAATTTCTAGGGTAAACTATCTCAGGCTAGTGAGGATTTCCACGTTCTTAAATACGTCTAAAATCCTAACATGTGACTCTCCTTGTGGTGTTTACTCACATCTATTTAATAAGTAAGATGAAAGGTACAAAGGAACCAAGATATAGTATAATTGATCTTGTGGTGTTGTGTATGGTATTAAATATTTGTTTTATACTTCATTATTCAAAGTTTCCGGGGACTAGGAAATGGCCATGTTGAGGACAATATAGACACTAGACACATAAGGTGCACTGAGAAAAACTCAAATTAATAAACACTTGTCCAGCACCCACTGTCTGCCGAATATGCCAGGTTCTGTACATACACAGATGAATATGTTCTTCCTTCACAGAGTTTACCGTCTGGCAAAGAAGCTCACAGGCTAGTTGTATACGAACTAATTCTAGCATGTTAATAATAGTGTTGTTATTAAGACATGTCTTATGCCAAGTCAGGGTATTATTGTACAATAATAAGGAGTCAAATTAAAATAGTAGGAGACAAAAGGGAACACAGTGCTGTCTATCTCCTTGTGGCATCTGCCATCTTGGTTACCCTTGTGTTGGCTGTTGTGGGTGGCTGAATTGTCAGCTCCCTTCTCTCTTACCTCCTCATGTGAGTCCCTTCCAAGCTATGTTCTTAGAGAGGCTGCCCTGCTGGATAGCGACCTTGTAAGAGGGCTTTGTGGGGAGCTGCATTCCCTGCTAGTGTCTCTAAACATGTTCAAGGTCCATTTATAGAGAACAGAGAGTCCTCCCTGTTCCAAGTCCTACAAAAGATATGTTGTTCTTTTAAATGACCTACAAAAAGCTGAAAGCTCTTTAGTAATCCCTGGTGATCCTGTGGCATTCCCTCTAGCTAGTTTCTCTCAGGGTAGAGAAGGATCTGGGTCTAAAGTTGTGCTAAAGTTATGTTAAGGGCATACTTACATGTGGGCCACAACCGGCTACGTGGAACTGCAACTCTTTTTTTCATTAAGGCAAGATCCAGAAATTAAACTCTCTTGATAGTACTTGGTGGAAAGTCAATTCACCCAAGAAAAGCCAGGGACAAACCAACTATTCTCAAGTTCATAAAGTGGAAAAGGGGCTACAAAGCTTCCAGGGAGCATAAGCTATGGAAAGTTCCAAGTACTGAGCATTGCATCAGAGTCTGTCTGGATGACTGGAACAATCATGCCTACATAGGCAGAAAACAATATTCTTTTGAATAGCCCATGAAGTAACTTTGGAGCCCATATTTGGGAGGGGCAGATAATGTGAACAGGAAGCTGTATTTCAGGATATTTACTTACGGCAAAGCACACATTTGAGTTAACATTCCCACCCAGGATTCACCGTGTGTATGAGTTCAGGTGAATTTTGCTTACGGTATTTAAAAGTTGGTTAAAAATCACATTGTCAAGTAGAAGTGCAGTTGTACATAGGGACTCTTTTAAGGGCTGCTTCTATCACAGCATAAGCATTTGTGAGCTCCTTTAATGTGGTAGAAATACAACTATAACCAGACCTCTACACGTTCATTCTGAAAAAAAGAAAAAAAAATACCCTGAGTTCTGCTAGTTGAAAATAACGTGTATAGTTCCATACATCAGAGCTTCTTCAATTACACAGCTGTGGCAGATTACACCTTAGCTCTCTGGAGATGCTCAAATGTAGGTTTTGCTGTACAGACAGACATGCCACAGAGACTGCAATTACCCTGCATTTTGCGATTGATGGCATGTGGCCCAAATTTAAGAAACACAACAAACAATTTTTGTGTTTAAAATATTTGTTATTTCACATGCAGTTTATAACCACAGTACCTCAACCTTAATCCAATGATAGCTTCCAGTATCATCTTCATAGAGAGGCCTTTTGGGGTCTCTGTGGCTTCAGGGCTTAGACGAGTGTGCAACATTCCGGAATTTTAGAGTAGAGTATCTCTAGCTTGCTGTGGGCCCAGAGTCAAGTTTCAGTTTCCTTTACTTATATAATTCATGTGTTTCTTCTTCTTCTTCTTTTTTTTTTTTTTTTTTTTGCGGTACGCGGGCCTCTCACTCTTGTGGCTTCTCCCGTTGCGGAGCACAGGCTCCGGACGCGCAGGCTCAGCGGCCATGGCTCACGGGGCCCAGCCGCTCCGCGGCATGTGGGATCTTCCCGGACCGGGGCACGAACCTGCGTCCCCTGCATCGGCAGGCGGACTCTCAAGCACTGCGCCACCAGGGAAGTCCCATGTTTTTCTTCTTGACCCACTTTACATTTTTGTCCTTTTAGGTGGTAGTGTGATAACTAAGGATAACCCAGAGGCCAGATTCTTTGCTCCCTTGCCTGTCTGGCCAGCACTCTGTGGAAGAACATGATGTTCTCATCACTCCTCAGCCTATAAAGAAGATGATGCAGCCCTTGTCTTTGGGGCCCCGCCGCTCTTTTCCGCGAACCTCTTGGAACACTTGGCAGTGGTACAGTGAATATGGTGTGTGCTCCCAGGTGGGACCCATCTTCCAGCGGGGGTGATTCACAGTGTAATCCTGATGTTAGACTATTTATGACCTTGAAACAGAATCAAAATTGTCTTTGCTTTATCTCTGTTTGGGAAACATATTTTGGACCTTATAAAAGTACGTATAATATTCTCATCGTCCAAGGACACAATTTTGACAGTCCTGACTCCTCCTCTCTTGCTTTAGAGTTATACGAAAAGTGTAGTGGCTTTATATTCATTTTTAAGTCTTCCAGCCAAAATCATTCACATCTGTACTTCCTGAGTACTGGGCCAAGCTAGACTTGAGAGAAATTATCCTCATCATTTCAAGTTCTGAATGTTATATGTAGGTTATAAAAAAAGTCATAAGGGTAAGTAACGTCCATCCATCATTACCACATATATTTCACAGAGTTTTCTATTGCATGGAATTCAATTTAAGGTTATGTAGTTACTATAAATAAGGAAAGGATAAGAGCTAACATTTACATGACATTTTCCAAACATTAATTAATTCAGCAGCAAAATAAATATTATACCTTGTGACAGAAAGCTGCCTAAGTTTTATAACTAAATTATTGATTACTTGAGAAATGTTTTGGTTGAATGGTGATTAGATAAGCAGGGTTAAAAAAAAAAAAAAGGACTGTATGGCAAAGTGTTCTTTTGTTTTATGTTTGTATTGAATCATTCAGTGGGCCCAGCTGTTCACAGGGAATACACCCGGGAGTTTAACTTAATGCAGAGGTAGTCACACAGTTGTAGGCACACGGTAGCCAGCTCATACATTTCAGAGAGTCAAGAAAAGTTTAAAACATTACTTAGAGGTAAACGAATTCAGAACATAGGTCAGAGACCAGTGATTTGCTAAGGGAGGATAGGTGGTAAGGGTATCGGTTTCTTACGGTGGTTGTAACAAAGTGCTACAGGCTTGACACAACAGACATTTGTGGTTTTCCAGTTCTGGAGGTCAGAAGATGGAAATGGGTCTCACTGGTGTAAAATCAAGTTATCAGCAATGACACATTTGTTTCTGGAGGTTCTAGGGGTGAATGTGTTTTCTTGTCTTTTCCAGCTCCTAAGGCTGCTGGCACGTCTTAGCTGCTGTCCCCGCCCTTCCGCACCCAACTTCCCTTAACAGCAATGGCTGCTGCTGAGTCCTTCTGACATGGCATCATTCAACACTGCCTCTTCTGCCTTCTTCTTCCACCTTTAAGAACATTTTACATTGGACCCACCTGGATGATTCAGGATAATCTTGCCATTTAAAAACCAGGTCGTTGGCAACCTAATTCCAGTGCAGTCGTAATTCCTCTTTCCCATGTAACCTGCAATGTTCCAAGATTAGGACACAGACATCTTGTGAAGGGGCAGGCTTTACTGTACCTACCAGAGCAAGGTGATATGACATAGTCATGTGATATAGCAGAATGCCCACTCAGGACTGGCTCTAACTTGACAATCCTTATCCAAGTCTCAGCTTATGTCTTTGGGGTCTCTACCTTAATACAGTTGGAGGGAATTACCCAAGTCAGAAATCTGAACATGATCTTTAAAAATTTTTTCCCACCCCTTATATCCAATTTTATCACTAAGATCTGTTAATTTTGCCTCTTAAATATCTCCTGAATTTCTTCCCCTTGTTGCATCCCTTATGTAACCTTAGCTCAGATTCCCATCGTCTTTCACCTGAATAATTGCCTTTAGCTCCGAGCGAGTGTTCATATTTAAAGTCTTTACACTTAGTCCGTTTCCGTTTCGCATTACAACACAAATATGTTTATGTCATTCTCCTTGTTAATGGCTCCCACCCTTCATAGCACTGATTCACATCTGGGTTGGGAGAATCAGAACCTTTTCTTTTTTTTTTTTTTACATCTTCATTGGAGTATAATTGTTTTACAATGGTGTGTTAGTTTCTGCTTTATAACAAAGTGAATAAGTTATACATATACATATGTTCCCATATCTCCTCCCTCTTGCGTCACCCTCCCTATCCCACCCATCCAGGTGGTCACAAAGCACTGAGCTGATCTCCCTGTGCTATGCAGCTGCTTCCCACTAGCTACTATTTTACGTTTGGTAGTGTATATATGTCCATGCCACTCTCTCACTTTGTCACACCTTACCCTTCCCCCTCCCCATATCCTCAAGTCCATTCTCTAGTAGGTCTGTGTCTTTATTCCCGTCTTACTCCTAGGTTCTTCATGACATTTCTTTTCTTAGATTCCATATACATGTGTTAGCATACGGTATTTGTTTTTCTCTTTCTGACTTACTTCACTCTGTACGACACACTCTAGGTCCATCCACCTCACTACAAATAACTCAATTTCATTTCCTTTTATGGCTGAGTAATATTCCATTGTATATATGTGCCACATCTTCTTCATCCATTCATCCGATGATGGACACTTAGGTTGTTTCCATCTCCTGGCTATTGTAAATAGAGCTGCAATGAACATTGTGGTACATGACTCTTTTTGAATTATGGTTTTCTCAGGGTATATGCCCAGTAGTGGGATTGCTGGGTCATATGGTAGTTCTATTTGTAGTTTTTGAAGGATCCCCCATACTGCTCTCGATAGTGGCTGTACCAATTCACATTCCCACCAGCAGTGCAAGAGTGTTCCCTTTTCTCCACTCCCTCTCCAGCATTTATTGTTTCTAGATTTTTTGATGGTGGCCATTCTGACCGGTGTGAGATGATGCCTCATTGTAGTTTTGATTTGCATTTCTCTAATGATTAATGATGTTGAGCATTCTTTCATGTGTGTGTTGGCAATCTGTATGTCTTCTTTGGAGAAGTGTCTATTTAGGTCTTCTGCCCATTTTTGGATTGGGTTGTTTGTTGTTTTGTTATTGAGCTGTATGAGCTGCTTATAAATTTTGGAGATTAATCCTTTGTCAGTTGCTTCATTTGCAAATATTTTCTCCCATTCTGAGGGTTGTCTTTTCGTCTTGTTTATGGTTTCCTTTGCTGTGCAAAAGCTTTGTAGTTTCGTTAGGTCCGATTTGTTTATATTGTTTTTATTTCCCTTTCTCTAGGAGGTGGGTCAAAAGGATCTTGCTGCGATTTATGTCATAGAGTGTTCTGCCTATGTTTTCCTCTAAGAGTTTGATAGTGTCTGGCATTACATTTAGGTCTTTAATCCATTTTGAGCTTATTTTTGTGTATGGTGTTAGGGACTGTTCTAATTTCATACTTTTACATGTACCTGTCCAGTTTTCCCAGTACCACTTATTGAAGAGGGTCTCCTTTCTCCACTGTACAGTCCTGCCTCATTTTTCAAAGATAAGGTGACCATATGTGCATGGGTTTATCTCTGGGCTTTCTATCCTGTTCCACTGATCTATATTTCTGTTTTTGTGCCAGTACCATACTGTCTTGATTACTGTAGCTTTGTAGTATAGTCTGAAGTGAGGGAGCCTGATTCCTCCAGCTCCGTTTTTCATTCTCAAGATTTCTTTGGCTATTTGGGGTCTTTTGTGTTTCCATATAAATTGTGAAATTTTTTGTTCTAGTTCTGTGAAAAATGCCAGTGGTAGTTTGATAGGAATTGCTTTGAATCTGTAGATTGCTTTGGGTAGTAGAGTCATTTTCACAATGTTGATTCTTCCAATCCAGGAACATGGTATATCTCTCCATCTATTTGTATCATCTTTAATTTCTTTCATCAGTGTCTTATAATTTTCTACATACAGGTCTTTTGTCTCCTTAGGTAGGTTTATTCCTAGATATTTTATTCTTTTTGTTCAGATGGTAAAAGGGACTGTTTTCTTGATTTCACTTTCAGATTTTTCATCATTACTGTATAGGAATGCCAGAGATTTCTGTGCCTTAATTTTGTATCCTGCTACTTTACCAAATTCATTGATTAGCTCTAGTAGTTTTCTGGTAGCATGTTTAGGATTCTCTATGTATAGTATCATGTCATCTGCAAACAGTGACAGCTTTACTTCTTCTTTTCTGATTTGGATTCCTTTTATTTCCTTTTCTTCTCTGATTGCTGTGGCTAAAACTTCCAAAACTATGTTGAATAAGAGTGGTGAGAGTGGGCAACCTTGTCTTGTTCCTGATCTTAGTGCAAATGCTTTCAGTTTTTCACCATTGAAGACAATGTTGGCTGTGGGTTTGTCATATATGGCCTTTATTAGGTTGAGGAAAGTTCCCTCTATGTCTACTTTCTGCAGGGTTTTTATCATAAATCAGTGTTGAATTTTGTCAAAAGCCTTCTCTGCATCTATTGAGATGATCATATGGTTTTTCTCCTTCAATTTGTTAATATGGTGTATCACGTTGATTGATTTGCATATATTGAAGAATCCTTGCATTCCTGGTATAAACCCCACTTGATCATGGTGTATGATCCCTTTAATGTGCTGTTGGATTCTGTTTGCTAGGATTTTGTTGAGGATTTTTGCATCTTGTTCATCAGTGATATTGGCCTGTAGTTTTCTTTCTTTGTGACATCCTTGTCTGGTTTTGGTATCAGGGTGATGGTGGCCCCGTAGAATGAGTTTGGAAGTGGGTTTTGGTATCAGGGTGATGGTGGCCCCGTAGAATGAGTTTGGAAGTGTTCCTCCCTCTGCTATATTTTTGAAGAATTTGAGAAGGATAGGTGTTAGCTCTTCTCTAAATGTTTGATAGAATTCGCCTATGAAGCCATCTGGTCCTGGGCTTTTGTTTGTTGGAAGATTTTTAATCACAGTTTCAATTTCAGTGCTTGTGATTGGTTTGTTCATATTTTCTATTTCTTCCTGATTCATTCTTGGCAGGTTGTGCTTTCTAGGAATTTGTCCATTTCTTCCAGGTTCTCCATTTTATTGGCATAGAGTTGCTTGTAGTAATCTCTCATGATCTTTTGTATTTCTGCAGCGTCAGTTGTTACTTCTCCTTTTTCATTTCTAATTCTATTGATATGAGTCTTCTCCCTTTTTTCTTGATGAGTCTGGCTAATGGTTTATCAATTTTGTTTATCTTCTCAAAGAACAAGCTTTTAGTTTGATTGATCTTTGCTATTGTTTCCTTCATTTCTTTTTCATTTATTTCTGATCTGATCTTTATGATTTCTTTCCTTCTGCTAACTTTGGGTTTTTTTTGTTCTTCTTTCTCTAATTGCTTTAGGTGCAAGTTTAGGTTGTTTATTCGAGATCTTTCCTGTTTCTTAAGGTAGGATTGTATTGCTATAAACTTCCCTTTTAGAACTGCTTTTGCTGCATCCCATAGGTTTTGGGTCGTCGTGTCTACATTGTCATTTGTTTCTAGGTATTTTTTGATTTCCTTTTTGATTTCTTCAGTGATCACTTCGTTATTAAGTAGTGTATTGTTTAGCCTCCATGTGTTTGTATTTTTTACAGATCTTTCCCTGTAATTGATATCTAGTCTCATAGCATTGTGGTCGGAAAAGATACTTGATACAATTTCAATTTTCTTAAATTTACCAAGGCTTGATTTGTGACCCAAGATATGATCTATCCTGGAGAATGTTCCATGAGCACTTGAGAAAAACGTGTATTCTGTTGTTTTTGGCTGGAATGTCCTATAAATATCAATTAAGTCCATCTTGTCTAATGTATCATTTAAAACTTGTGTTTCCTTATTTATTTTCATTTTGGATGATCTCTCCATGGGTGAAAGTGGGGTGTTAAAGTCCCCTACTGTGAATGTGTTACTGTAGATTTCCCTTTCATGGACGTTAGTATTTGCCTTATGTATTGAGGTGCTCCTATGTTGGGTGCATAAATATTTACAATTGTTATATCTTCTTTTTGGATCAATCCCTTGATCATTATGTAGCATCCTTGTCTCTTGTAATAGTCTTTATTTTAAAGTCTATTTTGTCTGATATGAGAATTGCTATTCCAGCTTTCTTTTGATTTCCATTTGCATGGAATAACTTTTTCCATCCCCTCACTTTCAGTCTGTATGTGTCCCTAGGTCTGAAGTGGGTCTCTTAGACAGCATATATACGGGTCTTGTTCTTGTATCCATTCAGCCAGTCTGTGTCTTTTGGTGGGAGCATTTAATCCATTTACATTTAAGGTAATTATCGATATGTATGTTCCTATTACCATTTTCTTAATTGTTTTGGGTTCATTATTGTAGGTCTTTTCCTTCTCTTGTGTTTCTTGCCTAGAGAAGTTCCTTTAGCATTTATTGTAAAGCTGGTATGGTGGTGCTGAACTCTCTCAGCTTTTGCTTGTCTGTAAAGGTTTTAATTTCTCCATCAAATCTGAATGAGATCCTTGCTGGGTAGCGTAATCTTGGTTGTAGATTTCTCTCCTTCATCACTTTAAATATGTCCTGCCACTCCCTGCTGGCTTGCAGAGTTTCTGCTGAAAGATCAGCTGTTAACCTTATGGGGATTCTCTTGTGTGTTATTTGTTGTTTTTCCCTTGCTGCTTTTAATATGTTTTCTTTGTATTTAATTTTTGACAGTTTGATTAATATGTGTCTTGGCATGTTTCTCCTTGGATTTATCCTGTATGGGACACTCTGTGCTTCCTGGACTTGATTAACTATTTCCTTTCCCATATTAGAGAAGTTTTCAACTATAATGTTTTCAAATATTTTCTCAGTCCCTTTCTTTTTCTCTTCTTCTTCTGGAACCCCTATAATTCGAATGTTGGTGTGTTTCATGTTGTCCCAGAGGTCTCTGAGACTGTCCTCAGTTCTTTTCATTCTTTTTTCTTTATTCTGCTCTGCTGTAGTTATTTCCACTATTCTATCTTCCAGGTCACTTATCCATTCTTCTGCCTCAGTTATTCTGCTATTGATCCCATCTAGAGTATTTTTAATTTCATTTATTGTGTTGTTCATCATTGCTTGTTTCATCTTTAGTTCTTCTAGGTCCTTGTTAAATATTTCTTGCATTTTCTCTATTCTATTGCCAAGATTTTGGATCATCTTTACTATCATTATTCTGAATTCTTTTTCAGGTAGACTGCCTATTTCCTCTTCAGTTGTTAGGTCTGATGGGTTTTTACCTTGCTCCTTCATCTACTGTGTGTTTTTCTGTCTTCTCATTTTGCTTATCTTACTGTGTTTGGGGTCTCCTTTTTGCAGGCTGCAGGTTCGTAGTTCCCGTTGTTTTTGGTGTCTGTCCCCAGTGGCTACAGTTGGTTCAGTGGGTTGTGTAGGGTTCCTGGTGGAGGGAACTAGTGCCTGTGTTCTGGTGGATGAGGCTGGAGCTTGTCTTTCTGGTGGGCAGGTCCATGTCTGGTGGTGTGTTTTGGGGTGTCTGTGGACTTATTATGATTTTAGGTAGCCTCTCTGCTAATGGGTGGGGTTGTGTTCCTGTCTTGCTTGTTGTTTGGCATAGGGTGTCCAGCACTGTAGCTTGCTCGTCATTGAGTGAAGCTGGGTGTTGGTGTTGAGATGGAGATCTCTGGGAGATTTTCGCCATTTGATATTACATGGAGCTGGGGGGTCTCTTGTGGACCAGTGTCCTGAAGTTGGCTCTTGCACCTCAGAGGCACAGCATCTGACTCCTGGCTGCAGCACCAAGAGCCTTTCATCCACATGGCTCAGAATAAAAGGGAGAGGAAAGAAAGAAAGAAAGAGAGAGAGAGAGAGAGAGGGAGGGAGGGAGGGAGAAAGAAAGAAAGGAAGGTAGGAAGGAAGGAAGAAAGAAAGAAAGAAGATAAAATAAAGTAAGATAAAATAAAATAGTTATTAAAATAAAAAATAATTATTAAGAAAAAAAAATCTTTTAAGAAAGGAAAAAAAAAACGGATGGATAGAACCCTAGGACAAATGGTGAAAGCAAAGCTATACAGACAAAATCTCAAACAGAAGCATACACATACACACTCACAAAAAGAGGAAAAGGGGAAAAAATAATCTATCTTGCTCCCAAAGTCCACCTCCTCAATTTGGGATGATTCGTTGTCTATTCAGGTATTCCACAGATGCAGGGTACATCAAGCTGATTGTGGAGCTTTAATCCGCTGCTCCAGAGGCTGCTGGGAGAGATTTCCCTTTCTCTTCTTTGTTCTCACAGCTCCCGGGGCTCAGCTTTGGATTTGGCCCTGCCTCTGTGTGTAGGTCGCCGGAGGGCGTCTGTTCTTTGCTCAACCAGGACGGGGTTAAAGGAGCAGCTGCTTCGGGGGCTCTGGCTCACTCAGGCCGCGGGGGAGGGAGGGGCACGGAGTCCGTGCGGGGCAGGCCTGTGGCGGCAGAGGCCAGCGTGACGTTGCACCAGCCTGAGGCACGCTGTGCGTTCTTCCGGGGAAGTTGTCCCTGGATCCCGGGACCCTGGCAGTGGCGGGCTGCACAGGCTCCGCGGGAGGGGGGTGTGGATAGTGACCTGTGCTCGCACACAGGCTTCTTGGTGGCGGCAGCAGCAGCCGTAATGTCTCACGCCCGTCTCTGGGGTCCGCGCTTTTAGCCGCGGCTTGCGCCCGTCTCTGGAGCTCCTTTAAGCAGCGCTCTTAATCCCCTCTCCTCACGCACCAGGAAACAAAGAGGGAAGAAAAAGTCTCTTGCCTCTTTGGCAGGTCCAGACTTTTCCCCGACTCCCTACTGGCCAGCCGTGGTGCACTAGCCCCCTGCAGGCTGTGTTCACGCCGCCAACCCCAGTCCTCTCCCTGTGTTCCGACCGAAGCCCGAGCCTCAGCTCCCAGCCCCACGCGACCCGGCGGGTGAGCAGACAAGCCTCTCGGGCTGGTGAGTGCCGGTCGGCACCGATCCTCTGTGCGGGAATCTCTCCGCTTTGCCCTCCGCACCCCTGTGGCTGTGCTGTCTTCCGTGGCTCTGAAGCTTTCCCCCTCATTCACCCACAGTCTCCACCCACGAAGGGGCTCCTAGTGTGTGGAAACCTTTCCTCCTTCACAGCTCCCTCCCACTGGTGCAGGTCCCGTCCCTATCCTTTTGTCTCTGTTTATTCTTTTTTCTTTTGCCCTACCCAGGTACGTGGGGAGTTTCTTGCCCTTTGGGAGGTCTGAGGTCTTCTGCCAGCGTTCAGTAGGTGTTGTGTAGGAGTTGTTCCACATGTGGATGTATTTCCGTTGTATCTGTGGGGAGGAAGGTGATCTCCGTGTCTTACTCTTCCGCCATCTTCCCCCTCTCTCAAAATGTTTAACTTCTGAGCTTCAGTTTTCTACTGGTAGTGTTGGAGGGTGTTCTGCAGAGGCGGGGGGGTTGCTGTGCCTCACCGTAAGGACAACGACACTGGCAGCAGAAGTTCTGGGAAGTACTCCTTGGCGTGAGCCCTCCCAGAGCCCGCCATTAGCTCCACCACCAGAACCTTATTTTTTAATTTAAAAAATTTTTAAATCTTTTATTGAAGTATAGTTGATTTACAATGTTGTTTTTCAGGTATACAGCAAAGTGATTCAGTTATATATATATTATATATAAGATATTGAATATATAAGATATTGAATACAGTTCCCTGTGCTATACAGTAAGTTTTTGTCATTTATCTATTTTATGTATAGTAGTGTGTGTTTGTGAATCCTAATTTATCCTCCCCCCACTTTCCCCTTTGGTAACCCTAAGTTTGTTTTCTGTCTGTGAATCTCTTTCTGCTTTGTAAATAAGTTCATTTGTATCATTTTTTAGATTCCACACATAAGCACTATTATATGATATTTGTCTTTCTGTGTCTGGCTTACTTCACTTTGTATGATAATCTCTGGGTCCATCCATGTTGCTGCAAATGGCATTATTTTATTATTTTTTAAGCTGAGTAATAGTACATTGTATATATAAAGCACGTCTTCTTCATCCATTCATCTGTCCATGGACATTTAGGCTGCTTCCACGTCTTGGCTATTTTAAGTCACGCTGCTATGAACACTGGCATGCATGTATCTTTTCGAATTAGAGTTTTCATCACACAAAAAAGAAGCTTCTTAAAAGGCATTCTGAATTATATAAATTTCCACTCGCCTGCCCCAAGATGTGCGTGTACCTGGTACACTAAATTAACACAAATATGGATTCAGAGTAATTATTTTGTTCTCCATGGTCTCTTAAAACTTTTCTCTATGGGGCTAGATTTTCCTCTACTCAAGATGGAAACCCCACTATCTATTCAATCTTAGGAAATACAACGTCGTAGGATCATCAAATACAGCTGGAGAGAATTACCCAAAACAGAAACCCAAGCGTGATCCTCAGAAACCTCTCGTCCTCACCACCTGTATGAAATGTGTCCATCAAGAGCTGTCAGTTTTGCCTCTTAGACATCTCTTGAATTTGTCTAGTTCCACATTACAGACAAAACTTCAAGTTCATTCAGGTTAGAGCTGTTGCCCTTTTCCTAGGTAAGGCCAGCTGTAGAAAGCTTGCAGTTGGGGAAGAGTACGTGGTCAGCTTTTTCTTTCTGTGCTCGTTCTTCTTCCCTCAGCTTAGGAACAGTGACTCCTGATCTGTTTGACTAGAGGAGGAGCAGGTATGTGGGCTGGAAATCTCTTACTTGACTGGTCTATACAAAACCTGATCTCAGACTCTCAGGACCTGACTGAAATTGAAAGCTCCTTCTTCTTGGGTGGTAAACTTGTGAGTCTTCTGGGAGCTCTCATTTGCACTCCCCTTGATGTAGGTGGTAGACTCTTCTCTGACTCTAGGGACACTACCATATGGTATGTGATACTGTGCTGAGGCCTGTTTCCTCACTGGGTGATCTTATAATAAAGGAGCTCACACGTGGCCCACTTCTACTGATGGGAAAGACTCCAACATACTTTGTGTCAACCTCGTGTTGGGAGTTCAGGTGAGCGAAATCTGCTGCCTTTCATTCCCTCCTCCTGCCTGGAATAGCTATCCAGCCCCACTCTGCCTTGTGGGATTTTCAGGTGAAAGGCAGACTCCAATCCACGCTTCACCCCAATAGCAAAGACACCTATCCATCTCTCTGTTGAAGCTCTTTCATTAGGGTTGGGTGAGGGGTGGATGAGGCCTTTCTCATAGCAAACCAACCCACAGGTAGTTCTTTCTGGGGTCCCCAAGAATCTTCTCCAAGACTCCTCCCTCAACTCTTTTATATACTTCACATGGGTGAGAGGTTTAAGAGTCTCTAGTAAGTACTTTTATTATTAGGCTTTACTTGGTGTGATGGTTCATTTTTTGTGTCAACTTGACTGGGCCACAAGTTGCCCAGATATTTGGCCAAACATTGGTCTGGGTGTTTTGGGATGCGATTGACTTTTAAATCAGCAGACTTGGTATAGGAGATTGCCCTCCCCAGTGTGGGTGAGCTTCAGCCAATCAACTGAAGGCCTGAATAGAACAAAAAGGCTGATTCTCCCCTGAGTAAGAGAGAATTCCTCTTGCCTCACTGCCTTTGAACTGAGACTTTGGCTTTGTCCTGCCTTTGGACTTGAACTACACCATCGGCTCTCCTGGTTCTTGGGTCTTTGTACTTGAGCGGGAACGGTGCTCTCAGCTCTCCTGGGCTTTCTGCTTGCTGACTCATATATATACATCCTATTGGTTCTATTTCTCTGGAGGACCCTGACTAATACACTTGGAGATCTATCTCACAATTAATTTTGCTTTGTGATACTTGTTGCCTTATGTTCTCAGCCAATCTTCCGTTGGAACATTCTGAGAAGTGTTATCGGTAGGAGTTTCGTGTGATGCATGTGGACGGTATAGAAGCAGAAGGGTGAAAAGCTCTTTCCTCCAGATCTGTGCTGTCCAATACAGTAGGCACTAGCCATGTGTGCCTATTTAAATTTAAATGTAAAACAATTAAGTTAAAATTCGACTTCCTCCGTGGCACCAGCCACATTTCAGGACTCAAGAGGCACAAGTTCTAGTGTCTACCCCATTGCGTAGCACAGATATGGAACATTTCTCTCAATACAGAAAGTTCTGTTGGGCAGCATTGTTCTAGATTGTCTGCGAGTGCCTGAGAGAACACGCCAGGCCTTTCCTTCTTCTGACCAAATGACCATCATTCTCTAGCTCACACCCTAACCTAGGCATGGAGAAAAGTTTACTACTCTGTGTTTCACCCGGATCGCTTTCTCTCCCTTCTTTCTTTTCCCATCTTTCTTGCTCGGTTTCTTACTCCACTGAAGGGTCCTTTATACTGTGAAACTTTCCTTATTTCTAGGAGAAGAGATCCTTCCCTTTGATCTCATGATGTCCCAGCTATACCGCTACTCTAACGCTTATTTATTAAATAACACTAACAGATTAAATTGTTAGTGTTCATGTCTTGTCATTGGGTTCTGAACTTCTTAGAAACAGAGACTGTTGCTGTTATGTCTGTGTACCCACCTACCATAGTACCTGGCGTGAAGAAGACACTCAAACCTACTTGTTAAGGACTCCCTGGTACACTGCGCCTCACGACATTCAGAACCCCTGGATCCATCCACTCCTGGTCCAACCTAGAATCTATTCTTAATGCAATTACGCCTAAGGCCCATCATTAGTCTCTTATATAATTTACTTCATGACCTAGTGTTATGGGTTAAATTGTGTTTTTCCAAAGTTCCTGTGTTGAAGCCGTAACCCACAGGACCTCGGACTGTGACTGTTCTTTGGAGAGAGAGCCTTAAAGAGATAATGAAGTTAAAATGAGGCTATTAGGGTGGTCCCCAATTCAATCTGACAGGTACTCTTATAAGAAGAGGAAATTTGGACACACAAGGAGATGCTAGGGATGAGGGCCCAGTGAGAAGGTGGCCGTCTGTGAGCAAAGGAAGGAGGCCTCAGGAGAAGCAGCCCTGCTGACACCTCAGCCTTCTGGTCTCCAGAACTCTGAGAAAATAAATTTGTGATAGTTTGTTATGGCAGACCTAGCAAATAAATATACCTAGAAAGACATCCAATACATTCAAGTAATTTTTGCAAGTATTGGTACATATATGAGTATGTATAATTAGGGTCGAATAATTTTAAGAAGTTGGCAGGAAGCCAACTTTAAATCCCATTGAAGAGGTTCCTAGTTGGCAGAATGCATTGCTTGGTACCCAAAGCTGCATGCTCAAGCTTGGGAGGACTTGACTGTCCCCCTGGCTGTCTCATCTTGTTTCTCTCGAAGGATGGCAGCACTGAGATCTTTTATGCTAGGCCTTTGTCACCCTCTGGAGAGCTGCTGCTGCTTTCCTAAAACGCCTGTCTCCTGCATTGCATCATCTCATGCAGTGATTTGGTGTTGACCTAGAATCCCAGCCTCCACTTCTTTTAACCCCCACGTAGTACCAGATGGGACAAACTATGGTACAGGAAGGAAAAAGCTTTCAGGGAGCAAGGTATCCAGCGTCACAGATACATACGCGGTTTCTATCCGCCTTCAGAAATTAGATTTGAAAACCCAGAGGGTCCAGGCTAACAAATAAAGCAATGAAACATGTAGGATAAAAAGCAGAAGATGATGAAGTGTTGAACAAGAATTCATTCTGATCTGCACAAGATTTCAGAAAGACATTTAGATCTGAGGGATGAGCCAGTGGTGGCAGCTGAAATTTATCTGTCTATCTATCTCAGCTTTATTGAGTATAATTAACATATAACATGCTTAATTTAAGGTATACAATGCAGTAATTTTATATGTGTATATATTGCAAAATGCTTAGTACAATAAGGTTAGTTAACACATCCATCACCTCACATAAGTTACAATTTTTTTAAAGAAAAATCTACTCTCTTAGCATCTTTCAAATATATAATACAGTATTGTTAACTGTAGTCATCATGCTGTATATGAAATCCTCAGAACCTATTCATCTTATAAATTATAACTTACAGTTTGTACCCTTTGACCACCTTCACCCATTTCTCCCACTCCCTTCCCCTGGCAGCCACCAATCTGTTCTCTATTTCTATGAGTTTTGTTTTTTTTAAGGTTCTGCATGTAAGTGAGATCATACAGTATTTATCTTTCTCTCTCTGACTTATTCAACTTAGAACAATGCCCTCATCCTTGCTGTCACAAAAGGCAGGATTTTTTTTTTATAGCTGAATAATATTCCTCTGTGTGTGTGTGTCTGTGTGTGGATGCCACATTTTCTTTATCTATTCATCTGTTGATGGACACTTAGGTTGTTCCTGTGTATTTTGTAAACAGTGCCTGGAAGCTGGAATTTAAATTCTAGCCTGCCAGAGATTTCTGATTCAGAGGAAGGAAGAGATTTAGTGCTAGAACAGATCTTGACTCTGAATTTAGATCTCTCTCTTGAACCAGTCGGACCCAGTATCTATATAGCTTAAGCATTTAATGTACTAGACTTGAACAGTTATAGTCTTTCTATAGATACAAATGATTTCAACCATGTCGTTTATTCTAGTTGTTCTTCTCACTTCTAGTGAGAAAGTATTAGGATCTCTCTAAAATTTTGATCCCCCATTCCCTGCTGCCTGGTGTGAAACCCACCACTGTTAGAAAGAATGCTTTAGCGATCTAATTCAGTTGAGAATGGAGGAGCTTCTAAAAATCCCAGAAATCAGTCACAACAGCTTTCTCTCTTGGGCCATCTTTTTGGGACACAGACCTGAACTCCAGCTCTGGTCTTTCAGTATAGAGAAGTTCATGAAGTTCACTCTGTGGGCTTGTCATTCGTGATTCGGTGTGAATCACATGTAGAGCTGGTTCATAATCACATGAATTTGGTGATTCTATATGAATCAGAGTCTTTAATTCTGTTGCTCTAGAAGGAAAAATGCTGGTGGGAGTCCAGCATGAACACCAAAATGTTGTTCAAAAATTCATGTTTTAGTGCCTTCTTTGTCTATGTCTGGTAACCAACAAATGGCATTGTAAAGATTGTCTTGAGCTTCCCTGGTGGCGCAGTGGTTAAGAATCTGCCTGCTAGTGCAGGGGACACGGGTTCAAGCCCTGGTCCACGAAGATCCCACATGCCACGGAGCTACTAAGCCTGTGCGCCACAACTACTGAGCCCACGTGCCACAACTACTGAAGCCCATGCTCCTAGAGCCTGTGCTCTGCAACAAGAGAAGCCGCTGCGATGAGAAGCCCACGCATCACAACTAAGAGTAGCCCCCGCTCGCCGTGACTAGAGAAAAGCCCAAGTGCAGCAATGAAGACCCAACGCAGCCAAAAATAAAGTAAATAAATAAATTAAAAAACAAAAAGCTTGTCTCCTTTTCAGACTTTAACAGCAGAGGAATGTATGGACTGGGTGAGATGTGTGTCTATATATTTAGGTATAAATGTATGTGTACTTACTTATACAAGTATATGTCATAGAATACATATTTAACTTTCTTTTTTTTTTTTTAAGCTAACACAACACACACATAAGCTTACAGGCTGCAGACTCAAACTCACGTAAAGAAGGAGGGATATTTGCTGTGCATCTAAGTTCATTATTTCATTCCATCTTCACGGGGACTTTATGAAGCAGATAGTAAAGTCCTAATTTTCCAGATCCAAGGTCGCCATAAATAAGGCCGGCTGCTATTAAAACAATTCTCTGTGAATTCACCCAACAAAGGTTAATTCTCGCCTACAAATACTGATGCAGAGTTTCCTAGTTGGGTAGCTTTGCCCTGAGTGGCTACTGAGGGATTAGAGTCCTTCCATTGTGTGACATCACCACGTCTTGAGACTTTCATTTCCAGATGCACAGACTCCGGAGGGTGGGTTTGAAAAATTACTTGGAATGTTTTAGGAGCCTGGCCTTCCATCCCTTCTGCCTATGTTGCATTGTGTGCTGTCAGTCACATGGCCAACCTAACCGTGAGGGATGCTGGGAAGCAGAGGTGCTCACAGGTAGAATGAGGTTCCTGACCCCTCACACAGTCAGAAAGTAAAACTCTGGAGATCCCAAAACCTACCTTCGAAAATATGTTCGGCGAGATCACTTTGAAATTCTGCAGGTGCTTTAGGACAGTATGAGAATATTTCCAAACCCCTTCACAGGCGTTTTGGTTTATCAATGTATAGATTTTAAGATACTTCATAATTTTTCTTGGGCAATTATAATCAAAAAAGAAATGTGACCTTGGCTGACACAAAATCTTCAAGAGACTCCACTCTTTGAAGTAAACCGTTTAAGTCAACCATTAATTGTGCTTTTAATAAAATACAGGTTAGGCGATGTGGAGAAATGAATATATTTATTGGTGCTCAAAGTAATTTTTATATCATCATGAGATTTCTTGGTAAGAAGTTCAGGGAAGTTGTATGCATAAAGTTTCTTATTTGTTAATCTAATGTAGGTAGACCCCTCCAGACTTGCGTGCTCTAAATATTACCTTTATTTTCCCAGTGACTGCTGTACGCTTTTAATTTTTGTAATTATTTAAATTATCGTTAGCAGTAATTTAGAGAGGCCTACTATACTTCACGTAACTAGTAACTTACAAAATGTGAAGATTTATAGCAAGTAGAGTGTATTATACCCGACTCGCTAGGTGGTTGTGACCTAGGGGAAGTTACAGGGTTTTAATCCTGGCCTGATTGTTTTACTGTGTGATCTTGGGCAAGTTATTCTAACTCTGCAAGCCTCAATTTCTTCATCCATGGAAGGAGAATACAAATATCTGACTCTTCTGGGGAGGTCTATATGAAGCAATATATTTAAGGCACTTAGTACAGTAATTGACAAATTGTTGCCCCCAATATTAACTATAATAGTAATAAAAACAATCATTGTGCATGTTATTACTATTATCTTAGTTTCAATTTTTTCCTCTGTAAAATGAAGGTAATAATACTTTCACTGCACTGAGAAATAATTGAGCTGTGTATAAAATATCTGATATGCGATAGGAAATCAATTGCAATTATTTCCCTATCCCCTTCTAAACACAGCAAAACCTGAAATTATCTCTCCATGAGTTATAGGATCTTTGACACTGTTCTGGGTAAGCCCATTAGGTTCTGTGAGAACCCTTTAATTCTGAATTTTAGAGAATATTTCTGTAAATTTTCAATGTGGAATGAGTGATGCTTGGTGTTCAATATTTTTTGGCCAAGGCCTTTCCCACGATTGCCCCCATTATTGAGGGCATTGAGTTTGCTATACCAGTTATAGCAAACTCAGTTTGCTATACCAGTTAGAAACTATACCAATTGTGAACAGTATAAGGTGTCCAGTGGGCAGTAACATTTCTGTGTGTTTACGTGGAGTTAGGTTTGTCTGACTCTGAAGCCCATGCTCTTTCTATATAACAGTCTAGAGAGAAATTTACTTCCTGTTCTTTATTGCACGTATGTAAGACATCTGTTTTCTGTTATGGGCGCCATATAACAAAAAGGTAACGATTCGTTGACGTTCCTGGATTTTCTCTGTGCTGCGTTCAGATTCAGCATTCATGGTATGCTGCCCTGGCTAATGTTCATTGCCATTACCCAGGGCTGTAATGAACAAGCCCTCAGTGGTTTGCCAACAGCATCGGACGCCCAAGTCAAGAGGCTGGCTGTCTACTGCAGCAGGTCACAGTCCTGCAGTCACTGACATTTCTACATCATCTCTGAGTCCTCAAACTGAAGATTTTTATTTGAAGAAAAGAAAAGAAGAAATAATGCCTAGGGGAAAATATCTTCAGGTCTTTTGAATGCAAATTTACTTAATGCCGTAGTGAGATATACCATTTTTGCTTCTTGAATGCAAATCATCTTCCTTTCAGAATCTGCGACATTCTCTACTGAACTATAGGTTTGGCGGTACTAAATTAAATGGAAATCCTCAGCTGAGCTGAAGAAAGAAGTGGATCTGAGTAAATTTTGCTGCTTCTCTGCTCTAGTCTTGAAAGCATTCCTGCTGCCTTGACAATTTCCCTTTCTCTTTTGGGTTATGGAAATAGCTGCTACAGTAGAGTTGTTATTCTTCTTGTTCTGTATTGCAGTCTTTCTCCCCATCCGTGTTGCTTTCGTAATTAGGATTATCTGCCATCTTTCACCACTAAAAGTGAGGTGAAAGTCATGATTCTCCAGGCTTCTAAGCAGTAACATGATCAGTAAGACCAGTTTCTGGCAGGAAATTGAAATTATTGTTAACGTTAAACAAAGTAACTGCAGGATTTCACCTGCAGCCCAAATCTGACTGGGAAATGATAAAAGAGGAAGTCAAGACATAACTCTCGGATCCAATGAATTGCCTTTAGACATGGCTTTTAAAAAGTAGTCCCAACCCAAAAGCCACACAGCTGTAAGCCCAAGATGTAGTAAAAGATTGGCCACTTATAGGAATTGGAGAATAGCAGAACCTCATTAGGGACCCAGGCAGGGGGAACTACAGCAGGGCGGTTGTGTTTTCCTGTGGATGGACCTGAAACATGGGATGAATGCATTTTGGGGAAACAGTTTTTTGGCATCACCTTTGCTGTAGGAAGGAAACATCCCAGGAGATTCCAAATACCACTTCAGGGAGTTCAAATATGCTAAATCAAACTTGCTAATTTGTTGGGCAAGGTGTCTGACCCCTTCATGTACTGTATATTTACTGAGATGTCTAGGGGTGAGTGAACTTTTCTCAGAAGTATCTGGAGGAGATGGGAGTTGACATAGCAAACCGGAGGGCTTGCGGAAGACTGAAGGAATGGGGGCAGTCTGGGGAAGATTGCTTCATGATTCATTTCTCTCAGGTGAAGCTGATGCTTGCTCCCCTTCAATTGCTACAGTGTGGGAATCAGCATGGCTGTGCCCTTGCGAAATGAACGAAGACCCACCGTCCTATTAATCTCCAAAGGGCTTTCATTTTCTCGACATAAAGAGCAGCCTTGCTGTGCCCAAATTACTGTCTCCTAACGACATAAAGACCTGAGCTTTCCTAGTCAAGGCAGTATTTAAGAAACAGATGAAAGTTCTTGCTGTGTGTTTTTGTGTGTGTTTGCGCCTATCTGCGCATGGCAAAGCACTCTAAAGCAACTGAGCAGAATATCTGTCTATGCAGGTCGCCCTTAAAAATAGCATTTTCAATGCTTGCAGACATCCCTTCTCTGGTTCAATGACATACCTTTGGAGAGACGATTTTGATTCAAGTCCTTCCCTTCCCTTTGGTTCTTCCTTTTCCAACTTAACCTAATGGTACTACAGCCAACACTGTTGATTAAACACACGCTCACACACACAATCGGTGGTGAAGTCTACCAGTAATTTGGACCCACCATGCACTTCTTTCTTTCCCTGTGGAAGCTGGCAGGTGATAATCCAGCAGGAGAATGTTAGCATGTGTAAACTGTGGAGGGAAGCCCCAGGGAATCATTAACCTCAGGTGATCCAGGCCTGTCCCTTGCACTCTCTGCCGGCAGCGTGACAGAGCAGGTGGTGATAGGCAGGTACCACCGTGCAGGAAATGGGGAGCACGTCGTAAAAGAAACTGTGGTCTGTAATCATTTGGGGGCTGACAGTTGCTCAACACCTTCCCTAACGAGCCCTGACACATGTCTTAATACCTTACTCAGGCAGAAAGTAATGTCCTTTACAACCACCGTAGGCACCATAACTGGCTGTCAGCTTCCTATTTCGTCACTCTTGGAATATGCTAGAACTCTGTATTTAGGGCTAGCTGTTAAAGATGTATTTAAACCCTTGAACTAAGTCTTCAATGATGGGTCCAATCATTAGTTTTCAGATGATGATATATAGGGGAGGGAAATGATGGGGAGTCTTAGATCCTCGAGAAGAATTCTGAGTTCCTCAGAAAAGTGCCTTATAAATTCAAGGTATGATTATCTGCATCATGTTGTCATTCTTTTCATCTGAACAAGTTTGTAGGTGTACGGTTGGAAAGAAAAATCATCTTGTGGAATGTAATTCTCAGGGCCATGAGAAATGTGGGTCCTGGAAAGGAAACAGTTCCCGTTGGCGAAGACTCCGGGGCATGAGGACTCATGACCTTTCAAGACCCAGGGCACAGGACGGTGGTGGCACTGTCCAGTTCACTTTCCACAACTAACTCAGAGACTGCTTGGTCATGTGTTCGTGTCATCTGATTGAATTCTCTGCTGTGACTACCAGAAATTATTCATTAAACTTTAGTTGACAGAGAAACAACTCAGGAAGAAAATGTGCATTCTTCACTCGGCTGGCATATCTAGAGGGAGAACGTCTCCTTCACTAGACTATCTGGATGAACCTCTAGGGAAGAGGGAGGGTAGGCCAGGTGAGCATGTCCTGGCAATCAAAGGGGGTGTTTACACTGTATTCTTAGGAAGACCGTTTGTGTCATAAGAGAGTGTGTTGGCTCAACATGTCGGGGATGTGTTCAGATGTGCAAAATGCGTGGTAGGCACTGAGGTAGAGAGGATTTACTCTACCTATAAAGGAGAGAAGAATTGGAAGTTTCCGAGGGAAATCTGGGAGAGAGGAGAAAAGAGCACAGGGTCTAATGCTGCAGGAGGGAAGGGCGAGGTCAAAAGAAGAAACGAAGTCTTCCATGGAGGTTTAGCTGAACAGGATGTTAGAGGCAGAAACGTCTGAGGGGTTTCAAGTTGTTTGTTGTGGAGTATAAAATGTTAACCTTTCCACCCATCTCACTTATGAAAATGTTGGAAAATCTACATTGCTCATAGATTGTGTATTTGTGTGTGTGTGTGCCTTCCTTAGGACCACTTAGAGAAGTAACGTATTCCGCATCCAGGTTTTCTCAGAAAGAGCAAAAAAGTGCATGTGTTGATGAACTCCAGAGCAAGAGGATTCGAAAAAAAACTATGCTAGAATTTAAATATTTCTTTCAGTTACTGAACAGAAATCAAACCGAAGCAACTTTGTGAGAGGCAAGAAGGACCTATCTAAACGTGTTAGATAATATCTGGCCTTAGAAAGAAAATACCAAAGTGCAATTAAAATGAAGGAGCCTGAGGGAAAGGAAGAACAAAATTATGTTGTTATAATTATTAGTAATTATTTTCAAATAGAGTGATGTTGACTATTTCCGCATAACTACTCCTATGTTGTTACTGTTTTATTTTTAAACTTCTTTTGATTATCTGAATCTTTGGTGTATATGAACCCAGAACTCTCCTTTTATCCCTCTAGGGATCTTATGTTAAAGTTGAAATAACAAGCTCAGTGCCATCGTGACATGCCAATTCAAACAAAATGAGAAGAGATCAAATAAACGATAGCTGAGTAGGATATGTGGAGATGTTTATTGAGTCACATCATATTCTGGTTTTCTGTTGATGTTCTTCCCTCTGTTTGTCCTTGAAAACTAGGGAAACCTCTCTGCTTATCCTATACAGAGGCAGCCTGTAGATCGTTAAGTCTTAAGAGCTAAAAAGTACCTTTGAGATGACTGTCTTCCCAATTTGTGCTGGAGCTTTACCTATGCTCTGACAGTCTCGGATCGAGATCCAGCCTCTGTCTGAACTCTGTCAGTGTTCACAAGGCTGACAGTTGCATTTTCTGAACTGCTGTAATTATTAAAAAATTTATTTAAGCAACAGGATGTTCGGTGGTATATTCTGTTTTCTCCAGAGGCCCAAATTGGAGAACAAAACATTCTAAATCAAGGAGCTACACTTGCAAAATCTAGCAAAGGAGTTAGATCCTGCCTGTATTGACTATTACCCACCTGCAAGCCTATGTGAAAGATTGAAGTTGAAAAAACTTTAGGGAAGATATTTCTTTGGAGAGCAATTTCTGTGTGTTGCTGGGATGGGGGAAGAAGAAGTAAGTATTTTCCTCCCCACTTTAAGTGAGAAAGCTTTAGGGAGGGATCAGATTTCAATGAGCAGAGAGGTTTCCCTGGTTGACACGTGTGTTGGTCAAGCTCTTGATGTTTAATGACATGTTACTCAGGTTGTTCTCAAACAGTCTTGTTACCAAACCAAACTTAGGTCTGGTGGTCCTCTCACAGTAAAACCAATCTACTGACACTGGGTTGTGGTGAAGGAAAGTGCAGCGTTTATTTTAAGGCGCCAGACAAGGAGTTGGGGCAGCTAATGCTTAGAAAACCTGCACTCCCTGATGGGTTTCAGGGAAATATTTTTAAAGGCAAGGTGAGGGAGGGGAGTTGCAGGGTGTGTGATCAGCTCGTGCACGATTCTCTGACTGGTTGATGGTGAGGTAACAGAGCGGTGTCAAGGGGTTAACGTGATTAATCTCAATCCTCAGGCTCTAGTCGGTCTCATGGTCATCAAGTAGTTAACTTCCAACCATATGGGGTTTTAGTATCTGTAAAACAACTCAGGAAATGTGCATCAGATACTGCTATCGATGTATTTCAGTGAGGAGCTAAAGATTCTGTGAGGGTCATATGGATAATTTACTGTTTAAATTGTTACCAGTTCTCCTGGCCCAACTGCTACTTTTGTCGTTACATGTTCACATCCTTTTGGTCATTAATTCTTGAGCCAGGCTTTTGTGACTCAGGGGAGGCCTGGGAGACTGCAGCTTTTCTACAAACAAGAGGCAGGCAGAGGACATGGGGGGAGGGGGTCTGTCCTGGGAAGGTCCCATAGGGTCCTGCTAGTTTACAGTCTAATGATGAGAGTCTGTGACTGGAGCTGCCCCTTCCTGGTGGTAGAGGGAAGAGAATCTCTGGGAAGGAGCTGCATTTGCTCCAGCTATGTCCTCACCAACATGTAGACTTGAAGGGAACTGACTGTAGCTCAGGTTGAAAGGAATCCTACCCAAAAGGACTGACTAAAGGGACAAGAAGTCCTCAGCAGAGGTGACCACCAGGAGTCCAGATTAATCCTAAGAAGCCAGCTGGGGAAGCAGCCTTGCTCAGGCTGAGTGACCTTCAGATGGGGATCCTCAGTAGAAGAGCTCCAAGGAGTCTGCAAAAACATCAGTGAGACAGTCAATCACAGTAATTCTGCCAACCTAACACAACCAAGCCATTTCTTTCTAATCTTCATTCACTACCTGGGTCTGGCCCTGGAGCCATCAAACCAGTAGCCAGGGAGTGAGGAAAAGAGGGAGAACTGGGAAGAGAGAGGAGGTCAGTCACTCATGCATTTCCGATTCCAGCCCAGATACAGGGGAAGGGAGGGAAGGGGGAACTTCAAAGAGGATAAGTTTCAGAATTTTTATATTATTGGAGGGGACTTTTAAAGTTATTGAAATGAGATTGTTCTTGTGACTAAATGGGGCTGAGAGAGTAGCCCTAGATGTCATCAATGTTGGGGAGAGAGGAATCCCATAAGTGTGTTTGAATGGCAGAGGGAAAGTTTTCTTCTTCCTTCTTCTTCTTCCTTCTTCTTCTTCCTTCCCTTCCCTTTTCCCTTCCCTTCCCTTTTCTCTTCCTTCCCTTCCCTTTTCCCTTCCTTCCCTTCCCTTTTCCCTTCCCTTTTCTTCCTTTCCTTTCTTTTCCTTCCCTTCCCCTTCCTTTCCTTTCCTTTCCTCTCCTCTCCTCTCCTCTCCTTTCTGTCTTTCTAGTTGCACCCTATGAGTCCAGCTGATACAATAAATCAGTTATACCTAAACTGATAGTTATCTGGTTTCTTTTCACTTCCCCAAAACTTTGGTTTATTATTGTCTCTGAAGATAGACACACACAAGAAAATTCATTTACTGTATTAAATATCTTCAAGGATTTGAAAATAGCATTTACAGGCCCCCTGAAATTCTTTATGCTCAAGGTCCAAGATCCCCTAATACTCTAGCCATTTTCCATACAACTGTTTACATCCTCTGCCAGCCTGGTCACCCTCCTCCCACATTATTCTAGGTTTGTATCATTGGTATTTTTCTATACCAATGCCTAAAATGCTAGTGGTTTTCACCTACTTTCCACTCACCACATGTACGCTATTGGAAAAGTCCCCTAACATTCCAGCATATTCTTTCCCTTAACTATAAAGTGAGGAACTGGATAGAGCTGAATTAAATTCCTCAAATATTTATCATGTCAATACTAAACAGGCTATTATTCTGGCCTGAAAGGAGTTCACCAGTGAGAGAGAAATAGACAAGTGTCCAACTAATATTGGTATAGAACAGATTGGGATAAAATAAAAGAATGTTATCATGAGAGGACATATTGGCTCTCAAAAAATATCTGCTGGACACTTGAATACAGTGAGATCCAAGGAAGGATTTATGTTTCTTCCAGTTCTAGAATTCATTGACTTTTTTGTACTGGTTCCCATTTTTAAAGAGTTTCTTCCCTTTGTATTATTTAGAAGTGTAACTATTCCTAAGGTATAAGTTATTAGGCATATAATGCCTTCTTGTAAATGAATTTCGGTCATTTTCACAATGACCATCATGTTAGTGCCAGAGAGCTGAAGAATAAAAGGCATCTTGCTGGCAGAGGAGGGCAGACAAGAAGAGGGAGAAAATGATGCTTAGAAAAGGTGAATGAAAACTATTGTTTCAACCTCCCAAATTTTCTAAGGTTGTCCATTTAGCTCCGTGTAAGTGAACCCCGACCTGCGTGGAGTATTTGTCGC
The DNA here is from genome assembly GCF_951394435.1 of Stenella coeruleoalba. Taxonomy (NCBI): domain Eukaryota; kingdom Metazoa; phylum Chordata; class Mammalia; order Artiodactyla; family Delphinidae; genus Stenella; species Stenella coeruleoalba. The sequence goes on from NC_137149.1 coordinate 5,564,609, forward strand.
TCAAACACAGCGTATGTTTGGAAAATCCATTCAAACCTACAGCAAGTTTGGATAATGAGCTGGAGATGAGATCAGTTTGACAACTTTCATTCATTAAAGGGAAACTAAATAGAGCTTATTGGAAACAGATTCGGTGGGAGAATGGAGAGTCTCAAAGAGCTAGAGGTTGGAGTGGACGAAATAAGGAAGTGAGAGAATGCCACAGCTGGGTTTTCCCAAGAATATTTTATAATTCTAACCACGTGCATGTTACAGGAAGTCCTGATGCTGGCCTGACTTACAAAAAGTACTAAGCAGAGAATAATGTGATTTGATATTGTTGAATAAATCACATATTAGGGAATCAGTTTAAGTTAATTGTGTGTAAATGCAGGCAGTCAGAGGGGGGAGAGATGTTACTATACATGTGTACAAAAATTTTTAATACTACCAACTAGCTTTTTTGACTCAATGATGTAGTTTGGACATATGCAGTTAAGCTCGAATGGATGTATATAGTGGCAGAAAAAAAAAAAGATGTTATCTGACGAAACTTAGAAAAGAAGAATTAACTATCATTATCCTCTCTCAAGTAGAGTTCATGTAGCTCTTGGTACTTAGCAGATAAAATTATGATCAATGGGTCCATGAGGTATGTGGTGGGTAGCAGTGCATGTTATAAGTATGTGATCATGTCCATTCCACATCTCAAGAATGATTACAAAAAAAAAAAAAAGAAAAAGGAATGATTATAAATACAGGCATGTAATCTTAGCTTTTATATGTGCAGCTAATAGTTTTCTTAGATTCTACAAAAGTTAGTTGTCTTTATGAGTCATGTGAAATAAAGCCACTTTTTACTCTACCTTTTATTTAATTTTATTTTATTTATTATTTTAAATGTATTCAATAACTCTTAAAACAGTTATTCAGTTTCTTGATTACTCCCATCTTTTAAGTTTCTACCTTCACTTTTGCTCTTTAATGCTTGTTTTCAACCATTTTATTCTCGTCTAAATTTCACCTACAAGCCAATTAGGTGAAAGACATCAAATTTTATTATTTATTTAACAAAAGTCATTTGGGGTGATGCCTTTTTAGGGTACAGGCTAATTTTAGTCTTCTGCATGATTTATTGATTTCAGTTATAGTGCTTTGGGGTTTATTACTCATGATCACACTATGTATTTGTGAGCCAGTAATACCACACGACATTTTAATAAAGATCATCTGGCTTCACCCATTAAGGGAGCAAAAGAGAAGGCCAAAACTCTCACTTTGGGGGATGTATTCTTTTTATTTAAACCTTTGAGAATGAAATTTCTGATGATACATGTACTTGGTGTGTATCTGCTTTAACGGAAGCATGTGAGAGTTAAACCACTCTCACAATTGTATATGGAAATATTGAGCTATTTCAGCTTCAATTTTAACTGAGGTCCTAATATAATAGGTGCTACCTCTTCTCATGTTCCAAAAGGAGATGCTGAACCATCTATGTGGGAATTTAGAGGAAGTGGGTGTTGGGTGGGAAGGTGATGTTTGACTCTTACGTCAATGCAATAAGAGGAGTTCTAAAGAAACCATTCAGAGAGCTTGAAGGACGCTGAGGTTCGTGCTTGTCTCATGCCTGAGAAATCTGAAAGGTGAGCATCGGGTTGAGGATCCAATGGCAGTAGAGCTTAGGGGTACCATTGGAATGATTGGTATGTGTTATGGGTTGAATTGCTTCCTCTCCAAAAACTATGTTGAAGTCCCAACCCTCAAAACCTGTAAGTGTAACCTAATTTGGAAATAGGGTCTTTGTAGATGTAAACAAGTCAAGATGAGGCAATACTGAATTACCCTGGGTCCTAATTCAGTAAGACTAGTGTCCTTATAAGAAGAGGAGAGGGCTTCCCTGGTGGCGCAGTGGTTGAGAGTCCGCCTGCCGATGCAGGGGACACGGGTTCGTGCCCCGGTCCGGGAAGATCCCACATGCCGCGGAGCGGCTAGGCCCGTGAGCCATGGCCGCTGAGCCTGTGCGTCCGGAGCCTGTGCTCCGCAACGGGAGAGGCCACAGCAGTGAGAGGCCCGCGTACCGCAGGAAAAAAAAAAAAAAAAAAAAAAAAAAAAAAAAAAAAAAAAAAGAAGAGGAGAGACGGAGACACACAGCGAGATAATGGCCATGTGATGACAGAGACAGAGCCTGGAGTGATGTATCTACAAGCCAAGGAATGCCAAGGGTTACCGGCAAGTACCAGAAGGTACAAGAGGCCAGGACTGATTTTCCCCTACAGGTTTCTGAGTGAGCATGGTCCTGCCAACGTCTTCTTTTGGGCTTCAAGCCTCCAGAATTGGGAGACAATATATTTCTATTATTTTAACCCACCAAGTTTGTGGTACTTTGTTACGGCAACCCTAGGAAACAAATACAGCATGCAATTGCACTCTGAATGACAGCAAAGTTTGGGTAGTTTCCCAGGGACAGATTGTGAGCCACAGGAGAATAAGAGTGGTTAGAGGGTCATTTTCGATTGTGTTCAAGAGGACTGCTTAAAAAGGCAAAGAAAACTCAGCTGAAAGATGTTGACAGTATACAGTCAGATACCCAAGGGCTTAGAGAAGAATTCTAAACCACCATCCAAGGAATACCTGCACTGAGAACTGCTAGTAAAAGATTTCCTGTAATGAGGGTCTCCCAAGAGCTCATGAATGCTCCTGTAAGGGAAAGGGTCTGCTTTAAACCCCAAGACAGCCATACTGGTACCTGTTATGTAGGAGCTCTCCTGCCCTTTGTCCTGTTCTACCTCCTCTGTTTAGATTCTGGTGAGGTAACACATCCACAGTAGCAAGCTGAGGGAAGATGTTTTGAAGAACAAACAGGAGAAAAAGGGAAGGAGACAGTCATTCATTCTAGCTTCCTCCACTGTAGGTGGTCAGTATGAATCAGGGAAGAAGCTTTAGCACTAAATTCAGTACAGTGTTGCTATTCCCTGGGTGGAACATAGTCATTAATGTCCCAGAACTGCCTGGGAGACTGAAGAAGACTTTCTGATTATGTGAACTTTATCAGAAAAATCATGGGACTTTCCCTAGATTCCATATAAACTAGAAATGTGGAAGTGGGGGCTGGAGGTTGAAATAATCACCTTTGAAGGGATACATACAGGCAGATTCAAGAAAAGAATAAAGATATTTTCCATCCCACCCTATGAGTTTTGCTCACTCAAAGTATTAGAAACTTTAAACACTTTATAGGAGAAACTTTTTTCAGATACATTATTTTATTTTATTCTCATAAGAGGCCTATGAGAGAAGTGGGCGGATATTAGTGATAAACAACTGAGAGAGATGAACAGACTGTCCACACTCTGACATGGAGGAATTCTTCCTCTCTGATTGATTTCAGTAACAGTTATTATACTTTTCTCTCTCCATTGGTAAACACAAGATTTTTTAAAATATCATATGTTTTCAAATCAGAAATTTAAATAATCACATTTGACCCAAAGAAGGAAAATAACACTTCTAGAATATCTATAATGTCATTAAACTTGAAGCATTTTTACTCTCTGCTTGAATGTTCTCTTTTGACCACTTTCAAAGGTTGGAGTTGTATGTTTCTGATTTCTTTTTTGAGTTCCAAGTCCTCTTCTTTTTGTGTGTGTGATGTTTATTTACTTCTTTTTTTTTCTTAGCATCTTTATTATAGTATAATTGCTTTACAATGGTGTGTTAGTTTCTGCTTTATAACAAAGTGAATCAGCCATACATATACACATAGCCCCATATCTCCTCCCTCTTGCGTCTCCCTCCCACCCTCCCTATCCCATCCCTCTAGGTGGTCACAAAGCACCGAGCTGATCTCCCTGTGCTATGCGGCTGCTTCCCCCTAGCTATCTATTTTACATTTGGTAGTATATATAAGTCCATGACACTCTCTCACTTCGTCTCAGCTTACCCTTCCCCCTCCCAGTGTCCTCAAGTCCATTCTCTACATCTGCATCTTTATTCCTGTCCCGCCCCTAGGTTCTTCATAACCATTTTTTTTTTTATTTTTTAGATTCCATATATATGTGTTAGCATACGGTATTTGTTTTTCTCTTTCTGGCTTACTTCACTCTGTATGACAGACTCTAGGTCCATCCATCTCACTACAAATAATTCAATTTCATTTCTTTTTATGACTGAGTAATATTCCATTGTATATATGTGTCGCATCTTTATCCATCTGATTGTTAATTTCTGGTATCCTCTTGAATAAACTGACTACTAACTATCACAGCCTTGCTAAATGTAATCAGTGTTTTTTACATCACATTTTTATGTTTCATTAATAGTCAATAAACTGCATATAAAACATACAATTTGATCAATTTGATGTCTTGACATATGTATTCACCTTTGAAAACATCACCACAATAAAAGTAATGAACCTATCTATCCATTTCCAAACATTTCCTAATTCCCCTTTGTAATCCTTCCCTATCACTTCTCTTTGTGGGAATATTTTTATTTCAAGTTTAATTTCTTTAGTATACGTAAGACTATTCAGGCTATTTTTTTATTGAGTTGGCAATTTGTGTCTTTCAAGGAATTTATCCATTTTATTTAAGTTGTCAAATGTATGTATTAACATAACTTTGTTCATAATATTCCCTTATGATTCACTTAATATCTGTAAAATCAGTAATGGTATCATCTCTCTCATTTCTGCTATTGATAGTTTATGTCTTTTTCTACCCCTAATCAGTATGGTTAGTAGTTTGTAGATTTTATTAATCTTCCAAAATAAACAGATTTGGGTTATAGCAATTAATTTTCTCCATTGTTTTACTGATTTCTATTGCACTGGTTTCCACTCTGATATTTTTTCTTTTATCTGATTACTTCAGATTTATTTTGCTTTTCTTTTTCTCCAGGTGGAAACTGATACCTTTCTTTTTTTCTAATATAGGCCTCTTTTCCTAAATGTATAATATTATAAATGCTATACATTTTCCTCATGTATTGCTTTGTCTGCATCACACAGATTTTTTTTTAAACATCTTTATTGGAGTATAATTGCTTACAATGTTGTGCTAGTTTCTGCTGTATAACAAAGTGAATCACCTATACATATACATATATCCCCATATCTGCTCCCTCTTGCATCTCCCTCCCACTCTTCCTATCCCACCCCTCTAGATGGACACAAAGCACTGAGCTGATCTCCCTGTGCTATGCGGCTGCTTCCCACTAGCTAGCTATTTTACATTTGTTAGTGTATATATGTCCTGCATCACACAAATTTTGATATGTGTGTTTTCATTTAACTTAAAAGCCTTTCTAATTTCACTTCTGATTTCTTCTTTGATCCATGGGTTGTTTAGTAGAGTGTTATTTAACTTCCAAATATTTGGAGATTTTCCAGAGATTCCTCTATTGTTGATTTCTAATTTAATTCCACTGTGGTCAGATAAGATATTTTGTATGATTTGAACTCTTTTTAGCCTGTCCCAGCTTTCCCCTCTCTACACTATGGCCTGAAAACTCTCTTTAAAAAAATAAGCTAGGGCATGGTAGGCACTATCATATTTATTTCCAGATGTGCAGGGATCACTGTCATTCGTTGCGAAGGGAAGTAAAACTTTTCCTGTGCCCTCTTAAGATCTCCAGCTAGTCCTGAAAATTAAGTTGACATAAGATAGATCAGCAGGAGAAAAGCATGAAAGTTTTATTTTTACATGTACTTTTGAGCCTTCCATAGGAAAATGAAGACCCAAATGGTTAGGCCTAAATGCTTATATTCTAGGTTGAACAAAGAGTAGTAATTGTGGCAAAGTAGCTAATATATTTGGCGAGGGTAAAAGAAAGTTAGGGTTATTTTAACAAGGTATGTTTGTACAGATTTCTCTTGGCCTTGACCTTCCTTGGGTTTTTTTTTAATCCCTTGCTTTTAGGAAGAAAAGGGGAGGTCAGCACACTCTTCTTTCACCTGCTGTTTTTCAGATACCTTTAGCTCAAAATAGCCATGATGCCAAACCAACATATCTTGGGGTAGCATGTTCTAAACCTCCTTATTTCAGACTCCCTGATGTCCAGTGTATTAAGAACTGTTGTTTTATATATCTTGTCCAGATTTTCAGTTGCTTCATACAGGAAGAAAAATATAGTTCTTGTTACTCTATCTTGTTTAGAAGTACAACTTTACATTGAAGTTAAATATTTTTTCATGTGGTTTTATTGAAGCTGGTATATCTGAATTATTGATTTAGCTCTGTCTCTATAAAGAAGACTGCAAAAGTAATAGGAAAAATCTATAGAGAATGGGCAAAATAGGTGCTTGAGTATTGTCTGCCATGAAGAATCTGGAGTTTAGAAAAAGGATAGTGGGATTTGCCAAGTGTATAGAATTAGCCCACAAAATGTTAAAAAAAACAAAGATACGAAGATTAATCAGACTCCTAAGGACACCATGAGTATAATACTGTAGAGATACAGTGTATAATGGAAAAGCTGACTGTAGAGATACAGTGTTTAACAGAAAACCTCAAGCTGACATATACAAAATGTAAGGTTCTAGTTTTTGTGCCGCTGCTGTGAGATATTAGCAAGTGACTTAACTTACTTAAGTATTATTAATAAAAGTAATATGTTGGATTGCAAATAGATTTCTGGACAGCATTTACAGAGACTCTGATTTAATAAATTTGAGATCGGACCCTGAAATCAGATCTTAGTTTTGGGAACCGCTAAACTTGATGATCTCTTAAATGACTTCAGCTGCCATTCATTGAACGCTAAACATTCAGTGTCTTGGATACGTTACATACATATCCTCTAATCAAACAATCACTCATGGTGGATCTTATGGAGGTAGGAGACAGATGGGCCTCCGGGCTGGACAGCTGGGGTTTGTCAAGTGGAGTAAAATTGAAGCTTTGCTCTCACCCAGACACTCCAAGGACAAAGCTAGTGGCAGAAGCTGAGCTCTGCTGGAGTAAAGAGATAAGATGACCACTCCTGAGGTCAAGGAAAACTTCCCTGTCTGTCCATGTGCAGGAAGGCTCCTTGGGGGTCAAAAAGGGAGAGGGTGCCACCCCATAATAAGTGGCGCGGACATGCACCCACAGGCCTCTGCGGTGGGATCCATCTTAACAAAAAGTTGCGCACGCATGGTGGAGAGGGTCCTGGGACCAGTCAGGTGTGAAAAAACAAACAAGATAGTTGGCCAAATGTGAACAAAGATCCAGAAGGACTGCCCTACATAAGTGATTTCAGTCACCTCTTTACTGTGCTCTGCATTCGGGACGCCCGCCCTCCTCTCCCGGTGTGTATTTCTGCCCTGCTTCTGACTTAAATAAATAAACTCTTTCTTTGTGTGCTCTCCCATACCGTGCTGTGTCTTTAATAATAGACTTCGTACCTGTTTTTACAGTTCTTGCCTCCTTGAAACATTCTTGCTTTCAACTGGGGGAAAGAACCAGGGCTCACTTTGCTTCTAGCCTCTAGCCCCTGGTGGTCTCGCAGCTGGGATTCCTGGTTTTCATCCAGGCTAGCCAGGTTCAATTCCTGGGCAGGGAACTAAGATCTCTCTTCAGAACCATTCACTGCTGTCCCTCCAAGATCATTATTAACCTAATTTTCTAAAAATTGACATTTCTTTCTTTGGAAGGGCCAGTAATTTGCCCAAGACCACGTGTAGAGTCTACCTAGAAATTGATGAACTTAGATTTTATTTGTGATCTGGAATCAAAGCTGTGCATTTTCTATTTCACCATGGTACCTACAAAAAGACTTTATATATCCTTAACTGTTTATTGGTTGGTTGAAGTCAAATGTGTTGAAGATAAAAGATTATTCTCTAACGAAGGACCTTACATACTTTGTACAAGAGAAGCATGAATAGAAATGATTTATACATAATAGGTAATTTTAAGATACCATTATTGAACACTTATTTATACTACGCTAACAGCTGTAGTACATTATTTCAGTGATTTTACATATTCGAGGGTTTCTTAGTAAAACTTTGTTATTTAGTGATGTTATCAATTGAATGCGTGTGTTGACTTCTGCCCTTCACTATGTTACTGAGTCCAAGCTTGTACTGCTCACTGTACAACAGGCCAATAACTCAAGAGATGAGGTGTCGCGGCAAGGAATAGCCACTTCCTTCGGAAAGCCAGCAGACTAAGAAGATGCTGGACCAGTGTCCCCAAAACCCGTCTTACCCAGGGTAGAAATCAGGCTTCTATTATACTGAAAGGGGAGAGGGTGTGATTGTTTGTTGCAGACTTCTTGGTGCCGCCCAGACCTCCGAGGGGACGGAGGTGGTAATCCTTTGTTCTTACAGCTGTCCATGTAGATCTGGTCATGATGCTCTTGTAAACCTACATGAAACAAATGTTATTTTCTGTTCTGCAAAGTTTTAAATCTGTATATGAATGAAAAGTGTTGTGGGTTTGAAGGTCACGCCTGGGAGGCAGAGCTTTGAGAAAGGGCTATTATGTATATTTCAGGCTATAAAGGCAACCTTCTCTTACTGACTGAGCAGACAAACGTGCAGAGCCAGCATGACTAAGCACAGGCAACAGAGCACAAAGGTTACGGCTAAAGGAATAGAGCCAACGTGGAGTCAGGTTTGTTCTCCTCTATTAAAACAATACCTTAAAAAATATGGTACCTCGCGTCCTTAGGTGATAATACATGCACTTACTATTTTCATATGTCTCTTCCCTTCGAGCCTCTTCCACTTATCATCCCTTTAGTTTTTCTACTATTTTCTTTCATTTTTTTAATTCAGTTTTTTTTCATTTTTTTCATTTAGTTTTCTCATTTTTCCCTTTTCATAATTCAAGACAGTGTTTATGAGAAGTCCCTTCTAGCTTTTTCAGTTTTAAAACACTTGATGTTATTTCACATGGGAAATGGGTAGAGATATTGACATCATCCAGATTTGAAGAGAGGGAATGAGGGTTTTATGGATCAGACATAAATAAACAGCCTTTAACCCTATGATTCAGGTAAAGTAGAAAATATTTGTATTTCAGAAGTTCTACCAAGAGTCTAAGGAAGAATAAAATTAATAAAAGTGAAAAGAAAACTTTTTTTACCTGGCCAAATTAAAAAATATATATATATTTGTAATCCTTACAGGTTAAGTGCTCTAAGTATTTGGGGGGAATGCTTTGGATTGAGGTCATTGATTTAAATTCTATCCATTTCCTCTACCCAATTTCCTTTGTTTCCCCTCTCCCTCTTTTTAATTGGAGCTTTTCTCAAACTTGAAGTGATCTGAATGGAGTTGCACAGTGAAATGAACCAATTCCCTTGAAAGAAGTAGGGGAAGCAATATTTTTAGAAAGCTTGCTAATTTCTCTTTTTCACTCCGCCTGCTCTGCTCTGCTCCGAGACCTCACTGAGAACCCCTGGAGAAGGGAAATTAACAAGCCCCCCCGAAGCTGAACCACTACAGCCTTTCAAGGGAGTTGGTTAATTTCACTTTGCTGCTCCATTTGGAGCAGCTGGGAGTACTGGTCTTAAGGGAAATAATAGGACCTAGTGCTTGAAATCCCTTTACATTTTTAAAATGAAATTCTACTAAGTTTGCTGATCAAACTCAAAAATGGTGTTCATCATATGTCTGTGATACTGGTTTATACATTGGCGCAATCTATATTTTTTCTTCAATTTTCATCTCTTAAGCCGGTTTGAGACAGTCTTCGAAATTTTGTTTGATTCCGAATCCTTACGGAATACTATTTCCTCAATGTCCAATAATTACATTTATCAGTAAGGAACAAATAGTTAAAAAGTTTTTTTTTCCTAGTATGATTCTCAGTGCCCTTGCCCCCTTTCCCTTTAAGAATCTAAAATAGTTCTCTTGTCCTTGTTTAGGAAACTCAGTCATCATCTCTTAAGGCAGAGGCATTCTCCATCAGGGCTGTTTGCAGGCTTCACGCAGAGGGCATCGTAGAAAGGAATCAGATGGCCCCTGGTAGCTCTTAAAATCCTCTCATTCCTGAATTATGGGCTTCCCTGGTGGTGCAGTGGCTGGGAGTCTGCCTGCCGATGCAGGGGACACGGGTTCGCGCCCCGGTCCGGGAGGTTCCCGCGTGCCGCTGAGCGGCTGGGCTTGTGAGCCATGGCCGCTGAGCCTGTGCGTCCGGAGCCTGTGCTCTGCAACGGGAGAGACCCCAACAGTGGGAGGCCCGCGTACCGCAAAAAAAAAAAAAAAAAAAAAAAATCCTCTCATTCCTGAATTCTTTGAACAATTCTATAACATTAGCAAACTTTTAAACTCCCAACCCCCTGTTTTCCGAGGTTAATAAATTCATTGAACATTAACAGTTTTGAAGTACACTCTTGGGGCATCCCACAATAACCTCTTTATATTCTGAATCTTAACCATTTAATTCTTCTCAGTTCTCCTCAAAGATGTTTTTATGATGGAGCTTCATCTGGTGCCTTGTGATACTAAGTTTCCTGCTTGTGGATGGTTTCATAAAAATCTACTCAGAGTCTCAGATGAATTGTTTTTTGTCTTTCTGTGTATGACCCTTCAGTTATTTCCAGAAAAATGAGAGCAAACTTGAGATGGGCTTGCAAAAGTTAACATTCAAAAATATCACAGTGTTTAAAGTAACTCTCGTGTTACCCACAGGCATTCCTGACAATCAGAGGAACATGCTTCTTTTTGATATTAATTTACATATAGATTCATCATTTGCTGTTGCGGGCTATTGTGTGGTGAATGTATTAAAAAGCATTCTTTTTGAAAATCGTAGACAACTCTGGTTTTGACATCAGAGCCTCTGACAAGTAAATCTGTTCTCATTATCTCAGTATTTATCTCAGCTTGTAAAAATCCTGCAGGGTTATGATGCATCGCGGCATCCTTCACTACTTCCTCTTGTTCTTCAACATAAAGCTGCCATTTATTCTAAAACAAGCCTGATAAGATTGCCTTATAAATCCAAGTCGTTTAAACAGAACACTGCTGCAGACGCTAACGTCCTTTTGCTGCAGCTCTTCTCCACCTGGGCTAGAGTATTATTCTTGAGAGTCAGAAGGATGAGCTACAGATATACTATACGCACCAAATTACCTTTCACTCCTAAAGGGTTAGAGACTTAAATATTAAAATATTCATGCAAATGTGAACAAAGGAAAAGTGCTGTTTTTGCACTTTCTCAAGTGAGGTCATAGCCTTCGGCCACCTACTATACTGTCCTTACTAAGTGAACAATAAGAAGAAGAAACCATGGTTCATTTTAGAAGTTAACCCACATCCAGATACCTGAATGACCTTCTCTCAAAGCTGATTTAAATAAATGGTGTATAAAATACACACCAAGAGAGTCATAAATGGCTAAGGTGATATTTGAGCCCTTATGGGAGGTAGTCATTGTAAAAATTCTATGCTCTGTCACCTCTAATGATCTTTGGGTCTTCATTTAGCTGAGAGATGGCTTTTTAATGAACAAATGCCCTAACCGGTATAGATGGCATTCTTATTATGGCCATATATCTTGGAGGGGGGATAGGAAAGAAACTTAGGTAAGGAGAATGTGTAAGAGAAGTAAAAGAATCCCTGGGAGATGGAGGGCATCCTTGTCGCTATGGGAGCGATGATACCTTTGGTGAGACGGGGGTGCCTGTCATAGTGACTGCCAGTCGATGAATGAAACCTGACTTTCTGTACCCTGAAACTTTGAGGAGGCTGGATTTATCTGAGTATTTGCTTGACTCTAACTCTGATCTAATGGGCACATAGTCCAGCCCATAATCAATGTGTGTGTATTCTTTCCTGTCATTTCTAGAAATCTGGAGGTTCCCTGGGGTTAAAAAACAATGCTGGGGCCATCTGAGGTATTCCAGGAAGTACAGGACCAAGCGAATGGCTCCTAGACCTTTTGGAATATCTTGGATTCTTGCAGTTAGCAAAGGAAGGGGAAAGAATCTATAAATGATTCATCAGGTTTCCAATAGTTATCTTGGGCCAGAAATTGTCCCCATGGAGTTAGTCTTGGTGGAGTTTAGGACACACTTGTGCTCCCAATTTTGACTCACAGCCTCAGAAACCCCTGGACTACACTGGGAACTTGGTAAGGCTTAATTATAAACAGTCCAGCAGAATCATGGCCTTCTAAGACAGGCGACAAGAGGGACTTCAATTATCATTACCTCTGACTCAACTGGCTTGGGTCATGGAGTAAAGGACCTTGTGACTTCTGAACAGCTATATTCCTACGGAAGCCCCTCTTCTTTACATTTGAAGCAAGTATTGGAAGCTAGGGACTCCAGCTTATGTTAGCAACTTTAAGCACATTTGAAAAATCATATTTGATAAATATTGGGGCTTTGAAAGTAGCCACATACCATTTTAAAGCGCATTAGTGCCAAAGTATATGACCAAGTGCACCTGCAGGAATTAGTGGCTTTTTATCATCAGAGACATTGGCCGTGACACTATCTAAGGATGCCAGAGAAATCGTGAGGCACAAATGGCATGTGATCGTTGCTTTAATAAAATTCTGTGTGACTTATTTGTCACCTAGGTACAGAGTATACCTGCATATATATTTTCAGCATATTAATTCAACTTGTTTCCAGCATCTTTTAGAATCCTTCTTTTTAAAAGTCTGCATATGTGTCTATTTACTTTAGAAGACCGGAAGTTAGAAAAAGGTGGCTTCTGGGAATTTCTTTCCACGTATAGGACTCCAGATCCAGATGGTATTCACCAAGCTAATGTTACACATCCATTTCAGAATCTTGCCGGTTTGTCGATTTATAGAAAGACATGAGTAGGTAGCAGATGGTTTAGCCATCCGTGTTATTTTTCATGCTGATTGGTGTTTGTAACCTATATCGTCAGGAAGAGGAAATCAGGAGTCTGGCGAGGTATTGTTCCGGGAAACTTTAATTCACAAGTGATGAGAAAGGAAGAATTCAAGAAATTTTTTGTATGCTGAATGGTGCCTTTCACTGAACAGCACTGCATTGTCTGCGAGTGACGGCCCTTGAATATTAAAACAGAACCATTTTGTCTTGTCCTGTTACCATGGAAGATGAGAAGGTGACTTTGGAAAAGCAAACAGGAAAAGCCATGAAGAAATTAGATAGAGTGTGTATTTGAAGGCTATTTGCCCAGTGGTATTCTTTCTTGCCCAAACTGTGTGTGTGTGTGAGTGTGTGTGTGTGTGTGTGTGTGTGTGTGTGTGTGTGTAAGTGTGTAAGAGAGCAGCAGGGCAGATAAGCCCTCCTTGCAGTGTTCTGAAGACAGATTCGAGGTCTCATCGTTGTTCTTGAGACAGTATAGTCTGGGGAGCCGTGGTGGGGTGAGACCATCAGGTAACTGCGTACACGTAGGGTCTGGCCTGTTGTTGGGTATTGCCTGGTGCACTTACTGCACCACTTTAGGGGCACTGCAAATTCCTTTTTGTGTTTCTGTGGCCATACTTACCATATTTTGTCTTAGGGAAAGACATTAAATTTTTTTTTTCATCTCTTTGGATCTGAAATCTTTCTCTTTGTTTTATCTTAATAAAATATAAGTTCAAGATCTCAGTGGTTTACAAAAATAACACTTTATTTCTCACTCTGTCCATTATAAAAAAATTAATCGACGGAAACCTCAATTTAATAGAGTTGGGAGCCCAGAAGGGGGAGCTCTCATGCCCTGAGATGATAGCAGAGCCCAACAGGAAGAAGAAAGACTCCCCTTCTTTCTTGGTAAGGACTCAGCCAATGAAAAGCCATGGACTCTTTGTTCACTATTGCCCTCCCAACTTGCTTTTCCCCTCTACAGAAGGGTTCTCCTTCCCTTCCTATGGGGCGGATTTGCATGTGTTTCACCATGGCTGTAGACCCCGAATTTCAATTCTCTGCTGATCCCAAATAAACCCATCCTTGCTGGAGAAATACCTGGCAGTCTGTTTGTTTCTGGTCATCACTATGTGAGCCCCTGAAGAGTTGTGGCTCTGTATCCCATACCTTCTTCATTTGGGGATCCAGACTAATAAAGAAAAGACCTTATCTCAGTCTTGTCATGGGGGAGCCATGCAGTGGCGCTTGAAGCATCTTCCCACGTGTTGCACCTATTACTTTTACTTACACTGCGTTGGCCACGGTAAGTTACATGGTCAAGCGAGATGTAAATGAGGTGACTGTGGAGTACATCTTTCCCACCGCAAGTCACGTGGCAAAAGATAGACATATTAGGAAGGGGAGTGAAAATGAATAATTGGGATGAGTAGTGTCATTTTTACCACTCCTGGTCTGTTCTGAAGGCTTCTGGAAGTAATACGTGATCCTTGGGAGGCTGTGGGTCTTTTCCTCTTAGGACTGGAAGAAGATAGGTAACAGTGATTCCCAAACTTTAGGGTCCATAAGGATCCCCTGAATAACTTGTTAAACATGCAGATTCTCAACACCGCCCCACCTCCGCTCTCACTTTTAACATGGTAGGTTTGCAGTGGAGCCCAGGAGTCTGCATGTTAGAAGCACCTCGGTGATCTGACACTGGCCCAGGTGACGCTGTCCCTTTGTCTTCAGTCATGTGTTTACTGCAGAGTTTGTGGTTGTGAGGTAAGAAACAGAGTATCCAGGTAGCAAAGAGTTTCTGTAAATTCCCAATCTTCAGTTTTCAATATTTTCATAGAAATACGTGAGCTTTTTTTTTTAATTGGAGTATAATTGCTTTACAATGTTGTGTTAGTTTCTGCTGTACAATGAAGTGAATCAGCTATAGGTATACCTATATCCCCTCCCTCTTGGACCTCCCTCCCCCCACCATCCCACCCATCTAGGTCACCACAGAGCACCCAGCTGAACTCCCTGTGCTATACAGCAGGTTCCCACTAGCTATCTGTTTCATGCATGATAGTGTATATATGTCAATCCCAATCTCCCAGTTCATCCCATCGTCCCCTTACATGACCTTTCTTGACCCTGAGCATTCACACATACTTTTTTCTTTTCTAGCATCCTCTTTTTCCCTCCTTTGCAGTTGTGAACTCCTGCTAACCCTGTGGGTCTAAGCCTAGAAACATTTCCATCGCCAAGTCCTTCCTAACCATCAGAATTGCGGTCAGGTGCCCATCCCACCTACCCCCTCGGTAATCTGTGCTTCACCTACCACAGTACTAATACTTCAGAAATTGTATGTCTCCTTAGATGTTTTGACCAGTAAGCTGAAAACTCTCTGAAGATGGGAATACGTTTTTTTGTTATTTTTGTATCCCTCAAGCCAGGACAGTCTCTGGGCACATAACAGGGTACCAAAGTGTATTTTGATGACTTAGGAATCAATAAATGAATGGACGATGTAGTCTCTATATATGATATGAGGACAAGGTTAACTTGTACTTATTCTTAATAAACCCACAATGGACTTGCATTTAGAGGCAATTCAGTTCCAAGGAGCTGCTACAGCAGTAGAATATTCAGTGCTGTTTTTTGTGATAATATTTGACATTGAAGATTACATTAAAATTGATGTTGGTGTTTGTACAGATATTTTTCAACATTAATCAAACACATGACAGGGGAAAATATTGCTACAAGTTATGAAATTAAGTAGCTTAGGAGTGATACAACCAAAGTAAACAATAACAACTGTAGTTTGTGTTCACGGGGGAAGATGTATAACCAAGGCTGCTGAATCTATTTTCAACTTACCATTTGCCTTCTAGAACTATAAAATACTAATTTACAAGTGACCTTTAAAATCCTCAATCCAACTTGCAAGCAGTGTAAGAGTTCCTGTAATATTATCCGTGCAAAGTGGCCCTCTACCCACAATTTTAATTCTTCAGAACTCTCTCAATACGTTACAATTATTAGAAAATACCAAATAGTAATAATAATGATATTAATAACTCCCTTACCTGAGGTTCTAATCTGTGCTGGATGTTCAATATATATCATCTCATTTAGTTTTCAGAGAAACCATAGGAAGTAGGTGTTATTACCTCCATTTTACTAAAGGGTAATAGTCAAGGCAGAGAGAAATGAAAAAACAAGTCCAGGGTCTGTAGCTAGCCGTTACGTTCTTTACGTTCTTGTCTGCAAGATACAAAGCCTTTCCTATAGGCACTTACACAACCTCTCAAAGAATGTATTGCCTTATATATAATTGAATATTTTATTTCCCTAACTTCATAGATTCATTTTAGTTTTTGGTTTTTTAGAGCAGCCCAGAAAAATGTCGTCCCTCTTTTTCACCCCAGTCCTTCAGAAATTTGAAAATACTTATTATATACCTTCAAATACTTTTTTTTTTTTTTTTTTACTAAACATAGAAATTTGTTATGGGTTGAATTGCATCCTCCCCAAATTTATTTGTTGGAGTCCTAAGCCCTAGTACCTCAAAATGGGACCTTGTCTGGTGACAGAGTGTTTATAGAAGTAATCAAGTTAAAGTGAGGTCATTAATGTGGACCCCAATAATATATAACTGCTGGCCTTATAAAAAGAGGAATTTGGACACAGGAACATGCATAGAGAGAAGGTGATGTGAAAGTACAGGAGGAAGAGGGGCATGGAACAGATCTTTTTCTCACGGTCTACAGAAGGAACCAAGCCTGCCAAGTCCTTGATTTAGGATATCCAGCCTCCAGAGCTGTGAGAATACATTTCTTTTGTTTAAGCCCCCCAGTTTGTGACAGGCACCTTGTTACAGCAGCCCTCCCAGACTAATACAGCATCCATGAATTCTTCAATTACTGTTTTTTTTGTTTGTTTGTTTGTTTTGCTGTACGCGGGCCTCTCACTGTTGTGGCCTCCCCCGTTTTGGAGCACAGGCTCCGGACGCGCAGGCTCAGCAGCCATGGCTCACGGGCCCAGCCGCTCCGCGGCATGTGGGATCCTCCCGGACCGGGGCACGAACCCGTGTCCCCTGCGTCGGCAGGCGGACTCTCAACCGCTGCGCCACCAGGGAAGCCCCAATTACCTTTTATACCACTATTATCCTATGGCCTTTGACCACAGTCATTCTGATGTATCATTATCCCTCCTGGAATTTTATGCCAAGACTAAACACTTTATTTTAATTTAAAAAAAATAGATACATATCAAACTAATTTGAAATGACAATTGATATTTTTATCAGCAGCTAGAAAAGGGATTTTACAAATCAAGATAGCATGAAGAAGATGACACTGCTGAAAACTATTTTTATTAACTTACGAGGCATATGAGAAGGTTAAGTTTAATAGTGTCTCTTTCAGGAACAAAAATAAGAATTTCTTTTAAGGCTCTGGTGTTGACATATAACCATTTTTAAATGAGTGAAAGGAGGTCATGATCTGAATATTTAGATTGTTTTTCAACTATTATTCATGTGATATATATACTGTGTTCTTGATTTTATATCAATGCCCACCTTATAAAAGAAATGGCTTTAAGTCTCTATCTAGCTCTCTTTTTTGCCCCTTCAATATGGAATAAAGTTTGGAAAGGCAGGTTGGAAGAAAGGTTATGCTTACAATAAAAAATTCACCAATTTCTTTTAATAGTTATCTTCTAATTAAAGGGTATAAGTGGCTCATCCAATCAGCAATTCATTCATTGCTTCAAGTTTTCAAAGACTACTCAGAATTTCAGATCTATAGGTTTTGGAGGTATAAACTCACAAGTGCAGTTATTAAAAGTGGCTCCAGACATTGGAAAGGAACAATTTGTGATGAGATTACTTGTGCATATTAAATAGTAAATGTTGCCTTATACATATAATTAATGTGTTTAGGTGAAAATGAAATACATAAACTTGATACAATATTAAAAATGTAAACAGTGAAAGGGTTCTCTCCTACCCTTCCTTCTTTCCTAAGACTACCACTTTTACTAGATATTCTTCCAGAGATAAACAAGAATATGTATTTGCATGTATTATTGCTTTGTACGTAAATGGTAGCCTTTTAAGTATACCACTAAAAGCATCATGCTTTATCTTCACATTGCAGTCAGCTCTTTGGATCCCCAGGTTTCCCAGACACCATTTTATATAGGGGACTTGAGCATTGCCGATTTTGGTATCCCGGGGGATGTGAGATCCTGGAACCAATTCCCCGCTGATAGGAGGGATGACTGTATACCATGTTGTTCCAATTCTGGACATAGAGAACATATAGCTCTTTTTAACCAGCTGCATATGGCCTGTTTAACCATTCTCTTATTGTTGGACATCTACATTGTTTTCTAACATTGTTATAACTAATACTGCAATGAACATCTTTGCACATGTTCTATGTATATGTGGGAGAATTCCTAGAAGTCAAAAGGTATATGCATTTTATGTTTTGACAGTATTGCAAAATTGCCTTCTGTAGCAATCTAACCAGTTCCATTGTGTGTGAGTTACCTGCATCCCTCTGCTCTCACCCACAAACTTTTAAACTTTTTGATCTTTGCAAATCTGATGAATAAAAAATACTTTCATTCTGTTTGTCTGAATATAAATGAGTTTGAGAATCGTTTCAAATGTTTAAGAACTTTTATTTTTCCTACTGTTTACATCCTTTGCTCATTTTTTTTCTGTTGAGGTTTTGGTCATTTTTCATTAATTTGTTGCTGTCAACACTTTATTTTAGATACGGTCTGATAAGTGAACAGAAGAGAGGAATGGTTAATTTATTTTTTTTTCCTTTTTTTATAGTCGCTGTTCCTCTGTTAACACAATCTAAGTTGCATTGCGTTTTCACAGCTCAAACCATTGACCCACAGTGAACTTCTGCATCTTACATTCATGAATGATGCTTTGAAACCCTTGTGGAAGGGAATTTTTCCCCACAAAGTCAGCAACTAATTCATCATAGATAGCAAGTTTGAGGGAAAAAAAATCCTATTTTTCTCCATCTGTTCTCTTTGATGATGTAGAAATGGAAGTACGTCTTTTGTAATATATCTTATCTCAGACCACTAAATTAGGGATAAGCTAAATAACCATATGCTTGAAAATAACAAATATAAAGCATTTCAGACAAAAGGAAGAAATTTGTACAAAAGGAGTGGCTGGTGCGCAAAAGTGTCTTCCGCAACTGTAACAGAACTCTTTTAGTAAACATATTAAAAGTAGCATTTCTCATTAAATATGTATTCAACAATATCAGAGTGGAAGTTGAATAGGTGTTCTTTATTAAGTATTATCTTTCCAAGCAAGTGATTACTGTTGAGACGACATGTATAAATCATGACATTGACCCTCTCTTTGTAGGTAATATACCTTGGGTTGTTTTCGTAAGAGCAGTAATACATTTTTCCTCCAATCTGTCCTCATTCTAATCTGTACATACTCACAATTATATATGTTATACAAATATATATATATATATATATATATATATATATATATATATACACACACATAACAACACATAAATAGGATAACACTCTCAGGAACAATATATTTTTTCTTTTGCAAAACTAGGTAGCTTACACGACTATCAAGAATATGACTTTGAATTGACACCATGATCTTAATGAAATAACTGATCAGATTTCAAAAACATTCCACATACAAACATTTATGGAATATAGGCCTTATTTTTACAAACATATTCACATACAGAGACATAGAGTGTGGTCATATTTTATACAAATTTGGAACAGTGTGACACGGCATGTTAATAAAATCTCACTTATGAATATGAACTAACGAAAATCTAAGCGTTCTTCCCCCAAATATTCAAGAATTGCATTATTTGCAAGCCGGTATTGTATTGGAAAACACATTTGAATGAATTCAATAAACTGAGTTGATGCTATCGTCACAGGGTAATGCCACCTTATACCCTGCACAGACCCCTGCCGTCCTTGTTGGTCTCCTGGGATACACACTGTTGGTGATATGTCCGTGCTCCTGTACTTCCCTGAGTGATTTGCGGGACTTTTGTGATGTTATTTTAACATTCACTATGGTACTTTGAGAGCTCTTTTACAACTTATAACAATGTCATACAAGTATATCCTAAGTAGTAAAGCTTATGCTAACTCTGAAAAACACTCTTGAGTATAAATGCTGTTGGAAAGGACAGTAGATGTAATATAAGCTATACAGAAGTCTGTAACAGGTAGCCTTCTCATATGGCCTCCACTGATCCCCACCTCCTGGTATTCATAACCTTGTATAACTGCCCCCCATTGAATGTGGGCTGGACCTGGCAACTCACTTCTAATTCATAGAATATGGCAAAAGAGATGTCACTTCTGAAATTAAGTTACGAAAGACTGACTTCCGTCTTGCTGTCTTTATCTCCCTTTCTCTCTCTCTCTCTCACTTTCTCTCTAACTCTTCTTGCTTGTTTGGTGAAGTGAGCTGCCACGTTACGAGCTGCCATTCGCAGAGGCCCGTATGGTAAGGAATGGAGAACGGCCTCTGGCCAACAGCTAGTGAGGAACTGATAGCCTCAGTGCAACAGCCCATGCGGAACTAGATCCTGCCAACAACCAAGTAAGTGTGGTTGCAGATCCTTCCTCATTTAAGCCTTGAGATGATTGCAGCTGGATTACATCTTGATGGTGAAAGGCCCTAAGCTTGAGAACCCTACTAAGCCATGTCCAGGTTCCTAATAAAGTGAGATAATAAATATTGTTGTTTTAAGCCCCAAGGTTTGGGGTAATTCGTTATGCAGCAATAGATAACTGATTCAACGGACAAATCACCATCACGTTTTGTTTTGTTGTTAATATAGGAAAGCAGACTCTGAGATAAGAGAACTAATGCTCAGAAAAGAATAAAAGTAAATATGCATTAGAGTGGCTTTAGAGTTCATCTTTCCAAGAATGCATGTCCCCTCTTTTGCATTTATTCCTATGGGAAAATTAATCTGGAATTGAGTGAATTTGGAACTCTGCATGACGTTCTAAAACACATCCCCTCACCTATTTTATAAGTGACTCAATTCTACATATTTTAATTTTATTGCAAGATTACAGAATCTTAATGTTCTGTATAATACACAATGGCACTTTTGATAGACTCTCCCGGTATCAAAAAGTTGTATCCTTGAAATGTTGGTGATTATAATTTGAGTTCTTCTCCAACTAAATATATCTGTAAGCTATTGAAGTAAATAACAAAATATGCTGATAAGTTTAGGTAGTAGGAACAATGCTCAGAAATGTCAACTATCTTCAAACTGAAACACTATCTTGTCACAGATAGAAAACTATGGTGATTTTGGGTGAAGTAGACATTATTTTGTTTTTGTTTTCAGTTTTCAGCCTCATGTTTCTTTCATTTATGTCTTTGACTTCCTTTTAGGCCTAAACAACACTTGCAGGATACCCGGATACCTGAATCAGCCATCTCTTACCCCGTTAACAGAAATTGTTCCGGGTAGCTTAAGTTGAAAGGGTCACTACTATTTGTAAGGAATGTCATGCTTCATTCTGCCTTTCCTTAAGATCAGACCTCTCAGATGTTTAATTCATATGCTAGCCTACTGTGGTCAGGATTATTCTCCCTATTTAGAGGATCTGGAAACCCAGGGAAGAAGGTTGAGTCATTTATCCCAGGTTGCAGGAGGGATCAGTGTCTGAGCCAGGATTACAGTTCAGAAAGCCTCAAGGTTCCAAGACCTGCTCTCAGACTGTACTTATTTCAAGCTGCCTTGGCCTATCTAATAAGTCCTCTCTCCCTCATCCCGCCCCAGAGCACTCTGTTGAGTATTTGAGCTCTATCAGCAAGAGGTCTACAGTCCAGAAAATACACCAGATATTGGTTGGTTGTAGGTGGGCTCCATTATAGCTTAACTGACAGTTTCTCCTCAAAAACTGGCTTTCATATAGGGAAATTTCAAAAGTTTTTATTTTTTCCTCATGAAACAATTAGACAGCTGTCATCAGTCTTCATCTTGTGCATCAGAACGTTAAGGGTTTGGTGGGAAACTTCAGTAAAGGAAGTTATGTAATAATGGCGAATACTACCAACAGAACTTTGCATAGCTTTAGGAGTAAAGCTGGTGTCTGGCTTTCTATTTAGAATTCTTCCCAACAGGGCCTCTATATTTACTATCTACATTTATTTTGGTTTCCAGGGTTATTTGTGTCATAATTTATAAGAACAGTCAAAGAAAAACGTGTGTATTGTGTGTGTGTGTGTCCATGTGTGTGCACACACACGTTTGGTATTATTGTTAATATTGTTAAAAGTAATAAAGTCCCTGGGCAGGTGTGAAAGAAAGGGAAGTTCAGAAAAATATTTTTAGAGTACCGGACTTACAGGCAGAATATCTGGGTTTGCCTTTGCTTTTTTTTGCCAGCTTTGTGGACTTGAGCAAATCACTTAAACTCTCTGAAGGTAAAAAGACAAAACTGAACAGCTCTTTCTCCATGAAGAGTTCAGGGTGATGGGAAAGATGGACAGATATATTACTAGCTATGGGACAATGTAATTCATGCTATATTAGTGTTATAAACAAAGTGCTCAGGGAACAAGGAGGCAGCAACATTTGAACCCAGTCTTGATTTTCCCTGCATCCAGTACAGAAAGTATTTTAATTAGAAAGACACAGCCTGGGCTTCCCTGGTGGCGCAGTGGTTAGGAATCCACCTGCCAATGCAGGAGACATGGGTTCTAGCCCTGATCCGGGAAGATCCCACGTGCTGCAGAGCAACTAAGCCCGTGCACCACAACTACTGAGCCTGCGCTCTAGAGCCCGCGAGTCGCAACTAGTGAGCCCACGCGGCACAAATACTGAAGCCCACACGCCTAGAGCCCGTGCTCCGCAACAAAAGAAGCCACCGCGATGAGAAGCCCGCACACCACGATGAAGAGTAGCCCCTGCTCACCACAACTAGAGAAAGCTGGCACACAGCAACGAAGACCCAACGCAGCCAAAAATAAATAAATAAGATAAATTTTTTTAAAAAATTAAAAAAAAAAAAGAAAGACACAGCCTGTGTGAGAAAGGATAAGTCCTGGATGACTGGACCATTTGAGTGCCCAGACAACTTGAGGGCGTTTACAGGAGATAAAGAGGAAAGGGAGGAAGATGGCAAGTCTGGAACCAGGCTACAAGTCCAGACTATCCTGTGAGAAGAAGGGAGCTGTTCATGAATACAGACATTTCTCTATTCATTCAAATTTGTAATTCAGGCACCATGATGGATATATCTAGGAGCGACACAGTGCTGAAAGACCGAGTACCCACTTAAAGGGGACTCTCAGTGTGGCTGGCAGAATGGTTTGAAAGGGAGACAAGTAGACAGGCAATTACAGAGTAGTGAGCACCACAAAAGATGAACGCAGGGGAGCGCAGAGGCAGAGAAGCAAGAAAGGGGGTGCCTCAGTTGAGTCCTGATGGAGGAATAGGAAGAAGGGAAGGAAGACTGACAAAGGGAAGGAATTTTTTTTTAAATATTTATTTATTTTAGGCTGTGTTGGCTTTGTTACTCTGTGCAGGCTTTCTCTAATTGCGGCGAGCGGGGGCTACTCTTCGTTGCGGTGCACGGGCTTCTCATTGCGGTGGCTTCTCTCGTTGCGGAGCACGGACTCTAGGTGCACGGGCTTCAGTAGCTGTGGCTTGCGGGCTCTACAGCGCAGGCTCAGTAGTTGTGGCACGCGGGCTTAGTAGCTCCACGGCACGTGGGATCTTCCCGGACCAGGAATCAAACCCATGTCCCCTGCATTGGCAGGTGGATTCTTAACCACTGCGCCACCAGGGAAGCCTGAAGGGAAGGAATTTGAGACATAAAAAACAGCACATATAAGGTCAACAGACATGGAAATGAGAGTCCCTCTTGAGATTGTTCGTAGAGCTTTGTGGCAGTATTACTTTGCCATCTCACCTCAGCGCTGTGGAAACATAAGATACCATAGGCCTGTGATGCACACTGAGCAGTGCCAGTAGAGAAGGATTCAAAGAGAGCAAATAAGCAGCAACCCTTTCTGTGCCTTACAGAGAGACACTCTCAGGATGCAGACAGCATGTTGTTATGCCCAGAATTGTTCATTGCTTAGCGTCAGGAGAGTTGAACATTAATTATTTAAATCAAATTCTAAGGATGTTTGCCTCTTTCAGTTGCTTTAATGGCCACAAAGTAATTTATTATTCTCATCAAATTAATTGTAAATTTAGAAACTAAGAGATAAGAAGTTGAGGAAGGGGCTTAAGAGAGTTGACACTGAAGAGAAGAAGAGGCAATTGGGAAAAGAAGGGGACTGGGCTAGCAACTGAGAAGCAGGCAGACATGTTTACCTGTTACGACAGTCTATATATACATGACTCCATGCTCAGAAAAATAAATGAAAGGACTCAAGCCTTTGGGTCTATTTCATGTAGTTAATTATGAAGCATATAGTTAATTATTTTCAATATTTATTCTTCTCAATATAATCTTCTGTCTTCAATATTCTCTGTCCCCTCTGTATGTCTTTTTTTTTAATAACTTCACACTTTTCTCTTTTAGTGTTACAGTTACTTTGAAGAAAGCATATATTATTTACAGAGCAAGAACCATTACAATGGAGAGAAGCTCAGAAATCTATAAATCTCTGGTATTGATAGTAAAAGAATGTATTGTTTTAACCAATAAGGCAACTAGAAGAGGTGCTTGTTTATCATCAGGTCTTAATCTATACAATTGAACTTTTATCTGTTAACTTAAGCAACTGACAATTTCATATATGTGTGTGTGTTTTTCAGATTCCTTATTGAAAATCTTAAAATATTAAATAGCGCGGTTTCTCTGCAGATGATTGTAAAAGTGTACATCAATCCCAGTAAAATTCATATCCACTAACATTTACACACTATTTTTCACACTATTTTTTCTTCCTTTGCTTTATACATGAATATCAAATATGTTGGATTAATGTATTTCTTTTAGAGACTACGATAAACAAAGAAGCAAAACTTCTAGTTATTACCTCAATTTTAACAATTTTTAGGAAGCTCAAAACCTTATGCTTTTCTCTGTAAGCACACTGTTAATTTAACGATAAAAACGTATTCCGTGTAATAATATACCTACAGATTTGTGAAATGGGAGAAAATGTGACTTTTTAAAAATATAATGGTTCTGTCAGTCATTCCGTGATTTGATAAGAGGGCTACTTCTCTAGACAGACTTTCAGAACCCACAAAGACAAATACAGTGAGTGTGTATAAAGAACGAAAGGGAGAGGTTGCAGTAATTCATGGTGATTTTGTAATTATTTTGCCTTTATTGCAATTATCATAACATAATTAAATTTATTTAAATATTCTGGCTATAATGGGGAAAAAAGTCCGTTATTTGGTTACTTGATTTTAGAAAAGGAAACTGTGGCCAAATACTAGAAAAAACTGAAGTGAGAAATTTTAAAACTACCTTAAAATCTCCAGGAATTGGGACCTTCTTAAAAACACCATATTGGAAATCCAGGAGGAATGTCTCACACATATTAAGTTGTTTGAGCTATTAATAAAATCCCTTTCTGGCTAAGTGGTAAAGTAAAAAGCAATCACACTTTGGGGAAAAAAAGTATATGATGGGTCAGCTAACTGAGGCTAGAAGAGACCACAAAATGTGACAGAATCAGAAAGCCAATCAATCCACATTTCTTTAGATTTCATGGATGATTTTTGTGGGTGATTCAAAGAAAGTAGATGGCACATCCCCTGAGCTGAGGGAGTTTATTATCTACTTGGGGAAGTAATATGGACAATGGAAAACACTGGAGACTAGTGTGAAGTAATAGGGGTTTACCAACTTGATAGCATTACCTAAAGTACATCTGTTAAAGGAAAGATGGCTACACACAGGGGCATCAGAGGGAATTCCTGGAAGAGGCAGGGCTTAAGGATAGATTTCCATGAGGTGTAGCATTTAGCTTCATGAGAGGAAGGAAAAAAACATTTGCACATCATAGTTCAGAAAATAAATCAAGAGGAGATAAAGAACTTCCAAAAAAACAATAAGAGATGAATACATGCCAACACACAGCATTACACAGCAAACCAGCAGGTCATTTGGTATTCACCCAGAAGTCAGTCCATGAGCATTTATTGAGTATAATTTGTGCCTAGCTCACTGCTAGCTACAGGGAAGGAACGTAGGAGCAGTTTCTGCATTCCGGGGGCTGTTTCTTGTGTCAGAGATGAGAGTTACACATGAAAATGTGCGTACCACCTTACAGTGTCATAGAAGCGTGTCCTGTATGTGCTGTATGTTAATTTGTGAGGCGCAACCCTACTTTCATGGCATTTAGGAAATGGAGAAAGGGACAGAATAAGAGCTAATGGCTTCGGGAAGGAAATGGAATGACCTGAGATTTGAAAGATGGCTAGAGTTCAAACAAGTACCACAGAGCAGGAAGGACATTTCCTGAAATTGGGTGGATGTGTTCTTTTGGAGCTATTCTTATGAGAGATAGTATATCTAGGGGATCCGGATTTAATTCTATTTGAATAGATGACTTGTTTTTGACAAGTTTATGCCAAGTTCTTATTTCCTATGATAATTTTGTTTCTCTCTCATTTTTCTTCTGATCATAGTAGGCGAGTCTAACTACCTATGTGATCCTTGTGGCTAAGGAATTTTTAAAATCTAAAGCTTCCTTGTATTGTTCCCATCAGGTAGAGAGAAATCATTGGCTATAATAAGCATTGAGTCCTTTTTCTAGTGTTAGGTATTAAAACTTGTTTAAGATGGAGTATTTGTTTTACTATTGTTATTTATTATTATTATCCCAATTGTCTTAAAAATGTGTTTCCAGTAAAATTTGACTAAGATTGAAGCAATGTGAACAGAATCTGATGAGTAGTTTGAATGGAATCTGAGATCCAAATACACATTTATTCAATTTAGAAAGCATGGAATGCTTACTGTGTTCAGAGCACTCCAGAAGATGCCCTGCTGGAGAAAGTCAGATTGGGGTCACTGAAACCATAGATGGTACAGGTATGGGATCGTGACTAAACTAATATTCCATTCCTTAAAAAAAAAAAAAAAAAAAAAGGAAATCTCAGATCCTGCTAAGTGTTTGGCCTCCTAGCAGAAGACAGTGAAAAAAAACCACCATATTACATTTTGATATCCCATAACATATCCTGAGGTGCGTCTGCTCTCATTCTAGCTTAACTTGAACATCATGATGAGGGTTAGACTTGCTGTGCTAGGTAACAATTACGGAAGGAAATTGCAACCCTTCCCTCCAACATCCAGGCATTGTTCCGTGGCTGGTGCAGTGGGGACGGGTTGGTGAAAAGGGTTTATGAGTGATGGTGAGAGCTTGCTTCTCTCCTTTTATCACAGACTCAACTGGCCAGCAGTGCTGGCGATGACTGGATTCCCTTCTGAATCAGTGACTTGCACTTGGGAAGTGCAATTATCCTTTGTTCTCTCAACCATTGACAAACTGCTAAATATTATGGGGCATTGATCAAATGTCATATAAATAACTACAACTTTACTTTAGATATGGTCACTTACAAGGCATCAAGAAGACCTTCATATTCTATTTCTAGACACATTTAGCTCCCAGAATTGGAAAAGGACAGGCTTAGGGGCTGGAAAGATCAGTAAGTGCATTCTCAATCTATTACTTTTAGACTTGGGTCAGTGGCTTGGCCTCTCTGAGCCTGAAATTTCTGGTCTATTCATTGATATTAACAAGCCTGATCTCATAGACTTGTTTAGAGAGTTCCATGAGATAGCCAGTGGGCTAATCGGTCTACCTTGGTGATTGCCCTGTAATTACTAGCTCCCTTCCCTTACTCAATAAAGTATAGGTCATCAAAAAATGGGATTCATCAGCAGAAACTAGAGGTTACAACCAACAAATTCTAGCCTAAGAATCCCAGATAATAAGAATGACATATGAAAGAGGCTATATTTAACTACTTTTCCCACTCATTTTTATTAATCACACACTTCTGCCAAAACCTTTGGATACTTCCATGAAAGGTGAAACGTTGTAATTAAATGGGCGGAGTCGGACGTTTAGCATTAAGCGTAGGTAAAGCTTGTAAGAGCACAGATGGATGCGTGTTCAGAATCCTATTTGCTAAACGACTCACTATGTGAGCTTTGGGGAAATGGCTCTTCTATAATTTTCTATAATTTTCAACAGTTTGTGATTTCCCCTTCAAAGCAGGGTCTTCAAGGGGAACGGAATATAACCTCTGTCTAATTCCACTCAGTATTTCATTTCTCTTTTGTTTGCAAGGTATTAATGACTAAGTGTGGTTCATATTGATAATTATACTGCATGTTATTTATTAATGACTCCCTGTTAAGCTTAAGGTTAATATCTCCAGAAGTTCTCAGGTCTCTAGTTTGGCAGGTCGTTTTTTTCTGTTTTGCAGGACTAAATGCTGAGAGGGTCTCAAGCTTTGGGGCTTAAGGTAGATGGGTCTTGATGGTGTGATTACCCACAACCCAGTTCATTACCACAAATGGAGTAACCCATGCAGCCAAAGAGAGAAAAGTGGGCCTACAAAATAGTGAACTAATAGGCAATAAATTATTACGCCAGGGAAGACAATTATACGTATGAGCAATAGGTGACCAGAGCCCGGTAGAAAGATACACACTTTTTATTTTGCCTGAAATATGCGTGTCTCCCTTTTGGTCCTTTTTCAGAAGGACAGATTTCATTTCCAAATCAAAAGAATTTTTCCTTTCTTCTTTGATCAGGGTAGATATGGCAAGAGATACAAAATAATCAAGGTAAAAATTAAATTTACTTCTCACGATGCTGCTTCCTCTGGTCCTCATTTCCTGGTTGGGGCCTCTCTTAAATTGAGAATTACAGCTGATTCCTTACATTCAAGATTTCAGTGACCCAGGCTGTAAATCTACATTACGATAGGATGAAAATTCACTGGCTTGTCCCATGTGGGAAAAAATATATCCTAACTTGAAAACGTTCTTAATGTGGATTTCAGAGATTTAATTCACAGTAACAAAACAGACGAACCTCGGGTCTACAATTCCAGTATGGTGCCGGCGGGACCCACAGTGCCCTTTGGGTCCTAGTCTCCCTCAGTCAGGAATCTCTCCCTTAGAGCACTCAGAATCACATTCCACTGAGCAGATAAGCATTTCTGCCCCGGGACCCCCAAGGTCTCTCCAGCAATGGTTTTCTGCTCCCAGAGCTCCCTTCTTTTGCCTTACTCCCAACATCTCCAAAGTAACCCCTTCTTGATTTTTATCCTAAGTTAACAGAAATTCTTGATGAGGCCTTTCTCATGCCTGGAAAGGAAAGCTTCCCTGTTGCTCTAGTGCTCAGCTGAGATTTTGAAGTTTTATCCAGCCCTGAAATTAGAAAAACCAAAATCTTTCATCCAGGTCATTATACTTTCCAGCCTCTCTCTTATGTCTGGCCAATAGAGTCACCCCACTCGTCCAAGGTAAACCACTCTCTATGGTGGTTCCAGTTTGAATATCTTGGACTCCATTTCACATCACTCTTGTTGTTGTCATGGTGGGGGTGGGTGAATATGCTCGGGAATGGGAGTCCGAGTTCTTTGAATTTTTGTCTGAGGGGTTCACTATGTTAAATATATATTTTAAAACTTTTAATTTTAGAATGGTTTTAGATTTTCAGAAAAGTTGCAAAAATAGCACAGAGAATGCCCATCTGTCCCTATCTCAGTTTCCCCTATCGTTAACATTTTACATGACTAGGGGTACACTTGTCACAACGAAAGGGCCAACATTAGTACATTATTATCAACTTAATTCCACACTTTATTCGAATTCCACTGATTTTTTCCCTAATGGCCTTTTCTGTTCCAGGGTGCACGTTACATTTAGTTGTCATGCCCCTTAGTTTTCTGTGTGACAGTTTTTCTGACTTTCCTTGATTTGAGGATCTGGACAATTTTGAGGCAGACTTATCAGGTATCTTGTACACTGTCCTTCAACTTGGATTTGTCTGAGGTTTTCCCTCATGATTAGACTAGGGTTATGTGCTTTTGGAGGAAGACCACAGAGGTGAAGTACCTTTCTCATCACAGCATGTCAAGTACACAGGCTATCAACATGACTTATCACTGATGATGTTAACCTTGATCACCTGCTGAGGAAGTGTGGCCAGGGTTCTCCACTGTAAAGTTCTTCCTTCTCTCTCCCTTTTCTGCACTCTACCCTTTGGAAGAAAGTTGGTAAGTGTGTAAACATAGCCCACACTCAAGAATAGGGAAAGCCTTCAACTCCACATCCTCAAAAGGAGAATATCTACATAAATTATTCTGAATTCTTCTGTAAGGGAGATTTGTCATTTCTTCCCTTATTTATTTACTCAATTTTATCATTATCTGTTCTATTCACTGCTAAGTACGTAAGCAATGTCTGCATGTAGTGACAGCTCAGTGAATACACCTTAAGTGAATTAATGTAACCATAGGGTCAGGAGGAACCTAAAGATTCTCTGATCGCTTCAACATGAATTTAGTGCAAAAATCCTATGAAAAGATCTATGAAAATCGGAAAGAAAATCTTACCCTACAGAATTGTCATAGGATAGTGGTTAATGCAAGCACAGCTCCTGAAACATAGAAAGTACTCTGGTATTAGTGATTATTCTTATCTTCTAGGGATGTTTATCATTCACTTCAGAAGTTAAAGTCTATGAGAACAAAATTATCAGCCATCACTGTGGGCTTAAAGGAGGATCTTCCTTTTAAGTAACTGGGAATCAAACTATAGATTGATATTCAATTTATACTCATAAGTTAATTAAATTTTTGTCTAACGGAAACATATATTCAATATATATAAGTTGCTGTTGATTTTCTGATTTAATTTCTCCACCCATGTAAAGTTTTGGCCCATAAAGCCCTTTATTCTCCTAATGGTTTGCATAGTAGATGGAGTAAACTTTTAAGTAGCTTTCTTTTGATGGTATATAAAAAAACCTTTTCTCCTTATATTAGAATAATACAATTGTAAAGATTCAATAAAGTGATTGAGGAGAAATAGTGTTTACTATGTTTAAATACAACACTTTTTTGTTTGGGGGGCCAGTAATTCTAGTTGTGGTTTTGCAATGAATTAATGTTTGAAGTTGTCAGAGAACACTTGGGTTCCTTCTGACCCTGTGGCTATTTTCATTTATTTCAGATTTATTAAATAAGCTATCACTACACGTGGACATTGCTTTTGGCGCTCAGGGTACAGCAGTAAATAAAACAGATAATGATCCTTCTCTCATGACAATAAACGGACAACAAAATTTTTTTTAAGCCTATGTATTCTATATTAGGTGATGATAAGCGCTTTGGAGCAAGGCTAAAAGAGACAAGAAATGCAGGATGGAGGAAGGGAATGTCATTTGCTCTTTTATGTTGGAAGGACACACTCACATGATGGTGTTTAAGCAAAGACCTGAAGGAAGTGAGGGGTGAGCCATCCCGATATCAGGGAGAAGACCATTCCACACAGAGGAAGTAACACGTGCAGAGGCCCTGCGGTGGGAGGATAATTGAAGTATTTTAGGGACAGCAAGGGAACCAGTATACATTAGAGCAGACTTTCAGAGATGGGTATTTAGTATTCATGACCAAACTAAAATTTTAAATTTAAAAATTAAATTTGAAAACTCATCCACAGTTATTTTAATTTTCAACCTTTATTCATTTCTGTAAATATGCCATTTTTCCTAACGCAATAGGTGCAGTAGAATATTTGAGCTCCTCGTCAGCTGGCATTCTCATTGCTTTTGCTTAGAAAAGAGATTTTGTTTAACGTTGCTACTAAGATTTGATTTAAGAGTCTTAAGCTTTATAAAGGCTTTATAAGGGCTTTTTCTTTGTTACAGAACATGTAGCAAATGTATATTCTATTTATGTTATGTTATTGGCCATAGCCTTCTTCTCCCGATATGGTGCACAGATTGCCTCACTCTAAACAGATTAACTGAGACCAGGTCAATTTTTAATACGAAAAACAATTATATGCATACTGTTAGGCTCCCAAGAAATATACTCAATATTTATTGTAGTATTGAAGAGAGACTGTGATATTTATGACCCACTCAGTCCCATATTTGGACCAACTTTCATGCTTTAAAATGTCTTGGTTTAAAAAAATTTTTAATATTTTTTTCTCAAAACATTCACACATGAAATCTTCATATACAAGAATCTTAAATAGAATCAGACATTTTATCCCTTATCCCCTTATATATCCCCTTATCCCCTTATATATCCCCTTATCCCCTTATATATCCCCTTATATATATATAAGGGAATATATATCCCTTATATTCAGGGTTCACAGAGGCCTGTATTTTCATTGGAGCAGGCAGTCAGATTTCAAGTGAGGGATTATTGTTTAGTGCCTTGTGGTGTCTTCAGGGAGACATGTTTAGGTGGGTTACACTCTAGGAGCTCTGCCATCTTGCCTGTAGATTTCAGATGCCCAAAGGGTTGTCTTCTTTGTGGATGATAATCACTGTATTTGGATTGGAAGAGTATGGCCCATGTCAGTGTGTGTGTGCGTGTGCGTGCGTGTGTGTGTGTGTGTGTGCAATTTAGTTTTAATTTAATTTCTATTTGGCTTAAGGTGAGAAGACTTCATGTATCTTTGTAAATATTGATAAGCAAATATGTTAAAATGATATTTGGTTGATGAGGCTAGGTCAGAACTAGGGCAACTTTTTTTTTTTAATAAATAAATAAATTTATTTAGGGCTGCATTGGGACTTCGTTGCTGCATGCGGGCTTTCTCTAGTTGTGGCGAGCGGGGGCTACTCTTCCTTGTGGTACGTGGGCTTCTCATTATGGTGGCTTCTCTTGTTGCAGAGCACGAGCTCTAGGCATGCGGGCTTCAGTAGTTGTGGCATGTGGGCTCAGTAGTTGTGGCTTACGGGCTCTGGAGCACAGGCTCAGTAGCTGTGGCACACGGGCTTAGTTGCTCCGCGGCATGTGGGATCTTCCCAGACCAGGGCTCGAACCCATGTCCCCTGCTTTGGCAGATGGATTCTCAACCACTGTGCCACCAGGGAAGCCCTGGGCAACTTGTTTCTTGATCTAAAGTATTGCTTTTTAATTTCTAAAAATAGAACCATAAAAAGTGAATACATTTTGAAATTGAGAAGCAGTTGTCCCAAAGCAAATGTTTCTTAATAAAAAGGCTCTCTGGGGGAACAGAAGGTCCAGACTTGTAGCATTTTCTGGTTTCCCTGTTAAAGATACTCCCACTATGGCCAAATTCAAGCTACTGTTAAGTTGACAACTGGCTCACCAAATTCCTGAAAATTTAGAAATCAGTTTTAGGGAGTCCGTAAGAGTAGGTTTCAGCACGCTTACAAAATACTTGTTCTCTTTCTCTGGAAAAGTGTGAATGTGGGGCTTACCTTGGTTAATTTTAGAACTCTTCAAATTTTCTTCTTTTAATTTATTTTCATTGCTTATCTTGGTCAGTTTTTGTTAATCTAACAGGGACAGGGCAGTACCTTTCTGACTCATGGGAACTGAATGAAGTATTGAAACAGCTGTGACCTTTGGAGCTCCCAATAACTTGTTAAATTAATTACACCTGGTCTAATTGCATAGTCATATCATCCTGAGCTTTCCCAGTTCTCTTGACTTCCAAGGAATTTCCTTTTTCTCTAGGCCTAGGCTCGTAGCATCAGTGTAGCACAGTTTCGTTTACACAGAAAAAATGGATCATTAACTAAATTTGGGAATTGAATGCAGTATTTTCTCATTTTTAATATGCTCTCAGTTGTAAAATATACCCTTGACTTATTATTGGTTCTCGTGGAGAACAAACTACATAGAATATACTCATGAATTGTAAAATGCCTCCTCTTGCAGAAAGCTGTGTGTGTGTGTGTTTATGAAAATTAAGTGGCTGCATTTCAGAAACATGGGTGGTAATGTTATATAAATACTTTGAAAGCTTTGGTGTGGTGTGAATAGAACTATTCCAGAATTGGGCTTTTTCAATTGGGGGAAATAGACTTTTTTCTCCTTCAGAAGTTTCAAGTCATTGGAACTCCCATGTCATAACATTTGTGAGTATCGTGTGGACTCCAAACTTCCCTGCTATCTTCTATCAGAAAATGAACTTCGTGACAATTTTCCTGTTCTTAGCTTTCTTAAAAAATGTCTTGTATCCTCTCAGTTTAAGTTGCTAAACAAAGCTGATGCCCCAACTTAGAATCTCATGAACAGAGGATGAATAAAAGTACCGAAGCCACATTTATTATATCACCATCTGAAACAGAACCACATAATTACATGCCAGAAATGGACATTATTACATTTAAAGTCAAACAACAAATGAAGAATTTACACTGAGAAATCTGGATTTCCCTTTCTTTTTCTAATTGGATTTTTTGTGTGACATGTTTTAAATTGTAAGCTTCCTTACTGTTTCTTTATCTATCTCTATCTTTTTATTTCTCTCTATTTCTATCTACGGATAGAATTGATTGATCTGTTATAGTATTTAAGGTGAATGCAAGAAAACAATTACAGATTGAAAGTCTGAAGCATGAAAACAAAATCTTCTCTATATGCTGCTGCTACTAATATCATCTTGTCCATTAATGACATGATAAAAGTTACTTATTCAACACTTTTTTTTTTTTGCTACCAATTTTTTTCCTAGCCGAGAGCCTTATTTTAGCCATTCCCTAAGTTTTCTGCCTACTGGGCAGGACGATGAGTGTCTTAGGTATACGTAACACTGGCATTGGGAAGATTCATTTAAAGCAAAACAGGGTGAAAATTAGATTAAACTATCTCTATTGATAAATTTTGAATTTCTGAAGGCAAGAGACAGATGTTGCTTTGAGAACACATTATTAATTCAGTAAGCACGCGAGACCTGGGATTAAAAAGACCACTAGGGGGCTTCCCTGGTGGCGCAGTGGTTGAGAGTCCGCCTGCCGATGCAGGGGACACGGGTTCCTGCCCCTGTCCGGGAAGAGCCCACATGTCGCGGAGCGGCTGGGCCCGTGAGCCATGGCCGCTGAGCCTGCGCGTCCAGAGCCTGTGCTCCGCAACGGGAGAGGCCACAACAGTGAGAGGCCTGCGTATCGCAAAAAAAAAAAAAAAAAAAAAAAAGACCAGTAGGAATAGAAACTTTCCTCTAGGATTTCAATGTGCTGTAGGAAATAGAATAAAAATATAGATTTCAAAGGTCTACTCAGACCAAAAATATCGGAATGTCCAGAGATTGAACCTGAGCATATATTTTCAATATTGTACAGTTATGTTTAGAAATCTCTGGTTCATATGATATATGAGCCACAGAATAAGTCAGATTGTTACCAAGTCCTTGCTCATACTGCTTGCTACACAACAGGCCAATAAATGAAGAGATGTGTTGTAGGGGCAAGGAACAGTGACTTTATTTGGAAAGCCAGCAGACCCAGAAGATGGTGGACGAGTGTCCCAAAGAATCATCTTACCCGGGTTAGAATTCAGCCTTCTTTTATACTAAAAGGGGAGAGGGTGTGGTTGGTTGTGGGAAACTTCATGGTACCAGAACACTTTGTTCTTGCAGTTGTCCATATAGATCTGGTCACAGTGTTCCTATAAACCCCCCAGAAGACAAATGTTATTCTCTGTTCTGTGACTTTTTTATCTCTATATGAGTGGAACGGTGTTATACTTTCAGAGATCAGAGCCTTGAGAATGGGCTAGTCTGTGTATTTCAGGCTCTAGGCAACATTCTTCTACAAAGGTGCAGAACCAGCGTGACTAAGCACAGGCAGCAGAGCACAAGAATTAGGCCTAAAGGAACTGATTCACTATAGAGTCACGTTTGTTCTTCTCTGTTACAACATTAGCATTAGGGATTCCTATTTTCTCTTTATTGAAAAGGCAAATATATTCCCCTCTTTCACTTTTTTTTCTCCCAGACTGAGGTTTTGTTACAGAAGAAGTTCTTTCCATTCTGCAACTTCATTTACAACTATTCTGAACATCTACTCCCTGACACAATTCCCACCCTTCCCCACTCCTAACCGTAGAGAAACTATTTTCAGTTGGGGAAACTCAACTAGACAAAAGTAATTTATTTAGCCCTCAGCCAATTCCATATTGCTTCTTATGTTGAAACAAAGATCATCATTTTTATGCAGTCTTCCTGCTGCTTCTGAAATCCTTTTCCTCCTTAATTTAACGAGCTCCTGCTCTATAATACACTAACTTGGTACAGAAGAAATGAAAAGATAAATATGACATGTGCTTGTGCTCCACTGGGGAAGGTCAATGTGATTTAAATATGCATAACATGAGGCAAAAATCAGGCTCATAATAATAAGCTGAAAGTTTCCAAGTCCCCAAGGCTTCTTGGGGCCCTTTTCTTTTACGTCCAAATAAAACACTCAAGACCCCATTCCAACCACTGTGAGAAGTTCAGTGTCATTTCGAGGGTTTCTGAGAACTCCTGCCTGCTGGCACTTATACTCTCCCAGTGGATGCCTGCCTGCATCTTCAACTCCGAACTCTATCCTGGATTGCTTCTCATCATCTCTGCCTGCTCCTTCCTGGTTCTTGGGACTTTATCCCAAGGTTGGGCATTTCTCCTTCATTTCCCCAAAGAATCATTAACCCAAGGCTGTTGGGTTGGGTAACTGAAAATCTAGAAAAAAATGGAAGTTCATTAAAGTACAGACTAAGAGATCAATTAAACTTGAATATTAGACGTTCCGCAATTCTTCACTTTGGTCAGATATTCTTCCTGTATGGACATCACTCACTCATGTATTTCTTTGGGTCCCAGACTTCCCACGTATTGCTGGGGTTCACCCTCACCCTAACCAAAATCCACCTTCCATCTCTATTTCCCAAATGTTAAGGAAGAGTTTCCAAGTCACCAGGAGGAATCAAAAGTGGACGGTACTTAGTTATGTGGAATAAATTTGCCCATTTTACTTTCAGCCTCTCTCCTCCACACCATCCCGAGAGCCAACATGGGTACAATCGATGGGCCCAGACAAATGGTTTACCAACCAAGCAAATCTTCCTTCAACGTCAGTTGTCACAGTAGCAATGTTTCTTTCTTTGTGTATCCTATTATAGGGATTCAGTTGGTCCTCTGTATTCCTGGGCTCCACATCCACAGATATGGACAGCTTACTGTATAAACTTAATGCCATAAGGATGTGTAGCTTTTGGAATGAGAACTAAAACATATGAGAGAAAAGTGAGTTTTTTGAGTTGAGGGACCATCTTTTTCACTATACTCCTAAATGCTAATACAGTTCCTAGCACAAAATTGTCATTCGTTATATGCTTGTAGAATGAATAGATAATTGAACAGTTAAAAAATGTCTGGCTATTCCGATCATTAAATATGAAGGCCAAATCATTTTTGAAGTCTAGGAGACATGCAGCACCTGTGTGGGCCGAGAAAAAATATGTGATGGGGTGCAGTCAGCTACTTAAGCAGGCAACTAATTTTTCAACGTAATTAGTTATTTAATTGACCATTCACGTAATGTTAATGCATTTGAATTCCTAATTAATCTCCATTTTATTTAAAGCATTTTATATCTATACCCCTGATTCTAATTTAACAGTTAAGTGGCCTTGATTTTGGAAGTGCAGTTACCACTAAGAACACACATGTATCATACGTTCACTCAAAGGACTAGGGAAGTAACGTCAGCCACACTGGCTTTCTAGAAGACATTTAAAAAATTTTAGATGGATCTCATTTCACAGAATATTATTAAAAAATATGGATTATTAAAATTTTTAACTTTTTCTAGATCAAGGGTTGCCAAACTTTTTCAGTAAGGGGCCGGATAGTAATTGTTTTAGTCTCTGTAGGCCATGGTATCTCTGTCCCAATGGCTCAATAAGTAAATTAAGCCACAGTGCTGTCTTCCACTAAATCTGTACTTACAAAAATAGGCAGTGGGATGAATTTGCCCCATAGGCCATAGTTTGCCAACCTCGTGTGATTTATTTATCTATTGCCGTATCACACAGGCTCTTGCTTTTAACTTTGTCTTCCTTTATGCACAAATTCTTTTCTTCTCTTCTGTCTTTAAATATATAGGATCTTTTGATCTTAAAAAAAGCTTTTTTGGTTAAGAAAATGATATTTTAACTAAGATATCTCCTTTCAAATCTGCAACCTTCCACTCCTTCCATCATCTCTTATTTCCTAATAGTATCAGGTGTTAATTGCCTAGAATCCTCTGGAAGTCAGAGACCCTGGATTTATATTCCTCTTGTACCTAGCACGATAAAAATCCCCATAGTTCTTTTTAAAGTATATTTTTAAACTAAATTTTAAAATTTAAGGTATAACATACACACAGAAATATGGACAAATCACAAGTATACAACTTGAAGAATTTTCAGAGAAATTTTTTGTTTTTAGATCTCCATTACCTAAATACTTTGGAAACAGTCATAGCGGTTAGGAGCACAGACTTGGGAGCCAGATTTCTGGGTTCAAGACCCGGACCTACCATTCACTAAGTGATCTTGGGCAAATTATTTAATATCTCTGTGCCTTGGTTTTCTCACTCATAATACAGTAATGGCAATACTACCTATTTCATAGGTTATTTTCCCCCAGCTTTACTGAGATTTAATTGACATAGAACAAAATGCAAGTTTAAGGAGTATAATGTGCTGATGATGCACTTACTTATTGCCAGATGATTGCCAGAGTAGCATTAGTTAACACATCCATCACCTCACATAATTACAATTTCCTTTATGTGGTGAGAACACTTAAGAGCTTAACAACTTTCAAATATACAATACAGTATTGTTAACTATAATCACCATGCTGTACATGACATCCCCAGAACTGATTATCCTATAATTGGAACTTTGTACCCTTGAACCAGTATCTCCCCATTTCCCCCAATCTCAGCCCCTGACAACCCCCATTCTACCTTCTGTTTCTAGGAGCCTGGCTTTTTTAGAGTCCACATATATGTGAAATCGTACAGTATTTGTCTTTCTCAGGTTTATTTCACCCAGCATAATAGCCTCCAGGTTCACCCGTGCTTTCACAAGTGGGAGAATCTCCTTTGTCATGGCTGAATAATATTCCATTATATATATAGGTACCACGTATTCTTTATCCATTCATCCATAGCTGGATACTTAGGTTGTTTCCTTGGCTATTGCGAACGATGCTGCAATGAACATGGGAGCACAGATATCTCTTTGAGATCCTGATTTCACTTCCTTTGGATATATACCCAGAAGTGGGATTGCTGGATCATATGTCAGTTCTAGTTTTAATTTTTTGAGGAAACTCCATACTGTTTTTCATAATGGCTGTACCATTTTACATTCCCACCAACAGTGCACAAGAATTCCTTTTTCTCCACATTCTCACCAATATTTGTTATCTCTTGGTCTTTTTGATGATAGCCATTCTAGGATGAGTGAGTTGATATCTCATTGTGGTTTTGATTTGCATTTTCCTGATTATTAGTAAAATTGAGCACTTTTTCATGTACCTGTTGGCCATTTGTATGTCTTCTTTGGAAAAAAAAAATGTCCATTCAGTTCCTCTGCCCATTTTTAAATTAGATTGTTTGGCTTTTGCTCTTGAGTTGTATGAATTCCTTTTATATTTTGGATATTAACCCCTTATCCAATATTTGACTTGCAAGTATTTTCTATCATTCTGTAGATTACCTTTTTATTTTCTTCATTTTTTTTTTTTTTTGCTGTGAAAAAATTACTTTTTTAGTTTGATGCAGTCCCATATACTTATTTTTGCTTTTGTTGCCTGCTATGTTGGTGTAATATTCAAAAAATTGTTTCTGAGAACAATGTCAAAGAGTTTTCCCCAGTGTTTACTTCTAGGAGTTTTTTGGGTCTTATGTTTTTAATTAATTTTAAATTAATTTTTTTTCACACACACACGCTGTATTTTATTTTTACAAGAGATAAATAAACTGACACCAAGCATTGTAAATGGATGACCACAACAAAAGCAACAATGATTGCAATTACCAAACACGAAACACACTCAAACTATGTCATAATATTGACATTCAGTCCAGGAATCCTCCACTGTAACAGCTCCTTTACTTTGCAGTGGAAATTGATTTGTATATTTTTTTGCCTCTGAGTCCTTGTGGGATTATTTTTTTATTATTCAAACAGAAAGTCGCAAAAATTGTAATCCTCCTCATCAGTTCACTCAGTCCCGTGTAATTAATTTTTTTTTCATCTTGATCTTTTGTTAGCACTTTTATGAATTCATCAGTTTTCCATTAGAGTTCTGAAAATGCTTTTTCATTCAGTTCAGCAGTATAGTCAGTTACCAGAAACCTGTACTTGTCAGAGTCTTTTCCATGAATTCCTCGAAGATGAAACCCTTTTATAGGAACATATTTGCAAAAGCGTCAGTGTACACCCAGAACTGTCTGTAAATGACAAAAGACTTAAAAATGACCACAGTTAAAGATTTGATGAAAGTTCATAATAATGCAATTGACAAGGAAATGTAGTTATTTCTGAGATATACATTTTAAAGTAATAACTAGAATTATGACATAACATTATACCAGAACATATAAGATTTTTAGAAATTTTATGTAATGTCTGAAACATTTATATTAACATATTTCCATACAAATAACCCAAAGAAAGTTTAGTGTTAGTATTTGTTTGTTTGTTTGTTTCTTTGTACTGCAGGTTCTTATCAGTCATCAATTTTATACACATCAGTGTATACATGTCAATCCCAATCGCCCAATTCAGCACAACACCATCCCCACCCACCATGGTTTTCCCCCTTTGGTGTCCCTACGTTTGTTCTCTACATCTGTGTCTCAACTTCTTATGTTTTTAATTAATTTTAAATTAATTTTTGCGAGTAGTGTAACATTAGAGTCCAATTTCATTCTTCTGTATGTGATTATCCAGTTTTCCCACCACCATTTATTGAAGAGACTATTTTTTCCCTCTCTTATCAAATATTAGCTGACCTCTATGTGTGGGTTTATTTCTGGGCTCTCAGTTCTGTTCAGTTGATCTATGTGTCTATTTTTATGCTGTTCTGCGTTCTATAGTTTAAAGGTATAGTTTGAAATCAGGGGGTATGATGCCTCCAGCTTTGTTCTTCTTTCTCAAGATTGCTATTTGGGGTCTTTTGTGGTTTTGTACAGATTTTAGGATTGTTTTTTTCTATTTCTGTGAAAAATGCAATGGAATTTTGATATGGATTACATTGAATCTATAGGTGCTTTGGGTAGTATGGACAATTTAACAATATTATTTCTTCTAATCCCTGAATATAGGATACTTGTGTCTTCTTCAGTTTCTATCATCAAAGTCTTATGGTTTTCAGTGTACAAAACTTTCACCTCCTTGATTAAATATATTCCTAAGTATTTTATTGTTTTGGATGCTGTTATAAATGGAATTTCTTTTTAAAATTTATTTTTCAGGTATTTCATTATTACTGCATAGAAATACAACTGTTTTCTGTATGTTGATTTTGATTCCTGAAACTGCTGAGTTTGTTGATCAGTTCAAACAGTTTTTGGTGGAGTCTGTAGGATTTTCTATATATAAGATTATATCATCGGTAATCAGAGACAATTTTACTTCTTCCTTTCTGATTTGAATGCCTTTATTATTTTTTTTCTTGCCTAATTACTCTGGCTAGGACTTCCGGTAATATGTTGAATAGACATGTGAGAGTGATCACTCTTGTCTTTGTGCCTGACCTTAGAGGAAAAGTTTTCAACCTTTCACCATTGAGTATGATGTTAGCTGTGAACTTCTCATATGTGGCTTTTATTATGTTGAGGTATACTCCTTCTATATTACAGTTTGTTGAGTGTTTTTATCATTAAAGGATGTTGTATTTTGCCAAAAGCTTTTTCTACATCTATTGAGGTGATCATATCGTTTTTATTTTTCATTCTATTAATGTAGTGCATTACATTTATTCATTTACCTATGTTAAACCATCTGCGCATCCCAGGGATAAATCCCACTTGATCATGGTATATGATCCTTTTTATGTGCTGTTGAATTCAGTTTGTTAATATTTTGTTAAGAGATTTTGCGTCTATATTCATCAAGTTTTCTTTTCTTGCAGTGTTCTTATCTGACTTAGTTTAGGGTAATGCTAGCCTCCTAAAATGAGTTTGGGACCATTCCCTCCTTTTCAACTTTTTGGAAGAGTTTGAGAAGGATTGGACCTGACCTTTTCTTTGTTAGGAAAATTTTAATTACTGCTTCAGTCTCCTTACTTGTTATTGGTCTGTACACATTGCCTATTTTCTTTCTTTCTTTTTTTTTTTTTTAAATTCAGTCTTGGTTGGTTCTATGTTATAGGAATTTATCCATTTCTTCTAGATTACCCAACTTGTTGGAGTATAACTGTTGCTAGTAGTCCCTTATGATCCTCTGTTTTCCTGTGTTATTAGTTTTAATGTCTCCTCTTTCATATCTGATTTTATTTATTTGGGTTTTCTCTCTTTTTTCCTTCATTTGTCGAGCCAAAGTTTTGTCAATTTGTTTATCCTTTCAAAAATCCAGCTCTTAGTTTTATTGATCTTTTCTATTGTCCTTCTGGTCTCTATTTCATTTATTTCTGCTCTGATCTCTGTTATTTCCTTCCTTCTACTAACTTTGGGCTTGGTTTGTTTTTCTTTTTCTAATTCCTTGAAGTGTAACCTTAGGTTGTATGTCTTAGATCTTTCTTTTTTCTTAAATGTAGGCATGTGTCACTATAAACTTTCTTCTTAGAACTGCTTTTCTACATCCCATAGCTTTTGGTATGTTGTCTTTCCATTTTCATTTGTTTCAAGATATTTTTAATTTCTCTTTTGGCCCATGGGTTGTTCAGGAGTGTGTTGTTTAATTTACACATATTTGAACTTTCTGGCTTTTCTTCTGTTGTTGATTTTTAGTTTCAAGTCACTGCGGTTGGAAAAGATACTTGATTTAATTTTAATCTTAAATTTGCTAAGACTTATTTTGTGACCTATTATGTAATCTACCCTAGAAAATTTTTTTTGTGTACTTTAGAAGAACGTGTATTCAGTGGCTATTGGATGGAATGTTTTATATATATGTCTGTTATATCCATTTGGTCTAAAGTGTAGTTCAATTTCAACATTTCTTTGTTGACTATCTGTCTGGATGATCTTTCCTTTATTGAATATGGGGTATTGAAATCCCCTACTATTATTGTATTGTTGTCTATTTCTCACTTCAGATCTGTTAGCATTTAGGCTCTTCAGTGTTGGGTGCATATATGTTTATGATTGTTATATCCTCTTGATGAATTGAGCCCTTTATCATTATATGCTAATCTTTTGTCTCTTGTTACAGTGTTTGGCTTAAAGTCTATTTTATCTGATATAAGTATAGCTACCCCACTCTCCTCCTTTAGTTTCCATTTGCATGGAATTTATTTTTCCATCCCTTCACTTAGATCCTATGTATGTCCTTAGAGCTGAAGTGAGTCTCTTGTAGGCAACATAGGGTTGTTTGTTTATTTTTTCCATCCAGCCATTTTGTACTTTTTGATTGAAGAACTTAATCAGTTTACATTTAGGGTAATTATTGATAGGTAAGAACTTATTAATGTCATTTTATTAATTATCTTCTGGCTGTTTTGTAATTTCCCTTGTTTCTGTCTTCCTCTCTTGCTGCCTTCCTTTTGAATTGATGGTTTTCCATAGTGTTATGCTTTGAATCCCTTTCCTTAATCTTCTGTGAATCTATAGTAGGCTTTTGCTTTGTGGTTACCATTAGGTTTATAGAAAACATCTTGTAGATATAACAGACTATTTTACGGTAATATTAACTTAACTTTGATCACATATAAAAACACTGTCATTTTACTCCCTTCCATAATTTATGGCTTTTTGTTATGAGTTGTCACTTTGGTTTTAATTTTTTTCTTTTATTTATTTATTTTTGGGGTTATAATTGATATATCATCTATTTTATGTTTTGTTGGTTTTTTAAAATAAATTTATTTATTTATTTTTGCCTGTGTTGGGTCTTTGTTTCTGTGTGAGGGCTTTCACTAGTTGCGGCTCGCGGGGGCCACTCTACATCGCGGTGTGCTGGCCTCTCACTGTCGTGGCGTCTCTTGTTGCGGAGCACAGGCTCCAGACGCACAGGCTCAGTAGTTGTGGCTCACGGGCCTAGTTGCTCCGCGACATGGGGGATCTTCCCAGACCAGGGCTCGAACCCGTGTCCCCTGCATTGGCAGACAGATTCTCAACCACTGCTCCACGAGGGAAGCCCTATTTTATGTTTTTGATGTCACAATTTGCCT
This sequence comes from Stenella coeruleoalba, assembly GCF_951394435.1. Taxonomy (NCBI): domain Eukaryota; kingdom Metazoa; phylum Chordata; class Mammalia; order Artiodactyla; family Delphinidae; genus Stenella; species Stenella coeruleoalba. The sequence continues at coordinate 5,608,751 of NC_137149.1, forward strand.
CTTTTTATATTGTGTATCAATTAACAAATTATTATAGCTATAGTTAGAGTGGCTTGTCCTTTTACCCTTACACTAGGGTTAAATGGTTAACACACCACCATATTGTGATGTTATTCTGAATTTGATTGTATACTTACTTTTACTAGTATGTTTTATATTTTAATTTTTAGCATACATTTTAATATATAATTTGTCTATTTATCTTCTCCTTTTGAAAGAACTCATTGCCCGAATGGCCAGGCTAACGTGTCCATACTGAGTTGCAAGGTAGGCAGGGAAATGTAGACCTTTTATTGGGTGGCAAGTGTACAGCTGAAAATTGGTGTTCTGTTAAAAAAAAAAGGAGAGAATGAACTTTGAGTCTCTGCCAGAGGGCTTATTTGCCTGCTCTTTATTTTATACAGAACAATGGAACTAGTGTTAAGGTTTGGGGATTGTAGGAATAAGACTACGTTTTAAGGCTCAGTTTAGTTCAACAAATGTTTATTGAGCACCATATCATGTAAGGTCCTGGGGATATAAACAAGGTATTGTTCCTTCCTAATGGTTGCTTAGTACACTGGGAGAATAAATAAATACATAGTTTTAACATGATATGATAAACACAGTAATAGAGATACAAATGAATCTCTGTGTACACGCTGACTCATGGATTTATTTATATGAAAAATTTTACAGGGATGTACATTTAAATTTTGTTATTCTTTTGCAAGTTGCCCTCTTTAAAGAGGATAAAACTAACCAAAAAGTTTTAAAAAGGATGCAGACATATATAGATCAGTCCTTATAACATTTTTCTTGACATTTCAACATTCATTTATTATTGAAGTTGATAGTTATTGCTTTTCTTACACTTGATTGAAGAAATGTCTTTTCAGATCTCTCTTGGCAAGTCTCAGAATAATTCATGTTTTCGACTATCAATAGTTATTTACAGTTTCAATTGTAAATGATTAGGTTTCCTATTCCTAGAGGTTGGTTAAACCGTGAAATGACCCCTCAGTTTTAGCATTCACACCTTATAATGGGAAGATAATTCTACTCATTTGCTTTGTGTTTGGAATACTGATGTTTTCTTCTTAAAATCACTAAATATTTTCAGCTACTTAAGATTATATATACTTTCTTCAGGTCTCATTAAAGTATGATTCAAGGTCAGATCTCATCACAAAGATTTTTGTACAACAGATTCCATGTCAAGCAAGCATTCAAGATTTGCTCAGTCAACTTAATCAGATACTTTAACACAGACATCTCTTGTTACCTGCTGCCTTAGATCCAAACCAGAATGAATATTGTGGCTAGCAAGTTCCTTCTGCATATCTTACTTAGTATATAGGAGAACTTCATGATTCTAAAAAAGTAAAGATATTCACATGCAGCTTTCAGTACTGATATATTCTATCTGACCATTTGGGAATCAGAAAAATGGAAGAAAGGGAAAAATTGTATAAGTGTCACCACAAAGTTCTTTTTTTGACATAAGGTGCATTAAACTTCTGACTCTTTTCTTTCACCATGGAAGTCCTAAATTATAGAAACTATGAAAAAGAGAATTGAGATGATCTATAGTCTTACATATAGTTTCATATTTAAAATATAAATTGTAAAATGTAATTCTTAATTTAAGAGCCATATTCAAATAAATTTCTTTTAGTTTTTGGAATTAATATTTTCTCTATAATAAGTATATTATAATGATTATTTTTGCTATATTTATTTTTTTAATAAATTTATTTATTTTTTGGCTGTGTTGGGTCTTCGTTGCTGTGCACGGGCTATCTCTAGTTTCGGTGAGCAGGGGCTACTCTTCGTTGCGGTGCGCGGGCTTCTCATTGTGGTGGCTTCTCTTGTTGCGGGGCATAGGCTCTAGGCTCATGGCCTTCAGTAGCTGTGGCACACGGGCTCAGTAGTTGTGGCTCGTGGGCTCTAGAGCACAGGCTCAATAGTTGTGGCTCACAGGTTCAGTTGCTCTGCAGCATGTGGGACCTTCCCGAAACAGGGCTTGAACCTGTGTCCCCTGCCTTGGCAGGCAGATTCTTAACCACTGCGCCACCAGGGAAGCTCTTTCCTTTATTTTTAAGTTTTTATATGAAGTGTGTCAAAAATATACAAAGTAAAAAAATATATAGGAATTATTACCACGTGAATATGCTTGGGTAAAGCACAAAGATCAAGAAATAGAACAGTGTCGGCACTCAGAAGCCTGCCTGGTGACCCTCCAATCAGTATTCCCTCCTTCAGTACAAAAGATAGCTGCCATTCTGACTTCTGACATTTTAATAAATTTTGCCTGTTTTCAAACTTTCTCTTACACATATAAATCATTAGCACAAACTCTTTTTTGTTTGGCTTCCTTGCCTCAATATTATGGGTATAAAATTAATCCAACCTGTTCTGGCGCAACTGGAATTCATTCATTGTATTTGCAATTTTTTTTTAAGATTTTTTTTTTGATGTGGACCTTTTTTTTTAAAGTCTTTATTGCATTTGTTACAGTATTGCTTCTCTTTTATGCTTTGGTTGTTTTTGGCTGCGAAGCATGTGGGATCTTAGCTCCCCCACCAGGGATCAAAACCACACTGCCTGCATTGGAAGGGGGAGTCTTAACCACTGGGCCGCCAGGGAAGTCCCTGGAATTCATTCATTGTTATTTCTTTATAGTATCTCAATGTATGATTGTAGCATTTGTAGACTGTAGAGTACAGAATTGGAAATATAGGACTGTAGCAATTCTCAGCTATTATCCCTTCAAATATTCCTTTCGTCCCATTACTTCTATGCTCTCCAGTCACACATATAATAGACCATTTCACTTTTTTACCATATCTCTTATGTATTCTATACTGTCTTCTGTGTATTCCATTCTTTAGGGTGTCTTTCCATGCTTTAGGGTGCTTATTTTCTTTTTGCTTATCTTGTTGTTTGCTAATTCTTTATTCAATCAAGTCTAATTTTCTGTTAAATCTACCCACTGACTTTTACTTTTCTGTACGCTTCAGTTAAAATTTTTAATGATTTTTTTTAAAACAGTTTCTGGTGTTCTGCCAAAACTCTTACTTACATCCTTTAGTTTCTTGACTTTAAGCGGAATATTTATTTTGAAGTCTCTTTTGCTTATCTGCATCTCTGAAGGTCAGTTTCTGCTCTTTGTTGCTTATCTTGTTTTTGATCAAATTAACCCATCTCTTCCTGTGCTTATTTATTTGTGATTGAGTACTGGATATTAGTGTGAAAATTTGTAGCAATAATTTGAGTCTTGGCTTCTCTCAGGTGGATGAGAACTCTTTCTATCCTAGACTGTTTTACCACATTTACCGCACTTAAAGACAAGCTTCAGCGCCTGTGAGGGCTGGTGCATTTCCTGGTTACTCTAAGTTGTAGCCTCTAGGTTTCCAGTCTAAAGCAGAAGAGATTTACCAGGACCTTAGACTCTAAAACTTTTCCCCTTTGCCTCACAAGGATGTCAAAAGGTCTGCTCAGCTTCTAGGCCTGATAGATGCTAATTCAGAAACCAGGGGATTCCCCTAGGAGAAAAGAGGGTCTAAATGCCAGGTTCACTTTTCACATTCTACTCAACTGAATAGAATACAATGGTGTAATGATGACTAATGGCTTTTCAGAATGACGCCAGTTCCAAATCTCTCATATAATGGTGTTCAGACTTATAAATAACTTTCTTAGCCAGTGAAGGCTTCTTCCTCTCTCTCCACCCCCAGATATTGATCTTGAAATTCATGACTGCTTATTTAAGATCTTTGAGATCTTTAAACAGATTTTTTTTAACGTTTACCCTAAATTTTCTAGTTGTTCTTAGCAGGAGGGTTGCCAAATTACCTGATCTGCCTTTACTAAAATCAGAACATATAAACACATTTTTGTAACAATAGTATCTTTGAATGAAATAGAATCCTTTTATTATAAACTTAGCTAACCCAAAGAAGTTTTAATTCCAAGAAAAATACTCTAGTAGATTAATATGACAAGCTATTAAGCATTGACCATATTTTGGAAAAGAATAATTTTCTTTTATCTGTATGCTTATACAAGGCACTGTGGCATAATACTGACAAGTATAGGCTCTAGCTCCATATTTTCTGGATTTAAATCTGACGTCTGCAACTTATTGATGTTGTGACCTAAGCATGTTATTTAACCTATTGAACGGCACTCAAAATGGTTCCTGTTCCATAATACACACAAAGTATTGGCTATTATCATTTGGACAATTAAGTGATAATTTTATGATCTACTGTTTTCTTATTGATTCCTTTGCACAACTGTATTCCATTAAGGAACAAATAGTGGTTATCAAATAGAGAAACACTGGTAACTCAGTGGTAATTTTCAATTGAATGGAATAGAATGGTGTAATCATTTTTGAAATTATGATATTTTAAAGATCTTTCATATAATGCCATTCAGATTTGCAAATAACTCTCTCAGCCACTTGATTTAGTCAGGGTAGTGGGCAACTGGGTGGTCTCTACACTTGCCACATGCCAGAATTCACGTGATGATCCTGAGGAACTGGCCATCAACTTGCTTGTAAATTTATCTCCTTGCTAATAAAGAGGGTCTTCTTGTGAGATTTAGACTTCTTTTGGATTTTTCGTGGGAGAAAAAAAGTTCACTTTAGTTATTTACGCCTTCATACTACCATAAAAGGGGGAAACAGGTTTAGGAAGATTCAGCTAACAGAGAAGGTGACAAAATTTTACCCAAAACTAAATATTTTTCCCATATCAAGTTGCAGATGGTGTTATCTCTGCCTGCTAATTTAGCTGTCTCCCAAACTAGTAATCTATCTTCATTTGTTTACAGGCAAACACATGGGTGCGTTTGTTTGTTTGTTTATTTTCATGCACAACATTTCATACTGATACGAACAGAGTATTCTTAATATTTTAGGGAGCAATTTAGTCAGTAACACCACTGTTGCCTCAGCAAATGTCAACTCTCAAGTAAATCTCAATAATCAAATAAAAATCTATTCTCTAAATTCAAATTCTACAGAAGCGTGCCATTTTAGAAATTATTTAGGAATTTTAAAGCAGAACTGTTGTGTTTTGAAAATAATTTTCAGTGAAATAGAATATTAGACAATTAGGTACTTAAGTCAGTTTCAGGATATTTTAAGTATTGAATAAATAAATGGGAAACTAGAAGGGCCATTGCAATGTACTTAATCAGTACTTTCCTTGCATTAAAAATTATTATGGGGCTTCCCTGGTGGCGCAGTGGTTGAGAGTCTGCCTGCCGATGCAGGGAACATGGGTTCGTGCCCCGGTCCGGGAAGATCCCATATGCCGCGGAGCAGCTGGGCCCGTGAGCCATGGCCGCTGAGCTTGCGCTCCGCAACGGGAGAGGCCACGGCAGTGAGAGGCCCGCGTACCGCAAAAAAAAAAAAAAAAAAATATGGTACCACAGAAGTAGAAAATGACAAATTTGAGTATATAGAAATTAAAATTTTCTACATAGCAAAAGATGCTTATAAAACATCAAAATATAAAAAATCATTTCTGAGAAAATATTTGCAACACATATGGTAGAATAAGTGTGAATATCCCTAAATATAAAAAGCTCTTACCAGTTAAGAAAGAAATGAAAGGTAAGACTGCTCGGTACAAAAACTGAACAAAAGACAAAAGCAGGTCCTCCACAGAGACAGAAAGGCAACTAGAAAAGAAACATATGTAAAGAAGCTTCATCTGAGAGACTTCCAGGTGAAAGGTCAGCAATATTCCATTTTCACCTATCAGATTGTTGAAAATTAGAAGACTGAACATGCACTTACTTAGATGATAGGAAAATGGATGTTTTCCTGCGTTCGTCTTGTGAGTTACATTCCACAACTTTTGGAATGTAATCTGATAATATCTACTAATATTACTTGTACATTCCATTTAACATAGCAGTATGACTTGGGGCATCTATCTTAAGGATATAAACCATAAATATGTAAGGATACAGATAAAAAGATGTGTGGACCATCACTGTGTCCTGTGGAAGCAATCTAAAATATTCATTAATAGAGAAATGTTGAAGAAATTATGGTGTAGTTTACTCTCCAAACTATAGAATATTATGTGGCCAGTGAAAATATTGACATCCATGGACTATTACTGAGAGGAAAATGAATGCAAGAAAAAGACTACTTTGCATAACAAAAGATCACACTTTTGTAAAAACAACACATTCTAATACTTAGAAGTACATTTCTGTTAGTTTGTATTAGCATAGAGAACATCTAAGAAAAACATTTGTCAGGCTGTTAATATTGGTATCTTAATTGAGAAAGTGATAAACACAAGATTTGTCATGTTTTTCTTTACTATATTTATGTTACTCTGTGTGTTAAACAAACATCTGTTGCTTTTGTAGTTTCAAAGTAAATTCTAATAAAGCAATAATTATTGCAGTATATGTGAAGGCAAAAATTCCCAAGTAATCAGAGATTTTGTAATATGTAATGAGTAATGATGGTTTTCTCTTATGAGTAACACTATTCAAATTGTGAGCAGTAATAAATGTCAGTCACTTATTAATAATGATTGACATTATTATATAAAACAAATATAAATCAAACTATTTTTCTAAAAAGTAAGCACTCACATTTGTATCATGTGCCTAAAAGCACTGTTAACTGTATTTTCGGTTTTTGAAAGTTTGCAAACATGTCAGACTAATTTAATCCTATTCCTTAAAGTCTTGAATATAAACATCATTTTAATAACGTTCCCATGAATATTTATTAGAATCTTCTCACATCACTCCATATGATTTATTTGTACAATTCCTACTTTTATTGTACCACTCTTTTTATGTTAAAAACATAAAAATGAGCCTCTTAATACGGATTATAAATTCTGCGAGAACAGCTGGGCAGAGAAAGCTCAATAAATATTGAGTGACTGATGTGAATACTTAAATAACTAAAATGGTACAGATTAATTTTATTTTTAAATTTATAATAGGCAGTGCAGAAGTTTAAAAGAAGTAATTGTTCTGAAGAATAGAGAGTGTGGTTAGTGTAAAATAACATTAAACAAGTTGTATATTCTGTGCCTACCATACTGCTTCTTTCAGGCTCTTTTAGAAGCTAAATGTATTGATTTTTCATTGGGAAAGTGTGGCATGAAATTGTAGAGAAGGTAATTTCCAAATTCAGTTATCTTCCTTAACTCCACTTATTGAATATTGTTCGTAAACCTGAGTCATTTTATATGTACTCCTTTGTCGTGCGTATTAGTTTTCTGTGACTGCTGTAACAAATTACCGTACTTGGTAGTTTCAAACAATACAAATTTGTCATCTTACAGTCCAATTGTTTGGACTTCTGGAGGTCAGAAGTCCAAAATGGATCTCACTAGGCTAAAATCAAGATGACGGCAGGGCTGCATTCCTCTCTGGAGGCTTTAGAAGAAAATGTGTTTTCTTGCCTTTTCCAGCTTGGCCACATTACTTGACCCTAGCTCCCTTCCATCTTTAAAGCCGGCTGTGGCCGTTCAAGTCCGTCTCACATTGTGTAATTCTGACATTGACTATTCTGTCCCCCTCTTTCATATTTAAGGACCCTTGTGATTAATTGGGCCCATGTGGATATTCCAGGCTAATCTTCCTGTTTAAAGGTCAGCTGCTTAACAACTTAATCCCATCTGTACAGTAAGTTCCCCTTTGCCATGTAAACTAGCATTCAGGGGGCCACATTCTCTCTACAACATCATTTTGTTGCAAAAGGAACTACAGATTGAAATGGATTAGGCAGATTCAGAGAGGTGATAAATTTTTTACTAGGATCGCATTATCTAAATCAGCAGTTTGTATATATTTTCAACAACTTCACCCTCGAGGGAGAAAAATGTGTTCCTGATTGTGGAACAAAAACGATTGAAATAGAAGAGCTGAGTATTTATAAAGATATTCAATATACTTTGAGATATAGGATTTAAAAAATGTGCTTGGAAATTCTGACATCCCCAAATTTTCATAATCCCAAACTCTAGAATTATTCATTTTAGTATTTATTCCTGAATTGCTGCCCCTCTTTACACAATTTATAGTATAAAAATGGATCTGTTACGATTTATACTAAAATTGTAGATATGTTTGTCCTTGAAATAAAAGGGTCATTCAAAACTAGTATTCAGTTTTTCTGAATTACATTTTGCTAGCAAAGAATTGTTATAGACCTTGGTCTCTGAGTCTCTTACTGAGTCTGAATTAGCAGTCATTGAACCTGTTATAGCTATATGTAAATCACTTGCTTTATGTTTGTTTCACTCTCCTAATTTGCGACATAGAGAGATTGATGACTTGTATTCAAGTTATCTTCCAGTTTCAAGATGTTATGATTTAAAGATCTATTTTCATGACTTCATTCGACTTAGTCTCAAGAAGCTGACAGTTACCGTCATAGTTACCTAGATAATTCTTCTCACTATTGACTATATGACACTTACTAATTGTCAATGGCAATGACTACCATCTTCTCAAAAACCAGTCATGCAGGAGCTGTTCTTTGCCAGTTAAGGAAATCCTGAGCCTACAGTCTATCCGTTAACACCTGTTGTGAGTGAGGGTCTTCTTGCAGTTTCTTGGAAAGAAACAAGGGAGCTTTTGTTTGCACTGATGCTTTCCAAACGCGAGGCTTCTGGGGTGGGAAGTCCTTGCCTCGTCAGCCTTCTTGGAGCAAGGGGAGGAGGGTGTCTCTCTACCATGGAACCAATATCTACTTTTTACATTCATGCTGTCTTTCCCCAAGACTTTAAATTCTTTTCTGTCTGTAGATGCTAGGGATTCATGTTACTTTTCTTTCCTGGATAAAACAGCCACGACTCGTTTTGTACCTAGAGCATCCTTTCTTCACAAATCTGCCTGACAAGTGGAAGGCAAACGTCCTTCGTAGTAATCACACATTTATTCACTTATTTCTTCGCTTTCTTATTCAACTTCTAACATGCCTCCCTAACTCCTTGCCATTTGCTCTCTCACCGTGCTCCAGCCAGGTGGATTTCTCTTCAGTACCTCAAACACGCAAAGCTGCTTTTCACTTTGAAGCCATACCACGTGCTGTTCGGTCTGAGTTGCTCTTCCCTTTTGCTGTTTGCAGGGCTGACTCCTCATGTTAAATGCTTTTTTCTCAGAAAGGGACTCTCCAACAGTTTTATGCTGGCTAATTTATCTCTATCCCTACAAGGGAGGCCTTCTATATTAGTTTTCACCTTGGAGGAGTAGTCCATTCGTTCAAGAGAAGAAGATCTACTACTTTTGCATCTGATAGCTGAGCATTCAATCTAGAAAGCAGGGTTGGCCTGTCTCATTTACTGAGCCTCAGGCCTTTAAAGTTATCACTGAGCAATGTTCCAAGGAATCATCTGTTCCACTTAAAGCCCTGCCGGGGATCTTCATGACTGTTAACAATTCCTCATCTTTTCCCTTTTTCTGTCTTCATTGACTTTGACCTCCCTCTCCTCCTCTTCCCAAATTAGCTTCATTAACTTCAGGAGAACAGTAGCTTGCAACTCAAGAATTTTTAACTAGGGCTCCAAAGTTTCTTCCCCCAGGACACGTCCAGAATTCCCTGTAGCTTTGTGCCTTCCTGGTTCCCCTAAAAGGCTTGAGAGCACACTCTTCTGTCCGTTCTATTAGATGAGCCTGCTTCTCTGATGGCGTGCCCAGGCACTTTGGGGAGGGATGTCAGGTCATAAGATGTGGGCCATTCTCACACAGTGTTTTTTTTCTTTCTTTAAGAAGAGATTCAGTATCAAATAAGAATTAAATTTAAAAATAAATTAAAAAAGAAGAGATTCAGTCTTTTGGAAAAACTGAGTATCTGAGGCGGTGTCTAAGTATCATTTTCTAGACACCCCTTTTTCATGAGGGGTCCCCAGAGGTGGCAGAGGAATCAGCACCCTCAGGAAGGTCTATCAAGGCTGCATTCATGCTGTTCCCATTTGAACTTCTAGCCGAGCACTTTATGTCTGCACAGGGGCTTTACCTAAGAGGCTGGAAAGTCCTCATTTTCATCCCCATCCCAGTTTTCTGGTATTTCTCAAGCCTGAACTGGTCTCTGAGAATCCTCATCAAAAATTCTTGGATCTGGGGCTTCCCTGGTGGCGCAGTGGTTGAGAGTCCGCCTGCCGATGCAGGAGACGCGGGTTCGTGCCCCAGTCCGGGGAGATCCCACATGCCGCGAAGCAGCTGGGCCCGTGAGCCATGGCCGCTGAGCCTGCGCGTCCGGAGCCTGTGCTCCGCAGCGGGAGAGGCCACGACAGTGAGAGGCCCGCGTACTGCAAAAAAAAAAAAAAAAAAAAAATTCTTGGCTCTGTCCTCAAAGAAAGGCATGGCCACTATTCCAAAAACTCATTGCATCTATTTCTAGGGATGGTAGTTATCTGTGTATGGATAGATAGGCTCCACATTAGCATTAATGACAATCCAGGGTTGCATTTGGACATTTTATCAAATTCTGGACATTTTCTCAGTCTTATTGAACAAATCTGAAATTGGTGGGGCACAAGAACGTGAACTTGTCTTCCTTTTTCTCCTTGTCACCCTTTAAGGGGACTTATGATGGACTCTAGAACTTTCCTCTTCCTTTTCTATGGAAAACAGTCCAGTCTGGTCTAGAATACTTTAGAATTCAATCTCATTTCTGATCTAAAACTCTCTCTTCTCCTGCCCTTTAATGATCAGCCTTAAACTGTGTGTGTGGTGGTCCGGGTGGGGAAAGTTCTCATCCTGAGACAGTGTCTCCTTCCTCTTACGTTAGGTTGTCATATTTAGAAAACAAAAAATAACAAAAACAACAACAAAAAGCAAAGTCCGAGTTAAATTGGCATTTCAGATAAACAAACTATTTTTGTTTTGTAAAACATATTTAAGTTTTTTTTTTTTTTTGATGTGGACCATTTTTAAAGTCTTTATTGAATCTGTTACAATGCTGCTTCTGTTTTATGTTTTTGGGTTTTTTTAGCCGCGGGATCTTGGCTCCCCGACCAGGGGTCAAGACCACACCCCCTGCATTGGAAGCGCGGAGTCTTAACCACTGGACCGCCAGGGAAGTCCCCCCAACAAATTATTTTTAGTATAGTATATTCCAAATATTCCGTGGTGCATACTTACACTAATGTTTTTTGTTGCTGCTGTTGATCTGAAATTCACATTTCTCTGGGCATATCCTGTATTTTATCTGGTAACCCTACTCGTATATCCTTTGGATCCTCCAGGGCATTGGAGCTTGGAAAAAGGGAAAAGAAAGAGAAAAATGTCTTTTGTGTCACTGAGCACATGATACTAAGCCATTTCCTCTTGACTGATTCTCAGGGTTCTGCTTTCCTGCCCTAGTGGCAGGAGCTCCAACGGGGGCCACCTCATGGGGCACACGCATACTCTTAGGAGGCTCTGCAGGTGACTTCCCAGTGCTCAAGTCCCTGACCTGGGAGACTGTGTTCCTGTTTCACCTCTTCTGGGTCCCCTCAGCTCCTGCCTCTGGCAGGAGACCCCACAGCATAGAGGGAAGATCAGCAAGTCCTCTGAATGAGCAGAAGTCTAAAGGTATTTGAAAGGCTGTTTTCCCTTTTGGTTGATATCTAATCTCGTTGAGTGGTTTTCTTGAAAACTCCCTTACATAGTTTGTATAGATATATTTGGTTTGAGTGACAGTAAGAAATAGATACCACATCTGAATTGGGTCAAAATAAGGAGAGTTTTTTAAAAAAAAAATTTTAAAGGGACAAAGACACTATTTACTTCCTAGTTAAGGCTGAGCGATATTCCAGTGTGTATGTGTACTACATTCTGTTTATCCATTCATCTGTCGATGGACATGGGTTGCTGCTATGTTAGCTTTGTGAACAATGCTGTTATAAACACGGATGTCCAAAATATCTCTTTGAGTCCCTTTTTTCAATTCTTTTGCGTACATACTTAGAAGTAGAATTGGTAGAGCGTATGATCGTTGCATTTTTTTTTTTTTAGGAACTACCATACTGTTTTCCACAGTTTTGCGCCATTTTACATTCCTACCAATAGTGCACTAGAGTTCCAGTTTCTCCACATCTTCACCTGTATTGTTCTTTTCTGTGCGCGTGTGTGTGTGTGTGTTTCTCCTAGTGGGTTATGATGTGGTGTGTCATTGTGGTTTTGATTTGCATTTTGTTAATGATTAGTGATGTTGAGCATCTTTTCATGTGCTTATTGGCCATGTGTATCTCTTCTTCGGAGAAGTGTCTATTCAAGGCTTTTGCCATTTTTAAAAAATCAGATTGTGTTTTTGTTGGTGAGTTTTAGTAGTTCTCCATATATTGTGGATATTAATCCTTTATCAGATATATGATTTATAAATACTTTCTCCCATTCCGTGGGTTGTCTTTTTAGAGGCAGAAAGTGGAATAGTGTTTGCCAGGGACTGTGGGGAGAGAAGAATAGGGCGTTACTGTTTAATGGGTACAGAGTTTTAAGTTTGCAAGATAGACAGTTCTGGAGATGGATGGAGATGATCGTTGTGCAACAGTATGAATATACTTCATACCACTGAACTGTACACTTAGAAGTAGTTCGTATAGTCAATGTCGGTACATTTTCCCAGAAAAAAATTGGGAGAAAAAACTCACCTGGAAAAGCCTATGGATGAGAAAATGAAAATCTAACTTGTGATAAACTGATGAAAGTAAAACAATAAAATTTCTTATGCATTAAAAATATGACTATTTTAAAAGGTGTGGGAAAGATATAGGAATACCAAAAGGAGAATTCAATACACTTGACCTCTTGCAGCCACTACCCCTAAGACTGAAATACTAGGGAGAGGATGGTTACTGAAGCTGGAGACAGAGCTGTGTGGAGAGAAGGTCACTCAGCAGGAGTTGTATTCTTCACCCAATAGGTACAGCCAGCTCTTGTTAACGCTACAGCTCTCCTTTCTCTCCACCATCTCCTGCCCATTCTCCCCAAGAGTGGCACCCAAGGACAGCCAGAGAGCATGAGAATCCATGGATGCAGCCCATACAGGCTGCCTTTCAGGGCAGGGGGCTATGGAGAAGGCTTGGGAGGTGGACCTGCAGGGGAGGAGAAGGGCATGTAGCGTTCTCTCCCTAGACTAATGACTCTCGATTCTTATGCATTCTCTTTGAATGTTGTAGTCTGCTTTTATGTAAGGCTAGAAGGCTGGGGTAGGGTGTGTGATGTTTAGGGCAGCAGCTAGAACCCTTGGTAGGTCCTGGGGAGATGTGTCGGTTGGCCTTCAAGAGTGTGTGTGATATTTAGCACAGATAGTCCTCAGCTTTGGGATTTTATAGCAATCTCAAACTACTGGTAGAGTCCTATTCAACATCCTGATTCAGATATAAATGAGGAGAAATTATTATTAATGACCTACTTAGGGGAAGATATAGGTCTCGTTGAGCCTGGCGCTTACACGGTTTTGTAGAAACTCTTTAAGAAAAGGATACAATAGTATCAGTACAAATTTATGTATGAAAGGGACTGTTGATACAGAATTAGAAAACCACAGCACATTTTAAAAAGTTGACTAATGCTGAGGCCATCAAAAACTCCCCACACCACTAGAATACTTTCCTCCTCCACTTTTGGGCTAAATACTCTGTGAACACCTTTTCATAGAAGAAAGATTTTATAACATTTTCTATAAAGTATAGAAAGATAATTCCACCCTTCCTCTGAGATGGTTGATTAAAATTTGTTTTTATTGATGTTTTCACCACTTCCTAGTAATGCCATCATTTCCATTTTGGGGGATTGTAAAATTTAAGAAAATCGCTATAGTGTGTTTGTAATTGTATACATTTATTTATCAGGTGTATTTTTGACAGGAGTCAATTCCTTTTGAGTAGATGTCAATGTGAATCAAATTCTCTGCTTACAGTTTTAACTTATCTAATAATTGGAACGCTTTTCCACAGTCTACCTTCTGGCTCTCTACATCTCACATCTCATGTACCTCCCCATATGCTCTGGTCCTAGGGGCTATAGGATTTGCTCCCATTGTGATATAATCTCTGGATCTGCCTGTTTGCGTCATGAAACTGGGTGTGTTTATGAGGTAGCGTGTTGCTGGAAGCCTCACCCAGCTGGCAGTAACCTAACCACACACGTACATGACTGAGAACCACAGGAATATATCTCATTAAACTCGGTATAAATGTATCCCCGACTCAACTTCTACTTTACTGGATCCCAAACATGCTTTTGCAACCATTCCAACTGGAGCAGAGGTTGGGATGGAGAGAGTTAGTAGTCTTTAGTGGTTGAGGTTAAAACATCTTACGTTTGCTGAGTTCCCAAAACTTCATGACCATTTGAACACTTCTTTAAGCTCTCTTAAGCACACTGAGAGTCTTCGAAACTTAAACTTCATTTGCTGCCCGGGGCACACAAAGTGCTTCCCTGTGTCATTGAATGTGGATGGGTTCTCCTCTGATGCTCAGGTCCTCCTATGAAATCCAGCATCCTGTGCCGTCTCCTTGAGCCTTTGTACAATATGCTCTCTCAGGGTATGAGCATCTGTGAATATGAATCCTTTTGCTTGCCCTCTCCCAGTTCCACAGGCTTTAGGAGATACTTAGAAGGACAAAGTTGTAGGTTTCATTTTTTCCTCTGGGAGATATTTCAGCTCTCAGGCAAACCAACAGGTACAGCTTGATAGTTGGGGTAGGGTCACCTATATATTACCAATGTTGAGTCCCTACTTTCTGTTGGCTAGGAAACCCAGACACACGATTAACTGTGAGAAACCTGAGGATGATTTGGACCAAGATGTCTGGGACAGTCCCTTTGCTCACTTGACAACCAACCATCAGCAATACCCTTAGAATAATATTGGCCAACAGTGTTTATATACTGAACATCTTTACATTCATTTCGTTTTTAGTCATCCAGGTGAAGAATTAAATCTTGAAATCACTTTTGTACTGTTGATGATTTTTTTGTCTAGGTATTTAAAACAGCTGATAATGCTTATAATTTTAAATAAGGCTAGCATCTGAGGAATCTCAGATGAAAATACTTTTTTTCGTCTGTCTGCCAAGTTATGGGTAGAATACCAAAGTCAAGAAGTCATCTTTCCAAGCCTGGGAATAAAATAGTCTTCAAAGCATTGAATTCTGCAACTGCCCATTTTGCACTTTTGTTACCAAGTGCAAGTTCACGTGCCCGATGCACAGTGAGGCCAAACTAGAACGTCAGAATTTGGAGCAGAGAAAGGTTTATTGTAGGGCCATGCAAGGAGACAGGGGCGCGTGCCCCCAAAATCTCGAACTCCCCAAAGGTTTCAGCAAAGCACTTTGAAAGGCAAGGTGAGGGAGAGGCGTGGTTAGTTGTTGCAAACTTCTTGGTGTCAGAATCCTTTGTTCTTAAAGCTGTCTGCCCAAGTCAAGTCACAATGTTCCTACAAACCTCCAACAAAACAAATGTTATCCTCTGTTCTGGAACTTTTTATCTCTGTGTGAATGGATGCTCAAAGGTCAGAGTCTTGAGAATAATTGATCCTGTATATTTCAGGCTATAGGCAACATTCTTTTACAAAAGGCGCAGAGCCAGCATGACTAAGCACGGGCAACAAAGCACAAAGATTAAAGCAGAGGGAACAGATCTAATATGGAGTCAGAATTGTTCTTCCCTATTACACTTTTGAATTTGTAATTTAAATAGTGATCTCATATATATATATATATATATATATATAGTATATTGTATAAATATATATATAAATACAGATGTTTGTGGCACATATAATATGTACATAAAGTAGTCTCAATTTTTAAAGCATTTTAACAAAAACAATAGGTCCCTACCAACAGTGAATAGTCTTCCCCTACAACTGAAGATACCAGTGTTCAGATATTTAAATAGGGACCAAAGTTAGATAGCTAATATTTCGATTAGGATTTAGGAAACAGATGCATAGAAAGTGAATTATGACTTCCCTACCAGGTTAAGCTCAGGTTCTTTCTTTTGTTGTCATGGAAAAGAACAAAAGAGGCTGCTGGTTGAAAGCAGGGAGAGAAATTGGTCCAGCAAATGCTCAAGATGTATAATAATAACTGATTAACCTATGATATAGGGGTGTGACAACTAAATAAGGTGAAGTGCATTAAAACATTTTGGAAAATGTAAAATGCCGTAGCCAAGCATAATCATGTTTGTGTTTTACAAATATATTTCTTTTTAAAAATAAATATTGACCCAATGGTCTGTGCATAACAGGAGTTCTTATTTTTAAAATTCACAAAGATTTAACTAGTTTTCTAAAATTCTCTTGGAAGCCTTGTGGTTCTAATTGTTCCCATTAAATTGAATGTAGTTTTCTAAAAATAGTTTGTTTTGGAGCAATGCAGATTTTAGCAAATCGTATGTTGAGAGTTTTTATTGGGAAAAAATTAAGAAGGCCAATAAGGACATAATCCTGGGTAGCCTTGAGTGAATCCAGTGGAATGTGATACAAGATAAAGATTTATCTCAACACAGCGTTAGTTTACGTTTTACCTTTCTTCTCCTTATTCTTACCTGCCTGTTTGTTATATCGACAATGATATTTTCCCACAAATTTCTGTTAAAACTTTTTTTCCCATGCAGTGGAGAAAATGATCACAGATGTACTTCCTGGTTACTTTTTCTCTCCAAACATTACTTTGATATTGTAAAGGGATTCCACAGAATTAATACCAGAAAAAAGGAGAAAAACTTCTCCATTTCTGATTATTGTAAATGCCTGTTTGTGGTTTGCAAGTTGTCAAACTTTGTGTTTAGTTTTCAGACTTTGAATAAAAATTAAAAATTACACTCAATGTATTCATTTTTGGTTGTGTGACTTACAATTAATGTACATTATGTGGGTGAGTATATACATAAACAATAAATATATACATACATATTTTTAAACATTGGACCATAAAAGACTAGACTTCTCTTTTACTATTTTATGATGTTATATCCCAGTGAAAACAATGCTTTGTCTATAAACAAAGTATTTTATTTATTAGATTATGTGAATTGTGAAAAAATACCATTTTGCTTAAAAGAATTGTTGTCTCACACCTGTAAATACTTTTTAAACCACAAAAAACATAACACCCAAAGTTGCTCTGGCAGCTGAAGATCAAGGGTACATATCAAACTAAAAAACAGAGCTAACATCTGAATATTCATTCTAGCAAGACACAGCCCATATTTCAGTTTACACTTCTTCTAATTTATTCAGCAGGCCTGACACTGAACAGCACGTAATACCATCAGTTTGATGAGGTGTGACCTACCCCGAGGTCACTGGGTAACTATTAAAAGATTTGCACTGAGTCCTAAGTCTAGGGCTTTAAAGTTGGACAGTATTACTCGCAAATATATTCAAAAATAAAGTTTCCAATTGCTATGCACTTTTAAGGTTTACTTTGTTGAAAAGAAGTTCTTTGGGATAAATAGCAATGTTAAGGACAATCAAGGAGCATTCATAATAGGAAATATTGAATTATTATGGTGCAGAAATAATTTTTGCATTTCATTAATAAAAGTTTCTTGAGAATGGGGAGGTGAGTTAGATAACTGTATTGTTTTTTCCTAGCTCTGAACATCTAAATAAACAATAAGGATCAATACCTTAAAAAGAAAAGCAGTAGAGCTAAATGGAGGTTTTCTTTCGATACTCCGTAACTTGGATCTTCTTTTTTTCTGGCTTTCTCTTTCAAATGATGTTTTTGTTTTTGTTTGTCAATATGATAAGTATTCTAAAAAGGAATCATCAGTCTTACGTCAAGCAAAAACTTAGTGATGAGAGAAGCCAGGACAAATCCAGAAAGGTAGCTGATGTGTTTATAGTCAAACCATCCCTGTTCATTTTATTTTGAAAGTGGAGTTGTGTGATGCTAGCAAATTCCTTAGTAAAACAACCTCTGAGTCCGTTTTAAAGTGGTTAGAAGGGAAGAGCAAAAAGTAATTTGATTTCCACTCTCCCTGATGTTTTCCCTTCCATGACAAAAGTCCACTTGAAAAAACAATATATTTCAAAGCTCTTGTTTCTGACAGCCACTGCAGAGGCATATACCATGTATGCATTCTTGCACAGCTATCAGACATCAGAACCCAGGAATATCTGGTTGAATAAATCTCTGGTATTATCCAAAATGAGTTATTTGTAATAAGTCATTATCCCCTGCCTCCGCCCCCCCCGGCATCCTGGTGTTTGGTGTTGAATGTGTCTCCTGTCTCAATATATTTTCTAAGGCCATGGACAAGCAGAGTTGATGGGGGCAGAGATCATTATAAAGAAACATACCCTTCATAAAAACTGCACCAATGTCCATGCTTGGAAAATGGATGTGATTTACTGTGATGCATTTGTGTCTACTTTCTGATGTGTTTGCTAGTTCACACAGCATTTTTAACTTGAGAGTAGAAAATAGAGGCCCAGAGGCAAAGGGGAGAGAGAGAATTTAGGAGGAAAATTTGTTTCCTAATAATAGAAAGAAACATTCCTGCCCCTCTGAAATATATTTAGTTTTTTTAATTACTTTAAAGAGACAGTGAATTTTTCAAAAACACCCAATGAAAAGTTATGTGCAACACTTGTATATTATCAATGTTCTCCCTAAAGCTTTCTTAATATAGATATTATTTTTCTATAAAGATCAAGAAAACATTTATTATAGAGACATTCTAATAGGATAAATTACAAAACTGCTTAAAGTAGCCTAGAATATGATTTAATTTTGTCAGAAGTGTGGCCCTGTAGCATTGATGTTCAATTATGAAGTAGGAACACCATAGATATTAAATATAGACATGGTGACTAAATTAAATCATTCTTATGAATAATATGTTATCAATTTTTTGAAAATTATATGGCCTATTTAGAGATTTTTTGATAGAGTTTAGAAACAAGGCAGGACCGTGTTAACCCACCCATTTTGTAAATGAAAAAATTGCAGTGGGAGATAAGGCGAGTCATTTGCCTGACATCCCATTACTACTCTGTGTAGAATGGGCTACAAGGGCTGTTGCTGATCTATCACACTCACTCTGTAGTGTAGGGATCCTTCTAGGTTGTAAGACTGTCATAGTAATGTGTATCAGTTGTGAATCAGGAAACTTTTACATAACTTCATATTGAAAATTTGTGTAATATTTCACAGTCACTCTGATGTAACATAAATAAAATACCTTATGATTCTAATAAAGGTTTTGATTCATGGCACAATATTTTCTAAATACCGAGGTGATTTATTATTTGAACACTGTGCACTCCTTGTGTAATTGCACACTCTACTTCATTTATTAGACAGAGCATACAATTTATTAATGATAGAGGTTGTGCTTTTGATTTTGCATTTCAGACCTGTTAAATGGAGGAAAAAGAAGTAGATTGAATCTTGGGCTGTGCTTCACAATTGGGCAATATTTGGTATACTTAGGAATTCGAATATTTTAATCAACATTTTTTAATAATTTTGATAAGTATCATTTATTTGGAGCGTGTCAGACAAAGGTGCAGCTTCTGGATACAGGCACCCTTAGAAGCTTACAATTTTAATAAATTGGGCTTTTGTAGAAAACAACCAAGGCTTCAGACAACGTTGCTACTTCCTAAGAATCCAATAGGGAGAATGAAAGATGTGTTTCTAAGCGTACCCCTCAATATAAAGAAAAAAATGGAGAATATTGAGAGGTCAGGGATTGTGAGGTGGGTTAGAGATTGAAAAGAGATGGAGTAAACCCTAGAATGCTTCAGAAAATAGAGACCTTGAAACGAACAATTAGACATAAGATGCAATATTCTTTCCTGGAATTTGTTTCAGAAATAAGAAATTGCCTGTTTAGGGGCTCAAAGTTCACTCTGTAGCAACAGGCTGTCAGAGAGGGCATGAAATGGAGGTTAGTGAGAAATGAGATCAAGGGAGTTGAATCGTATGGGAAGAGAATCTGACTCCAAAGACAGGTGTGTCCTTTCTTCTGCATATGATTTCTAATTTCATGCAGTTCATACTGAACACAGAATTGTGGACAAGGGCATGGTTACAAACTTAAGGGTTCTCTCTAATTGTAAAATGTAGATAATAATTTTGTTTACTAAATGGTTAGCACTTTTGGAATTCTTATATGAACCAGGAACTAAACACTTTGCATATATCAACTCATTAGACCTTAGGATAACCCCTTGAAACAAGTTCTTATGCTCTTGTTATGAGGATTAAGCGGACAAATAAATGCCCAGCACTTAAATGAACATAGCAAAATCTCTAAAAAGTTAGCAATTAGGATCACCTTAATGAGATGGTCCTTAAATTAGAAGTAAGTTTATTTATTTATTTTAATTAAAGTATAGTTGATTTACAATGTTGTGTTCATTTCTGCTGTACAGCAAAGTGATTCAGTTATACATATATATATACATACGTGTGTGTGTGTACATATGTATACATATATATACACACACACACATTCTTTTTAAGTATTCCTTTCCATTATGGTTTATCACAGGATATTGAATATATTTCCCTGTGCTATACGGTAAGAGCTTGTTGTTTCTCCATTCTGTATATAATAGTCCGCAACTGCTAGTCCCAAACTCCCATTTCATCCCTCCCCCACCCCCTCCCCCTTGACAGCCACATGTCTGTTCTCTATGTCTGTGAGTCTGTTTCTGTTTCATAGATAAGTTCATTTGTGTCATATTTTAGATTCCATATATAAGTGGTATCATATGGTATTTGTCTTTCCCTTTCTATTTCTCTTAATATGGTAATCTCTGATTCCACCCATGTTGCTGCCAATGGCATTACTTCTTTCTTTTTTGTGGCTGAGTAGTATTCCATAGCATATATGTACTACATCTTCTTTATGCATTCATCTGTCGATGGACATTTAGGTTGTTTCCACCTCTTGGCTATTGTGAATAGTGCTGCTGTGAACCTAGGGGTACGTGTATCTTTTTGAATTATAGTTTTGTCTGGGTAAATGTCCAGGAGTGAGATTGCTGGATCCAAGTCTAATTTTAGTTTTCTGAGGAACCTCCATGCTGTTTTCCATAGTATCTGCACCAACTTACATTCCCACCAACAGTGTAAGAGGGTTCCCTTTTCTCCACACCTTCTCCAGCATTTGTTATTTGTAGACTTTTTATGATGGCCATTCTGACCAGTGTGAGGTGGTACCTCACTGTAGTTTTGATTTGCATTTCTCTGATAATTAGTGATTTTGAGCATCTTTTCATGTGCCTGTTGGCCATCAGTATGTCTTTTTTGGAGAAATGTCTATTTAGGTCTTCTGCCCATTTTTCTATTGGGTTTGTTTGTTTGTTTGTTTGTTGTTGATTTGTATGAGCTGTTTGTATATTTTGGAAATTAAGCCCTTGTTGGTTGTATCATTTGCAAATATTTTCTCCCATTCTGTAGGTTGTCTTTTTGTTTTGTTTATGGTTTCCTTTGCTGTGCAAAAGCTTGTAAGTTTGATTAGGTCCCATTTGTTTATTTTTGCTTTTATTTCTGTTGCCTTTGGGAGACTGACCTAAGAAAACATTGGTACAATTTATGTCAGAAAATGTTTTGCCTATGAAAATGAAGGTAGGTTTAATCAAGATCTAGTTAAGTCACTGTTGATAGTGACATCACCAATGTCAAGAGAGTAAATGCACAGTCGCAGCTGGAATTATTTGTGAATCTGAGACACATTATAGTATCTAAAGATCAGAATAAATCATCCTGCCAATGTTGTGATGCTCTACATTTGTAGGTCAACTATTTTTATTTGTTCCTTGTCTTTCGGGAGGTACCTATTCTTACTGCACACAGATATGCCTTGAGAATGGGGTCCTAATGAAGACATTTTTTTGTGTTTGGCCACCCGATTCTGCTCAAAATATAAGAACATCCATTGGGTGTAGTAAAATTTCAGATTCTGTTTGAATTTAATTGATCCTTTAAGAATTTTCATCCCTCATCCACTGTAGTTTTGAATGTCTTTTCTCACGGCGCCAAGGGCCACCAAAAATCTTATCTTTTACACCGGAACTTTGCAGAAATAGTTGGAAGCAAGGTTCTCTAACAAGTTGGAACAAGCACTGTTTCTAAGGGTCTGGAAGTTAATGACTTTTGCTAAAGCTAACACTTGCTTTCACATCTCCCTGATCTGTGACATGGAGCAATGGGAGATAAGTAAGATTGGGATTGTGATTCTCTATAACAAGCAGAAACTGGTGCCTGTATCAATCATAAATGAAGAAAAGAGCAAAAAGTCAATGCCTTTGAAAATTAACCCTAGATAATGAGGAAATAGAATTGTCTTTCATAGTAGATTTTGTGGTTTTGAATAAAGTGACCTTAAAATATCTAGCTTTTCCTAGTTTTCAAATACTATATTTGTACATTGCAATTTAGTCAATTAAAACAGTTATTAATCAACAAGTGCAGTAATCAAATACACAATAAAGTGATTTGCCAGTTAGGCACAAGATTACTTTCATCAAGCAAATGATAATTGGACAAATATTAGGGATATATTTTAGATGTAATTTTTTTAAATAGGAGAATGATTCAACTCTCCAGCTAAAAATTATCCTCGGAGATTGTTGCAAGTAATTTATGCAAGACATTCAACTCAAAATGATAGTAGTTTTCTGTTATGATTAGGTTGCAACATTTTAGACATAATTGTTAAAGGTACTATGCTAAACTGAAGAGTGTATCCTAAAATTGAAGAAGCTGAGCTCTGATACTTTTCAGAAAGCCAGAAGAGAAAGAGGTGGGAATAGATTTTGAAAAATATTTGTGAGGCTAAAATAACAGTCTCAATAAAAGGCAGGAATAAAATATAGGCTGTGCTCCAATAAACTGGTAATCTCCTTGGTAGGGCTCCAAGTAATGCTTTTTCAGATCGAGCATTTTTCCTTTAGGAAGATACAATATGCACATTGATTTGTCGGGAAAATGAGCCCCTCTAGAATCCATTGACGGCAATTCAACATTAACTAACTCTGTGAGCATTATGCGCGATCTGATATTACACATGCAGAAGAATTTTTTACACGTGTGGGATGTTTTCTCCACCTTTATTTTAATTTCTTTCATAGTACAGAGAATCTGTGTTGACCCAAGTGTTTTTTTTTTCCCCCTTCCTTTTTTTGTTTTTAGTTTTGTCTAGATTCTTTTGAAAGTGGGTCGCTTCCAGTGGTTTGCTCTATTGGTTAGTCAACTTTATAAATGAGTTTCTACTTGGATCCAACTTAAATCTTAAATGGATATCCTGATTATTCTTATGCCATCCCTTTATCAACAGAAGTGATGACTGCCTTCCACAAGGATACAGAGGAGGTTTTGCTGAAAAGCTATATTTGGCATTTCAAATATTATCAGAAACATAAAAAGAAAGCATT
Source organism: Stenella coeruleoalba (assembly GCF_951394435.1). Taxonomy (NCBI): domain Eukaryota; kingdom Metazoa; phylum Chordata; class Mammalia; order Artiodactyla; family Delphinidae; genus Stenella; species Stenella coeruleoalba. Next base: position 5,632,131 of record NC_137149.1, read on the forward strand.
TATCTTTATTGGAAATTGTACAGAGTAGAAATACTTGCGCATACACTTCAAATACTAATTTGTCTCTAAGGATACAAGAAAAGAATGTGGTTTTAGACTTCAAGACTCTTTGAAAATGATGTCAGATCTTCCACAGTTGAAGAGGCAGTATAGCAAAGTGCCAAGAACAGAGACTTTGGAGAAAGACGTCTCTAAGTTGAAATCACTCCTCGTGAGACCTACTAACCTTGTGTCAGGTTTCTTAAGCTCTCTGAGGCTCTGTTCCCTCATCTCTGAAACAGGGATTGTAGTATATACCCCATAGAGTTATTGTGAGCATGAAGTGGGATAATATATGATTAGCAGAGTAAAGCATCAGTAGCAGGAGATGACTGTTACAAGGGAGAGAAACATGTCATTAAATTATAATAGGAAGTTTGGAGCTTTTCCCATTATAGAAGATACTTCAGTCCTATTTGGTTTTGCTCTGTGAGAATTAAGAGGTAAAGTATATAAGGTAGGTATGCGTGAAAATTATTGTGAGAGAAGCCCCATAAACTTTGCCTGACAATTGAGGATAATAGAGGGGAACATGCTGTTCCGATGATGTTAGAAGTGTGCAGTGAATGACAGGGCCCTGGTCTGGCTCTCCCCTGATGGAAAAAAAAAGTGAAGCCATCAGTTTAATTAACGGCACCAGAATATCTTATACCTCTGTGGCATTGTTCTGGGCAAAGGGAATGGAGCAATGAACAAACGACACAAAATTTCCTGATGTCTTAGAGTCTATACGTGGGTAGGAAAGACAAATAATAGGTAAGATAGATAGGTAACTTATGACATATAACAGAAAGGGAGTAAGTGCTTTGGAGAAATATCAAGCAGAAGATGATTGGGAGCTCTGAGTGGGAAAAAGAGCTGTTGCATCCAGCGTGGTCAGGAATGGCCTCCCTGCTCAAGACGGGAAAGAAGGAGGGAGCTGGCAGATTCATGGGGCTCAAATGTTCCAGACAGAGTAGAGAGCAAGGGTAAATGCCCGGAGGCAGGGAGGAACTGGCATTCCCCAAGACTGGCAGGAAAGGCGATACAGGAATGAACTGAGGGGAGGAGCAGTAAATGCCGTCAGAGAGGACTGAGGGAACTTCCAGGCCATCACAAGGACGACTGCTTTCACAGACCATCAGTTGGAAACCAAGGGAGCGACCGGATGGGACTCAACATTTTAGAGCAACGATTACTCTGTGTTTCACGTTCTCAGTGATCTGTGAGGTAGGGAACATAATTTTCTTTAAAATCTTAAAATGTGAAATGGAAAAGTAAATGAAAAGAGGAGTAGCATGTATGTACTGAAAGCTTTGCCCAACGGATAAGCCCTGGGTAGAGTTAACGTTACATAACCTCATCTAATCGTCACAACTAATCTAAGAGGTAGTCCATCACTTATCCCCATTTTATAGGCAGGAAAATGCGTTTACAGAGTTTAAGCAACTTGTAGGGCTAGTGAGTCTCATTGAGAAGAGCTGATTCCAGGGTCCAGATTCTAATATGTCTTCCTTCCTAGGATATTAGGTGAGATTTAAACATTTTATATGTGTGTATGTGTTTAAAATGTTTTTCTTTCTTTTTTTATATTATGAAGACTAATTATTAGTTTTTAATAAAATGCATTGCCTTTTGTATTAATGACCACGAGTGAATGAAAATTTCTTCCCGTTTCCACCTACTGTACTTTGTAGCAGGGCCAAAGGGCAGCAAACAGTTTTCTGTAAATCATACCAGAAATTACTTAAATTAACATATCAATGCTCAGCAATGGCAGGCCATTTAAAACATGGATTCATAAATGGATTCTCTTTACATCTTGACTCATTCTATGAGGCTGCCATCATGCTGATACCAAAACCAGACAAAGATACCACAGAAAAAGAAAATTACAGGCCAGTATCAATGATGAACATAGATGCAAAAATCCTCAACAAAATACTAGCAAACTGAATCCAACAACACCGTTAAAAGGATCATACACCACGATTAAGTGGGATTTATCCCAGGGATGCAGGGACTTTTCAGTATCCTCAAATCAATCAGTGCGATACACCACATTAACAAATTGAAGAATAAAAACCATATGTTCATCTCAGTAGATGCAGAAAAAGCTTTTGATAAAATTCAACATCCATTTATGATAAAAAGTCTCCAGAAAGTGGGCACAGAGGGAACCTACCTCAACATAATAAAGGCTGTATATGACAAACACACAGCTAACATCATACTTCATAGTGAAAAGTTGATGTACAGTATATATCTTCCTTTTTTTTTTCACTTTGATGTACAATTTGGTATCCTCCTAAGTCTCTCTAGCGAAATAGCAGATTTTGAAATAGATTGAAATGAATAGATATTTGCCTTAAATCTAAACCTTCTTTCTCATCTTTGAAACGTTTTCTGTTCAGGTTCCAGGGACACAGTTAAAACCCAGAAGGCAGTGATTGTTTTCAAAACAATTGAGAGGCCCGAGGAACTCGTAGAATTGTGAACATAATGACCCATCACAGCTTTACCTAAGTGAAGGTATTTCTTACTTTGCATTTCATAAGAAAGGCTAGTCTTGCTAAACTTGCTTACTGAATAATATCCCCTCAAAGACATCCATAATAATGTCCCCTCAAACACATCCATATCGGGCTTCCCTGGTGGCGCAGTGGTTGAGAGTCCGCCTGCCGATGCAGGGGACACAGGTTCGTGCCCCGGTCCGGGAGGATCCCACATGCCGCGGAGCGGCTGGGCCCGTGAGCCATGGCCGCTGAGCCTGCGCGTCCGGAGCCTGTGCTCCGCAACGGGAGAGGCCACAGCAGTGAGAGGCCCGCGTACCGCAAAAAAAAAAAAAAAAAAAAAAAAGACATCCATATCCTAATCTCTGAAACTTGTGATGACGTCATCTTATATTGCAAAAAAAAATTTTGAAGATGTGTTTAGGGATCTTAAAATGGGAAGATTATACTGGATTATCTAGGTGAGCCCAGTGTAATCACAAGGGTCTTCTGATAGGGGCAGGAGATCAGAGAGAAGAATAGGAGAAAAGAACTTGGACTGAGGCGGAGCCTTGAGTCAGGGAAAGCAGGGAGCCTCTGGAAGCTGAATAAGGCAAGGAAAGGGGTTGTCCCCTAGAGCCTCCGGGAGGACCCAGCCCTGCTGCCACCTCGACTTTAGCCCAGTGAGGCTCATCTTGAACTTCTCACCTCTGGAAGTGCAAGATAATAAATTTCTGCTGCTTTGAGCCGCTAAGTCTGTGGTAATTTACTAGGGTCCCAGTAGGAAACTAACACACTCCTTATTCCCCTCGGATTTCCGCTCCAATGTCATGTTACGGGTGGGTCTGTCCCTGAACTCCTGATGTACAACCACGGTGCTCTTCCTCCCAACCTGCCCCCTCTATTCTAGTCCCTGTCGTCTTCATTTTACGTTCTGCTCTCAAGAGGCTCTCCTTAGTGGGCTCTTCATCCCGGAAGGCAGCTTCATGTGGTCAATTTCAGGAGTCCGGTGGGTCCGAATCCTCCAGCACAGCCACATCTTTCTGTGGTCCCTTTGCGCTCACCTATGAACTGGAGCAGCAAAGCCCACCTCCTGCAGTTCTTTTTTTTTTTTTTTTTTTTTTTTGGCCATGCCACATGGCATGCAGAACTTCCCCGACCAGGGATTGAACCTGTGCCCTCTGCAGTGGAAGTGGGGAGTGTAAACCCCTGGACCACCAGGGAAGTCCCCACCTGCAGTTTCGATGCTGCTTACAGCCGGCCCTACTCGGCTTTTCAGTGAGTATCTCGTGGCAATATTTGGCTTCTCCAGCTGTCAGGGCCCTTTACCTTTCCATCACTTTCTCCTTAGCAGTTGCTGACGCTCTGGTTCTTTCTGCTTTGGATGGCTTGTGGCCACTGACTTATATCTGGGGGTTTGTAAGGAGATTCTGTCACTTAATTTTGTTGTAGATATTATCTGTGGCTTTTAGGTCTCTCAGTGCTGCTTATATGGGGGCTTCAGGGAGATCCCTTCACTGTCATATCTTCCCAGAATCCTTTAACATCATACGTAAATATTCACAACTCTCGGAACGGAGCTTTTTCTTCTCTGTTTTTGTTTCTTCAGGAGATTTTGGAGGCGCCCCCAAAAGACAAAACTACCTTATTCAGGGATTTAAAATCAAAATTTTTAATTGACACTTACTAAATAAACCGTGGGCCCGGTACAAATCTAGACTTAGCGTTTTCCTATGACTTTTTGTCTTTAGAATGGAAGTCAAAGGCGTTTTACATAATCTGTGAGGCACTGTGCTGAGTCCTTTGTGTTCAGAAGGTCACTTGTTCCTCATGGCCTTATGGGGGTATGTTAGCTCCATGTGACAGGTAACAGCTCGGGCTGAGTGTGTTTGGTTTGCTGGAGGTGGTAGGTGGGATGTTTATGGAGCTCTGGCTCCTGAGAGAGATGGAAAATCAAGGGCTCACAGAGAGATGCAGTCAGGGTCGGGGTCTAGTTACAGCTGAAGAGCATATGTGGAGAAACTGAGGCAGAAAATCATTCACACGATCTGGGCTCGCATGTTGTGGGTCTGGGACAGCAGGAGCAGTCTGGGCAGGTGGATGACAGGGGTGATCTCATTCTTGACTGTGGGGGAAATGGTGGCAAGACCTGCGCATCATAACTCCCAGTGACTGAGGCTGAAATTTCACTACTGATGCCAAAAGCTCAGCCTCTCTGTACACCCGTGCCAAATCGAATCTCGGAGACAGAGTCTGGGTGAAGTGGAAAACGAGAGCTTTATTACTTTGCCAGGCAAAGGGGGACACAGCGGGCTCCTGCCTCGAAAAACTATGTGTCCCAACTTGGAGGAGATAGTAAGGAGTTTTATAGTAATGGTTCAAAGAGGGCGTGATCAGCTCATGGACATTATTCGGATGGGCTGGCGGTCAGCATCATCAACCTTCAGGTTCCAACTGCTCTGGGGTCTACGTGCTTGTGGGCAGCATACCATCGTTATTAACTTCTCCCACCTGGAGGGGGTTTCAGTACCTGCAGAACGGCTCAGAGATATTGTTGTGTGCATCTGTTGATGGGGAACCAGGACCTTGCCCCGAGGCTGCACTATTGTTTCTCTTGACTGTTTGTTTCTCCCTGGTCTGGCGACCGCTCCCCCCCTAATTAACAACTGATTGAATCTGCCCATTGGAACTCAGGGTAGGTCATGGAGGCTGAATGAAAGCTATTTCCTGTAATCAAAGAAATGGGGGACACAGGAAGGCTTTGCTTGGTATCAATACCTGTCCTCAGTAGCACCTGGGTTGAGTAATGGGGGAGGAGTACCATGAAATCAGGAAGATGCCACTATGCTACAAACAGAAGGATAGGTCGCCAGTTTTTTTGCAAGGGCCAGCAACCAACAGAAAAATCTATTGAATTATTGTGTAATTATTTTGAAAACACATGGGATAAAAGTCTACTCTGTCAGAATGAGTGCTTTGAATGCTTCCATGCCAAACAAATAAACAAAAACACCCAAACAAACAAACAAACCTTCCCATCTGTACCATCGATTGATTTTAATTAGAAAATTCCCCTTTGAGGATTGGGCTTAGATCAGCCGTTCACACTTAGTATGGATTTCTCCAATAGAATTGCTTTTTTCGTGGTTATATGTATAAGAAAAGGCATTTTCATTGAAGAAAGGATCATTTTGTGTTATGGGGCATTTTAGTGAAAAGTGGATTTAGTTGGAAGATTTCAATAGACCAAACACACAACAAATATATTCAGCTGAAAGGAGGGAAAAGGATGATTGAAGGAGGGCAGCAATAAATTTATCCTGATTTACCATTTTCCTAAGTGTGCCGCCGAACATGTTCTCCTTGAAACACTTTGCGTGCCATAGATTGCCTGACCTTCATCTTTTAAAACAGCAAAAATATTTTGATTCTCTCCAACCCATAAAAATGGCTGGCTTCAATTTCTTTCTCTCATATTTAAAATGTGTCAGAGAAACATGAGTTATTGTAATTGGACGCTTTTCTCATATGGCATTCTCAATTAAGATGACCATAAAACACCTAGCCACGTACATATACTTAAAAGATGACCTCCTCTCTCCCTCGTCCCTCCCTCCTTCCTTTTCTTAAAATGCAAACCAGTGTTGACTCAGTTTGCTAGGAAATGATACCTGACACTAATAGGTACAGTTCGAACCCTTACTTCATTGGCATATTGAATACCCAAACTTCAAAGCTATAATGGTCCAGTTTCCTACCATTCCTATCAAGAAATCGAAGCCACAATAATGTGGCCAAATACCTAGTTATTATGACAAGGGCACTGAATGTTGCAACGGGCTATTTCACTGAAGTGGCTGCGTTCTGACTTGACGTTCATGGAAGGAAAAGGCTGCTTTGTCAAATTAAAACTCGCTTCCAACTTAGAGCTTTGCAAATGTAAGTTATTGTCAATCATGCTGTATTGGAGTCTAATCCCCAAGCAAAGCATAACTACCTGCATTACTTCAAAATATTCAACACACTCTCTCTGCATCAGCTTCACTTATCATCTACTCCATCGTTTTCAGCTTTGTCATGAACACCTGTCAAGTCTCGATGCTTTCTTCCTTTAGTTTTTCCTTTAAAGTGTTCATTCCAGATTCATTGACACTTTCCCAGGATGTGATATATGTTTTTGGTTAGCTCTAGCCTGGGTTTCCTCTTTGGTTCTTTCGCAAGTGTGGTGTTTGATCATCACAGGCGTGGATGGGACAGACCGCTACGCTGCAGTTTGCTCATTAACTTGGCAGATTGACCAACTCAGAGTTTCATGGGAAGGCAGAACAAATAGACCACCTGGATATGTGGTGTAGGGTTGTCATTTGAGTGGCTGCTTTAGCGGTTCTCACGTTTCCCATCCCACCTTTTCAACCAACACCGTACAGACACACACACACTGATTTGCACAACCTATTTGACTTTCGGAGTCCTAAGGTAATAGGGAAGAACAAATATGATACCATGTTGAATCTGTTTCTTTCACTTTAACCTTTGTATTCTATTGCTTTGGCTACAAGTTAATCACTAAAGGGATGCTGCGTATAGTTAAAGTGTATGTACATAATGGCCCATCTCTGGGAACCCTGCCCCCCATGCCTGAGTGCTAAGCGAAAATACCTTTTGTTTAGCTCACAGGAAACATCCTGACCAGGCTGACTTGTGAATGGCTGTAGGAAAGAAGATATTAACAGATTCCCTCTGCACTCTGGCTGGAACCAGGAAATATTTACAGTAACTTATCACCTTTTTACTTTACTTCCTCACCCCCTCTTCTTTGTTCTATAAAAGAAACTAGCATCCAGTCCTGGCAAGATGGTTCTTTGGAACATTTGTCCACCGTCTTCTCAGTCTGCTGGCTTTCTGAATGAATTCACTATTTCTTGCCCCCAAAACTCGTCTCTCAATTGATTGGCCTGTCTTGCAGGAAACAGTGCAAGCTTGGACTCGGTACCAATAACTGTGCCTATATTTCTGAGGTTTCTGCTGCTTGACTGTTCCCTGAAGTCTTAATTCTTTTTTTCTTTGTCCTCACAGCGTGGTATGCCACATATTAGACTGTTTCTTACTATCTTAGAGACTTTTGGATACAAAGACACACACACACACGTATAACTGAACAAAACTTGTATTTGTTGGAGAGAATTCTATTGTAATTGCTTCCGTGAAGTACTGTTTCTATAAGATACTAGCCAGAATTTTTAAACATACTTCTGACAGTATATTTTACCTTTCAATATTATTCCTTTGAGACTGATTTGTTCTGTTTGCTTTTGCTTTATTTTTTATTTTAATTCACAATTACACTTTCAAAATTATAGACAGGAAGAGAAAAGAACCTGTTAGTTTAAAAAATAGGAAACAATTCCTCTTTGGTGAAGCAAACACCTTCTTGAGACAAGTGTTATGATGGGCCATTTGGTTTGTGGAATGATGTCTCTTGGTGTAAGAACAGGCTGGGCTAGGCGTGAGGCAAAGGCAAACCAATTGCTCTGGTGGCCAAATAAGAAGTTTGAGGTGCTCTAGGCAGCCTGAGAATGAGAGAGAAGATATGAAAGTAGCTAAGGGATAACTAGCCACTGGGTAACTTTCCAACGGTTGGCATTCTCTCTGGAAGGAAGATGACCAGGCAAAACTCTCCAGTGTCAGAGAGGTGACCTCAATACTATGCAGCCCTCATATCCAGGGACTGACTTTTGCATTGCAGTGTCATCTGCATGTAGGAAGGAACTCTGGCTATATTAATCGCATGATGTAGGTTATGTAATTTGTGCATTTGTGTGTATCGATGGCCAAAGGAGATAACAAGGAACATAAGGAGAAAGGTGAAAGAAAGAAGAGGAAGAAGGAAAAAGGGAGAGGGAGGAAAAAGGCATGTTAGCGTTCTCCTATGCTTTCAAAATTGATCACCAACTTTCTGCTGGTGCCCTTCTCTCCTCCTCCTTTCCTTCTCTTCCAGTTTTTCTTTCTGTTCTTTTTTTCTCTTCTTTTATTCCTTCCTCCTTCCTGCCCTCATTTTCTTCCTTGCAAGGAAAGAGAATGGATTGCGAATTAGAAGCGATGTAAGAATTTGGGGAAAAGGTAGCTTTGAATCAGCAATTCCTGCATGCTCTTTGGGTTTGCTTATTTGATGCAGGGAAATAACTGCACATGTGTGCTCCTGTGAGTCTTTGCATATTCAGTGGGATGAAGGATATTTGCCTAAATATGGAGATGGAGGCCAAGTATGAGCTTATTATTAAGGGCAAGTCAGGACACGGGAGAGAAAGGGGAAGCGGTAGGAAGAGGCTGAGTGAAGTCCACAGGGTACGGCATGGGTGTTTGGAGAAAAGCAGTATCGGACAAGTGGGGCAAGACAAGGAGGTGTGGTGTACTGTCTGTTCCTGTGGTTTCTCACCAACATCATCCCTGACTTTCAGACCATCTCCCTGTCATTTAGATTCCCATAGGATTCCTTCTAATTGTTTATTATAATTGAACTACATTCATTAGCTGCTTCTTCCCTACTAGACCGTAAACTTCGTGAAGGAAGGGATTGTAAAGTGGTTATTCAGTTCCAAGTACATACATTATTATTACTATTATTATTATTAACTACTAAATATTCCCACCTTGTATAATATAATGCCTGGCCCCTGGCAAATATTCATTACATGTTTGAGATGCACAGGGGAAAAGCATAGATTAAAGAGGTCAGTGAATTGGCTTGGTTCTTCCAAAGTGGATGTTCTCATCTAAGGGCTACATACAGTCAGGTATATGACTTCATATCTCATCTTTATACTTTCACAGCATGTTCAAGCAGAAAGGGAATTTGCTTGGCAAAATTAATTCAAATACTTAACAAACAGATTTGAAAAGAATCCAATTTCAGCAAAATAATTTTATATTATTAGTTTTTGATTTTACGATTTATTTCTCATTCTTTGTGACACTTGTGAGAGTGAGTTAGCCATTTTATAGAAATTATTTTGGTGAATTCTGGCCTGAATTTCACAGTGAGATTTTCATATAACTCATGACTGTATTAACTAGGGTTCAATTCACAGTTTTTAACTTACTTTGTTTAATAGATAAAATGTGTGAATTGGTCTATGTTAGAGACAAAGATTCCACCCTCCCTTCCATTCAGCAATGATTTTGTTTCTAACTATCTTTTGGAAAATTCCTTTAATAAGCTCATTCCTGGTACAAAGTATGAAGTATGGGACCTCTAACAAATTATACCACTGAATGTTGACATAAATCGTATCGTAGGTGTGCTGTCAGTAGTGGTGATGGGTGTATCCTTTTCAGAGATTATAAGATTTCCTGCTTCTTAAAAGAACGAAGAGTAGAAATCCAAGTTGAGACTTGCCTGTACTTATATTGTGATGACTCAATGTTATGATTGAAATTAAAGCACAAGATTCATTTATAGCTTGAGTTTTTGAAATGGAAATACCGTAAGAATCATGATATTTCAGTTGCACGTATTTATAACTTATATTTATAATTTTCCTTCATTGCTTCTGAATACTTCCTCTGGAGTTCACACCTTTTCCAAAAAAATCACAGTACAAAAAATTAAAGCTCTTAATTACGCTAGGTGTTTTGAAATTGCTCGTTTATGAATGTTTTTAGTTTGTTTAGGTTTAATGTAACCTCAACCATCTGTTACAAAAGAGTGCTTTCAGGCATTCCCTGATGACTGATAAAAATGTATGTTACGGGAGGCTAAGTGCTCTTCCCCAAATCTCTTTCAAGTCACAATTTAGGCTTAGTTAAGTAAAATAATTACAAGCAAGACCAGACACATCTTACCATTCCACAGATTCCAACGATTCCCTTACTGGTGTGTGCTATGAACCCTTCCTGGACATGACGGTGCTCACTGGGACTTCAGGTAAAGTTTAAAATAGATTATTTTGTCATATAATTCAATCAAATTTTATTGATGAAATCATTCAAACATACAGAAAAATTAGAAAATAATGTAACAAACACAGGGTGCACAATTTGGACTTAACAGACGTTATTTAACAGATGTGGTGTTTCCTGGAGATCACAGTTTATTTGAAAGAAATACAACATTAACGAGTCCAACAAAGCTTCGTTCCTGTAACTCTTCCCTCTCTTTCCTCTTCAAGGGTAACCACTCTTCTGGAGTTGCTTATATCCGTTTGTGTTTTTTGTTCTTTTACTACATGTGGAATGGATTCATAAACGCTATGCAAAATCGTATTGTGTGCTTTTAAACTTTACGTAAGTGGAATCACACTGTGTGTCTCCTGCTGCGACTTGCTTTTTTCCACTGAGATGTTGATACATGCATATTTGGTTCATACATTTTACCAGTTTTATCGCATTTTATAGGAATAAGCCAGTTAATCCATTGCTCTATGATGAATAGTTAGGTCGTTTCCACACTTTTGATGTTATAAACATTGCTGCGATGAGAGATCCTGTGCTTGTCTCCTTTGAACACTTGTATCGGAATTTCTTTACGGTAGATTTCCGGAAGTGAAACTCGTAACTCATAGGGCAAGTGCAACTTTACATTTTCTGGATATTTCTAAATTGCTCTCTAGACTTGTATAAATTTACACTCTCAGATCAATATTTAGGTTTCTTTTTCCCCATAACCTCACCAAACGTGGCTGTTATCCATCGTAAATATTTGTCAACCTGAGAGGGGTAAAATGTTAGTTTTTCTTTCATTGCCCTGTGTAAACTAGCTGGTTAAGGTTTGTTACTAGGAGACCAGAAGGTACAATTACTTCTTTTATTTCCTTTAGGATCTCAAGCATTACATTCATTATATTCCTAGGTTCAAGATGCAAAACCATCTTAGACCATGCATGGCCGTATTGTTATTTACCTGTTTGTTTATAAATAATGTCATGGACACATAGGAACTCTCAAATCCTCTCCCTTTGCATCCCATAACCCTGAATTTTAAAGTGTTTATCATTTCCTTGCCATTTAGGAATTGTGTGTGTGTGTGTGTGTGTTTGCTTTTGCTTGTTTTTAAACTTCATGAAAAGAGTATCCTATTGAAGGGTTTGGGGACTTCATTTTACTTAACATTACGTAAGATTCAGCCATGTTGTCATATGCAGCTATAGTTTTTTTTTTTTCCACGCTCCATTGTGTAGATAAAACATAATTTAACAATTCTGCAGTGGAAGGGAATTTGGGTTGTTTGTAATTTTTGCTTTCTAGCTGTTCTTGAGGACCTCTCACAGTGTGTGTGTCAGCCTTTCTCTTAGTTAAATTGCTATGGGGAGAATCGGTGGGTTGTAGGGTGAGCAAATTTCCAACTGTACTCATCTTGGAAGTTTTGGTAAGATTCACCTGTAAAACCATCTGTGTTGCTCTGTTAACATATTACAACTCTTCAATTTCTTTAATAAGAATTATATTGCCGTTCAGGTGTTCTCTGTCTTCACAGGTTAGTTTTGTTAGGTTACCTTTTTATTAAAAATTTTTCCATTTCACCTAGGTTTTCAATGAAACTTGAATAAAGTTGCTGATAATGTTTACTTACTATCTTTTGAAAGTTCACTTACATCATTAGCATTATGTCTCCTTTATCACTCATAAAATTATGAGTGCACTCTCTCTCTTTTCATCCATCTGTGTTACCAGAGGCTAGTTTTTATTTTGTCACTTGTCGAAGATCCAACTTAGAGTTTATTGACTTCTTTATTTCATCTTCATCTTCCATTTTATACTTTTAATTATTTCCTTTCTTTACTTCCATTTCATACTTTTAATTATTTCCTTCTTTACTTTCTTTGGGCTTATTGTTTGTTTCTAATTTCTTATGTTGGACATTTACTCTTTAATTTTTAATCTTTCTTCTCTTCTAATGTGAGTAGTTAAGGCTATACGTTCCTCTCTTTGAAAGGCCTTACGTATTCTCTACAAATCTAGGTATAGTACTTTCATTTTTATTAATCTCTAAGGATTTTTAAATTGCTTGCCATTTATTTTTTGACCAATGATTTTTTTTTTCATGTGGATTTTAATTTTCTTATTTGCACCTTCTAACTTGATTGTGTTGTGGTCAGAAAACATAATCTGTATGATATCTTTTCTCAGAAAAGTTGTGAGATTTGTATTATGGCCTAGTGTATGGTCAACTGTGATAACTGTTCCATGTGTATTTGAGAAGAATGTGTTTTTTTCTTCTGATTCTGTCTTGGATGAGACTATGTTGACCCCAGGAAGGCTTAGGAGGCTGGATGAGAAGGTTTGTTCATGTCTAGGAGTAAAACATAGGGTAAGTTGTAATCAAATTGTAGATTGTACACTTCTGAGATTGATGAGGTAAACCTGGCCCAGATCAGGTGATCTTGGCACTTACTCAGACTGGTTTACATGCACAATTGCTCCAGGATTATGTAAGGCTAGATCTGGAGAGTAGACGTCATGCTAACAGAAAGCCAGGGGGACCTCGCTCATCTCATTCAGATCTTATGGTCTACACCTGGTGAACTTGAACTTCTGTCTGTGCTGAAGAATGTAGCTGAGAACTTTGAGGTATACCTTGAGTGCATTTGCTTCCTTCTCTGTGCTTTAGTAAACCTCATTTGATTTTCCTAAGTGGTGCTGGTCTTCCAGTCAAATTTATTACTACCATTTGTCAATAAAGTGACTAGGTACACATTTTTATGTTTTCTGCCAAACGGGTTTTCTTCTCTGGAATAGTTTGATTAAATCCTTTCTGTCTTGGATTATCTTTTCTCATAGATTTGCAAATTTATATATTCTAGACTTTAAGTATTTCTCTTATTGGAAATATAAATATTAACTTTCAGATATGGCCTATTTCTATGTTTACGGTGATTTTTACTGTACAGAAAAATGTCAACTTAATGTACAGAAAAATGTCAACTTAATGTGATAAATTTATAAATACTTAAATTCTTTTGGTATTTTTATAATTCTAAATATGTTATCAAGGGAATTCTATGTGCTAGGTACTAGGTCTTGGGAAATTCCCTGTCTCAGCAGTGATGAAAAATAAATTGTTATGATGAAAAATAAAACAGGGTAACTACTTTATATTACTGAGATAGCCTGATGATAATTATGAATTATTAAATACACTGGGAGTATAATTAAAGAGTTGGGAGTTTTTTCTCTTTTACTACTTTGGGTGACAGTTTGCTTAAGACATGAATTATGTGTTCTTTGATTATTTACGGATCTTTCCTATAAAACTACCAGTATGCTTTTTGTCCATTTGTTATACATGATTTTTAAACTGCTGATTAATTTCTAACTATTGAAGCATTCAAAATTTCTGTTTATCCATGAATCATTTGACATGTGTTAGTGGTGATTCTTTAGAGAACTTTCCTTTTCTTCTTCTTTTCCTTCTCCCCGCCTTTCCTAAGTAAACTATACACACCATTATAAAAGCATGCTATAATCCATTGCAATCATTATCTTTCCTGATGCTCAAATTACCAAATTTGGACTATAAGAGCTGCTTCAAGAAAGAGTCTCTTTCAACCAGCTCTATTCATTATTGAGCACACTCTTGATTTATGGAATTGCATTTCTCTCAACATGAGTAAGGTTGAAAATCTGGTCATATTTATGAAAGTCATTTGTGTTTCCTTTTCTGTGAAGAATTTATTCATATGCTTTGCTCATTTTCTGTTGGATTGTCTTTTTTTCTTATTTACTTGTATAAAACTATTAAATTTAAAGAGGCTAGATCTTTGGTTGTAGTATTAAATATATCATGCCCATTTTATTTTTTGAGTTTTGGGGGGGGGTTATTGCTATATGGATTTTAAAATTTGTATCCTCTTAACATTATCATTTTTTTAATGACTTCTGGAGTTTGTGTCAGTTAGATAAACCTTCTGCACTCCTAGATTCTAAAGGAATTCTATAACATGTTTTGTTATAGGACTTCTATGATTTTATTTTTACACTTATACCTTTGACCTATTAGGATTTTATTCCTCTTATATGGTGTGTAAAACATAAAAGTTTATGTTTTTCTAAATGGTTATCCAGCTTCCCCCACATCATTATTGAGTAGTCCATATTTTCCTCTGTAGTTTGAGATGACACTTTTATCATAAAGTCCTGAATGTATTTAGGTCGATACTGGGATTTGTATTTTCTTCTATTACTTGGTTTTTAATGTATTGATGCCACAAATTTTAACTAATGAATAACTGTAGTATATTTTGATAACCTAGTATTCCCTTAATGCTCTTATTTTTCAGAATTAAAAACTGTATTCTGTATAAGTGCAGAATCACTTAAAAACCAACAAACTCTTGGCATTTTCCTCTGGATCATGTTCTATTTATAATTTAATTTAAGAAATTGACAGCTTTATGATATTAGTCTTCCTATCCAAGAACATGACATACCTTTCCATGTGGTGAAGCTGATCTTTTTAAAATATAAGTTTTACAAGTCTCTTATTAAGTTCATTCTTTGATTTTAAATTTATCATTGTTAGTATAAATGACATAACTGATTTCATTATTTCATTTAACTTGTTTGTAGATATATATACTTATTATCTACTGATTTTCTGTATTTATTTGTTTTTATTAATTACCTTATAAATTCTTTGATTCTGGTAGGAATTTTTTATTGTTATTGTTGAATGTTCTGTTTTTTACATGTAATTAATCATAAAATAGTGAACATTTTTGCCTCTTCTTTTTTATTTTTAAATACTTAAGTTCTTTTTCTTCTCTAATTGCAGTGGCTAGTACCTCATAGATAATATTAAATAATGGTAACAAAAATTTTCTTTGAGTTATTCTTGACATTAAGAGGAATGCTTCTTGTGTTCTCAGATACCAAAGAACTTGCACAAGGCAGTGCATCCCTTTCCAGCTGTGTTTTTTTCCAGTTCACCTCAGGTGAAAGCCTTAGTAATTGCAGTACAACAGCCTGAAAGGGGCTATGACTGCTCTACTTGCTGTTAGTTATGGGGTCCTTACTGCCATTTGACAGATGAGTGAGTAAACTACACTATCACTTTCTTAGAGTTTACATTCTAGACTATATTCAATATCAACCATCTTAGTTCAGATTCTCTATAAAGATCATGAGATGAGGAATCATATGCAAGTGATTTTCTAAAGAAATGCTTTCATGAAAACTTGTAAGGGAATACAGAAAACAGGGCAAGGAGGGGGAAGAAGACAAGCAAATATACAACTTTTCGTTATACAACTTTCGTTATACAACTTTTCAGGTAACATTCCAGCCTGATTCTGCAGGAAGAACTTCTTGAGGGTAAACTATACCTTAGAGTTTTTCTCAACTCAAGGCAAGGATATTGGACTTTCATATAATCAGATCAGTGGGTCATTGGCTGACATCTCGTAAGAGATGTAAACTCCCAGGTACTTCCTGTTTTGTGAACCTGGGAAATGACTCCATTAGTCCGTGGGCAGTCCTCTGAGAAGAGTCACAGCTATGGCTTTATAAAGCAAAATCACAAGCCAGGAAGTAGGTACACAGAAACAAAAATAGTGACATGAGGAAATTTGGATAGAACATCAATAATTGGCTACAATGGATAAAACTTTTTCTTATTCATTCAACAAACGTTAAAATAAGAGTGTTGGGCTTCCCTGGTGGTGCAGTGGTTGAGAATCCACCTCCCAACGCAGGGGACATGGGTTCAAGCCCTGGTCTGGGAAGATCCCACATGCCGCGGAGCAGCTAAGCCCATGCACTACAACTACTGAGGCTGTGCTCTAGAGCCCGCTAGCCACAGCTACTGAGCCTGCGTGCCACAGCTGCTGAAGCCCGCGTGCCTGGAGTCTGTGCTCTGCAGCGGGAGAGGCCGCTGCAGTGGGAGGCCCTCACGCTGCTGCCGGGAGTGGCCCCCGCTTGCTGCAACTGGAGAGGGCCTGCGTGCAGCAATGAAGACCCAATACAGCCATAAATAAATAAATAAATAAAATTAAAATAACATAAGAGTGTTGATGTTGCCAACAATTGTGTATCAGATTTTCTTTGTAATTCAATCAAATTTGCTTCACTTATGTTGTGTCTATATTTCAGGTGCATAAATATGTTTTATTTGCACAGTGGCTTCATCCATAATAATTTTTTATCTTAAAGTTATTTTGTTTTAACTTCATGTGCTCTTTGTAAGTAGAACCTAACTGAATGTGGAATTTTTATAATTCAATCTAAATCTTTGTCTTTTAACTGGTGTTTTTACTCCATTTAAATTTATAGATATTATTCATATATTTGGATATATTTTATCATCTAATTTTGTGTGTTTTGTTTAGCTTGCCCTTACTTGGCTCTTTTTTCTCTCTTTCCTGATTGCAGTCTGGAATAACTGAGGTTTTTCTATTTCCTTTTTCCTTTCTTTGGATTTGGGAGTCATGAATCACTTCTTTTTTTTCTTTTCTCTTTTTTTTCCTTCCCTCATTTATTCCTTCCTTCCTTTCTTCCCTTTTTATAATTACTCTTAAATTATTCACATGAATACACAACTTTATATAATCTAATTGATTAATACCTCTACCTTCCTATGCTCAAATAAAAAGGCCTTAGTAATCTTACTTTAACCACTTCCCATTTTTATGTTATTTTATCCAAATCTAGCTATATTTTATTAAATTTTATTTTATTTTTTGGTCTTATTTTTATCAAAGATAAGAAGACAGTTTGAAAATTCAAGTTATTCTATAAGGCTTATAACACGATTGGTGTTCCTGTTTTTATATCCCTTTCCATCCTTCCCCTACCCTTCTTGGTGCTCCCCAGACACAACATGTTCCCCCAGAACCTGATTTTTCTCCTATTCTTTGTGTCCATATCTCTAAATAATATGTGTGTCCTGTTAGGTTACAGTTATTGTTTTGTATGTTATATATCAACTTTCTGCTATGAAAGATGATGACTTGTCTCTTTGGCTATTCCTCTCTCCCCTTAATCCACCCCTTTTTTCCCCCAGTAGAGCTATAGGATAATATTGTTTATGTTTCTGGGAGTTAATAATTATCAAATACATATCCAGTACTTACTAGTCTGTAACACATTACAGGGTAGGCATCTCAAGATGCAGAAATAAAAATTCAGTCCAAGATGACAGCGCTCACAATCTAACGACGTACAGAGAAAATTAATAAAACTAACTGAAAAAGAATGATTATTTGTGATAGAAGTTAGTACAGCAGGTGAGAATGAAACATGTAGATATTAAGGGAATCAAATTTCAGGCAGAGGGAATAGCAATTGCAAATGCCCTAAGGCTGCAGCATGTCTATCTTGTAGGACTAGCAAGCTCTGAATACTCAAGAACAGTTACTAGGAAGAGACAAAAGAAAATAAAAAAATGGGTTGGCAGTTCCTGCGTGTTCTCTTAGGCCAGGGTCAGCACACTTTCTGTAAAGAGCTGATGGTAAGCATTTTCCGATTTGTGGTCCATTCAGTCTCTGTTGCAATTACTCATGTCGGCCGTTGTAGTGTGAAAGTAACCAAACACAGTATACAAATAAGTGGGCATGTCTATGCTTCAATAAAAAATTATTTACAAAGTCATCTGTCATAGCTAGTGCAGTGACTGCGTGACCTTATCCTATCTGCAGTCATGGTATTACTAGACCAAGGGTTGGCAAACTACACAAGAGCTAGGAATCATTTTTACATTTTTAAAGTGTTGTAAACCACAAATGCATTCACATGCACTCACACACACACACACAAAGAACACTGGACAGAGACTACGTGTGGCCTTAAAGCCTAGATATTTACTACCTGGCCTTTTACAGAAAAGTTTGCCAACTCCTACACTAGACTCACAAGAATGAGTTGGATAATGTTTCTTCTTTCTCCATTCTCTTAAATAACTTTTCTAAGAAAGATTATTTAGTTATAAAAATTTGGTAGGCCTCATCTGTAAATCAAATGAAGCTTAGTTTTGTTTTGTTTTTTTAAGCCAAGGATATCCTTGATTACCACCTTAAATGGTTATTCAATTTTTTCTATTTGCTTAATTTTTCTATTTTTCAGGGCCATTTCAGTATCTATTTGTTTTCCAAAAAGATGTCCATTTACTGTAGATTTTCACATCAAATGTATTTATCAAGTGTATTCAAATTTCTTGCCCATTTTCTACCGGGTTATCTGTCTTTTTCCTATTGATTTGTAGAAATGTATTATTTATTCTGGATATGGGATCTTTGCCAGGTGTTAATACCTTCTTCCACCTTACGGTTCACTTTTGATTATGTATTTTGATAATGTATTTTGTATCATGAATCTCTTTTTTTTCTTTTTGCGGTACACGGGCCTCTCACTGTTGTGGCTTCTCCCTTTGCGGAGCGCAGGCTCAGCGGCCATGGCTCACGGGCCCAGCTGCTCCGCAGCATGTGGGATCTTCCCGGACCAGGGCACGAACCCATGTCCCCTGCATCGGCAGGCAGACTCTCAACCACTGCGCCACCAGGGAAACCCTGTATCATGAATCTCTTGATCGTATATTTCGATGAACTGAAATTCTTAATATTAATATATTACAATGTACCTTTCTTTTATGGTTAGTACTTCGTGTGTCCCTTTTAAGAAATCCCCACTTATACCAAGTTGGGAAATACAGTCTATGTTTTCTTGTAGATCAGCACTGTTCATTAGAAACAATGTGAACCACAAATTTGGACCACACATATGATTTAAATTTTTAAGTAGCCATATTAAAAATATAATGAAGCTGGAGAAATGAATAGGGATAACAAAATTATTAAGGAGATATTTTTTGTTCTTTAAAAAAAAGATTTCAAATTCTAGTGGCTGTTTCACACTGACAGCACATCCCCATTTGGACCAGGCACATTTCAAGTGCTGATACCCATATGTGTCTAAGGGCTATCATATGTGGCTGTCAATATGCCATATTAACCTAGTTTAGAGGTTTTAATGATATGCCATTTACATTTAACTCGACCGCCCAAATGCAATTGTTTTCTCGTGTGTAGCATGAGGTAGCATACTTAACCAGGAAACTAAGTAGCTTATAGAATTGAAGGAAGACCTTCAGGATCCAGAGCCAATCTGAGTTCCTTAGGAATGAAGACAGGGCTTGATGATGTTGGGACTACGTATCTCTCTTCTCTGCTTATTCTCTTTTATTCTGCAAGGATTTTCTCAACATGGCAGGGGACATGGCCTCCCGTTGTTCTAGGGTCACATCTTTACAACTTCTGACAGATGAAAAAAATAATAAATCTAATTCTGTTTAGAAATATCCCAGCTCAGGCCACATTCCTATACCCTGCAGCTGGGGAGATGATTATATTTGGCCCGGTCATTCATTATATGCCCATAGTTATAATCATGGAACAGAAATTATTACCAGAAAAGGGAAGCTACCATGATATATCACATCTTTTTCTTCCATGAAATGCTTTTAGGGAACGGGGGCTATTTCTTGTGCACTAAATTAATATTTGTAAATAGCACTCGAATAGTTTCCCAATTTGACAGGAATGCTTAAAATAAGGCCTAAACAGGACGGAGGATATAAATGCATTTGCTTGGAACTAATTTTCACTATACACACATATTTGAAGACCATACAATTTTTTAATTTATAAGTTTAGGACTGTTGATTTATAAAGTAACCCAGAAGGTAACTCAATATTTTCTTTACAAACTACACTTTCGGTAAATTTCTGGGTGACTGGATGAGATATACTGGTGTCTTTGGTAACTGTTTTGCAGCTATGCAGAGGTTTTGAATGTGACTGTGTTTTATATAGATAGTACAATCCTTTTGGCCATTGTTCTAACTTCAGTAACTTTTCTTTGTAAATAATTTTTAAAAATACTCCAAAGGGGGCTTCCCTGGTGGCGCAGTGGTTGAGAGTCCGCCTGCCGATGCAGGGGACGCAGGTTCATGCCCCAGTCCGGGAAGATCCCACATGCCGCGGAGCGGCTGCGCCCGTGAGCCGTGGCCGCTGACCCTGCGCGTCCAGAGCCTGTGCTCCGCAACGGCAGAGGCCACAACAGGGAAAGGCCCGCGTACCGCAAAAAAAAAAAAAAAAAAAAATACTCCAAAGGAGGAGAATGTCATTTGATATTAAAGAATATTTTTCCTCCTTTAGAATGTATCTAACTTCTGTCTGAATGCACTCTTACTCTCAATTTATGAGTTTAGTCATTTAGCACAAAATTTAAAATTGAACTGTGGCTCTGCGTTAGTTTGCGTTCTACTTTGAACTCCTATTTCTTCAGGGCTAATCTGTTCCCCTTTTTGGGAAACGAAGGCCTCTCCTCTCTTCATTATGTGCATTAATCAAGAGAATTGTGTGATTGAAGGACTCATAGGAGGAGAAAGAGAAACAGAATCTTCCTTTAGCTTCTTTTTTTTTCCTATAGCTTTTTCTTTTTCTTTTTCTTTTTTTTTTTTTTTTGGTATTTCAACAAGGTTGGATGAGGAAAACTAGCCATCTTTATTTTTTGAAAGCCATGCAGCTGGGAAAAGTATTTATTTTGGCTTGATAAAAACCCTAACTTGGTATACTCAAAGCAAATTACGTAGGGTTTAGCTACATAATACCAATAAGAAATGATGTAGCCTCAGTTATCTGGATGATAGAGCACTGACGTGGTATCATTTCCTCAGGTGCCAACATAACAGAAAACAGTCTGACCTTCTCCATGCTACTTTCTAGTGGCTGTTTCTTTCTTGTGTCATCCTGACCCCCTCTCCATCCCCACCTCCACCTTGCACACACGTTTTCTGCCTGTTGTCTTTGCTTAGCTGTTCAGAAGCATATTTAATCTCGTTTGCAAATGTAGCTTCAGGGTAATGATAGCGTCTAATTCTTCTCACTGAATCCAAAACCACCTATGACCACAGCCAAAAGTGATACCTAGGATTTCTTTTCTTTCAGTATTTGTTTTATGGACACTTGGTTAAGAAAGTTAATAGGGTTTTAAAATGTTTGCCTTTCTTACTGTTTCAAACTAAACATTTTTAAAAAATTTTTATTGGACTATAGGGGATTTACAATGTTGTGTTAGTTTCAGGTGTACAGCAAAGTAATTCAGTTATACATATACATATATCCACTTTTTTTATATTCTTTTCCCATATAGACCATTACAGAGTATTGAGTAGAGTACCCTGTGCTATACAGTAGGTCCTTATTAGTAAACTAAACATTTTAATCTTAGCTTATATTTCTAATTCATTCTGTTTATAATCATAATATAACAACAGTTGCTATACTTTAGAAAAAATTCCTACATAATCTTAACACTTTCCTCGATTTTATTCTGTGTATCCCTTCTCAAGCCTTTGTTATATGCATGTTTTTATATCATTGTAAATTTTGCTTAATATTGAAATTAGATTTGTGTGTGTGTGTAATTTTTTGGAACAACATGCAAATGAAGAACCTATCTTTTACTTAGTTTAGGAGATCACCTAGCACTTATGAGAATCAGAAAATGACTCTTTTCTGGAGTCACTGTAATTTTTGAAGTAGTCACACTCAGATGACAATTTTAAGTACCGGTGTTATTATGGGTAGTAAGAAATAATTTTTATCTTTTAATGTTAAGTAAAACAGTTGTTATGTGCGTGACAGCAGCTATACAGAATCATTCTAGGTTTGCAAATATTAGATTTGACCGTGTTGCTAGGAAACCAAAAAGGAAATTTAAATAAGCAGGACACATCACGAAATCTAAATTTTGTTGTTATAAACAATGCAGCTTTGAGTTCTGTTCTGTGATCAAAAGGTTGGTATAAACGATTTTATTTGTACGTTAAAGAAAAGAAACTCCTTTCAACACAGTGATCATTTCCTGTTTCATTTTTCATTTTCTTTTCGAGTGAAGAGCTTTTGTCCCTCACTAGGAGTTGCTTGAAATCGCTCGGAAGGTCTGTTCCGAATTTACCACTTCTGGATTGGTTAAGATCTCTGTTAAGAGTGTGCTTTGTTCTCTGAAAGCTTTGGTCAGTTGAGCAACTTGCGGCTCGTGGTAAAAAAAAAAAAAAAAAAGCGCTGAGTAATGCTGGAGCCTTCTCATGTGGCTGATGCAAACCTGGAGAATTTGCATCATCATCTAGCTGGAGTAAGTTGGTGAGACAGGCAGCAGCTTAAATACCAGCCCATGAGGAAGTTGAGCTGGGCTGTAATGATAGGGCGGCAGCCGCAGCCTCAGCAGCAGAGGTAGTCGGGGAGTGGAGAAGCCAGAAC
Organism: Stenella coeruleoalba; assembly: GCF_951394435.1. Lineage (NCBI taxonomy): Eukaryota > Metazoa > Chordata > Mammalia > Artiodactyla > Delphinidae > Stenella > Stenella coeruleoalba. Next base: position 5,654,890 of record NC_137149.1, read on the forward strand.
ACCATGAACGAGCACACAGGTGTTCCTGTGAGCAATTAGATTGCGGAAGGTGAACATACACCTTAGAGTTTTTACCTGGGAGCACACTAGCGCTGAGAAGGAATCCGAAGGCAAAGAGGAAGAGATCAAATCGGTCAGTCACCCCAAGAGGCACCAAAGTTGAAAGTTTGGAGGTTTTATTCTTTTAATTTTTTTTTTTTCTTTCTTTCTTTTGCTCTGTTTGCTTTTTACCCTGCGGGTCACTACCATGGTCAGAAAGGCTGTGGCATCCACCATCTCCAATGGGGGTTACCTGCAGGGCAGTGTTAACACGAGGCTGTCTTCCCTGGGTGGCAGGGAGCCACCTGGGCAGGAGAAAGTTGTGCTGAAGAGGAAGATCAGTCTGTTGAGAGGGATCTCCATCATCATCGGCACCATCATCGGAGCAGGAATCTTCATCTCTCCTAAGGGCGTGCTCCAGAACACGGGCAGCGTGGGCTTGTCCCTGGTTGTCTGGACGGTGTGCGGGGTCCTGTCACTGTTTGGTGAGTGTTGCCGCTTCTCTGGGGGTGTGTCTGTGGGGCTGGGTGCCGTGCTCTCTGGGAGAACAGAGGGTGATTTCTAAGGAGGGAATGAATGGCCAGGGCTCCCCCAGATTTTCTGATCTGGGGGGAGGTATGCGAACTGTCCACGCACACTCTCCACTGTTGGCAGAATCCTGAATTCCCTGAAATTGCGACCTGTAGGCTGTGCTCGCTTTTGCTGACTCAGGTAGATTATTTTCTGATTTTTCCCTGTGGCAATGAACGTCAAGGCTAGCTTTGATGACCCAGGAAAACACAGGCAAGCTTTCTGTACCAGGCATTTGTGCCCAGTTACCTGTGTTTGGGGCATCTTGGCAGCTGGCGCACTGAATGAAACACCTGTGAAGTGAAACCCGGTGTGGCCTGTTTAGACACAGAACTGAGTGTTCAGCAGAAGTTTTACTGACTTTTTATTGGCTAAACAAATGGGTGGCAGTCTTTTCCTTTTTAATTTTTTAACTTCAGGCGCTTGTCAGTTCCCAGTATTCTTTCAGAAGTCCTTATTGTGGAAAGAAGTGTGATGGCATACAATTGAATTCCTTTTGTAAATGAGAATATTGCAAGGGTCTGGGCATAGTTCACAGTTTTTTCAACTTTTCATCTCTCCCCAGTACCCATAAACCTTTGCAATATAAATTGTAAAATTGGAATTGGGTGTTAGTTTGCTGTGTCTGCCCAGCTCTGTTTTCTTCATTTCTAGTTCACTTGGTCTTCAGAGACACAGGTCATTGGCCCACCTGTCTGCTGAGTTAGTCTAAACAGAACTGGTAGAAGAAGTATGATTATTAATTTTTCTTCAAAATCTAGATCTCTTTTATTGACTTGATCATTAATAGTAAAGAGGTAATAAATGTCCCCTCATGAGGTGGGCACATTACTAGAAAGCTACCTGGGTTAGTTGTGAAGGTGACAAAAACTGGTGAATGGTCAAGAAAATGAAATTTTATTTATGTTATGGGAAACATGTCTAAGACATATTTGCTCTTCTCTGGCAAACAGTGTATTCTGATTTCAAAAGATACTGTTCTTTAAAGGTACTAACTCTTTGTCCAAACTCTAGGACCAAGTACTAACTCTTGGTCCTACAAGGACCAATCCGTTTATTCTTAAGGCCTTGCAGTGTTTTCAGCGTTGGTCTGAGCATTCATCAAGAGAACTCCAACTTCCGTTATTAGGAAGAAGGTATTTTAAATAAAACTTGTTTAAAAAAAAGCTGCATAGAAAGATCTACAGAGGAATTATTTTTGGGTTATTTTAGCTTACAAAGGGTTCGTGGTATTCATATGGTGTGGCGTGTACGTTTATAGATGAACAAAGAGAAACGTAACTGTTGATCTTTCTAAATGACTATGCCTCCTCAGCCTTTAATCTTCTCCAACACGTGGTATATTCAGAACAAATCAGTGTCTGATGGGAGAAACCATAACCAGTTTCCTGGATTTTGCATACTGTGTGCGTGCAGCTCCCACTATGAGATTCCATTTTCGTAAACAATAAAAGGTTATTCAGATATAATAAAATGGATGGCTCTGAGCATTAACTAGTTAAAGTGATGAAAGTGATGTTGACCTGCACTTAGAAAATATGCTTCTGCATAAGTATATCATCTCAAGAAGTTCAGGAAAAAAAAAAAGCTAAAGGGACTAGCTAAGTTTATACTTGAGTTGGTATTCTTTGATTACTAACTGCAGTGAGTGTGCTCCTGTACTAACCTGCTTATCTATATTTGCATTGCATTTATCACTTAAGTTACTAGGAACTTTTGATAGGAGTACCTTCTTAACAGGAAGCAAAGCAAAATATAAGGAAAAAATCCTTTGTCTTAGAACTCTAGAACTCTGGGACTAAAAGTAAAGAATTTGTGTATTGGATTTACAGGTGTTTTTTAAGCCAGGGTCAATACATGGATTCTTACAACCTATTCTGAACTTTTTTCATCTGGGTAAAATGGTTATAGAGCTTGAGACCTTTAAATGAAAATTTCATTTCTCCAGAACTCAATTTAAACCTGGGGCAACTATCCTGGAGTTTCAGCAAAGCATACAAAGGTCTAGGTATTGATTCTTGGGGGATAAATTCTGAGGTACTTAAGACACTTTCCAATAACATTTTATATCGGCTGCTTCTTTGTACAGCCTACCAACATGGTGACTGGTTTCCAACAGAGAGTGAATTGCAACTAGTTCCGATTAGTTATAAATAGACAGGCTATATCAGTGATCCCCAAATATCAATCTGTTACTTTAAAGACTAGTTACTTTAAAATTAACCTGTGTGAATTTTAAAATAATAGATCTTCTTGGATGCCTCTGTTGGACAGTCTGGCCTCTCTTGGTTAGAGAGTAGGTCTGGGGTATAGCCTTAGCATTTGTTTTTTGTTTGTTTTTAAATAAAAAATTCTCCCCGGGTGACTCTGATCCAGTACTAGGTTCAGGAATACAAGAAGTGATACAGGAATACAGTAACTGACACTAAGATTTTGCTGAATATCCAAGTTACATTCATGTTGGACAGTTCTACCTGAAGCTTTACTGATTAGTAATAAGTTCCCACACTTTGCGTCCCCAGAGCAGGCCAGGCAGAAATTACGTCTTACGTTCGAGTACTTGGCAGTATGGAGAGAACTTTTCACATAATGTCAAAATATATTTTTCATTTTCTTGGAAATTCATTGCTCACGTTAGTAGATACAGCTGTATTTCACGAGGTGCTTTCTGCTTTCTCCGTGGCAGGCTCAACGCTGTCCTTGGCATCCACTTCAAATTTAAACACACAAACTCCTTGTGATGTGAGAATTAAGCTCTTTATTTTATGGAGGATGAAACTGAGGTTTGGGGAGATTATAGAACTTGCTCAACTCTGTGTGAAGTTTATTGCTAAATGTTAAAATTTGGCCTATAGTTAATTTTACCTAACGTATGTAAATACGCCATAGCACCTCTTTTTTAAAAGGAGGTGTTATTTCAACCATACAGAGTGTGTACTTCGAAGACGTGCAAGAAAAACTTTCCTAAAAGCAGAATAGCTGCGTCAAAATTCATTTTGTGGACGAGCAAAACATATCCTACAAATTAAATGAAGCCTTCCAAAGCCTTGAGTCCATACTTCTCTGGAGAACAGATGAATCTTATTTATTTTGACATGCCACAGAAATATCATTTATTAAAAGGCTTCTCAATATAATGAGGTCAATTTGTGATAATTCCTTGTTTTGATGTGAAGTTCTTTGAAAAATAGGTTAGTAATATTGGCATCCATCTACTCCTTTTCTCTTGTCAGGTTTGAGATTCAAACTTCTTAATAATATGATATTGTTTTAGAAGTTTGTCCTTACTATTTCAGGTCAGATTACATTGTTTGAATAGAATGAACTAGATCTCAAATGTGAGGAGGTTACAAGAGGAATCTGGAGGCTCTTAGGAATTCGATGACTGTTATTAATTTTGAAAAAGGATGTCATTCAGATCAAAGGAGGTAGTAACGTCTCACACAACAGAAACATTGTTGTATCCATTCTACTGCTGGATGACTCGGTAATATTTTAACTTTTCACCTTTTTATTATAAATATTTCACAGGAGCCTTGTCCTATGCTGAACTGGGAACAACTATAAAGAAATCTGGTGGTCATTACACGTACATTCTGGAAGTCTTTGGCCCGTTACCAGCTTTTGTGCGAGTCTGGGTAGAACTGCTCATTATACGGTAAGAGCCTACATACAAAAAAATTAAGGAAAAATAAACCTATTCATTATACCTTTTTTTTTTTTTGCGGCACGCGGGCCTCTCACTGCTGCGGCCTGTCCCGTTGCGGAGCACAGGCTCCGGACGCGCAGGCCCAGCGGCCATGGCTCACGGGCCCAGCTGCTCTGCGGCATGTGGGATCTTCCCGGACCAGGGCACGAGCCCGTGTCCCCTGCATCGGCAGGCGGACTCTCAACCACTGCGCCACCAGGGAAGCCCTTCATTATACCATTTTTTAATCACCTTGATTATTTTTAAGTAGTTAGAAATATACATGTCATGTGATTATATGGTAAACGTGTCTACTTCAGGACATAAAATCTGGGATGGAATACCTTTCTCAATGAATGTGTTTAATACGATTTTGCCACTGGCGGTAGTTTGCCAACCTTCAAACTTTTAAAGCATCTGCTTTTTGTTAATATTCAGTTATTTTCCATGACATTTTCAGGACAGATGCTGACTTGAAAACGATAAGAAGCATCAAAATCTACCTTGATAAATCAGACCTTTTGTTTGATTGTAAATCATAATTAGACAAAATTAAATATTACGTTATAGGAACTGGAGTTTTTCTTCTTGTAGATTACACCATTAAGTCATCTTAGTTTACTCAGTTTTCATGACTAGGAAGCTTCTGTTCCTAACAATTTAGTATGTCGCCAAGTTGTTGTTGCTTTTGTTTTTGTTTTTGTTTTTTTTTGGCTGTATTGGGTCTTCATTGCTGCATGTGGGCTTTCTCTAGTTGTGGCAGGCAGGGGCTACTCATCATTGCGCTGCGTGGGCTCCTCATTGCGGTGGCTTCTCATTGTGGAGCACAAGCTCCAGGCATGCGGGCTTCAGGAGTTGTGGCACGTGGGCCCAGTAGTTGTGGCATGCGGGCTCTAGAGCACAGGCTCAGTAGTTATGGCGCATGGGCTTAGTTGCTTCGCGGCATGTGGGATCTTCCTGGACCAGGGTTTGAACCCATGTCCCCTGCATTGACAGGCGGATTCTTAACCACTGCACCACCAGGGAAGCCCGTTACCAAGTTTTATACTCTATAAAAGAACAAAACTTCACTTGTCACAGATGACTCATATCCTCATCTTAAACAAATCAGTGAACTACTGTTGCCAAAAGCTTTTTTGAGTTTATTTTTGTAAGAATACGTTCCTCTTCCTGATAGCCCTGGTTTAAAATCAAACCAAATAATGCTAAGTCACCCTGAGCGGCAAATTTCCTCCAACTTTGTGGGAAACTTATGATGTCACCTGAGAAGTTTAAAAGTATCTTGAAGGCAGATGGCGTCCGTGAAATGTGACTAACACATTCTGATTGCGGAGTTTAACATGAGTAAGTGGAGAAACTTGCTCTTACTGTAAACTTATCAAACTTACACAGCTGAGAGCTCCTGTGAGCTTTTATCCTGTCATGTGGGCCTAAGTGGCAAATGCAGAGCTAGTAAGTATTGACTTAACACTAATCTTGGTTTTTATAGTTCTAGGAGTCTCTTTTTTATCAAAGAGCTTAGAGTAGTATTTACTTCTTTGTGAAATCTGTTCTCCTTTTAGACAATTCTGCATTATTTAAAGTTTGTTATAATGAAATAATGATAAAGAGGTATTTTGTTCCTTTTCTAAACTCTGGGATTGGCCCGGGATGTGCCTTCCACTCTTTTCTGATCATCTGAATATTACTCTTCAAAGGTCAACTTAAATTCTGTCATTTCCACAGTCAAGTTCCTGTTCACCCTAGTTTATAGTATGTCTTTCCTCTCTTAATTCTTCTGAGAAAAATGCAGTCTCATCTTCTCATTTGACATTGAACATGATGTCCTATAACCTTACTTAATATTTTAGGAATCCGCGCTCTGTTTCCCTGTTAAAACTGCAAGCATTTCAAGCATATAAGACCAAGTCTCACACTTTTTGTAACCCTTATACCACTTAATTCAGTGCCCTGATGATCAGATATTAAATTCTTTTTGAACAAGTAACTGAAAGATTAAGGTTATAATATTTTGAATACAACATACTCAGCATTCAGATGGCTACACTACTTATCTAGAGTGCTGGCCTGTCAGGACAGTAGGCTTTTGGAACCTGATGTAGCTGGACTCGAGTCCTGCTTTAGTCCTGCATTGGCTGATTGTATTGGCGGTGTGATGAGCATGGTCATTCCATTTGCATCAGTAGCACCGATACGGTGCTTATGCGTTCACTTATTCATTCCACAAACGGCTACTGAACGGTGAATGGCACGTTAAAGAGACCTGAAGTGGAGTGAGCCACGGTTCCTATTCTCAAGCAGCTCATAATCAAACGTTACTTTAATCACAGGAGAGCTACTTCGTGGTGTGTGTGTGTGTGCGTGTGTGTTTACAGAAGAAATTACCTAGATATATTCTAGAAGCTTTTTTAATGGGTTCATATATTTCTTTGTAATAATGGACTCAACTGGTTTCTCAGATAGGCAGAGTCATGAATGGCTTGAGGGGTGACAAGATACCTAGGTACTTTAACATTTCTCTTCCATTGAAAACACCCATGGTACCTGAATACTTACTATTAAAATTGTACATCAGGTTAACACACTCTTGTCAGAATTAGTCTGTAAAAACAAATCTTAAGGGAAAAAAAAATCACACATCAGGGGTCATTTGATTGAATTCACACATTGACTGTATATTCAATATTCATTGGGTTTCTACTGTATGACAGACACTATACTATACACTGAAGATGAAATAATGATTAAGTTGGACACAGCCTTGTACTCATGGATCTCAGGGTCAAATGAGGGAAATAGTTATGAATCAGGACATCACATAAGAGAATATAAAGTTACTACTGTGATACACACTGTGAAAGAGAAACCACGAGGTTCTTGAGGAGAGTACACTCCGGGAGATCTAACCCGGTCGGGGGAGTGGAGAAGCTTCCTTGGGCAAAAGACTGAACTAAGACCTGAGGTATGAGAAACCGTCAGTGAGTTGCAGGGGCCTCAGGCAAAGGGTATTCATATCCTTGTGTGGGAAGAAGCACACTGAAGAGGAAGGAAAAGCTTAGAGCAGATAGAGCCTTGAATTGAAGAGTTTTTGCATATCCTGAGCATGTTTTGAAAGCACTACGATGTCATGATCAGATTTTCATTTATACGTCAAAAATTTATAAATGATGGTGACCGAGAAAAATAATCTTGTTGGGGTGAGGAAGAGGTTCTCTTGGAAAAGAAAAAAAAAATCAAGAAATCTGTCATGCTAGTACTGGCAGGTCAAGGTTGGAACACATAATGGTGGTTGGTTTTCTGACAGTTAGGAGTTGGACATGGGTGTGGTATAACCATGAGAAGGAAGATAAGCTGAAAGGGAAGACAGGCAGGACAAAGTAGATAATATCATGGACTTACCTGTGTATCTAACAAATATGTATTCATATATAGATATATTTAAACTGAAAGGCATCTGTAATCTTTGCATAGAAATAGTGGAAAAATTAAGATAGAATGGTCTGTTACCTATTTCACTATATACCTGAAGTTATTGCATTTTCTTATTTCATGCGTGTTTTCTCCATGTGTAAAATTACAAGAATACTTTTATTTTTCAATGTATACTTTGCATCTAAATATTTCTGTGGAATTAAGAATAATCACTTGGCTCTTCAAGTTTTGGTCTGTATGGAAAACCAAGACTGATACGATATCAAGCACATAAGCATATATTTGCAATGAACACTTATTAGTACTAGTTTTTTTGAGGTGAGTTTTGTGTTCCTTTTCTGACCATGACCCAACCCATTAGACCTGCACTGTTAATGCATTCATGCTGTGCTGGAGTTCAATTGTTGACTTACTGAGAAAGAAGATTGCTTCTTGTGAAGCCCACCTCTGTCAGGATCTCAAGAAATAAACTCAATTTTTAAGAAAAATTCAAATACGGGAAGGCAGGGGCAAAACTGACAGTACCCAGCCTTGTAACTGACAGGACCCAGCCTTGTACCCAAGGAGATGTGAAGTTTAAAAAGGAGCCCCCAGAGTTGTAGACAGTATTTCATTCGGAATGTCTATGACAACCTAATCAAATATGAACTTTTGAAAATCACGGACTTCCGTATTTAATATGTTCCACATGCTGAATAATAGCACCTCAGTGTAGAACGAGTTGAGTGAAGATGCTCTTTTCTTTTTCTGTAGTTAACCTAAATATGTATTTTTTTTTCTAGCCCTGCAGCCACTGCTGTGATATCTCTGGCCTTTGGACGGTACATTCTGGAACCATTTTTCATTCAGTGTGAAATTCCTGAACTTGCAGTCAAGCTCATTACAGCTGTGGGCATAAGTGAGTATCATAGGTGTACATATGAAAGAGAAAAAAAAATCCCTACAACAGGGATTGGAGACAGAGTCTCTTAAGACTTTTTGTGTGGTGGGACTGCTTCCCACATGGTGTTCTTTTTGCTTACAGTTCAGTGCCAAGTTTGTGTTTGGAAAACAAAGAAAAGAATAAGGAGGTGGAGTGATACCTGATATGACATTACATGCCCGTTTTGCACCGGGTCAGTAGCTCTGACGGCTAAGCTTTTAAAATAGGCAAACAAAACCACTTTGTTAGTAAAATAGTAACTGGATTGTACATAAAAAGAGACGTTTACAAATGAAAACCCAATTTTTAAATGGATTCTGTATTGGAAAATATCCTTCCTCACTGATAACGTGTTGAATTAGAACGCGCTTAGCCTCATGGAATGGTGTTTGTGTGTTGGCTGTGTGTAGTGTCCATGCATTTTCTGGTGTTGGCAGCTGTCACTCTCAGTGTTAGGATTTTAGCTGTCCATCGATGGTCACAAGAGCCTTCCTCCAGTATTTGATTATTAGTAATGTTCCTCAACTAGGAGTCTTCTTTATTGTCTCTAAATTAGGAAGTTGTTCATTTTCACCAATGGGCACAGATATTAGAACTCTCTTTAAAAAAGGAAATTAAAAAAGAGGAACATGACCAAAATGATATAAGTGATATGAAGCCCAATATGACTCTAACTTCCTGTTATAAGAGTCGACATTCCAAACTCTTAAATATAATGGGAGATGATCACGTACTTGTAGATACTAACTGAATCACTGTTTTCAGAATCAATATGATCCCACTTGATGAAGTCTGACCTACTTGGAGATAGAGAGCTCCCCAGGAATAATTGAACTGCATACCCATGAAAGAATTTGTGGTTGTACATGACTGAAGTATTTCAATAGAACAACGAAGAGAGACATGAACATTTGACAGTAGAGGGGTGAGTGGTCAGTTAGCAGGAAAGAGTTAGGAATTGCACTTAAAATATCCCTAGTGCTGGGTACATGTATTTCTGAACTTAAGTAGGTTCATCCTGGATTCTCCCCCTTCATTCATGGAACCTACACAAATAATTGTTCGGCGAAATCTTTGAAGGGAGGCAAAGAAAAATACTCGAATTAGACATTTCTGAGTTCTGGAAAGGTAATGGTGTTCTTGATTCACCTTGCCCTTGATAACATACTACCGATGTGAGACTCGGGGACACATCACTTCAACTTTCTGCACCTCCGTGTTCTTACCTTTAAATCGTGCCCAGTCTCATCAGGTGTCTTGTGAAGATGAAACGATAGTAAAAGAGACAATGTATATAAAGTGTTTTGGAGAATGCCAGAAATTTTTTAAGAATGAAGTTACAAATGGTAGCTCTTTATACTCTTGTGGGAAAACATCTCATCAAATTCCGTGAGACCAGGGGCTTACTCATTGCTGTGTTTTCAGCCCTTCCCATAGCACCTAGCCTGTCGTTTGCGCTCAGTAAATATTTATTGACAACTGATTTTTATGAGAAGAGGTCTAAGAATTTTTCTCTAGTAGAGAAGCCAATGGAATTCCTGTGTGTTAAACTTGGAGGATTACACATCTTCAGGTCTCTCAGGCAGCAGGAAGATGGAGGTAAATAGTTTGCTCCGATCTAACACCATGAATTTTTGAACCATCTTAGCGTAGTGGTGATAACTCAGGCTCTGGAGGCAAACGACCTGGAATTGAAAGTTAGTGTCATAATTTCTTAGTTATGTGATTTAGGGCTAAATATTAAACCTCTTTAAGCATTGTTTTTATTTATTGGTGAAACACCTGTGAAAAGATCATCTATCTTGAATGGCTGTGGAAGGGCGAAGTTAGTCAGATTTTTAAGACTTAGCAGAGTGCCTTAACCAACCACTTGAGAAATGAGAGTGGGGTGGTAGGGGGGCGTTACTGAATACTAATTCACCCCCTACCCTTTTAAAAGTACTCTACCTCGTTTCTGTCAAATTAATAAAAATGAGAAGTTTTTGCTTACCCCAAATCTTGTCCATTCTGGTAAACGTATCAGGCACATGGAAGTTGAACGGGGAAATCTTATATATTCACATTTGTCTTCTCTCCTCTAGCCCAATACTGACATTACTCCCTCATGAATTTTCACTCTCCTTGTAGCTTCAATAAACATTGAAGTATGTTCAATACTTGAAATGATATTTAGTTTTTTGGTTCTGCACTCCTGAAACTAGACCCTGTTTAAGTATACACTCGAATGGCAGAATATTATAATAAAAATACTTTCCTTAAAATGTGGGATCTAGGGCTTCCCTGGTGGCGCAGTGGTTGAGAGTCTGCCTGCCGATGCAGGGGACACGGGTTCGTGCCCCGGTCCGGGAAGATCCCACGTGCCGTGGAGCGGCTGGGCCCGTGAGCCATGGCCGCTGAGCCTGCGCATCCGGAGCCTGTGCTCCGCAACGGGAGAGGCCACAACAGTGAGAGGCCCGCGTACCGCAAAATAATAAAATAAAATAAAATAAAATGTGGGATCTAGTCTCAGATGCATCCCTAACAGCCTCTCTCTCCATCTCAATTTTCTTACTAGTTTAGTTTACGTAGGTGAGTAAAGAGCCCTACCTTCTTCCCATAACCTGTGGGAGTAATTGGGGGAAGGAAACAAAGTAACAGTAATGATGGCGATGTGGGAAAAAGGAATAGCCATTTCTACAAATGCAGTACTGTACTTTCTTTTCTAGAACTGTCCTTTCCTGGCATCATTAAATTACATGAAAGAAACTCTAGGCCCAGTTCTGTGCTTGCTTCTCAGACATTGTACATGGAGTGACTCTCTATAAATCTGAAACTGGACTATCCCTGCTCCTTTTCTACCATAACTAGATACCATGACAAGCAATTCTTAGGGAAATACATGTCGTGTTGAAATATACAAGGACCGCAGAACAGCAGCCGTACCCTTCAGGAGGATGAGAAATAAAAGGTGGAATCAAAGTGTCCTGAAATCCCAGCCAAGATAAACATGAACCATAGCAGAGAGGAAGCGTCACCGGGAGTTTGGAAGAACTAGGTATAGTAGTGAGATCGTACGTGTCTTCTGAGCTACTTCTGCATTGTTACCTGTGAACGACTGGTAAAAGTGTGGACTCTGGGGTCAGCTTACTTGGCTTCAGTCCTATCTTTGCACCTTACCTTCGTGAACACGGGCAAGTTAAGTAATATCTGGATTCTCACCTGCTCATCAGAAAAATAACACCAGTGATGGTAACCACGTCATAGAGATAAGATTAAATAACATTATCCACGTAAGGTCCTTGCGCACTGTCTGTCATATAACAATAGTATATATTTATTTAAGGCTTACCATTTTTATTCCCAATAGTGAGATCCTAGATATAGTCTCTCTGCTTTATAAAGGTTGTTTATTGCTGAAATTAATGTATCCAGGAAGTGAATGCGAAGAGACAGAGGTGACCCAGGCAGCTGCTACAAAGAACAGTGGAGCAATTTCACCTTAGCTCACCATGTCGCGTCCATATACCGTCCATATATTTTACCAGTTTAGCACAGAGCAGTCAGAAGCCAGAAGCCAGGGAGAATCTGAACCTGGGAGAGAACCCAATATATCCAGGCTCGGTCATCTCACTCTGCAAAATAAAAGACAGACTTGAATGACGGAAGTGCAGAAAGAAATACTTACCAGTCCTTAAATCATGGTACCAGTTTTCAACACTCCTTGTTGCTGCATTTCAGTTCTTAGGAAATGGCATCATTAATAAGTAAATAAAAACTGTACGTCCTTCCGTTTTCATTTTGGTAACATTTAAGGTAAGCAATAATAATAAGCCCAAATTGATACAGGTAATTCTTAATGCATGAAGTTAGCCATCATTACTCAAAGGAAGTAAAGCTAGGCTGAAAGCTTGCTCACGTTTCTTTGATGATTACAATGTGGATAGATAGTGTATAAAAACCAAAGTCTTGTAGATGTTGTTTCAGAAGCTCTGAAAACTTGTATTTAGTGAATCCCAAATCCCTTTTCAGTATTGTTGGATAAGCAATATACATAGACTTAAATTTCTCTGGAAAGACACATGATGAGACAGCAGTTCTAGCCACTTGAGGACCTACACAGTGCCTCCGTACTGGCTACCTTGTTACTTGTTAAGCTGTATCCCTTCAGGGTCATAGAGGTACATCTCAGCTGGAATTTGGCTTATGGAATAACGAGGGCAATGTCTGGATGCTCAGATAAAGCAGGGTTTTGAGAAACCTTTGAGAGAAATCAGGCTTAACCAGAATTTTTATTTCAGCTGTCTGAGAGGAAAGCACGGTGAGATTATCCATTCATAATATTTGTTTGATTTTGTCCTCCATTTTTCTAAGAAAACTTTACAAAATATAAAATTCCCAAAACTCATTTTTTTTCTATTCCAATAGGCATTGAATGTAATGCCTACGCTCTTTATGAATGTAACAAACCTTCTTTCCTCTTTGCAAATATATAGAGGTTCTAAATATGAGAATGCCTCTCTCTTTTCCCTCCCCCTTCCTCCCTCCCTCCCTTTCTTCTGTTTCTTCCTTCCTGCCCTCCCGCCCTCTATTCCTTTTTCTCCTTCCTCGTTTTTCTCCCCTCCTCTCCTTACAACAGCTGTTTTCTATTGTGGAGTACTCTCAAAAATACTCTCAAAAATACTTTGGGGTTTTAGGAGCTCTAGTTAAAAGAAAACAGTGCTCTTTTGTTGTTGGTGGGAACATGCACCCAATTATCTTCAGATCCGTGCTGAATCTCCTTAACTAAAAAAATAATCCCTTTCTTATCATGACTCATTTATCACAGAGTAATTTACATAGAAAAAGGGAAAGAATCACTGGGTGATGGAGATGAACACAGAGTTGCATTAAATTATTTTCAGTATATAAGTGCTTTGTATAGGGGAGAGAAAAATAATTATTTTTTATCTTTTCACTGATAAAATAATGCACTTGGTGATTAACAATAGACCTGTCTATTTCTTCATGTTTCCAGCTTCAAACACAGATGAAATATTTCTCTTAGCTTCCCCTGTAGCTTATTCAGGGCTCCAGCCTTTCTAATCATTCTCATCATTATTCCTTTGAAATATTTCTTCATTAGTAACCTCCTATCTAAATTTTCATGGTCCCTTATTCTTCCCATCTTTGAGTTGTTTTCAAAAATGAAAATTGCTTTTATTGAGTTTTTACTTAATACTTCATGTTCATTATAAAAATTATTTTAAATCATGCAGAAAAATAAATTTTTAAACTTGAAAATTATTCAATATTCTATCATCTGTAGATACCTTCTGTTAATGTTTTAGTAAACACTCATTCAGAATTTTTCCGTTCCTTTCTCTCTGTGTCTTTATCTATCTTTCTACCTACCTAACAATTTATCATCTACCCATCTCTCTGTAATTTGCTGTATTGGTCAGTAAAACGTCATGAACAATCTTTCGTGGAATAAATATTTAACTGCATCATGATTTTACATGGCTGCATAGTAAACCCTTAAAAAGGTATACCTTAATTAGCCTTCCTTCGGGGGCTAGGTTATTTTAAAAATTTTGCTATTATACATTGTGTTGATACATTTGCTCCAATTCTTAAATTCTGAAATGAGCTAATGATTGTATCAGGCAATTGGAACTATGAAGATGACTCATTATTGTACATATGGAAAGCTTCCTATTGCAACCTGAACTGTAAGAATTCTGCGTTTGGTTTTATCCTCCAAGAAGTATTTTCATACATTTTTGTTATTTGTTTAGGGAGAACACACCTTTTTAAAAATAAAGCTTATAGATAATAACTACAAATATCAGGTATGAAGTAGCTTTTTGGGCAGTGGGGGAGGGAGCAAGTTAACACTAAGCATAAAGTTTTAGAAAGAGCATAAAGTTGAAATCCACTGTCTAGAATAAGTCACTCCAGCAGAGTATAGGAGGCATGGTTTGAGAATATCGCCATTCATTTCATTCCTCTTTGGCTGAAGTTGGTTTTTTAAAACTGAGGATCCAGCTCATTCATTGATTCAACAAAACCATGTTGACGATCTTCCTGGGCCAGGGATGCAGCTGGATACTAGCAAGACAGAGATGAATAATGCTTCTTCTGCCCTCAAGGTTCTCATGGTCCACAGTGCGGGGAGAGTGAATAGTTGAATACTACTCGGGACACTGTGGACAGTATCACCAAGAAAGGGAAATTCCGCTGGCTTCAGACCCACTGTGCATCTGGGAACTCTTTTGGATTCATCCCTTGTAACATTTTTTCAAGTTCCAAAACGTATCTGGGAAGCCTATACATTTAGGGTAGATTGAAAGTCACTCCTGACTGTGCTGATTGGACAGTGGAAAGGAAATGCAAAAAGTGCTGTCTACAGCTGGTCTTGACGGTGAAGAATCACATCCCAGCTCACACATTGCCCCTTCTTGAGTGTGATGCCCAGCTGGCGGGTGGCTATGCACAAAGTCAATCATTGAACGAGGAAAGAGTTGCCTGCTGTATCAAGCTGAAGATCTCATTGCATGTGATGACTCATTGCATGTGATGACTTCAACAATCTCATTGCATTCAACAATCTCATTGCATGTGATGACTTCGGGATTTGCTTAGAAGGTATTTTTATATGATTATTAGGGCGCTACAGTATTTGTCCACTCTTACTGACATATACAAAGAACAAGAGAGAACTTCTTACTGTTCACAGGTTTCATCCAAGCCTCTGAAACTTCAGTGTGCATAAAAATCACCTAGAGATCTTGCTGAGATAGATTTGTAGCCCTTAGGT
Source organism: Stenella coeruleoalba (assembly GCF_951394435.1). NCBI lineage: Eukaryota > Metazoa > Chordata > Mammalia > Artiodactyla > Delphinidae > Stenella > Stenella coeruleoalba. The sequence goes on from NC_137149.1 coordinate 5,670,319, forward strand.
CTGGTGTGGTACCTGAGATTAAGCATTTCTCAACTGCTTCCAGGTAATGGCAACACTGCTGGTTCATGGATGGCACTTTGAAGAGCCACAACCTAAGACGTCTTCATACCAATGATGATTCACCTTTTCTAACTTCATCTATTTGTTTGCAGCTGTGGTGATGGTCCTAAATAGCATGAGTGTCAGCTGGAGCGCCCGGATCCAGATTTTCCTAACCTTTTGCAAGCTCACAGCAATTCTGATAATTATAGTCCCTGGAGTGATGCAGCTAATTAAAGGTAGGGACTGAAAAGTAAATGCTTTTTAAAATACGTTTCTGCTTTTGGTCTCTTCTAACACTAACTTTCACTTGTGCTAGCAGAATCCCTTAATTAGACTCTCTGCTCATGGAACTTAGGCTCTGTACCGTCACCTAATTGATTTGAAAGCCTGCAACATTGGGGGCTGAGTTGGTATTTACAGCTGAATGGCAACAAGAGGATTAAGACTGAGCCAAGCAACAAAATAAGGCATCAGTGAATTTTCTCTTGGTCTAAACTATTTGTAGTGAAAACACAAAGGGGGAAAGAAAAATAAGCCATTAGTTTTAACTACAGATAAATATGTCTTCTTATTTTTACTTTAAAGTAGTTCAACCACAGTGTTAAAGATTAGAGAGAAAAAGATATCTGGAAAATAATGAAAAATAATGAATAATTCTTTTACGGTTATTATTCCTTTTACCTTGAGAATAGATTCTTGACAGAAGGAGAGTCAGATATGGGAATAGCGTTCGCAAAAAGACAAATATTTTCTGACAATAAAGATAGCTGTAAAAATGTAAGTTTTATTGTTACATTATTTTTTATGTAAAATCTGCATTTCTGGGGAGATGTAACACCATTTTCTGGGAGTATTTGCCTTACAGACTTGACTATTAAACAAGCAAAGATGAGATGGTTGAGGGTGATGTCATTTCGAGTTTCAGTTGTTCTAGGTAAGAAGGCACAGGTAGTTGCTTGATTCAGGGGAAGTTGTTGGATGAGAAGGAGGTCCAGGTGAGTTATTTAACTAACAATGGGCACAATGGTAGGAAATAAGTAAGAAAGTGAGATGAAATTGTAAAGGACTGACATATAACTTGGGCATGTTAAGTATTTAATGTTTACATTGATATTGTCTGTTCCAAGAAACGGAATTTATAGAGAAATTTAATGAAGTGGCAAGAGAAGAATTACACAAGACAAAAGGAAATGCCAAAATTAAGCAAAAAAATCATTGCTGATTGTAGAGGCATTAAACAGTAATAAAAGTGGAACGGTTCGTCATTCTGTAGCTGGGGAAAGGGAGCTGCTGCTGTCCATTTAATAAGCCTTGTGGGAGAGCTTCGAGCTCTCCTGGCTGAATGTTTTCATCAAATCCAGCAACATCAGCCAACGTAAACACAATGAAGATGTTTAACACTATAGCTTACACTGAAGGGAAGACGTGGGCTCACTCTTCTAATTCACCTTGGCCTCCACAGAGCTGGCCTGCCCATATTTTATCTGACCCGTCAGAAATGTAGGGAAAATAATCTGTTTTGCTGCTGCTCTCCTTTTCTGGGCTAACTCTTTAGACTTCTGTAAGGAATTTCTTCCATTTTTGGAAAGTGCAGAAACTCTGGGTCATGGACCCTTCTTTTGTTCTAGTTTAGGTTCCAAAAGATGATATACTATCCTTTAAAACAAAGATTTTTTTTCATTTCCTTTTTCTTTTTGATGTAATGTAAGACTGTAGTCAGTTTTTACCACTTATTTATATATGTGTGTGAGGTGACGTTGCCCAAGTGGTAGTGTATTGCAAATTCCTTGAGAGCAAAAGTCATGATAGATTGTTTAGATTTGTTTTTTGACATTACAACAGAATGATCCTTTAATACTTACGGTATTGTTACTGAACCAAACTTAGGTCTGCTTGCCCGATGCACAGAAAAGCCAATCTACTGACACCAAGTTGTGGTGAAGGAAAGTACAGTGTTTATTGCAGGGCCAAGCAAGGAGAATGGGCAGCTCATACTCAAAAGACCTGAACCTCTGGATGGCTTTCAGGAAAGGCTTTTTAAAGACAGTGTGGGGGAGAGGGTCACAGTGTTCATGATCAGCTCATGCACCATTCTCTGATTGGTTGATGAGGAGGTAACAGGTAAGGTCACAGAGGTCAGCATTATCGATCCTCAGGTTGCAGCCAGTTTGGGGCCACAAGACTGCGGTGATCATGCAGTTAGCTTCTTCCACCTGGTGGGGATTTTAGTATCTGGAAAAGAACTCAAGGGTGTGACTCAGGATGTTATCTATAGCCCTTGAGGAGTAACTAAAAGACCTTGAGTTCGTTTTACGGCTAAACTATTACTATTTTGTTTTGTCTTGTTTGACTGCTTTCCTTTGTTTCTGCATTTTCTCACTTCTCTGATTAAAATTGCTCTTTGGAACTCAGGGAAGGCCTAGAAGGTTAAAGGTTTTCTACAAACAAGAGGCAGGGGACATGGGGAAGGCCCCACAGGGTCCTGCTCAGTTTCAATATCAGTGCTTAATGTGACCATGTTTCCTTATATCTCGCTTAACAGAGAAGTGACCTGAGAATTTTACTACATTTAAAGTAAATTAAATATTTTGGAGAGTATTCTTAGCAGGTTTATTTACTCTATTATTATAAAACAGTGATTCTCTTTGTCTCTAACTTATCACATATTTCTCATATTAATATGAAACTTCAAGAAGAGAGAAATTTTTACTTATACAGATTGTGCATTTATTCTAATCTAATGAGATCCAGAAACTAGCTGTATGTTCTGTATTCTCTTATGAGGATTTGTTAAACTTTCCTTTGAATATAATAACTTTCATCTTTGTGAGACCTCTGTTATGCAGCCGAAATATTCCTGAAACTTAGAAACACCTCTCTTTCGTAATACTCTCAAAATGGCCCTTTTCAGGATCTGTGCTTGGGATTCAGTCTTTGCAAAGTTTGATATCTTTTGGGTTTCCCTGGTGGCGCAGTGGTTGAGAGTCCACCTGCCAAAGCAGGGGACACGGGTTCCTGCCCCGGTCCGGGAAGATCCCACATGCCGCGGAGCGGCTGTACCCGTGAGCCATGGCTGCTGAGCCTGCGTGTCTGGAGCCTGTGCTCCGCAATGAGAGAGGCCACAACAGTGAGAGGCCCGCGTATGGCAAAAAAAAAAAAAAAAAAAAAAAATTGATATCTTTTATTGATTATTCAGTGCTGCACTCTTAGGAATATTGTCCCTTAAGGCCAAGTAGACTACAGATCATGGTAAGGCAATATGCAACAGATGTTTTTACAGGGTTTCCAGTATTTATATTTTCCTTCTATGAGGATAAGAGATGTTTTTGTAAAATAGGTATTTCTGAATTGACAGTAGCATTTTAAAAAATGAACTATATTTAGGAATTGGATGCTTTGAGGGGAAGTCATTTAGTGGATAACTCAATATTCTCCATTTTGGGTCTCAAAACTTGCACGTTATATTTGCCTGTACAATGCAGGCAAAAACTGAGATTTGAGTGAAGAGAAAAAGGGTCTTATGTATATCATCTACCTCCCATCCGCCTTTTATTTTCTTACGGGAAGGCCAGTTTTGAAACAAGTCACATTTCCCATTTAGATCATCTCATTTGCTGTTTTCTTTGGGAAATAGAGACTTTTCATGCCTAACTTTGAATACTGATTGACTAAAGTAAATCTGAATTTCTATTTTTTAATTATCCAAAAGATATACAGGAAAAGTCTCTACAAAGTAGAGAAAACTGTTATGCATAAAAGTGCTCAGTCCAGGGCTTCCCTGGTGGCGCAGTGGTTAAGAATCCGCCACCAATGCAGGGGACATGGGTTCGAGCCCTGCTCTGGGAAGATCCCATATGCTGTGGAGCACCTAAGCCCGTGCGCCACAACTACTGAGCCTGCGTGCCCCAGCTACTGAAGACCGTGCACCTAGAGTCCATGCTCCACAACAAGAGAAGCCACCACAATGAGAAGCCCATGCACCGCAATGAAGAGTAGCCCCCGCTGGCCACAGCTAGAGAAGGCCCGCGCGCAGCAGCGAAGACCCAACGCAGCCAAAAATAAATAAATAAATTTATAAAAATAAAAATAAAAGTGCTCAGTTCACATGTTGCTGCAAAAATTTGTTTAAACCTATTTATTTTAGAGTTCAGTATAGTTTCTTTTCTGTTTCTAGAAGGAAAGCATGCCATTCTCTAGGAAAGGGTCTGCAGACTTTCTCCGTAAATGGGCGGATAGTAAATGTTTTCAACTTCGTGCACCATTTGGTCTCTGCCACAACTATCAGCTCCGCTGGAGAGTGAAATTAGCCATAGACTGATAGTATCAGTCCTAGGTAAATAAGTGGACCTAAGTGTGCTCCAATAAATCTTTCTTTACAAAAGAAGCTTGGGGGTGCGGAACAGATTGGTTCCACAGGGTTTTCCAACCCCTGTTGGTATCTAATGAACTATAGGGAGAAAGCAGAAAGTAAGTTAAATGATCTGAGAAGGTGGTTCTTGGGTTTCATGCCTCCTCATTGAAGATAGACCCTTGAATATTTCTTCCCAAACATTATATTACCATCATTTTTAAGAATTATATCACACTCCTAAAAACTATAGTTTACAGACTATCCTTTAGTCTTCTTTCCTGGTCAAGCTCTGTTACGAGTAGAGGCATGCTTAAAAAAGAGATTGTTTTTGAAATGCCATTTTCCTCTTTGCCATGATTTTATTAAAATAAATGTGAGGTAGTGTTAGTGGCAATCAGTATACTTTTGGGACTCCTTCTGTAGAATGGATACAGCATTAGTAAAGTTGGGAATGAGCAGAGAGTAAGAAATCTAGGTCTGAAACTGTATAGTTCATTCCCAATCCCCCTCCCCACCCCCACCTTCAGGTTTATGGTTAAAGAATGAATAATAACCAATTCTTTGAAAAGTCCTAAATCTTTCTATTCTTATTGTAGGGCAAACACAACACTTTAAAGATGCCTTTTCAGGAAGAGATGCAAGTATTATGGGATTGCCACTGGCCTTTTATTATGGAATGTATGCATACGCTGGCTGGTAAGTTGATATCGCTATCAACAGGGGATTTGGGTGGTTCATTAATTCCTTCAAGTACTTTAAGTGCCAAGCAAGGTGCTAGGCAAATGTGAACAGGGATAATCCAGTGTGACATGCTTTACCTGAAGTGAGAAAGATGATGTGGCTCCCTTCACCAGGCCAATTACCGTGCACACAACTTAACACAAACATCACTGAGGTTTCCAGTCAAGGCAACTACCAGGTTTAACCTGATAAGGTAAAAAAGAAACAAATGCTGGGTCTTGAGAACCAGTACAAATCACTTATAAGTATGGATCAGTAAGGGCATAAGAGCGCCACAAGAAATTAAAGATTAGTATTGATACTTTGTCAGAAAGCCTCCCAGCAGAAGCTACGGAGGTGTACCCAATAGTGATTAATTGATTTACTCCACCTTCCCATGAGAAGGAAATAATTCAGTTACAGAAATAAGATGTTCCCAGGAGGTAAAATGGTACTCTAAAGGCAGGGAGGAGAAAAGGGATAGTGAAATCAGGTGTACTAGATAATCTGTTACATTTTAAAGGACCTTACAAATTCCTTAAAATTTCCTCAACACTTAAAAACAAACAAAAAAAAAATGCAGGAAGGATGAATAAAATCACTGTGCCACAAGTACATTTCCTTAAATCCCTGTCCAACTGTGATGCCATTCTGGTTGAAGCATTAAAGCTTTGTATTTATGTCTCGCTTTGTTCAGGAACTTGAATAACAATAATCATGGCCAGGAGTGGGATTTTTTTCCTAATTAAATTTTACTGACCTAATAAGATTTAGTTGAAGCGACTACTGCAAGAAATCCCATTAGGTAGAAAAATACTACTTAAACATCAAAATAATTGTAATGCAATTAAATTTCATTGTTTTGGAATAATTACTAGCAATATTTCTTTTTTATTATTTATAGAGCTAATAGTTGTACAGTTGCTGTGAGAATGTTCTATGAGTCTAAAAATAATGAACTACACTAGCTCAAAAATTATGTGAATTCATTTCAAATACAAATACAATTTCCTTTTGTTTCTTTTGCTTTTAGGATCTTACCTTCCAGCTAATGCATGGAATATAAAGATATTTTTACCCTGTTAATCTCACTGAATTATAGAGGAGAATTAGGAGAGTACAGGAACTAAAAATTTTAATATGGTATTTGAAGTAAAATGTTTGAAGTTCTTAGACGATTGGAGCTCTAAAATGTCTAGTGTAAAATGTTTGTGTATTCTCGAAATATTTTGATAGCCATTGCGTGTAAGCATTACTCTTAGTATTTTTGAAGTCTTTTTATTTTTGTCCAAAGCACAACGTGATGCTGAACAAAAAATAGAACGGAATTGTGCTCCCAGGGTTAGCAGCAGAATCATCTATTCTATGGCTATTCAGCCTGATCACAGCTCTGGCACCCCGGGGCCCCAGCCAAGCCCTGGGAGGGTCACCAAGAGACACTAGAGCAAGTGGGGGAGGTGACAGAAGCTTTCAGCTAGAGCCAAGTGTTGGGGGCTTGGCGGTATTCAATCAGGAATGCGGAATGTGGAGATCATCACGAGGGAGATTTGATTAATTCTATTGAATGAAGTTTCTTTAGCCTGTGAGTACCATGCATCTGTTCCCACGGCATCTTAACAGTATTCTTCTATCCAACTCACTCCCCTACTCTAAGTGCTGAATATTCAGGTTACCTGCTTTATGGAGAGCAAATCTTCTCCACTTCTGTAAGCTTTTGAGGGCTGGTAGATTTCTCCAAGTAGAAAGACTCTTTTCATTTTGAATGATCTTATTATCTTAATCTTTAGTTTTGTTGATGCTGAGCCCCAAACGTTACTTTTGTTAAAATGATTAAAAATGACAATTTAGGTGATAGTAAACGAGTCCAAAGAACTGCAGAATGGGGAGGAGGACAGGAAGCTTTTATAGGATGAAGAGTAAGGAGCAAAGAAAAGAAAAATAGAAAATGAGTATGAAACAAGGAAATAAATTATAGACCCCAGAGGTGGCTTGGCGTTTGGAGGTTGAGTGGAGCCATCTTGGGCCTAGAAATATATTTCAATACTCTGTTTACAGTGTAAATGGGGTTTATATGAACCTTTGGTCATACTTTTACCCGTCGAATCCTCATGTCCACATCCTAGGTTAAAGAACAGGAAACTGTTGGTTTTCTTGTATTCTAGAGGGTTCGATCATAGTGTAGGAAATTAAGGCCGGGATTTTCAATGGACTGTTACGCGTTACCAATGGTTAATGTAAGGGGGCAGATAAGTAACCGTATGTCTCCAACAGGCTGTTCTGCTACCTGCATGCTGCTTTGTGGATAGGTAGAAATCATCTGCTTGTTAATCTGTGGCCACCCGTCTTAGAAAAAGGGAGCTGTGGGTAGAAGAACTAGTCTGTTGGTTTGGAGTGCCGGAGGAAAAAGTTAATATCTGGATATAAACGCAACAAGATGGAGACTAAAAGAGTTCCCAAAGCAGGGGGTGTTCAGGCACTTTCCAAGTGTGATCCTGCCTCTCTGACCTTTTTTTGTCTTTCACGATGGAATTACAAGACTGGGTTGTGGACTTAAAAATTGGGCGCCAGAAATGAGCCTCCACTCCCTGTGCTGCTGCCCTGACAATCTTTGATGCAAAAAAAGAAAAAAAAAAGAGGGTGTAGGGCGCATTGCAAATAAGGAGACAGAAGCAGCTGTCGTCCTCAGAAGTTAACCACCCAGGGTGTAAGTAAACGCAGCAAGACCCCTGTTGTCTGGGAGGCCCTGCTCCGTTAGTAAGTCACCCCCTATGCTTTGAATAGGAGCAAGACGCAGCCAGACCTCGGACCTGAATAGAGCAGGCTGTTGGTTTACCAGGAGTGCTGGACCTTTGTAGAATGATGAAAACTCCTTCACGGAAACATGATTAGGGGGAAAGAAATCATTAACCCAGCCAGGCCACAGAGTTGGGTCAGAACAACTTTTGTATGATTGCCAACGTCTGCATTCAGAGAAATACGTCCTCCAGTCTCCCTGGTGGCCCGGAGGAACTCAATCAATTTCAGTCCCATATCCTGATCCAAAGCTAAATATTGCTTGGTGGGATTTTTTTTTTTTTTTTGAATTGTGTGATAGAAAATAGTTTTTTGGTCTGTCTTTTTTCTCCCTTTTAAATCCTATCCTCAGTGGATTTAGTCTTTCTAAAGCACCCGCTGGGATTATTTTGTAGCGTTGTGTCAAATCGAATCTAAAGAATAAGCTTCGTTTCAAAATAATTCACATGGTTGGGTATCAGAATGCATTGCCAGCTTTGCAGTGCCTTTTTTACACGATCACGGAAAAGCTGGAACAATGGATCTTATGAACATTCTCTAGAGAACTTGAGGAGATGGGCTATGGACGCATGGCTGGAGCCTTAGAGAGCGTAAAGGTGTATTTCCCACAGGAGTGAATGTTTGGACCAAAATAAGAAGCTTTCTCCTTCCCACCTCCCACCCTGTCCCAAGCCCTTTCCTTTTCTCTATGGCAAAATATTTGCAATTGCGTTCTTTTTTCATATTTCCTTTCTCGCCTTAACATTGTTGGAAAAAGACCAGTTCTAAAACAACTGTTTAGAAGGAACTGGTTATTTTTGAAGTGAGAAGCCTGGAAATATTTCTAAGTGTGTGTGTGGTTTTTGCGTGGGTTTTTTTTTTAGGTTTTTTGTTTTGTTCATTTTCTTCCTGTACTTCCCACTGCCTTGGGCTTATAGCAAACACATCAGATCCCTCAGAGTGCATATGCCAGATATAAGTATTGATTGTTGCTTGCATTCCTGGTGTAACTGCAACCTCTAATTTTAGAAACTTACTTTCTAGTCATTAAAAAATATACTTGGCTGCTCTGCTGACTTTTTAGATCACCTTTGGTGCTACTGTTTTCTCTCAGGTATTCAAATATTTCTACTTAGAACATGGTCCTTACAGTATGAGACACCTGAACTTTATTAAAAGATAAACTGAGGCATATTAAAATATTAAGAGTTTGAGCAAAAATCGATATGAATTGACAGCATCCCGTCTTGCAGACAGAAAGGAGCTCCAGGGAGCTGTACAGAAGAGAAGGCTTTTATAGGCAGAAGGCGGTGAGAACAGGGAAGTTATACTAAGCCATAAAACAGCTTGGTTATTACAAAGTTATTTTCATTTAGGGGATGGCAGGCGTCTGTCAGGCAGAATGCTTAGATAATGCAATTCCTAATCGACTGGTTTCAGATTCCATTTCTGGGAGATCTGAAACTTTAAGTGAATTACAGTTTGGTTTGGTGACACGAGGCTTAGCATAAGCGACTCCATTTTGGGCCTGTTGTCTTGTGTTTTGTTTTGTTTTGTTCTGTTTTACAACCATGAACATCAACTGCCTATTTGTGAATGAAGGTGGAATAAGACAGGTTTTCTCATCTTTGCTTTAAGGTGTGCGATACCTTAATTATATTAAAGGCTGATGGGCTAATATTCCAGCCTCTTGGTTTTAGATGATAGAGAATTTGTCCCTGTAGAACCATGCTTCTGTGGACCTATATAATAGCTATTTTATCTTCTAAGGAATAATAAGAGTATAGAGGAATACAATGGAAATATGACTTTTTTACTTTGCGGAAAGTTTCTAAGCCTCTGAAATGGAGAAGTAGAAAGGTCTTTGTATGTCTAGTTCTCTTCGTTACGATCCCTTAGTTCTCCCATCTTCATGATCCCGTTATCTCTGTGTGCTTATTTGAGGAGTTGCCTCCATTTTACATCTTGGAATCTTGAAAGAGAACTTTAAGGGCTTTAAATGGTCTCGAGAAGTCACTTTAGATTAGAAAAAGAAGTCAAGGATGCAAGGCAGTTGACATGCCTGGATGGGATAAGTAATGTCATAAAGTGAGGGAAAGGAATCTGAATTTCTCTAGGGCCATAAATTTAGGGTAATATGTGTAATCCTATGGGACTTGAAAGTGAAATATTGTGTGCCTCCAATGCTTCTTGTCATGTGAGAGATGACAAAAGTGTCCAGGATCTGGGGGAAATATTCAAAGTGTTCTGCCCTTTAGTTATCAACTTACAGTGTAATGACTAACAGTGGGCCTAAAATTAGCTGCCTAAATACACGTGCGCACACACACACACACACACACACACACACACACACACACACGCAAGCAAAGCAACTTCACCGTTGCTATTATGCATAAGGCATAGTTGCCTTACGACTTGAGGTTATTTGGATGGAAAACAGTGAGTTGAAAGGAAAAAGTGCAAATTGCGGGCTTCCCTGGTGGTGCAGTGGTTGGGAGTCCGCCTGCCGATGCAGGGGACACGGGTTCGTGCCCCGGTCCGGGAGGATCCCACATGCCGTGGAGCGGCTGGGCCCGTGAGCCATGGCTGCTGAGCCTGCGCGTCCGGAGCCTGTGCTCTGCAACGGGAGAGGCCGCATCAGTGAGGCCCGCGTACCGCCAAAAAAAAAAAAAAGTGCAAATTGAGAATTTATTATCCTTTATCCCATTTTTATTTCCTATGTGCCTTCTGTGTTCATATCCAGAAGCCAATCCCCTAAAACTAAGAAATGCTATTATCATGCTTCTATTGTCCTGCAAGTTTTTATCATGCCTACTAAAAGCTGGATTCCCAGACGCCAGAGGCCACCTTGTACCTACATCCTGTTCTCACTCCCAGGGCACGCTTTGTGCTGCAGAGTACTACGCTGGTGCTCACACCCCCGTGCTCCTGTGCCGTACTCTGCCTGGAATGTCCTCACGCCACTTGACCAGGGCTAAACTTCAAGCATTTTTGAAGACTCAGCTTGGGTGATGCCTTCTCTCAGAAAGCTTCCAAGACCTGCCAGTCTGGTTTAGACCTGAGCCCTGGCTTCCATGGTAACCTGGGCATGCTCTAACATTGCCTTCTGTGCTGTATCACACCACTCTATGGACCATTCTATGAACTATGAGCTCCTTGACAAGAAAGATTATAGATTTTCTACTTTTATTTCCCCAGTGACTGACATGTGATAATCTCATACATTGCTGGTAGGAATGCAAAAATGGTGGAAAATAGTCTGACTATAAACATGTATCTACTCTGACCCAGTGACCCTATTCTGAGTATATGCCCAAGAGAAATGATTGCATGGTCCCCAAAAGAACATATACAAGCATATTTATGGTATCTATATTCATAATAGCTATAAATTGGAAATGATTCAAATATCCATCAGTGGTAGAGTGTATAGTGTTACATTCATACAATGAAAAGCAACAATAAAGAATGATGAATTACTACAAACAACATGGATGAGACCCACACACATAAAGTCCAGCAAAAAAGCCAGACACAAGAGAATAAATATTGTATAATAGTTATACAAGCAAATATTATTAGTCTATTGTAATGAAACGAGCAAAGCTAATCTATAGTGGTAGAAATCAGAATAGTGGTTGCCTTTACAAGGAGGGTGGAGGAGATGATAATGATTGCAAAGGGCCTTGAGGGGACCTTCCAGGGTGCTAGAAATGTTGTACCTTTAAATCCTTTTGTCAGTTACATAGGTGTATACATATGTAAAAATTTATCACTGTATACTAAGATTTGTTCACTTTACTGTTTGTGTGCTATACATACCTCTATGAAAAAGTTAAGAAATAAAAAAGAGCTCCATAAATACTGCTTAATAGAAAAATGAATTGTGGGAGCTTTGGGTGCTGGAGATATTCATCTTAGGTTATTTGTTTATAAAGTTTTTATGATTCTGAGTTTGATTTTAAATATTTAAAATTTCAAACTTTGGGTGATGATCATAAAATATATTAATGGTTTATAATTCATGGATGTCTTTTTAGGTTTTATCTCAACTTTGTTACTGAAGAAGTGGAAAATCCTGAAAAGTAAGTAGCCATAAGTACTCTGAAATATTTATAAGGAATGAAATGTAAGGTTGTATGGTTAAAAAAGTGGACCTAAAGAAGGAATTCAGTGAGGGCTAATTAGCTTTCTCACTATCAGCATTCTCTTGGGCAGTAAAACTTACTTGATTTTATCATAAATTAGATGTAAATAACTTTATTGTATATTCTACATCCAATATAAAATTGTCTGGTAACCTGAAAGCATAAAAGAATAGAGTTACATTTTAGGTAACTCATTTCATAAAAACATACATACAACTTAAAACGGACTCTTGGATGTTCACAAACGTGCTATGAAACGTGAACTCCGAAAGTTGATTATTTCTAGTAATTCATGTGAGCTTTTTCAGAGCTATCCAATCAAAGGGAATAATGTAATTAATGAACAAGTAGTTATGAAAACCTATAAATAAGTGCAGAATATTCTAGGAACTTGTAAATTTGGGGAGCTGGATGACTGCTTTTCCTTTTTGTTATTGGTAAAAATCATCCTTTTGATGATTAGGTGATTTGATGATGATTTATATAATGTTTCAGAATGAACTATTTTTAACCTAGAACTTTGGAAACTGAATTATTTTGATGATTCGTCTAAAAACTTGACTTTTTACAGGAAAATCACATAATCTACAGCCAGAAAAGGGAAATTTTAAGTAGTACAGTGTAAGATAAAGACAGAATTTTAGAGTTATTTAATTCATCTGACTTTTATGAAATATCTATACCATGTTCCAACTATTGTGCACCATCTGACATGATGAATAAGACGTAGTCAAGATTCCATTGTCTAGTCACTGAGTCAAATGTGTAAACAAATAACTAACGTGGTGTGATTGGTACCATAGTAGATTATTTTCCCATTTGACAGAGACGAAAGGAGAAAATATTTATCTAGGGAGATGTTGCTTATATAGAGACTCAAATGATAAGTAGGTGTTCCTTAGGTAATTATAGGAGAGAGAGAGAGACAGAGAGAGAGAGAGAGAGAGAGAGAGAGAGAGACGGAGAGAGAGAGAGAGAGAGAGAGAGTGAGAGAAGGGAGAGGAAGGGACAAACTTCCAAGAAAGGGAAACAAGTACAAAGGTGAGTCAGTATGAAGTAGCCTGGACTTCAGAGAACATGCTTAAGGGTTGACAATTCAAATTAAGGTAGACTAAAATTCGCGCAGCGAGTATATAGGTAGCCGATTAGATCTGGCCAAGTACCAGAGTTGTCAGAATTTTGAATATGCAAACCAGTAATTGAGGTTCAAATAGTGTTTCATACTATCTGATTTAACCATTATGCAAATCACTATGTAATTTAAACATGTGAAATGGTTATTTTATTGAGAAATATGATAAACTTCTAGCAATGTTTTCGTATTTATACCTGGAATTGTGGTAGAGAACATACATTGACCGGGAACTAGTTCTTTCTAGCATGGCTCTGAAGTGGTAAACTACGTTATGACTCTAAATCCGCTGATTACAGAGATAAATGGGTTGCCCTGCCTTTTAATTTTTTGCAAATAATTAGTGTGTAAGTGGCAATGAGGAGGAAAGACTCCTCTTACTAGATTTTATGTAAACTATTTTTTGAGTCTCCATTGTGTGAAAGAGATTACTATGGTTTATGACTATCTTTTTTTTCGGGCCTCTCACTGTCGTGGCCTCTCCCGTTGCGGAGCACAGCCTCCGGACACGCAGGCCCAGCGGCCATGGCTCACGGGCCCAGCCGCTCCGCGGCACGTGGCATCTTCCCAGACCGGGGCACGAACCCGCGTCCCCTGCATCGGCAGGCGGACTCTCAACCACTGCGCCACCAGGGAAGCCCTATGACTGTCTTTTTTAAGTCTACAAACATTTTAAAGAGACCAGTTACTAAAATCCAATATCAGAGACTATTTCTTATGAAAAGAATGGCAAACTGTAGGTCTGTGGACGTGACCTATAATGGAACAGTTATTACATGGTACACCAGTGGCATGGAGATAGTTCATATTCTCATTTAATGTTATTTAATAATTTAAGCATAGATTTTGTTTTCAATATGTACAATTATACTATTGTGCATATTAAGCATATTCAAACTATGCCATTATTAGCTTGATCTGAATTTCTGATGCATTCTGCCAGAGAGGTATGCCAGTTTAGGATTCTCTCTCTCCCTCTTTCTTCTTCTTAATTTAAGAGGCTTAGTTTCACACATTGATAATGTTCATGATCAAGATATACAAATACTAAAGAACAGGGATGTGTTGATTCGGGGTTTGTTGTCCGCTGTTGCAAAGAAATTTCCTCATCTCAAAAAGTGAGAAGAATAATAGCACCTACTTCATTGGGCGGTGCTAGTGAGTACGTACATTAGTGACTGTTACTTTTTAATCTCTACATAATTGGTTGTTGCTACTGTTATCATATCCTTATTTTAGGAGCAAGGTAAAATGTTACTCCCATCAGAGTGTTTCCTAGGTTTCAGTATCCTAAGCAATTCTCTTTCTTCAGTGTTTTTGAAAGAAATGCAAAAACATTTTCACACCATATTGAAGCCTGTTGTATAAGACTAAGATTGTTATCACTGGTTACAGTGGATGAAATATTGTCATTTTCTGGAAATCATGATTCTGCAAATTTCATTAAATATTCCTAGAATACTTTTAATTTTAAAATTATATTTTAAGCTCTTAAACTTAGGAACTTTTCAGGAGAGAGTACAAATCTCTCGATTTTAGGTCAAGATAATGAGTAACCGCCAAGACAACTTGAAGAAAGAAACCTCTGATACCTTTTGGTTCTTTTTTTTTTTTTTTTTTTGCGGTACGCGGGCCTCTCACTGCCGTGGCCTCTCCCACTGCGGAGCACAGGCTCCGGACGTGCAGGCCCAGCGGCCATGGCTCACGGGCCCAGCCGCTCCGCGGCACGTGGGACTCCCCCGGACCGGGGCACGAACCCGCATCCCCTGCATCGGCAGGCGGACTCCCAACCGCTGCGCCACCAGGGAAGCCCCCTTTTGGTTCTTTTATGCTAGGTACTCAGATATTCGATGTTTGCATGGAGGAGTCTGCGTAAAACTCAGACAACACGTTTATTTTCTCAAAATCAGAATACGAGAAATCCCCTTAATGGAAAGTAAAGCTTAAATTTGTACTATGTATTTATCAACCAAAGAAATTCAGGGTTTTGAGCAATTTATTCAATGTCTTAATTTTAAAAATAGCATTTCCCTGAAATGTTGACAATTTTTCCAGGTCTTGTAAAACTAAATCTTATTTCTTAAACACAGAGAATGGTTTGGGAAATATTGATGACCGAATATTGAGAATAGATGGTAAAATTATGTGGACCTCGTCCAGATGTGTAATTTGTATTATTTTGTAGGGAGTCCGGCTCCAAAATACCTTTAGATACAAGGGAGAATAATTATAATTCCATCTCCTTTGTGACGTGCCGAGATAAATGTGTTTGCCCATCAGTCACGGGTGCATGTGTCCAGGTGTGTTGTAATGGGCAGCATTCAGCAGCTGGTGAAATGAATCATCAGCTAGATATACAACCCTTTTTACTGTCCTTCTCCACCTAGGCAATAAAATTTCCCTAAAATTGTGACCCGATAGAAAAAGGGATCATTAATTTAGATCAGTGAAAACAGCAATGTGCGTTAAAATATATAGGATGTGCAATAAGGTTTCATGGTCACAATTGGCTACCCTTTACATATAATTTAATTTCAGTGGAAATCTTTCAAATTAGCTAACATTACTTTATGGAATAATTTCTGAACTGCTATTCTGAACTGTTACAGAACAGTTCCTTAATACCGTAACAAGTGGGAGATAAACTGGGAGATTAATGCAATCCAAATAACTAGCTCGTGGCTTTTTCTATTCTTAAGTTTCATCTATTCTTTAAAGCTTGTAAAGCACTAATCCTAAAAATTTGGGCAAAATTCCTGTTCTGTGATTACATTTGTAATGTTAAAAAATGTTCCCATGGTCTGTCTTATAATTTGTGTTTTCTTCTCTAAGAGTAGCTTTGGATCTAAGGGAGTAGTTACCCTTTACGAGGTATTTAACGTTTTTATTTGAAAACACAGTGATTATCATTGAAGTTTTATAGAAATGTAAAAGTATTTCATTGAATAATTATTTATAGCATGCTAACTGGCTCCACAAACAATAAATATTAGAGTAAGAATAGTATTTTGAGGAGCACATATATCCAAAGTTTGGACCATGAAGGTGATAGAATTTCAAGGAATATATGAATTTTAAAATGTTATTTTCCCCCCAAATGAAGTATGTAGTGGTAATAATTGCTAATGTGTACATTTGTTCTTAAAAATCAGTGTTTTTATTTGCAAATATAATGAGTTTTGCTTTATGACATTAATTTTGTGGCAACTGTGCAATCGATCACTGTTCAAAAAGTTACACGGTGTGAAGAACCTATCATTGAGATGTATAATGTTTGTAATTCTGCTCTCAGATGGATAAATCATGTCTCATGTTCATGAAAGCCAAGAGATGAATTGCTTTACTTTGACCTTGGGGGTCTGAGATTAGTCAGTCTGTCTATCAGACTCGTTCCAGCGTTCTTCTCACTTCATTTATTCCTTCTGTTCTGAATAGTTGGAAACGCTAGACTTGAAGGAGGTCAGTAAACCTTGATATCATCCGTCATTGCTGAAGAGCAGGCTATCAACTCTCTGTGAATAATCAAGTTTAATAGAAGGTTTAAATAATCAGGGTGTCATGTTTAATTAATACTTTGCCTGCTTTCAATTTATATTAATTGATGCCTGAAAGTCATCACACCTTGCACCAATGATAACTTAGAAGAAGAGAAATTTGGTTTGGGAAAAATGCCCCAAAACCTTTAAGGTCTGTGGTCGATCACAGGGGCTCATAAATGGTCCACTATCACGTTGCTTGCATTCCGTTCAGATGGTGCAGTCTTAAATTCATAGCATATATGTTCTAATCCTCACTGACTTATATTAAGCCAGAGTAAAGGCATTTATTAATAATATTTTACTGTTTTATAAGGCCTACTGCTTATAGGACATATACAACCGTTAACATGATTAAAAACACAGCAAAACAAAGCAATTTAAAAATCTTGCCCAAATGTGCCGTAGCACAGTTGCATGACAGAATATGAAAAGTTGACTTGAAGTCTTTTATCTTGCATATTGGCATTTTAAGGATGCAGTTTTCTATGAGAGGCAAATCTTCTGCTTTCTATGCTTTCCAGCTTTCTAATGCAACAGTTGCTAGAAAATAGCATATAATGTATACATGTGCAGATTACAGTAATACTATGTTTTGTGACCTTTTTATTAAAAAGTAATGTTATCTACTACATTCTTAGAATATTTTCAAAGTGTCTTTTACAAATACTCAAGGGTTATATGTTCTTAAGGTATGCAAACTGATTTTCATAGTTACCTCACTATAGATAAATGTAGATAGAAAAAAACAGGGATTATTAAGCAGAATTAATTTGCAAAAAGAATTTGCCAAATGAACTTCTTAGAAATGACATCTCCTAACCAGGTTAATTTGTAAAATTGAATTTATACCAAAATTTACAAAGATTTCTTTGGCAAAATGAGACATCTCTTTATTAATGACAACAAGACATTGTTAGGATTATCTTAATATGTGACAGTGTTTCTCTTCAATTGTTGAAATAATTGAAACCTAAATTAAAATCACTCTATTTTATGCATTTCTTCTGGAAATATATATATATATGAAAAATTTGGTAAATCCATTTTTAAATATAGTGGTTGAGCCACTGAGGCAGACAAAAGATCAGAATTTGTCCAGATGACACAGAGAAGAAATGATTCTATGTTCAGACAACAAGGTCACCAAGTTACTCTGCCTTTGTGCAGTTTGAAAATTTCTCACTGATGGAACATGAGGTTGATGTACCCTGGGATCAAAATTCTTGCATTTCTCAGCTTCACATATGCATAAAAAATACGTCTGGCTCAAACACAGTTTGTTCCTGTAAGGCTGAAATGTCAAATAAGTGGTGCAGAAATTACAGGATTATGTTATAGTGTTTTATCAGGCAGTAATCAAAGAAGACAGATATTAATCCTTCAATGCTTTGTGGAAGACATTTAGATAGTTTTTTAAAAATTTTAAGGATTCTAACCCCATTATGAGGCAAAAATTTGAAGGTCAGTGCTTTTGACTGCTTTACGTCCTTTTACATTAGTTGTTTCTAAATTTGAATTTTAGCTTTATTGAAGTTTATGTTTTGAGTCTAGAATCATAAACTCGTGTTTTAGGAGCAGTAATAGTGGCTGATTTAATTCTACCCTGTGTTTCTGATCCCATTAATTATCCATAAAATATGAGACCACAAGTGAATAGAATCAAAGAACTTCAGAACTAGAGGAGGACCTTGGACACTGTATAATCTAGCTTTTCACCAAATGCACGAATCTCCTCCACAATATCTTTAAACAGATATAATTCACGTAATATACAATGAGAAACTTACTATAACCTCTTCGACTGGGCTACCAATATTTTTTATCTGCATATGTTTATTATCAACCTGCTAATTTCTTTTTTTCCACATCTTTATTGGAGTATAGATGCTTCACAATGTTCTGTTAGTTTCTGCTGTATAACAAAGTGAATCAGTTATACGTATACATATATCCCCATATCCCCTCCCTCTTGAGCCTCCCTCCCACCCTCCCTATTCCATCCCTCTAGGTCATCGCAAAGCTTTGAGCTGATCTCCCTGTGCTATGCGGCTGCTTCCCACTAGCCATCCATTTTATATTTGGTAGTGTATATATGTCAATGCTACGCTCTCACTTCATCCCAGCTTCCCCTTCCCTTCCGTGCTCTCAAGTCCGTTCTCTACATCTACATCTTTGTTCCTACCCTGCCACTAGGTTCATCAGTGCCACTTTTTAAAATTCCATATATATGTATCAGCATACAGTGTTTGTTTTTCTCTTCCTAATGTACTTCACTCTGTATGACACATACTAGGACCATCCACCTCACTACAAATAACACAATTTCATTCCTTTTTATGGCTGAGTAATATTCCATTGTATACATGTACCACATCTTCTTTATCCATTCATCTGTCGATGGACATTTAGGTTTCTTCCATGTCCTGGCTATTGTAAATAGTGCTGCAATGAACATTGGGGTGCATGTGTCTTTTTGAATTATGGTTTTCTCTGGGTATATGCCCAGTAGTGGGATTGCTGGATCATATGATAATTCTATTTATAGTTTTTTAAGGAACCTCCATACTGTTCTCCATAGTGGCTGTGTCAATTTACATTCCCATCAACAGTGCAAGAGGGTTCCCTTTTCTCCACACCTTCTCCAGCATTTATTGTTTGCAGATTTTTTGATGATGGCCATTCTGACTGGTGAGGTGAAACATCATTGTAGTTTTGATTTGCGTTTCTCTAATGATTAGTGATGTTGAACATCCTTTCATGTGTGTGTGGGCAATCTGTATATCTTCTTTGGAGAAATGTCTATTTAGGTCTTCTGCCCACTTTTGGATTGGGTTGTTTGTTTTTGTGATATTGAGCTGCATGAGCTGCTTGTAAATTTTGGAGATTAATCCTTTGTCAGTTACTTCATTTGCAAACATTTTCTCCCATCCTGAGGGTTGTCTTTTCATCTTGTTTATGGTTTCCTTTGCTGTGCAAAAGCTTTTCAGTTTCATTAGGTCCCATTTGTTTATTTTTGTTTTTATTTCCATTTCTCTAGGAGGTGGGTCAAAAAGGATCTTGCTGTGATTTATGTCATAGGGTGTTCTGCCTATGTTTTCCTCTAAGAGTTTTATAGTGTCTGGCCTTACATTTAGGTCTTTAATCTATTTTGAGTTTATTTTTGTGTATGGTGTTAGGAAGTGTTCTAATTTCATTCTTTTACATGTGGGTGTCCCATTACCAGTTATTGAAGAGGCTGTCTTTTCTCCATTGTATATTCTTGCCTCCTTTTTCAAAGATAGGGTGACCATACGTGTGTGGGTTTATCTCTGGGCTTTCTATCCTGTTCTATATTTCTGTTTTTGTGCCAGTACCATACTGTTTTGATTACTGTAGCTTTGCAGTATAGTCTGAAGTCCGGGAGCCTGATTCCTCCAGCTCCATTTCTCTTTCTCAAGATTGCTTTGGCTATTCGGCGTCTTTTGTGTTTCCATACAAATTGTAAAATTTCTTGTTCTAGTTCTGTGAAAAATGCCATTGGTAATTTGATAGGGATTGCATTGAACCTGTAGATTGCTTTGGCTAGTATAGTCGTTTTCACAATATTGATTTTTCCAATCCAGGAGCATGGTATATCTCTCCATCTGTTTATGTTATCTATGATTTCTTTCATCAGTGTTTTATAGTTCTCTGAGTACAGGTCTTTTGCCTCCTTAGGTAGATTTATTCCTAGGTATTTTATTCTTTTTGTTGTGATGGTAAGTGGGATTGTTTCCTTAATTTTTCTTTCTGATCTTTCGTTGTTAGTGTATAGGAATGTAAGAGATTTCTGTGCATTAATTTTGTATCCTGCAACCTTACCAAACTAATTAGTTCTAGTAGTTTTCTGCTGGCATCTTTAGGATTCTCTATGTATAGTATCATGTCATTAGCAAACCATGACAGTTTTACTTCTTTTTTTTCCAGTTTGTATTCCTTTAATTTCTCTTTCTTCTCTGATTGCCGTGGCTAGGACTTCCAAAACTATGTTGAATAAGAGTGGTGAGAGTGGACATCCTTGTGTTGTTCCTGATCTTAGAGGAAGTGCTTTCGGTTTTTCACCATTGTGAATGATGTTTGCTGTGGGGTTGTCATATATGGCTTTTATTATGTTGAGGTAGGTTCCCTCTATGCCCACTTTCTGGAGAGTTTTTATCATAAATGGGTATTGAATTTTTTTTTTTTGCACCTATTGAGATGATCATATGGTTTTTATTCTTTAATTTGTTAATATGGTATATCACATTGTTTTGCGTATATTGAAGAATCCTTGCATTCCTGGGATAAATCCCACTTGATCATGGTGTATGATCCTTTTAATGTGTTGTTGGATTCTGTTTGTTAGTATTTTGTTGAGGACTTTTGCGTCTATGTTCATCAGTGATATTAGTCTGTAATTTTCGTTTTTTGTGATATCTTTGTCTGATTTTGGTATCAGGGTGATGGTGGCCTCGTAGAATGAGTTTGGGAGTGTTCCTCCCTCTGCAATGTTTTGGAAGCTTTTGAGAAGGATAAGTGTTAGCTCTTCTCTGAATGTTTGACAGAATTCTCCTGTGAAGTCATGTGGTCCTAGACTTTTGTTTGTTGGAAGATTTTTAATTACAGTTTCAATTTCATTACCTGTGATTGGTCTGTTTATATTTTCTAATTCCTCCTGGTTCGATCTTGGAAGTTTGTACTTTTCCAAGAATTTGTTCTTTTCTTCCAGGTTGTGCATTTTATTGTCATATAGTTGCTTGAAGTAGTCTCTTATCATCTTTTGTACTTCTGCAGTGTCAGTTGTAATCTCTCCTTTTTCATTTCTAATTTTATTGATTTGAGTCCTGTTCCTTTTTTCTTGATGAGTGTGGCTAAAGGTTTATCAATTTTGTTTATCTTCTCAAAGAACCAGCTTTTAGTTTTATTGATCTTTGCTATTGTCTTCTTTGTTTTTATTTCATTTATTTCTGCTCTGATCTTTATGATTTCTTTCCATCTACTAACTTAGGGTTTTCTTTGTTCTTTTTTTTTTAGTGGCTTTAGGTGTAAGGTTAGGTTGTTTATTTGAGATGTTTCTTGTTTCTTGAGGTGAGCTTCAATTGCTATGAACTTCCCTCTTAAAACTGCTTTTGCTGCATCCTATAGGTTTTGGATCATCATGTTTTTGTTGTCATTTGTTTCTGGGTATTTTTTGATTTCCTCAGTGATCTCTTGGTTATTTAGCAATGCACTGTTTAGCCTCCATGTATTTGTGTTTTTACTCTTTTTCTTCCTGTAGTTGATTTCTAATCTCACAGTGTTGAGGTTGGAAAAGATGCTTGATAAGATTTCAGTTTTCTTAAATTTTCCAAGGCTTGATTTGTGACCCAGATGTGATCTGTCCTGGAGAACATTCTGTGTGCACTTGAGAAGAAAGTGTATTCTTCACTTTAGTGTGAAATGTCCTGAAAATGTCAATTAAGTCTATCCGGTCTATTGTGTCATTTAAATCTTGTGTTTCTTTATTTATTTTCTGTCTGGATGATCTGTTTCTTGGTGTTAGTGGGGTATTAAAATCCCCCACTATTATCATGTTACACTCAATTTCTCCTTTTATGGCTGTTAGCATTTGCCTTATGTATTGAGGTTGCTCCTACTGTTGGGTGCATAAATATATATAATTGTTATGGTTTCTTCTTGTATTTGTTCCTTGATCATTATGTAATGTCCTTCCTTATCTCTTTATTTTAAAGTCTATTTTATCTGATATGAGTATTGCTACTCCAACTTTCTTGTGACTTCCATTTGCATGGGATATCTTTTTCCATCACCTCACTTTCAGTCTGTAGGTGTCCCTAGGTCTGAAGTGGGTCTCTTGTAGACAGCATATATAAGGGTCTTGTTTTTTATCCATTCAGCCAGTCTGTGTCTTTTGGTTGGAGCATTTAATCCATTTACATTCAGTGTGAGTATTGATATGTATGTTTCTATTACCATTTTCTTAATTGATTTGGGTTTGTTTTTGTGGGTCTTTTTCTTCCCTTGTGTTTCCGGCTTAGAGAAGTTCCTTTAGCATTGGTTGTAAAGCTGGTTTGGTGGTGCTGAATTCTCATAGCTTCTGCTTGTCTGTAAAGCTTTTGATTTCTCCATTGAATCTGAATGAGATCCTTGTCGAGTAGAGTAATCTTGGTTATAGGTTTTCCCCTTTCATCACTGCCCCTCCCTTCTGACTTGCAGAGTTCCTGCTGAAAGATCAGCTGTTAACCTTATGGGGATTCCCTTGTATGTTATTTATTGCTTTTCCCTTGCTGCTTTTAATATTTTTTCTTTGTATTGAAATTTTGATAGTTTGATTAATATGTGTCTCAGCATGTTCCTCTTTGGGTTTATCATGTATGGGACCCTCTGTGCTTCCTGAACTTGATTGACTAGTTCCTTTCCCATGTTAGGGAAGTTTTCAACTATAATCTCTTCAAATATTTTCTCAGACCCTTTCTTTTTCTCTTCTTCTGGGACCCTTGTAATTCGAATGTTGGTGTGTTTACTGTTGTCCCAGAGGTCTCTGATACTGTCCTCAATTCTTTTCATTCTTTTTTCTTTATTCTGCTCCCCAGCAGTTATTTCCACCATTTTATCTTCCATCTCACTTATCCTTTCTTCTGCCTCAGTTATTCTGCTACTGATTCCTTCTAGAGTATTTTTAATTTCAGTTACTGTGTTGTTCATCATTGTTTGTTTGCTCTTTAGTTCTTCTAGATCCTTGTTAAATGTTTCTTATATTTTCTCCATTCTGTTTCCAAGATTTTGGATCATCTTTACTATCATTACTCTGAATTCTTTTTCAGGTAGACTGCCTATTTCGTCTTCATTTATTTGTTCTTGTAGGTTTTTACCTTGATCTTTAGTCTGTAACATATTTTTTTGTCGTTTCTTTTCTTTTTTTTTTTTTGATGGGTAGGGTTGTATTCCTGTGTTACTGGTTGTTTGGCCTGAGGCATCCAGCACTGGAGTTTGCAGGTAGTTGGATAGAGCCAGTTCTTGGTGCCGAGATGAGGACCTCCGGGAGGCCTCAGTCCGATTAATATTCCCAGGGACCTGAGGTTCTCTGTTAGTCCAGTGGTTTGGACTCGGAGCTCCTACCACAGGAGCTCGGGCCCGACCTCCAGCCCGGGAACCAAGATCCCGCAAGCCAAATGACATGGAAAAAAGGAAAAGAAAAAAAAGAGCAGTACAATAACAAAGAATAAAAAAGAAAATAAAATTAGAAAGATAAAAAATATATTAGAAAAAATAAAAATATAATTGAAACAACTGCAACAAGGTAAAACAAAACCACACAGAAAAAAGAAAAAGGGGAACAAGCCAAAAGGAGCAGTACAATAACCAAGTATAAAGAATAAAATAAAATTAGAAAAATAAAAGATTTATTAGAAAAAATAAAAATATAAATGAATCAACAACAATGAATCAATAACAAGGTAAAACAGAATCCCAATCTAAAAGAGGAAAAAAGAAAAAAAAAAAATCTTTGGCTGTGGGGGGTGGAAGTTAAGCAGGGGTGGGGTTTCGGGTGAGACAGGATCTAGGTGGGAGTGGGGGGGTGGGGGCGGGGTTGTAGTCTCAGGACCCACGTAGCCGGAAAAGGCCCTGGGGGTTAGGGCCTAGGAGGGGACCCCTGCTTAAGACCTGCCCGGAAGCGGAGAGGCAGCACGTCCAAAGGGGGGCCTCTGGAGTGTGGAGTTCCAGAGTTTGGAGGTAAGGCCCCGGGTGAGGCTGTGTGGGTGGGGTTTAGGCCCAGTGCGTTGGAGGGGGTCGGGTGGGGGGGCGTGTCTCCGAGTGTAGAGGGCCCTGGGTTGGGGTGTAGGGGCGGGGCTTGGGCTCTCGGTAGGAGGGAGGCTCCGAGGGCAGAGGATTACGCCGTGGACCCCAACAGTCTCCCCCGTGCCTAAGTGGACAGGGAAAGCGCTGGCTGTGTTCCCCTCCGTTCCTCCATGCCCCCTCACCCCCAGTTCTCCCCCAGGGTCTCCCCAGTCCCCGCTGGAACCCTAACTGTGGGTGGGTCCTGCTGAGTGTAGGAACTCCTCCCCTCCCCCAGCCGCCCCTCAATGGTGCCGGTCCCAGAGGTCCGGCCTTTACTTTTGCTCCCCCTTCCCTCCCTCCCACTCCCTCAGGACCTGCACGGCTGGAGGGGCCTTGGTGGGCAGAGGATCAGGCCTGGGATCTCAGCAGATTCCTGGGGGCCCAAGTGGGCAGGGGAAACCTGGCCACACTCCCTTTGGACCCTCTGACCTCCCAGTGGTTCCCCAATTTACCCCTTCAGGCGTGGGATCCCTCCCCCTCCCCCAGCCGCCCCTCAGGGGCACCAGTCCCGTCCCACCTCCACTTCTCCTCCCCCTTCACTCCCCGTACGCCCCACGTCCTACCCAGTCGCTGGGGGTTCCTCCCGTCCCCTTAGGTGTCTGTGGTTCTCCACCGGTGCCTGGTGGGTGCCCTAGTTGTGCTGCGAGGTGATTCGCAGAGATGCGAATTCCGTGTCCTCCTAGTACACCATCTTGACTCCGCCCCCCAACCTGCTAATTTCTGTAACCATTTCAAACTTTGATAAATTGTTGGCTGGCTGGCATGCATAGGGGGAGCCAAATGTCTTGACTAAATAGGTACAACCCAAATGTCATTGAATTTCTCATACACCAGAGGTCGCAGAGTTAGAATCCTCTTATCTGAAAGGAAGCACCTCCTGCAATTAGAAGTAGTAAGTCAGTCATTAGATTGTCTCCGCTTTTGAGTTCACACTTTAGTAGGTCCCCTCCTCCATATTCTGCTTTATGCAAATGAGCTACCCTTCTCTATTCCTGAATTGGAAAGTTAATGATTGTACCCAACAGGCGGCTCATAACTAAATTTTACATTCTGGGTTATAATTGGTGAAAAACTTCTTAGACCCCCTAATATCTAGTTTGTGGACTGCTGCGTGGTATTCATTCATTCATGAAACAGTGTTGTTTAAGAGTCTCACAAAAATAGAATAATATCCCACATTGTTCCTTATGGGCAGAGACGATGCGTCTAGGCCGTTATCTGTGTGCTCGCCATGCACTGAAGTAATTTTGGTAATTTAGTTCTAGTCGTATTCAAACACTGACTCAGCTTACCGACCAACTCGGGAAAATGACCCACTTTGGAATTCGTGTAGATGCAAGCTAAAGCTGTGTTACCAATAATGTAAACATCTAAAATGAACCCAGTGAAGTTGAGACTTTCCAGTAAAGCGACATTTTCCTTCGCTTTTGTGAACTATAAAAATACTTACTGAGCCTTTGAAAATAGCACTTGTTCAGAAAATAAACATTCTAATGCTGTCTCCTCTTAACTAGATGTTTGACCTTGGGCAGACCTCTAAATTGCTTCTGAATCTTTGTTTACCCCTTTTAAATAGAGGGTAATAATCCCTATATTGCAGTTCTCATGGGGTTGTGAGGATAAAATATGTGAGAATCAAAAATGTTAATGAGCCTGACAAGTAATATACAAACCCGTCTGCAACCCAAACCTATGTTCTTCAAAGATTAGAATATTTCATAATCTTTGGAAAAAATGAGAGGATTAGCCTAATTGTTTTAGGAACGGGGCTGCCTTTTCAACACACATGACTTATTAATCAATTTGAAAAGTTGTTCTGCACCATCAGCAAAGTACCCAATTATCGGTCGTTAAAAGGTTCAGAAGATGATGAGAACTGCTTTTTATTTAATAGTCTCTAACCTCCCTCAGGTGGTAATATGCTCACGCATCATAATCAGAATGAATTTCTTGGCAGGTTTTTTTTTCCTTCTGAACCAATATTTGCATAGCCACACCCATACTGGCCACGTCACACTGTTGGCCAGTGGTGCTGCTATAATGGATGGACTATTTGTACTTCCGCTTCAGTCACCTATTTTTAGGCTCACTGTCTTACCAAGAAACTCCTTTATGAAATCTGACAAACAAGGTCTTGATCTGAGTGGCTGGTATCATGTATTGAAATTGTTATTTTTATTTCTAGGAAAGAAGCTATAGAATTGGTACACAACAGGAGAATACACGTGTTAGTTTAGCCCCAAATGATTTTTTTAATGAATTTCTGTCTAATTTAAAAATGCATTATTAAAAATATAAATGATACTTGTTACCTGAGTAAGAGATGGATGACAGGGTAGCACTTCATTATTTTTGAAAATATGATGTGTTTTATTTCCATTCTTCAGTTGAGAAAGTGCATAGAGGTGAATTCACTCCTCACGGCCGTGTAATTAGTATGTGAGGAAATTAGGATTATAATCCATGTTAGACATAACGCATGGACTGTTTGTCTGGCTCCAGAGATTTTCTTTTCTTTTTCTTTTTTTTTTATTAAAGTATAATCAATTTACAATGTTGTGTTAGTTTCTGGTATACAGCAAAGTGATTCACTTATACATATGTATGTGTATATATGTATGTGTGTGTGTGTATATATCTATTCTTTTTCATATTCTTTTCCATTATGGTTTATTATAGGTTATTGAATGTAGTTCCCTGTGCTCTACAGTAGGACCTTGATGTTTATCCATTCTGTATATCACAGTCTGCATCTGCTAATCCCAAACTCCCACTCCATCCCTCCAGTCGCCACCCACCCGCACTGCCCTGGCAACCAAACGTCTGTTCTCTAAATCTGTGAATCTGTTTCTGTTTCGTAGAGAAGTTCGTTTGTGTCATACTTTAGATTCCAAGTATAAGTGATAGCATATGGTACTTTTCTCTTTCGGACTTACTTTGCTTGATACGATCACCTCTAGATCCATCCATCAGAGCTCTTTCCAAATGCCAGTTGTTCTCTTTGGCAGGCAGAGCAGAAATGATCCATGGGTATGCAAGGTGGTGTAATGGCTGACTAAGGAAGTAACTTGGCTGTGGAAGAGGAAGGTGGGAGAAGGGCAGAACCTAGAAAGGTAGACTAGAGAAGTAAAGGCATCTCAGATAGGGGATGGGCATGCACAAAGCCGTGGAGCTGTTCAGTGGTTTCAGGGAAAACTCTGTAGACTGCTGTAGCTAAAGCAAAAGATTGTGAAGAGGAATAGAAGACACGGGGGTAATTAAGATGCGGGTGCTGGCATGGGGTGAGCCTTAGCTTCCATTACAGGAGTTCAGGAACTGATCCAGGAGCCCGTGGGATGGGACGGGTGCAGGTGTGTTGTATGTTTTTGGTATATGTGAGGCAGTGCTTGGGGAAGATGACCCCAATGGCACAACCAGTGGATTTTCTTTTTGTGACATATATACAGTTTAAAGAGAGTTACCGTCCAAGAAGTCACATTTCAATCTTTTATAAGTTTATTTTTAATGAAAGCAAGTGTCTCAGAAAACGTAATTGTTTCCTGTACTTGAACCATTGCTGGAGTCAGACACGGTGACAAATTACGTGGCAGAAAATTCTAGGAAATAGCACCATAATCTGTACACTGTCCTAGCTTAAAGATACGGACTAAACAGACTGCTCAGAGAAAAGGAGTGAGTCAACGAAGCCTTCACATAACTCTCCGAAAATATACAGAGTTGTCTTTTTTTGAATGAATGAATGAAGAAGGTGGTATCATTTATTCTCCATGCCAGTAGAAGAGCAAGTGAGATTAAATGAGAAGAGAGCTCATTTTAGAATAAAATTTATATGCAAATGTGTTGACGTAAGAGAATTTGGTTAAGCATTGGAATTCTCAAAATAGAGATAGAAGGGGTTATAATTTAGCCACAGTTCTTTATTCAGGTTGAAAAGGGAGAGACCGTTGCCTACATTTGCTTCTAGCTCTGTAATATAAAGTTTCCCTTTTCAGGTTAGTAAATATATAGGAATCATGTGGGGAAGCATATACTGCATCACAGATCTATATTATTGGGGAGGGTATCACATACTAGGAAGATAAAGGAAATCCAAAAATCCTTAGTTAGATTTTTAAGGTCAAAGAGTTTTGAAATATTTTAAATAAGATGTGTTAAAAAAGCTGACATTCAAACATTTGATATTCCAGGGGAAGGGGGCATAAGGAGGTGAGGGAAGTAGCTATGCCAGTACAGGACAAGAGTTGTGCTGGGAGGTAATTGGCACTGCCAGCCACAGTGAGATTCACACTGGTGTTGTAGAAAGAGCTCTGAGCTTGGAGTGAGTGAGTAAGGTTCTAGTTCCGCTTCTGAAAATATTTAATTTTGTGACGTTAGCTACATCCTTTACCCCTCTGAGCTGCTGATTTTTCGTCTGCAGAAAAGGAATGGTAGAGTAGCAAATTCTGAGTTTTCTGTCAACTCTAGTATGTTCTATGATTCTTGTAGGTGACACACAAGTACCTAGTTTGACAAGTAGAAGCATGGCGAAGGGATGAAACTTACAAGATCTATCTCAGGAAGAAAAAGTGTCAAGTACACAGACACAGAGAAAGGGATTCTGTGACCAGTTTCTAGATTTCATGATGATTTGGAGATCAGACAGGGCTAAAGTTTTTCGAGTTATTTCAGAAAATGGTAAGAAATTTGGATGGACAAATAGAGGGGGTGGGGATAAAGCCAGATTGGCACCCCTCTATGTGGAAACTTAATTATTAGATCTGAAGATCTAGGGTTAGTCCAAGTTGTGGAATCTGATGCAGTGGGGTGACCTTAAGTACAGGATCTTATGATATGTGGCGTGTTCCAGGAGGAATATAGATGCTAATACACTTGTTAGGATGATCAGTAATCTCTGACGATGAATCCTAGATCCTGTTTACTATTTTTATCATATATGCCTACAGAAGGCATAAAATGGTCTATAAAGTGGTACAGGATGTTCCTAGTAACCTTTTACTGTGTTTATTTTTCTCAAGAGTCTAAGCATATATTATGAGGGAATTACTTATGCAGGGAGGTATCTTCTCTGATAGGTCTACTACTTTAAGCATAAGACATTTCCAATAATCCAATTAGAATTATTGATTTATTTATAATTTTATACTGCCTACCTAAAGAATGAGAGAGAGAGAGAGAAGGAGAGGGAGAGAGAGTTAGAAAGAAAGAGAGATTTTGGTAATAACTTTCAAGAGTGTATATGCATTCCTTTACCCAACTATTAAGTAGGTATTCTAATGCTTATCTTGCAGAGTTTTGGTGAGAATTAGAAATAATATACTAATGTGTCTGACATTATTTTGCTCATAATAGATGCTTATTTAATGGTAGTCAACTTACTTTTCATTGTTGTCATCAAACATCATGTCATTAGCTCATTTGCAATCCAATAGGGATTATCAGATCAGGATTTGTAAACTTGGGCAAAGTATTTCTCTTCTGTCCTGCTTAAGTGTTGGGTTTACGGTCCACTGTGACAAGGTAAAAGACACACTTTCTGAAACACTTTGCCATGGGAGGCAGAAATTATCTCAGTCTCAGAGTTAGGCATTTCTCATCTTTGAATTTGGAGGTTGTTTTCCAAAAACATTTCATTCATTTTGTTTTCATTCATTTTGCTTTCCAAAAACATTTCATAGTATTTCATTCATTTTCTAAGGAGACCAGCTCATAGCTTTTAAAAATCAAATGATTTTCCCAACTGACTGCTCACTACTGTGACATATTCTAAGTTTCCTCTTTCCTTGTATTCTCTCTCTTTCTTAAAATTTTACATATGGAACAAATAGAACTGCCCAAAGCTTAACAGTAATCAATACCAATGCAAATTAGTTGAGAATGCAGTGATGAAATACAGAGGCCACTGTTTTACATGGTGAGATATACAATATTATATGGACGATAGTTTATGAAATTAAGTCTATAGTATACCACTCAAATATTTCATAATATGTGGAAAAGTAAGGCTTATAATATATAGTCATATATCATAAAATGAGAAAGAGACTAAAGATTATAATTCCTGGCTTTATAAACAGTCATTTCTAGAACCTGGTAGGTTACCCATCACACAGTGCTTTTTATAGGCATCTCATGTCCCACCTCATCCAAAGTGTCTCACCTGTTGGCCTTTCATGATGCCATTTTTTCTTCCTCCCCAACATTCTACCATCATGGTCATTCTCTCATGGATAGATGGCAAAGGATGTAATAATGTCTCTAAAGGTCTAAATTGTTTCAATTTTCATGTTACCTCTGTGTACAGATACTTCTCCACCCATTTACCTTCTTCCATTCACACATTGGCATTGGGTGGCCTAGTTTATTAGACTAACTCACTGTCACAGTTAACAACACAACGAACTTGACCTTGGGAAAATAAATCACAAAGGCCTGGGGTGTTAGAATTGGAGGGGAAGTGGCCATCAAATTTCACAACCCTTTCTTTGTAAAGATAAAAGAATCAAAGTCATAGAGATAGATTAATTTGTCTATATTTACGAGCTAAAATCCTGAACCCTTTCCAGTCCTCTTTCTAAATACTTAATGTTGTTTGAACACACATCTAAGAGAGATGGCTAGGGCGAGATCGTAGCCTTGAAATTAGCTGGGAGGAGAATGTAATCATTAGGCGTGACCCGTACGTCATTTGAGAAGACCACAAAACTGCTTTTAAAAACGTGTAAAAGCATTAACATTTGCCTGCATTCGACTTTCTACAACTGTTGTTCACACACATAATGAAAGAGGTCCCAGGCTAACTTGAATTAAGTATTCTATTCCAGGTCGTTTATTGAAGGTCTTTTAGTTACAAGATTAAAACAGAAATTTGATGATTAGCAAATGCTAAAAGGTTAGCTCTTCTCAGGAAAGAGTTGCTTTTTATTTTCTCTAACATCTTTACAGAGAGACTGCTTCTTAAACTAGCTCTGCTGTCTCTGGGGGAGGGGACAATATTTCATTTCCCTGTCTTGATATTGTCAAACAATCAAACCCTCCCTTCCTGTATTCTGGCCTGAGGCAGGCAAAAGAGAAATTGAGATAGAAGATGCAATTAATTTTTTTTTTTTTAGCCAGGAAATGACAAAAAAAATGAATGAGATAGATAGCAAGAGGAGGTCATGGTTCTAAAAGGCTGTTTTGTAGCTGCTCAGGGTCTGATGGAGGAAAGGTTAAATGTGTTTTAAATGTATGTAAGTGTTTGGCTATTTGGTCCCCATAATGCCGTGTACTCTTGCCGAGGATGGAGGGGTGGAGCGAGTAGCAAAGGTGGGGGCAAAGCAGCTGCAAATTGAACTCAGTGACGTCTCTGTCTGGGCCACGAAGCTATTTGTCTTGCTGTCAAGCCACAGCCTGAACTCTGAACGGCAGCGAGCGAGAGAGCTTCTGCTTGGATACGTAGGTGCTTTCAAACCGTCAAGTTTATGATGCACGTCAGGAACTGAACAGAGCGGCAGTTTCCTGTTCTCTAAAAGATAGTGTTAATTCTGTTCCTGCCGTTGCCATTTCTATCGCGACTCCTCCGAAAAGTCCCTCACCTCTCAGCCGGGCCTCACAGCTCCACATGGCTGATCGAGGGGCACCTAGGAGCACAGGATATCCTGGTTATTTCATTCTCATATTTCTCCTAATAGACACACCTTGCTTATTCCATTTTTTAAATGGCTAGGACACAATTCTCCATCTCTAGTTGTAGTCAAATGATTTAGTCGAGAGATAGAAAGGAAAATTACTTTCTATGGCTTCTGTACCCTACCAGGAAAAGTCAAAGTCAAACTTTATGATTTTCAGTATTTTCGATAACAATATGTAGCCTTTCCCCCTTTCTCTTAATAATACTAGATGATCAAAGTTTAGAATATTCAAAAATATGTAGAAGAGGGCTTCCCTGGTGGCGCAGTGGTTGAGAGTCCGCCTGCCGATGCAGGGGACACGGGTTCGTGCCCCGGTCCGGGAAGATCCCACATGCCGCGGAGCGGCTGGGCCCGTGAGCCATGGCCGCTGAGCCTGCGCGTCCAGAGCCTGTGCTCCGCAATGGGAGAGGCCACAGCAGTGAGGGGCTCGCGTACCGCAAAAAAAAAAAAAAAAAAATGTAGAAGAAAATTAAAGTCACCTATCTTCTCATAATCAGATCAAATGAAAGTACTCATTGTTGATTTTTTTCACATTTGTGTATATATGTGTGTGTATTTGTGCCATGCATGTGTGTATTGCATTATATTACTTGAGATGAATGTACATGTGCATTTTTCTTCATAACCTGGGCATTATATTTAGTATGTATTTACTTGTTTGCTTATTTATTGTCAGTTTCTCCTGTGTCATTCATTGCTGCATCCCTAGCAGTTTGAAGGTACCCTAAAATCTGCTCTGCCATCTAGATGTGCTGTATCTCGAGCTTAGCTCTAGCTCTTCCTGTTCATCTAGATCTATCCTTTTTTCATTTCATGTCATTTCATTAGATTTTCCTAGATCTTTAAAATTTAAGTAAACACCATTTTTAATGGTATAATATTTCATTGGGTAGGTGTACCATTATTTGAAAATGTTTCCAATTTTTCTTAGTCTAATAATGCTGTTACTCATTTAATATATAAATCTTTGTACATATTCAATGATTTTCTGAGAAGGTTGATGAAAGAGAATTACTATGTCAAAGGCAATGAACTTTTAAAAAGTCTCTTTTTGTATTACCAAGTTGCTTTACAAAATGGGTATATCAGTTTCCTTTGCCATCAGTGATAATTAAGAATATTTAATCAGGGCTTCCCTGGTGGCGCAGTGGTTGAGAGTCCACCTGCTGATGCAGGGGACACGGGTTCGTGCCCCGGTCTGGGAAGATCCCACATGCTGTGGAGCGGCTGGGCCCATGAGCCGTGGCCGCTGAGCCTGCGCGTCCGGTGCCTGTGCTCCTCAACGGGAGAGGCCACAACAGTGAGAGGCCCGCGTACCCCAAAAAGAAAAAAAAAAAAAGAATATTTAATCAGTGTGTGTCATTATTAACAAAAATCTTTGTTAACTGAAAGCAAAAATTATACCTCATTTGCAGTTTTTGGTCATGCATGAGGCTTAATACTTCTCCCATGTCTAGTAGCTGTGTGTGGATGCCATTTGGGGGCATGAATATTCATGATTCAGCAGAATTCTTTGTAGATCATAGGCACTTATTCTTTTTTTTTCTTTTTCTTTTGTGGTACGCGGGCCTCTCGCTGTTGTGGCCTCTCCTGTTGCGGAGCACAGGCTCCGGACGCGCGGCCATGGCTCACGGGCCCAGCCACTGTGTGGCATGTGGGATCCTCCTGGACCTGGGGCACGAACCCGCGTCCCCTGCATCGGCAGGCGGACTCTCAACCACTGCGCCACCAGGGAAGCTCTTATTCTTTATATTCTATATTTTTTGTAAACATTTCATCAGTTTTTCAGGTAACTAAATTTTTCTTTATGATTCAGCTTATAGAACTTTAAATTTAAATATAGTAATTAATAAGTTAGATATTTAAATTTAACTACTACATTTAAATGTAACCATTTAAAAATTTTTCCATATATTGCTTTTATACCATAAATCTTTCTACATCCCTAGATCATTTAAATCTCACTCATATTTTATTTGTTTGTTTTTCCCTGATTTCTTTTCCCATTAAACTTCACGGGCCTAGCTGCTCCGCAGCATGTGGGATCTTCCCGGACTGGGGCACAAACCCGTGTCCCCTGCATCGGCAGGCGGACTCTCAACCACTGCACTACCAGGGAAACCTTCCCATTAAACTTTTAATCTTATCTGGAATGGATTTCTTTGAGTGTGCTCCATCCAGTGTAAGCTCTTGATTTCCCCCCAAATTTCCCAATAGCCCATCATTTATTGAACAGTCATAATACCACTTAGCTTATGGTATTTACTTAATTTATAATACTTACTACCCATCATATTATGTATTAAGTTTTAATGTCATATACTAGATTTTATTTCAAGGTAATCTATTCTGCTCCACTTATCTTTCTATTGATATATCAACCAATTACTATACAATTTTTATTATTAAAAGTTTTAATACTCTTTAATCTGGAGGGAAAGGTAGCCTTAAATATTATTCTTTTTCTCTAAATAAATCAACGTTGAGTATAACTTATTTGTGTGAAGGCAGTGTTTACTCTCAGCTTTTCATGCATAGGAAGAGAATCTATACAGTGCTTTGCAATTTAAAGCTCATAGTTTTTCAGATTATCTTGGTAGTGTTATCTCATAATCTGTATTGTATAAAGATATATTCTTCATATATGACTAAATCCTTTGTACTCCAGAAATTTCTTTTGCTGTGTACTATGGTTAATTGTTGACTTCTGTATATTGGTTATATTATGGTTAATTGGTTTCTTCTTTTACTTCTATCAGATTTTAAAAATACTAATTAATTCAAGTAACCTACAAGATATCTTCTGATAATATTAGTCTTACTTTTTTCCCCTTTCAGCCTTTCTTTTTTAACCTCTGAGCTCTACTAATGAAGCACCTTTTATAATGATTTTCTATTTTCCAGAATATTTTTAAACAAAATACCAAATGCCAAAATATTAGTGGAAATATCAATGGAAACATGCAAAAAAATTATTTCTTTATGGTCCTTGTAATTGGTGAAACTGCCCTGTAAGGGATTAAATATGAATGAATTTAATTATTATGTATGTATCCAAATAGTTGAGTTTATATTCCTGAGAAATAATCCTTTGCTACATAGATTATTAACATGGTAATAAACACAATTCCTAAGCAACATACATTAGACAGAATAAGTTTTTTCCTTGATATCCTTCTTAGGATTGAACCAAACATCTGTTGGAAAATATTTGAATCATGTCTTATGCATCTCTTAGACATTTGCTACTTTTCTTACAAAATGAGAATGGCAATGTTGGATTATGTCATTTCTAGCATTTGTTTTCTCATGCTGGTTCCAATTCATCTGGTATATTCCAAATGTATGCACAGAAATCAACTCAAGACACAATTGTGTTGCTCTCTCGATCGAATAGTCAATCGAGAACCTCAGTGCTTTGACCAAGAGTGAGTCAGCTGCTATTGTGTATTTAGAAATGAGCCTCCCTTGTGCCCTTTTCCTTCCTCAATGACGTCATTTTAGTCTGTGTTCCATTTCCATTGGCTTCTCCCCCCAGGTTGTGAGGCCTGATCCCTTCCATGGTTCGGACACCCTGTTTGTTTGTACTGTTGATTCCCTGCCGATGGCGGCCAGCTGACTGTGCCGTGCTGTGTTTGTTCGTGTTTTATGGGGAGATGTTCATGTGCGGCTGCTGCATTTCATATTAAATCTGAGATGAACTTCAGGAGGTTTCCTGATTTTTATTAAAAATGATTTTGGCTAGGGGCCATGTTATCCTGTTCATAAGTCAGGTGTTCTCAGAGATTTAATAATTTAGAATTCACATGAGGTTTTGATGGAATAAACATTACTTTTCTCTGTTAAAGCTGCCTCTTAACCTTTTATTTCCTTTTTCCTCTTTGCTGCTTCCATTTATTTATTTTTTTAAAGTCTTCTTTTGGGAGGTTTGTACAGATTTACCTCAAAGCTATGAAAATATTGTAAAAGGAAGAGTCAAAACGATAGCTTAGTTTGGTTGAAGTGATTTAAATTTGGTAAGTTTTGTGAGTCTTTTCACCACTATTATAAACGCACTTCTGTTTTAATTATTTTAATCCCAAGTTATATTTTCCAAAGTAGTTATCTTCTCTCCCTATTTTAATGAGCTATTTCTTTTAGAACATGTCCTACAAATAAAATAAAACATGTCTTACAAATAAAAGGTTTGATAAAAAAGCAAAAAATAAATAGATAAATAAATAACAGAGGCCAAAGAGGTCAGGAACTCTTTCCATGTGTGATTACAAGCTAATAAAAAGCAGAAATTATCCTTAAGGGTGGCAAACAGTTCTGACAACTCCTCTCAAAAATATTTGCCCTAGGGCTTCCCTGGTGGTGCAGTGGTTGAGAGTCCGCCTGCCAATGCAGGGGACACGGGTTCGTGCCCCGGTCCGGGAAGATCCCACATGCCGTGGAGCGGCTGGGCCTGTGAGCCATGGCCGCTGAGCCTGCGCGTCCGGAGCCTGTGCTCCGCAACGGGAGAGGCCACAAGAGTGAGAGGCCCGCGTACCGCAAAAAAAAAAAAAAAAAAAAAAAAAAATTTGCCTTAGAGATTTAGAGGATATATTTTCGGGACACATTACGTGCTCAGTTGAATATCCTTAATTTCTCCATAGAATTTGGTGAGTATTAATATGTAAAGATATTTGAGAAGACTGTTGAAGTTAGAAAATGTTTGGTTTTGTTTTCCTCACATTAAAAATAGTAGAGAATGAGGAGTACAGGGGTCGTGGGGCATACTTAGAAAAGGAGGGGAGATTTCTCTGAGGAGGAGACTTTTGATTTAAGCCTAAGTGAAAGGAATGAGATGATCACGTGAAGAATCAGAGCAGGGAGCTCCATGTCTTATCCTGTTTGAATTTTAGATTCCACAAGCAAGTGAGTTTTCGTTTGTAGTTGATGTCTTTATCATTTTACTTACAATAATGTCTAGCATAAAGAAGATATTTGATAAACGGAGGTGAAATGAAATTTTTATAAAGGACTCTGATAAAGGACAATTTCCTTAAGAATATTACTACAGATGTCCTCCTAAAATTCATATGATTTTTAAAAATATATTTGCAATACAGTTTTGATAAAAAATAAAGGCAGAAAATATGAGTGTCTGTGATAATGTGGTCCATGTAATGTGGCATCCAGAGGTCTGATCTGATCTACAGACACTGTTTTAGAATCTGGAAGGATGGACAGACCACTTGTCCTTTATTTTTTAATTTTTTTTAAACATCTTTATTGGAATATAATTGCTTTACAATGCTGTATTAGTTTCTGCTTTATAACAAAGTGAATCAGCTTTATGTATACATATATCCCCATATCTCCTCCCTCTTGCATCTCACTCCCACCCTCCCTATCCCACCCATCTAGGTGGTCACAAAGCACTGAGCTGATCTCCCTGTGCTACGCAGCTGCTTCCCACTAGCTATCTATTTTATATTTGGTAGTATATGTAAGTCCATACCACTCTCTCAATTCGTCCCAGCTTACCCTTCCCCACTCCGTGTCCTCAAGTCCATTCTCTATGACTGCGTCTTTATTCCTTTCCTGCCCCTAGGTACTTCATAACCAATTTTTTTTTCCAGATTCCATATATATGTGTTAGCAAACGGTATTTGTTTTTCTCTTTCTGACTTACTTCACTCTGTATGACAGACTCTAGGTGCATCCACCTCACTACAAATAACTCAATTTTGTTTCTTTTTATGGCTCAGTAATACTCCATTGTATATATGTGCCACATCTTCTTTATCCATTCATCTGTTGATGGACACTTAGGTTGCTTCCGTGTCCCGGCTATTGTAAATAGAGCTGCAATGAACATTGTGGTACATGACTCTTTCTGAATTATGGTTTTCTCAGGGTATATGCCCAGTAGTGGGATTGCTGGGTTGTATGGTAGTTCTGTTTTTAGTTTTTTAAGGAACCTCCATACTGTTCTCCATAGTGGCTGTATCAATTTACATTCCCACCAACAGTACAAGAGGGTTCCCTTTTCTCCACACCTTCTCCAGCATTTATTGTTTGCAGATTTTTTGATGATGGCCATTTGGACCAGTGTGAGCTGATACCTCATTGTGGTTTTGATTTGCATTTCTCTAATAATTAGTGATGTTGAGCCTTCTTTCATGTGTTTGTTGGCAGTCTGTATATCTTCTTTGGAGACAGGTCTGTTTAGGTCTTCTGCCCATTTTTGGATTGGGTTGTTTGTTTCTTTATTATTAAGCTGCATGAGCTGCTTGTATATTTTGGAGATTAATCCTTTGTCAGTTGCTTCATTTACAAATATTTTCTCCCATTCTGAGGGTTGTCTTTTCATCTTATTTATGGTTTCCTTTGCTGTGTAAAAGCTTTTCAGTTTCATTAGGTCCCATTTGTTTATTTTTGTTTTTATTTCCATTTCTCTAGGAGGTGGGTCAAAAAGGATCTTGCTGTGATTTATGTCAGAGTGTTCTGCCTATGTTTTCCTCTAAGAGTTTTATACTGTGTGGCCTTACATTTAGATCTTTAATCCCTTTTGAGTTTATTTTTGTGTATAGTGTTAGGGAGTGTTCTAATTCCATTCTTTTACATATAACTGTCCAGTTTTCCCAGCACCACTTATTGAAGAGGCTGCCTTTTCTCCATTGTATATCCTTGTCTCCTTTATCGAAAATAAGGTGACCATATGTGCATGGGTTTATCTCTGGGCTTTCTATCCTGTTCCATTGATCTATATTTCTGTTTTTGTGCCAGTACGATACTCTCTTGATTACTGTAGCTTTGTAATATAGTCTGAAGTCCAGGAGCCTGATTCCTCCAGCTCCGTTTTTCTTTCTCAAAACTGGCTATTTGTTGTCTTTTGTGTTTCCATACAAATTGTGAAATTTTTTGTTCTAGTTCTGTGAAAAATGCCATTGATAGTTTGATAAGGATGGCATTGAATCTGTAGACTGCTTTGGGTAGTATAGTCATTTTCACAGTGTTGATTCTTCCAATCCAAGAACATGGTATATCTCTCCATCTGTTTATATCATCTTTAATTTCTTTCATCACTGTCTTATAATTTTCTGCATACAGGTCTTTTGTCTCCTTAGGTAGCTTTATTCCTAGGTATTTTATTCTTTTTATTGCAATGGTAAATGGGGGTGTTTCCTTAATTACTGTTTCATATTTTTCATCGTTAGTGTATAGGAATGCAAGAGATTTCTGTGCATTAATTTCGTATCCTGCTACTTTACCAAATTCATTGATTAGCTCTAGTAGTTTTCTGGTAGCATCTTTAGGATTCTTTATGTATAGTATCATGTCATCTGCAAACAGTGACAGCTTTACTTCTTCTTTTCTGATTTGGATTCCTTTTATTTCCTTTTCTTCTCTGATTGCTGTGGCTAAAACTTCCAAAACTATGTTGAATAATAGTGGTGAGAGTAGACAACCTTTTCTTGTTCCTGATCCTAGAGGAAATGCTTTCAGTTTTTCACCATTGAGGACGATGTTGGCTGTGGGTTTGTCATATATGGCCTTTATTGTGTTGAGGTAAGTTCCCTCTGTGCCTACTTTATGGAGGGTTTTTATCATAAATGGGTGTTGAATTTTGTCGAAAGCTTTCTCTGCATCTATTAAGGTGATCGTATGGTTTTTCTCCTTCAGTTTGTTAATATGGTTTATCACATTGATTAATTTGCATATATTGAAGAATTTTTGCATTCCTGGGATAAACCCCACTTGATCATGGTGTATGATCCTTTTAAGGTGCTGTTGGATTCTGTTTGCTAGTATTTTGCTGAGGATATTTGCATCTATGTTCATCAGTGATGTTGGCCTGTAGTTCTCTTTCTTTGTGACATCTTTGTCTGGTTTTGGTATCAGCATGATGGTGGCCTCATAGAATGAGTTTGGGAGTGTTCCTCCCTCTGCTATATTTTGGAAGAGTTTGAGAAGGATAGGTGTTAGCTGTTCTCTAATTGTTTGACAGAATTTGCCTGTGAAGCCATCTGGTCCTCAGCTTTTGTTTGTTGGAAGATTTTTAATCACAGTTTCAATTTCAGTGCTTGTGATTGGTCTGTTTATATTTTCTATTTCTTCCTGGTTCAGTCTTGGAAGGTTATGCTTTTTAAGAACTTTTCCATTTCTTCCAGTTTGTCCATTTTATTGGCATATAGTTGCTGGTAGTAGTCTCTCAGGATCCTTTGTATTTCTGCAGTGTCATTTGTTACTTCTCCTTTTTCATTTCTAATTCTATTGATTTGAGTCCTCTCCCTTTCTTTCTTGATGAGTCTGGCTAATGGTTTATCAATTTAGTTTGTCTTCTCAAAGAACCAGCTTTTAGTTTTATTGATCTTTGTTATTGTTTCCTTCATTTCTTTTTCATTTATTTCTGATCTGATCTTTATGATTTTTTTCCTTCTCCTAACTTTGGGATTCTTTTGTTCTTCTTTCTCTAATTGCTTTAGGTGTAAGGTTAGGTTGTTTATTTGAGATGTTTCTTGTTTCTTGAGGTAGGATTGTATTGCTATAAACTTCCCTCTTAGAACTGCTTTTGCTACATCCCATAGGTTTTGGGTTGCTGTGTTTTCCTTGTCATTTGTTTCTAGGTATTTTTTGATTTCCTCTTTGATTTCTTCAGTGATCACTTCGTTATTAAGTAGTGTATTGTTTAGCCTCCATGTGTGTCTATTTTTTACAGATTTTTTCCTGTAATTGATATCTAGTCTCATAGCATTGTGTTCGGAAAAGATACTTTATATGATGTCAATTTTCTTAAATTTACCAAGGCTTGAAATGTGACACAAGATATGATCTATCCTGGAGAATGTTCCATGAGTGCTTGAGAAGAAGTGTATTCTGTTGTGTTTGGATGGAGTGTCCTATAAATATCAATTAAGTCCATCTTGTTTAATGTATCATTTAAAGCTTGTCTTTCCTTATTTACTTTTCATTTCGGGTGATCTGTCCATTGGTGAAAGTGGGGTGTTAATGTCTCCTACTATGATTGTGTTACTGTCGATTTCCCCTTTTATGGCTGTTAGCATTTGTCTTATGTATTGAGGTGCTCCTATGTTGGGTGCATAAATAGTTGCAATTATTATATCTTCTTGGATGGATCCCTTGATCATTATGTAGTGTCCTTCTTTGTCTCTTGTAGTAGTCTTTATTTTAAAGTCTATTTTGTCTGATATGAGAATTATTCCTTCAGCTTTCTTTTGATTTCCATTTGCGTGGAATATCTTTTTCCATCCCCTCCTTTTCAGTCTGTATGTGTCCCTAAGTCTGAAGTGGGTCTCTTGTTGACAGCATATATACAAGTCTTGTTCTTGTATCCATTCAGCCAGTCTGTGTCTTTTGGTTGGAACATTTAATCCATTTACATTTAAGGTAGTTATCGATATGTATGTTCCTATTACCATTTTCATAATTGTTTGGTTTTTGTTATTGTAAGTCTTTTCCTTCTCTTGTGTTTCCTGCCTAGAGAAGTTCCTTTAGCGTTTGTTGTAAAGCTGGTTTGGTGGTGTTGAATACTCTTAGGTTTTGCTTATCTGTAAAGGTTTTAATTTCTCCATCATGAGATCCTTTCTGGGTAGAGTAATCTTTTTGTAGGTTTTTCCCTTTCATTACTTTAAATATGTCCTGATACTCCCTTCTAACTTGTAGAGTTTCTGGTAAAACATCAGCTGTTAACCTTATGGGGATTCCCTTATATGTTATTTGTTGTTTGTCCCTTGCTGCTTTTAATATTTTTTCTTTGTGTTTAATTTTTGATAGTTTGATTAATATGTGTCTTGGCGTGTTTCTCCTTGGATTTATCTTGTATGGCACTCTCTGCTCTTCCTGGACTTGATTGACTATTTCCTTTCCCATATTAGGGAAGTTTTCAACTATAATCTCTTCAACTATTTTCTCAGTGTCTTTCTTTTTCCCTTCTTCTCTGGGACCCCTATAATTTGAATGTTGGTGTGTTTAATGTTGTCCCAGAGGTCTCTGAGTCTGTCCTTAATTCTTTTCATTCTTTTTTCTTTATCCTGCTCCCCGACAGTTATT
Source organism: Stenella coeruleoalba (assembly GCF_951394435.1). Taxonomy (NCBI): domain Eukaryota; kingdom Metazoa; phylum Chordata; class Mammalia; order Artiodactyla; family Delphinidae; genus Stenella; species Stenella coeruleoalba. The sequence goes on from NC_137149.1 coordinate 5,712,573, forward strand.
TCCACCATTTTATCTTCCAGGTCACTTATCCGTTCTTCTATCTCAGTTATTCTGCTATTGATTCCTTCTAGAGAATTTTTAATTTCATCTATTGTGTTGTTCATCATTGTTTGTTTGCTCTTTAGTTCTTCTAGGTCCTTGTTAAATGTTTCTTGTGTTTTCTCCATTCTATTTCCAATATTTTGGATCATCTTTACTATCATTATTCTGAATTCTTTTTCAGGTAGACTGCCTATTTCCTCTTCATTTGTTTGGTCTGGTGGGTTTTTACCTTGCTCTTTCATCTGCTGTATGTTTTTCTTTCTTCTCCTTTTGCTTAACTTACTGTGTTAGGGGTCTCCTTTTCACAGGCTGCAGGTTCGTAGTTCCTGTTGTTTTTGGTATCTGCCCCCAGTGGCTAAGGTTGGTTCAGTGGGTTGTGTAGGCTTCCTGGTGGAGGGGAATAGTGCCTGTGTTCTGGTGGGTGAGGCTGGATCTCATCTTTCTGGTGGGCAGGACTGCGTCCCGTGGTGTGTTTTTGGGTGCCTGTGACCTTATTATGATTTTAGGTAGCCTCTCTGCTAATGGTTGGGGCTATATTCCTGTCTTGCTAGTTGTTTGGCATAGGGTGTCCAGCACTGTAGCTTGCTGGTCGTTGAGTGGAGCTGGGTCTTAGCGTTGAGATGGAGATCTCTGGGAGAGCTTTCACCGTTCGATATTATGTGGAGCCAGGAGGTCTCTGGTGGACCAATGTCCTCACCTCGGCTCTCCCACCTCCGAGGCACAGGCCTGACACCTGGCCGGAGCACCACGACCCTGTCAGCCACACGGCCAGGTACGTGGGGAGTTTCTTGGGAAGCTTTCGGGAAGTCTGAAGTCTTCTGTTCAGTAGGTGTTCTGCAGGAGTTGTTCCACACGTAGGTGTATTTCTGGTGTATCTGTGGGGAGGAAGCTGATCTGCATGTCTTACTCCTCTGCCGTTTTGAAGGTCCCTCACCACTCTTCCTTTATATGCTCTTCTGTAATGATCACTGCTATCAGCCAGACTGATACTATGAAGGTACTGTGATGTACTGGTATTCGTGATTGAGGATAGGATCATCACCTCAAGACCCAGGAGAAGAGTTGGTGAAATCTGTGTCCTGTTTTTTTCCTCTGAGCGACAGAACAGGACAGACTCAGGCACTTCCGTAGGATGCTCTGTTACATGAGCAAGGACTGAACTAAGTTTTCAAAGTATTGTTAAACAGTCTTTAAAAATCAGCTTTATTTGTTAAAGTGATTGAATAATGAACTTCCAAGAGAAATGGACGTTAGATTTCATTAATTCAGCACCCTCTTTAACTAAGGAGGAAGTTTATGCCTAGAGAGGTCCAGTGATCTCCTGGGTTCCTGCCAGTGACTGGAAGATGACTGGACCCAGCTTTCAGATTGGAGTCCAGAGAATGTTCATAATTCTATGAAATCAAAACAAACACTGAAGGCAAACATCAGAGACAAAATGTTGCATAAAGAAAACTTACACTTGGGATGGTACATACACATTTTTTTCTTGGTTATAGGAATTTGGGGATGGGGCTGAGGGAAAATACGAAAGAGAAGGGAAATTACAGGGTGGGTGAATGCGGGGACCACTTCTCTTTCTGGGGCAGGTAATCCCTCAACCATCGCGTGTTGTGTTTGACTTTGCTAAAGTATCCTTGGGGAGAAATTTGCCTACGAATCCTTGTAGTCTAAGAAAAGGCATTAGCAAATATAAAATAAAGCACAAAGCTTATTTTTTGAAAAGTTTAACTTTTGAGCTGAAAGATGAAAGATCATGAAATTTCCGTTTCTGCTGGGAATATGAATCTTTGTTAATGGACAGCCCAAGGAGAGGAGAGGGGAACTTACAGGAGGTTCTGCCGTTCTGGGGGCCTCTGTGACCTTTGCAGGGAGCCGTCAACTGTTCCAAGCAGGAGTCAAAATCATCACTTTCTTGACAATGACATATCATCTCTCTCAACTGGAAAGGTATTTAACCCATCCATTCAATTTCTTCTCATCTTCACCTTTCTCTGCAGCTCCATTATCTGCTGTGTCGTGTTCTCTGGGGCCCAGCCATGCAGATTTACCACTTTGATTAAAGCCAGGCCATAGCTGTTGGCTCCCCTATCAACCTTATACCTTTCCTACTATAAATGTTTCCCTCAATTACCTATAAATAGGATTTGTTGCAGTGAAAAATTATTTTCAACTTTGTAGGATCAAAATATATATACATACATACATACCTCTCTAATCATTCGTAGGTAGGCATTTTATGAAACCAATTCATAGAGTTTGAAAACCGTAGTTTAGGAAGCCAGCATTGAGTCCCAAAAAAGTATTTAAAGACATAATTTGACTTGTAGCATCTAGTGGAGGGATGTTAAAACTGTTTGAAAGCGCTGGATCCCCTCAGTTGTATATCAATACATAAAACAAGGAAGAGAGGACTGATCTGGTTGAAGTGAGTGAGGACAGATTAGCCTCTAATCTTATCAATTGTCCATCTTCTATTCTGATTCCCATATTACCCTGGTGTCTCCTTGACTACCAGATGTCAAAGTAAAATGATTTCTAATAATTAGACTTGTCATTGTTGGTCACAAATATTGAAAGCAGTTTTCAGTAGTTCATTTGTCAGGGTTGAATGTCTCCATATGTACCTGTTCCATTTCTTATCGTGCAGCTGGTCAGAAATGTGACTGGATTTGATTTATGGGTTTATAGTAGGAGAAGTGTTATCAGTTCCTTCTAAGACACGTGTTTATGACCAGAGGAAATTTTGACTCTAATTCCCACTTATTATACCCAAGTGGGTATGTTTATTTTACCTTGCCTTGTACTTAGCATAAGAGTATATTTATTTAACATTGCATTGTTTTATTATGTATCTTTGGCCAAAACAAGAGGCGATTATACTTTGATCTTTGTTGGATCGGAGGCAGTTGTCAAATGTGCAGGAGATTTTATATTTCAAAATAGTGAACAATGGGGTCTATGTTTGCTCTGTTTCTGGGAAGTTGGAATAATAGAATTTTCACTGTTCTAACTTTAGCCAATGTAAGTGTTTCAATTGGATCTCCTTTGGGACATTATTTTAAAGACTTTATATCTTATACTGGTCTCTTACGAAACAAAAAAATATGAGATAAAAATGAATGAGGACCCATTTAGTCTCATAAAAACTAATTCACTGAGATCTACAAAAAGTCTTGATATAATGAGGCCCTTCATTCTTTTATTAGTTAGGGTAGTACCAGCTGCTCCAACAAGCAAACCACAAATTTTCAATGGCTTTAAACAATCGAAAGTTTAGTTTTTAGATCATGTTACAGTCCACTGTTGGTGTCCCTGTCTGAGCGGTAGACTTTCTTCCTCATGTTGATTCTGTGGCCCAGATTCCTTCCACATTGTGGCTTTGCCTCTCTATAGATCCTCTATACAACTAGAGAAAGGGTTGGGGGCAGACAAGGCAACCCACTTCTTAACCATCTTGGCCTAAGACTGCCACATCAGTTGACACATAAGGATGAGTCACACTCCCACCTAGATACCAGAGAGTCTGGAAAATGTGGTCTATCTGGGTAGCTTCTTCTCAGGAATGACTGATACTTTGGAAAGAGGAGCACAAAACTGTGGTGAGTACTTCATTCTCTCAGCCATGCATCTCTGAATCTCAGGAACTCAGTTATAAAAAAAAAAAGGTTCACTGAGTTGTTGCATCACCTTAGAGTACTTTAGACAAAATCCTGAGGGAAATAACATTTAAAAAAGTATACTATAAAAACAATATAACAAAAATAAGAGCTGGGTCTTCCCTGATGGCGCAGTGGTTCAGAGTCCGCCTGCCAATGCAGGGGACACGGGTTCGTGTCCCGGTGCAGGAAGATCCCACATGCCGCGGAGCGGCTAGGCCCGTGAGCCATGGCCACTGAGCCTGCAAGTCTGGAGCCTGTGCTCCGCAACGGGAGAGGCCACAAGAGTGAGAGGCCTGCGTACTAAAAAAAAAAAAAAAAAAAAAAAATACGAGCTGAACATTAGTATGAAATGTAATTTATTGTTATTAAAATATTTTGTTTTCTTAGTTATTTACTTGCTAACATTTTATCAAAAACCAATTTTGTTTCTATGTTTGCGCACTCAAACTTGCCTACTAATTTCTTTACGTTCATCCATGATAAATACGGATAACTGTAATATATCTGGACGACACACTCTAAATCTTGAGAAAATGAGAACAAATGAGATGCAGACAATGCAGATTTTTTATTGGTTTGAAATTCAAGCAAATGAAAATCTACCCCCAAGCTCCATTTTGCTGAATAATTTTATTTAGGCAGGAATTTATTCTGCTAGTTGGATAAAAAAATAAAGTATTATTAGGGCTAAAAACGCTTAGACTCATGCTTCTGATTGCTTATGACCCTATGTTTCTGAATTATAAGTTTCCATTTCAGTTCATTTTTCTGTGTGGTTTTGCTGCACTTTTCTGTCTCCTTCATGCATCTGTGTATGTTTTTTCCATGAGCCTCCTTCAGGCTGCAGTCTTTTAATCTGTGTCTGTTCATTTCTTACATCTCCCTACAGGTCCCTCTGTCTTCTCTTTTTGTTTATGGAGTTCTTCATCTGTGGACAATGGAGAATGGTGAGATTTAGATTAGACATCAGTGGTATTGAAATTTAAAGCATCTCAGTGAAAACACCTGTAGTCTTGCCGTGGTACCATAAGAAGCCGAGGGCAGGTGTTTAGTGCTTGAAATCAGTGGGATCACTGTGTACCTTTATGTGACAATCTGCTCGTCACATCACTGTGTTCAGCCTTGGCCCAGAAATTGTCATTAAGTTAGAACATGAACCATGGACCTTTAAGAATGTTTCTAAATAGGTTTATGGAATGTACTCTTCCTCTTGCTACATTTTCTTCTTTCAGTGACAACCCACACCTTCCCCCCCAACTTGCCGTGTCTCTTCGAGTGCATTTCTCTTACACTGTTATTCACAGTCCGGTTCCCACTCACAATGTGCAACTAGAGATACAGTGATAGCACTAAATGACAAGGGGGCAGAATCACCGATAACATACAAGGCAGTTCATAGGGTTCCAGTCATCTGTAATCTAATTGTTTCAAGTCTGGAAAACAATCAAGGACCCTTATTTGTAATTCAGTCCCTGCTAGAAATATCAGAAATCACATAGCCAGATAGTACAGTTTCATGCTTGCCGGGGGGGCAGGGGGGTGTCTCTGGAAAGTTTGAGATGAGCAAGAATCAGGGAAATTAGGTAAAAATGTATGGAAGAAAAAAATCACGTGAGTGAAAAATATAGATAGATTTTCTTTGAGATATACTAGTATTGATCTTTTGGATTGTAACACATGACTGAAGTTTGAGGAGTACAGTAAAATGAACAGCAGTGGTAATAAAGTAAACTGAATAATCCTGTAAAAATAAATTGGTAGATCAAAAAGAGAGAAGTAAGAGGTACTTGAGTCACTTCTGGGTCAGATCTAGAGAAAAGCTTTCAAGGTCTCTACAGGGTCATTATAAAGAAAATGTTTTGGGTTTTTCTTTAACATCTTTATTGGGGTATAATTGCTTTACAATGGTGTATTAGTTTCTGCTTTATAACAAAGTGAATCAGTTATACATATACATATGTTCCCATATCACTTCCCTCTTGCGTCTCCCTCCCTCCCACCCTCCCTATCCCACCCCTCCAGGCGGTCACAAAGCACCCACACACACAAAGAGACAATGTGAAATAGGTATGATCCTAAAATAAATACTCAGAATCAAGAAATACTCATTTATAATTTTAAATACTTTATGTTGAGATGAATCATGGCTTTGTTTCAATTATATATAAACAGTTTACTAAAAAATTTTAAAGTTCTTTGAAAAACCCTGTTTTCTTTTTTATTTGCATCTCACATATTAAGAAGTTCGTCATTTTCTTGCCCTTCTTAATTCCTCTTTTCTCCCCTCCCTCTTTTTTCCTGAATGCAAAATACATGTGTTAAAACATTAATGATTTTTAAATAGAAAATGTGAAGTATCAGGCACTTCTCTTAGAAGATTCCAGAACACACAAGAGAAGGTTTTAGCAGAACTGGCATCATGCCCAGTCCCACGGCTCAAAGACAATTTTAGATGCCCCAGGATCAATGGTTTCTGTGGTCTCCAGTGGATGTATCCACACCGGGGAATGTATGAAACTTATTTTGATTCACATAAACCTCAGAAGATTTTGCGCCAGTTATAAAACAATTTTAGGAATGTCCTAAATACAAGTGACTACAGAATTACTCGGATGGCCTGAATCTCAGAAATCCTTGCGACCTTCATGTGTCCTCAACTCTCTGAAGCTAGGTCTACTCATTCTGTTTTCATGGCAGGAGTCTTTTTAGCCAACATAAAGCACTGGAAACAATGATCATTGCTGATGCTCTACCATGGAGTTGCAAAGTATATTAAAAATGCATCCCGTGCTCCATCATTTGCAAGATTATTTGTGATGACTATTAAGTGCATAGTAAAATGTACTTGGCTTCAAATGTGTCACGTTGTAACCATCAGCCTTCTGATATTTGTATCATGTGTATAAAATAGAGGACATGTTTGTCAGCATGTGAGGATCCTAGGAATTTTGTACCTAGAGTTAAAGTAGGCACAAAACAGCCATGATATCACGGACAAGATATTTCAGGAATGTGGGACTTAGCGATGGAGGATCTGAATTCAAGACCCAGCTTCCTCACTTACTACTTTTGTGACCTTGGCCAGTCACTTAACCTCTCTGAGCCTTGGTTCCATTGTTTGAAGATGGTGGTATTACCTCCTATTTCAGTGGGTTGTTGTGGATTTTGTCATTTGTTCATATTCTATGTTATTCCACAAAGGACTTGAAATGAAATGTGTATATTTGGAGATAAAATGCGTTTGCCAGTGCTTTGTAGATTATACAAATATAAGCTACCTGCCGTTCCTATTGGGGCCATTTAAATTCCTGGGGAGCTCTATCCTTAGAATGAGAGTGCTTCTAAGCAGATGTTCCAGAGACTTCCATCTAATAATTTCCAATAAACAAATATATATCTATGTGTGACATAGACGGGTTACAGATGCCAATTTAAAATAAACCTGCAAGGAAAGAAGACCGTCCAAGACCTTTTGATTGAAAACCATTTGCAATTAATAAAAATATCAGATTCTCACTTACTTAGTGCTTATTTCTCATGAATACATAATTGAAAAGACTATAATGACAAAAAGCTCTTAAGGATTAAGTAACTTTTCCCAATACATTCGTGTCTTGTTAATCATAAAAAAATATATACACAACATTTGAGAAAGATTACAACTCATAGGTGTGAGTCATTTTTATTCAGCTTAAAGACAATGCTTCTGTTGCACTTAGAATTGGTGGACACCTCGCAATTACACAGGGGCTTTGAAATGTCAGTGGCCTACCAGTTCCTGTGATTCCTTTTATTATCATGTGCCATTTGCCTTAATCTTGGATTACGAACTGTGTTTATCTGCCCTCTGCATCTAAAGCCTCCAGAAAGATGGCTCTGGCTTGCCCTAATAGCTCTTATCAGCTCACCCAGTGGCCCTTAAGCTTTGCTGCTTGAAATCCAGGAGTGACCCACACAGTGCCAAGCCCTTCTGAACAAGTCAACTGATTTCCTCGGTGTAAATGATTGCTATTTATGCCAAGGCAGCCACAAACCCTTCTCCTTCCCTTTGTTAAGGTGAAATGGAACCTTAAGGACAGAAGCTACTGGCTGTCTGGCCACATCCTCTTCAGTTCCCGTGGCTTAGCTTTACCTAGGGTGGAATTACTGGGTTTGCTGTGAATTGCGGCAAGGTTAGACCCCTTTTCTCTTTTACCCTATATTTTAAGCTCCTTTGATTTTTTTTTTCCTCTAGTATCTATATACTAGGCTGATCTATCTATAGGCTATCTATAGGCTATATCTATAGGCTATCTATACTTGGCTGATAGTAAAACTGTTAATGATCTGTTTCATTTTGTCTGATAAGTATGCTTCCTTTTCCTCCTTTTCTATAACAGTTGTCTAGGGAAGTTTATTCAGTGTGCCTCTGTGGTTTTTTAAATTCAAAATAAACTAGTATTTCCAAAATATTGAAACTTTTGAAAACATTCACTTGACATTATAGTTCGTATCACACAGAAAAATTATGAAAATCATGGAATAAGTCTTTCCCCCTCCTTCATACTACACAAAACTGTATTTTCAGTGAATACATGAGGAATACAGCCTGGATAAGAGCTTTCCAATAAACATTATATTCAATAATTATAATTTCTCTGAAAAGTAATAGTTAAGAGTTTGAGGACCCGCATGCACGAGAGAGAATACACTTCAGTGGTTTAAATGCTTTGACTTCCGGGTAGCTGGATCCGCAGCTGAATTCTGGGTTTCCACTTACCAGCTGTGTGTCCTTGAACAGTTCTTTAAACTCTCTAAGACTTCATTTCCTCGTATATAAAATGGTAATTGTGCTCCTAACTCACAGGATTTTCCAAGGACAAAATGAGGCAAATATGTAAAGTAGCTAATAAAAGGGTGGGTAGTAGCAGCATCTGCTGTTTTTTGTTATTGACAAGCTGAGGAAGAACAAAAGGAGAACTAACCTGGAAGTTTCAAATGTTTTAAAGGTCCCTTCTGCTAAAGTCAGTTTAGAAATCCTCCCTCAGAAAGACCATAATCTCTGGGCAGGAGACACAGGCTGCCTTGAAAGAGCTGGGCTGGGAGGCTAGATGCTATGCCGGCAGGGCCACAGTCAAATTTCAGAGTGACTCCTCTGTGCTCTGTGACAGCATCATGTGACATGACAGTACTACCTGTCCCGGACAGGTTAGGTGACTTCACCGCACTGAACAGTAAATCACCTCACTTTTTATTAGCAGAACCTTTGCATTTCTTAATCCTACTCTTGGGAGGAGATCTCTAGAGAGTGTCTTCCTCCCTCTCTTTCTCTCTGCTTCTCTCCTCCATAGAAAGAACTCAGAACCCCATTTGGCGTGTTACAAGAGCTGAAGGATTCGAGTTTCAAATATTGATAATACAGTGAGTGGTTGAGAAGCTGCCTTTATCTTTAATATGCCTTATGCCACTTACCCCTCTGTATTTAATTGGCCCAGTGATCTCCTTTGCTTACGTTTAGCGTTTATCAATCACAAGCAGCAATGCGTGGTACGGCATGAACAGAAAGTTCCACGGGACCCTCTTCACACTGGGGAAGGGGAACATCTGCTCCTTTTCTAGCAGGATGCCAGGATTTTAGAGGTCAGTGTGTTTCCCCATCAAGGCTTAAGGCTTTGGGGACCAGGGGAAGTGTCGAGCTCCAAGCAGCATAATGAATGGCATTTGCTGGCTGGCTGGGTTTGCCTGTTCTCAACAGGGGATAGAGAATTCGGCGTAATGAGCTGGGACTTAGTGTGCTCAACACACCCAGCTTGGGGAGTGGGGCAGGCTGTGCCTTTCTTGTTCCTGGTTCGGACCTGTATTTTCATCTTGGAAGAAATTATAGGGAGGTCTTCATTAGTGGTACCCAGCAGGGTTAAGGCTCCCTGAAGGCTGATAAGCTCTATGGCTAAAAAAAAAAAAAAACCCACAAACCCATCCGCCTTTGTGCAGGGAGCCGAAGGTTTAAGTTGCTTGAACTGGAAACAGTCTGAATAGGTGATTATGTTAAGCAAGTAATGTGTATCGGTAACATGGAGTCAAATTATGAGGGTCAGTAACTTCCTGGCTTTCCCAGTGCGTTAAATGAAGACATAACGTTGTGTTTGCACCGGCTGCTTCCTGATGCCGCGTGGTGTCAGCACCGTCCGGTCCTATGTACTTCACAGCATGTCACCTCTAACTTCATGGGATTATCTGTGCTCTTGCTTTAATAGATACTCATGATCTTGAGCTCCCTTTGAACTCACAGCAGGGCAGTGCAAAGGCGTTATTGGGAACACTTCTGGGCTTTTTGTGTTATGTACAAAGTTATTATTACTGTCATTTAGAAAGGTAGATATATGTTGCTGGCATGCTTCCAAAAGTGTACACGTATTTGATGGCAAGGGGAATTACTGAAGGGGAAGACACTGAATGCGAAAGATCTTTTGGGAAACTAGTATTAGAAAGGTGTCAAGGCAAGTGAATCAGGATTTGAAAGGCATATATATAGGACAGTGGATCTCAAAGCGTGGTCCCCTGGCCAGCAGCATCAGAATTACCCAGGAACTTGCGAAAGATGCAAATCCGCCTGAATCAGAAACTCCTGAGGTGGGCTCAGCAATCAGTCTCTGTTTTAACAAGCCTTCCGGGTGATACGTGCTCAAGTGTGTGAAACCCTGCCGTAGGATTTATGGAGCACAAGGATCGGACAGACCCACATGTTCTGGGGTAGAGCAGTAGGCAAGACAAATGTACCTCCCCTGATGGACTTTATTAAATTACAAAGGAATATGTGGTACTTCACCCCGATGAAATGTTTAGACATACCCAACAGAGCCTGTAGTTAGCCATATACCATGTTGTTCTTTGTTTGAATGAGCCTGTTATCTTCTTTGCTTGCAGAGAAATGACTAACAAAAGATGACTGATCAGTGATTCCTTTGTGCATTTCAGAACCATCCCCCTTGCGATATGTATATCCATGGCCGTCGTCACCATTGGCTACGTGCTAACAAATGTGGCCTACTTTACGACCATTAGTGCCGAGGAGCTGTTGCTTTCAGAGGCCGTGGCAGTGGTAAGTCTAAGTTGGGAAAATGCCAGTTTGAATTTAGGTTAATGAAATGATGCAATTTTATAGTAGTTCCCTCCAGCAGAAAGTGTTTTGAAATCCAGTAATTCTTTTTTAACTGAATGATAACGAATATTGTAAAAATTTAGAACATACCTTAGCATAGTCCATTTAACTGATACAGCTACACTCCTATATGATTTCTCTGTACTGTTAATTTCATGTAAAACATTTCCACATATGCCTGCTTGAAAACATATTTCCACACATACATGTTGAATAGAAGTCATTATTCTTCCAACATGTCTTTAAAGACAGGCGGGCAGTTACTGAGTTTAAATGAATGCATTTTGGGGTATGCAAATGGCAATTGATTCTGTACTCCTCCCTGTTTAGACGCTTTTCAAATGCTAACTTAAAATCTTTTTCCCAAAGTACCACTTTAGAATTTCCAAATGGACCACATAACATTTTTTTCCTAGTATATATATATCATTTTGAATACAAGTTCTAGGATATTATTAATTTGAGGAAATGCTGAGTTATTCAAAGTTAAACAGATGTCATTGCTATAGTACTTCTCAGAATATTAGAGAAGCTAATGTGCATTTTAACTTCCTGAGATGCGGATACTCATAATTTTACAGCATTTTCCAAAATTTATTTGACTTCAGGGGCATCTTTTGCTTTCAAAGGTCATGTTATGGGACTGCTATTCTGTGACACAGACTTTTTGGTATAAAAACTTAGCTAGTAAGAGGGCACTCATTCATGACCTTGTAACAATGAAGGGTGAAAAAAAAAAAGAACTTCCCATCACTAGATGTCAGTTCCTTTTAAAATAGTCACTATTAGGTCATATCAGAAACATCCACAGGGAACAAATTATCTCATTTCATGTGAACCTATGTACGAGTTCACTGTATTAAAAAAGACTCTGTCCACTGTGGTAACTTCTACCAGACAACCAAATGCAAGAGCTTCCTGATGTCAGGTCGTCATCTCATCTTACTAGACAAAGGGCAGCACTTAAGTCTTTGAGCGTAATGTGGTCCATTAATTACATAGCACCGACTGCATCAAGGACAAGTAAAGAATCCCACATTTTTTTTTTTTTTTTGGAAAATACATCCTTCATGAAAATTTGCAATGTTGCACATGCCATGCAACAAAAGGAAAGGTCAGAAGTTTTGTTTAACTTTTATATTTTCTGTAGCTTGGTTTCCTTGGACTCGTGTTGGTGTTCTAGCCTTTTAATAGGAAACTACAGAAGGAATTGGCAGATAACTGAGAGGGCGGGATGGACCTCATAAACGGAGATTCAGCTGATGTGATTATTCTGGGCAAAAGATTTTCAGAACTGTTCATATCCATAATACACATGATTAAGTCCTCAATTATTTTTTGCCACGCTTTTAAGTCATAACAGTGGGATTGGTATATGAAACAGGTATCGGCAACACTTCTCAGTGTACCTTTGTACTTCGCTATAAAAATGTGGCTTTCCAGATGAGAGACAAGGTATTCTACAGAAGGATTTCTGTCTCTAAAAGGAGAACTTCTGTACTGAGTTTTTTTTATTTACCAGAGTCAGAGACAATAGATATCATAGTTGCTAAAGATTTGATCCATGGATCATTGCTCTTTGGAAGTAGAGGGAAGGTGCTTGTTTAGACTATTGCCCATAATTCTGCAACAAGCAGGGACATGGTACCTGCCTTTGATTATTATTCTAAGAGGTTAGTCTGACCCTAACCCAAAACAAGGATTATAAAACACACACAGATCACCAGGTAAACAGAAAGTCATAGAGCGAGTTTGGCCTAAATTGTTTCATTTTATTCCACTTTCTGCCAGAGCATTAATTTGCTTCCTTCTGTCTTTTCACTAGACTTTTTCTGAGCGGCTCCTGGGAAATTTCTCAGTAGCAGTTCCAATCTTTGTTGCCCTCTCCTGCTTTGGTTCCATGAATGGTGGTGTGTTTGCTGTCTCCAGGTGAGTGAGTTCAAGAATTTCTAGAAATGCATTGCTGTGTCTGAGATGGGATGTGATGAGGATAAGTTTAAAAAGAAAAGAAATAGTGCCTCTAAACCTGCTGTTTTTAAAGGGAAACGCAAGATTGAAATCTTTCTCCAAGTATCAACAGCGTGTTCTATTCTGTCCATTAGAGGGCACTGTTTGTCTACTCATAGCCTACTCTGAAGCCCGGCATGAAGGGGTTTTTTGTTGTTGTTTTAACGTTATGTCTACAGAGTTTAACAACAACATTTTATTTCTGGCAATAAAATCTTTTGTTTCTCTAAAGGTGACAAGCAAAAAAGTAAAGTAAGAGACACCAGACATCACCATACCACCATCTGTATCCCTTTTGTTTGATGCAGAAGTCCCTTTTGTTTTAATTTGATGAAAACCCAGTCAGATAAATGTGAATGGTGTGTGTGTGTGTGTGTGTGTGTGTGTGTGTGTGTGTATGTGTGTGTGTGTTGAGTTGCACTGGATTGATAACACACGAGCAGTATTAGAAATCTAGAACGAAATTCACCACCAGCTATTTATATGTGGGGTGAGTTATGCTGAGTCAGATGTTGCTACCGTTTCTCCTCAAAGGAACGTAACATTTTGGCAGATTTTATAAAATTCGAAGTAATCACCTAAGAAATGTCAAACCATTTGGTATGAAGAAGATGCAAGTTTTCTCTTCGATTTCTGGATTTTTTCCCTTGGAGATGATTAATTATGCATTTTTCTCCTGTCAGGTTATTCTATGTTGCATCTCGGGAGGGTCACCTTCCGGAAATTCTCTCCATGATTCACATCCGCAAGCACACTCCTCTGCCAGCTGTTATTGTTTTGGTAATGCATAGTAACATGTGTCTCTAGATGTAACCTCAAAGAACAGCTTAGCAAAGAGGATTCCAAACTTGACTTCAGCTCGTGCTTTCTGTTCTCATTCATCGCTAAAGTGGCTCTATGTGTATCCTGGTGGATTTGCAGAGGCAGAATATTTTCCATCGCTTCCCTTCATCCAGTATATCTGATGCATATTTGATGCTTTGGAGCGATAACACGTCCCTTCTTTTTCATCTTTGTAGAAATCTGTGAGATCAAAGGGAAATGATTGCCTGGGCTCCTGTCACCGACAGAGAGCCTCGCAGAAAAGGAGGTCGAGGAATAAGTCCCAATTCTACTTATTGAAAGTGGAGCTATAAACTACAGTTCCCAAACGCCCAGATGTCTCATCAGAGGCCCCTTATCATGAAATGCATACAAAGTTATAGAAAAAGTGGACAGAATCCTAGACAGTGCAGGGATTCTGTGCTTGAAAGTGAGAATTTTGAGAGCAACCGTAAATGGGAGAAATAAAAGCACCTAAACTTAAATTTGAGCTGTACGATTCTTTATGCAGAGAAAAGTATTTGTGAAACACGGGATATGAAAGACTGTGTAAGGTGTAGAAGGCCTCAGATCCCCATTGGCAATGTTATATTCCTTTTTACCTACTATTTTTTCCCAATAACGTTTCCAAAACCCAAAAACATTTCCCAGAAATGTTTCCCGGTAACATTTGTTCCCAATCTCCTGCTGTCAGGCGCACCACAGAATGCACTGAACACTTTCGTGCCCCCATCTCCACCCCCCATGGGTTTCATTTGTTTCAAAATGTTTCCTTGAAATTTCTTTGTAAAGGCCGGTGGGCGGGTGGGGTACTCTGTGGATTCTGGAAATGTACTTCACTTGTGGGAACAGAATGTATTATTTTGTGGGAACAGAATATATTATTGGTGAAGAGGGCTTTCATTGTAAGCCTGCGTTATCAGTCATGCTGTCCTTGGTCTGTGCAGCTGTAGAGACTTGCTATGCTGAACTCTGCGCTCCATTCTTTTCTGCGGTCTTGAGGGTCACATGTGGCAAGCACCCAGGGAGAGGAAGCGTGGAGGAGGGAAAGGTCAACGTTCTGCACTCAGGAGAGGACACAGTCTCTAGAGGTGGCTGTCTTTCCTGTGTATGCATAGCCAGGGGCTCATCAGACACCATTCGCAGAGCTTTCTGCAAATGTGTGTACTGGATGCGCTTTTGACTTTTATCGTTAGTTATTTACCGACCATCTCAGTCTCTGGGTCTTTAAATTTTGAATCATCGAGTGTCCTGTGTTTTGCTCTTTGAAAGCACGTGCTCTTAACTCAAATGAAAAACAGCTAAAAATAATGCGTCCATGTGTGTGTGTAAAGAGAGAGTAGAAAAGCTGGATGTATAGCTAGGAGGTTAGTTGACTATAGGTGTTAAGCGCAATGGTCGTTTATCAGTAGAAAGAATCGTTTGGAAAAGATAATAATAACGTGCAGTGATGATATTGCTTGTTATCACGTGTGTTCTCTTTTAACTCACTGTGCGTGGTTTTTCTCTCCCTCCCCCCCCCCCCAGCACCCTTTGACGATGGTAATGCTCTTCTCTGGGGACCTCTACAGTCTTTTGAATTTCCTCAGTTTTGCCAGATGGCTTTTTATTGGGCTGGCGGTTGCCGGGCTGATTTATCTTCGATACAAACGCCCAGATATGCATCGTCCTTTCAAGGTAACCTCCGCGATCTTGATGGGTTTACATAAATCTTCCTCCTAATGCCTGGTCCTCCCTTTGTCATAAGTTGATGATGAAGAGCTTGGGCAGGGGGGCAGAATCCTCTGGAATAAAATGTTTAACCCTTGCAGGTCATGCCTTCATATGGGATTTATTTTACTTTGAAAAAATAGTTCATCGGCTCGTTTGTGATGTACCGAACTTTGTAGGTCACATGGTTGAAAAGTGGGGATATTAATATACAATGTTTGTTATATTGATTTTTCATGAATGTGTCTAATGACCTGATATGTTCAAAATATAGACTGCTGCTTTTTTTTTATGCTGAATAAGTTGTGGACAACCATACTCAGAGTGAGGCCGATATGTATGAAATCATCACTGATTCAAACTTTAAAAAGGATGCTGCTTTACAAAAAGGCATTTTAAGAGTTCTTAAATGTTATGACTTGTTTGATTGCCCCTTTTCTGCATTGTACACTCCAGAAGGAGTAGAAATGTGAAATACATAGGGAAAGTGAAGATGTGCGAATATACCACTTAATAGAATGTCCATTTACCATAGCTAAGTGTTTCCTTTTGGGAGGGCTGGCGCATATGCCTCTAGCCTTGAAAGTTCATGGACTGATTTGTCTTTACTATGTATTTGCTTTTAAGAAATAACACCGATCATGTTGTCCGTCATGTCGTCAGAATTTGTTTCTAATTATATTCATTGCCTAATGCCGGCAACATCTATATTAGTGGTTGAATAGGAGTTGGCCTGTTTTATCCCTGTCAGTTCTTATTGTGAATCTCCAACAGAAAATCGATATGCACTGAAAGGCTTTAACATGTAACAAGCAGCCCGTGCTCCTGGCTCTACATGAAAGTGGATTCTAATCATAATTATCAGAGAACCAATCTTTTACAATCAAAAACGTAACTCGTAAAACATAGTGCTTAACTAGTAAAATAGTTCAAACAGAACATCTCTAATGAAACACACTTATTTATCCTTAGATGTTGTTCTACCCAAAGTTTTTTGTGTTTTTTTTTAATTTAAAGGAGTGTGTTTAATATAGTCTCTGTGCCCCATGCAAGAGATTTCGGTACGAAGGTGTGGTAGGATGGTGCCTGTCGCTTGGTCACGTGATCAAGGTGTATCACCTGATCACATGACTGATGTGCTCATCTTGAATCCACCTTCTGTCTCTTGAACCACCCTTGAAGTGATTTTCTTCTGTGCTGTGTTCCAGGTGCCGCTCTTCATCCCGGCTTTGTTTTCCTTCACGTGTCTCTTCATGGTCGCCCTTTCCCTTTATTCAGACCCATTTAGTACAGGGATTGGCTTCATCATCACTCTGACCGGGGTCCCTGCCTACTATCTCTTTATTATATGGGACGAGAAACCCAGGTGGTTTAGAAGAATGTCAGGTAAGACTTTTAAGCAGTTTCGGGACCTTTTGAGAGACCGTGTTGTAGAAAACCCATCTATGTGTACCTATATAACATGCATGCATTAAAGTGTGAAAATGTAAGTGGGGAAATTGCTAGTTTGACTATGTTACCGTATTCTAATGAGAACGGGTAGAAGAAAAGGCAGGAAGGATGTTGAGGGTAGAGCTGCTGAATCCTTTCAGGATATTGAGTTCCAGTTGCTTTAATCACTTCTTAGGAGAACAAATTTTTAGATAGAATTTTATCAGCAGTTCTGTAAACGACCTAATTGTTCTTCCGAATCCCTTACTAACTTAATCGTTTCTATCCTGGGTTGAACGTAGTTTATTGATTCTGTATGATAACATACTACTTAATGAGTGATATGAGATTTGGTGGGGGGTTACGTAGAGCCTGCAAAGGGCTTAAATATCATTATTATAACACCACCCTATTGGTGAATCATGGAGGGTCATAAGAACAGCAAGAATGCTCATGAGGGGCCTTCCCCGGTGGTCCAGTGGTTAAGACTCCGCGTTCCGGGCTTCCCTGGTGGCGCAGTGGTTGAGAGTCCGCCTGCCGATGCAGGGGACACAGGTTCGTGCCCCGGTCCGGGAGGTTCCCACATGCCATGGAGCGGCTGGGCCCGTGAGCCATGGCCGCTGAGCCTGCGCGTCCAGAGCCTGTGCTCCACAACGGGAGAGGCCGCAATGGTGAGAGGCCCGCGTACCACAAAAAAAAAAAAAAGCAGTAGGTAGGAAGGGTGCTTAGGAACAGCCTCTGTCAAAAGCCTCACCCTCTGTCAGGGGCTCTGCCAGTGACGCTGTTTTCCTCACATCATCGTCTCATTCAATCCTCCCCAAGATCCACGTGTGAACTGGTTGATTTCTATACCCAGATGGGAAAACCAGGGTGCAGGGAGATGGAGAATTTAAGTGTATAGATTTTAAACCACTGAGCTGGGATTTGAACCCACGTATGCTGGACTTCAAATTCATGCTCTTTTTGGATTGGGTACCTGTGGGAAGAGAGAGAGGGAGAACTTTATCCAGAGGAGCAGATAGGTTCTTGCTGGTGAGGTTGGTGAGTTTAAAAATCCACTTTTTTTCTTTTCATTCATTTTAATTTACTTACTTTGCCATCATTAATTTTTTAAAGCCCAGTAAAATGTTCAGGGAAATTTCTGGTCAAATTATTAATAAATAATGTCAGTGTTACTAAAAATAAAAAACAAACAACTCTGTGTACATATTGCATCTCTAGTTTGCTGCACAAACTCATTTAGAAGCTGGTCATTTAACATAGACATCTGCATCGCTTCTCGGCCTTTTGGCTAAGATCAAGTGTAAAATAGACTTCTGCTAGTACTCTATTAGCTTTTAATTGGTGTTTGATATCTTTAGACCTTATACTATTATTTATACCTGCATTTTGTTTCCTAGCTGGCAACATTATTCCCAGAGGAAGTGTTACTATAAAAGTTAGGTTCTTCAAGGTTTACACAGGCACACAGATTGCCTAGCAGGGTATTTAATCTCTGTGTCTTGTTAGATCACACTGGTTTTCGGTAGAGTATTTTTAGTTACGTTTTATCTGTTGTAGGCAATACATAGAGAGCCTTTGCTGAAAAACAAATCCAAGTCTTGTTAAACAGTATGTACCATTAGGATTGCTCGTTGCCAATGTTCAGGGTAGATTAGTACTCACCACTGTGGGGGGGGGGGGTCTGTGTCCATCTCAGATCCTGGCTAGAGACAATTAAAACCCCTGAATGCATGGAAAACCATGAGAATTTAGGAAGAAAGAGTGGGTAGCCCTAGAGTTGGACTACAGTGTGAGAGACCATGATGAAAGAACAAATTCCTGTTCTTGCGCACTTAGTAGGCATTTTGTCCTTCCTGTTTGCAGTCAGCCAACTCTAAAAATGCTTTCCTTCTGCTAACATGTGCCTATTTTCTTCCATTTCTTTGCCGGTACGTATCAACTACTGGTTTTCATGCCTGCTCCTTCTTTGATGTTTTTCCATGCTCATGTAGTTGTGAAGTTTTCGGTTATTTTTCTGTCTCCAGTGGCGTTTTGCACATCTCCAAGGACTCTCAATGTAGCGTTAGCCATTCGTGAAAGTAGCAGCAGGTCGCAGCCCCATGATGGTTATTTGGTTCTCAACAACGCCATTGAGTCTTACCAGGGAGCGTGGCAATTCTGCCTGGACACTGCGATCATTGTAACCCTTTATCTTTATAGCTGCCTTTTGAGTGAGTTTGCGAAAAGAAACAATCCTCTGTAATTTTGTTTGATTTTCCACTTAGGCAGCATTCTTAAAGTAAAATAAAGAAAATTCATAATATTTATCGCGGCCGTAGCAAGTATTTTCCTAGCCTTTGGCCAAAACAAAACACTCACACACGGACACACAACACAGCAGAGTCCTGAGCCATCACCTCGCCTCTTCTCCCAATTGCCTCCTTGTTGTCAGGGAGAAACTCAGTGTAAACTTGGAGCCAGAGAGCCTCTGCTTGGAGCAGTGTGCAGAGTTAACACCAAATTGTTCTGCTGGGGAACATTCTTTAGCCTTGGTCTGATCACTTATTTTCACCCGAGTATACCTGAACAGATCCTCCCTGTGAAATGATAGTTTATCAAAATACATCTTACCAGGGGGCATCCCTTAAAAAAACACAGGGTCACCGAACAGCGTTCAGAAAACGGAGACAGGCTGCTGAGTTGAGATAGCCAGAGGACGTTCAGAACCCGAGAAGCTGAGCGTTTCAGAGACTTGATGAATTTCTCTGGCCACAGGATGCCAGCATTGAACCACGCTTCATTTGATAGCATTCCTGGCATGAAAAGAAAATGTGCTCTTAAGGGAATACTCGGATGTGCAGAGAGCTTTTTTCCCCCATCTGTGATGGAGTGCTTAATTCATCTGGGTCGATTTATTTATAGAAACACAAGCTTCTCACCCAAGGAAGAGGGGACAGATACCCCACCGACATACTCAAATTCATGGGGATGCTGGAGCCGGCAAACCCCAGCCAGGGCTCCCCGCAGCCGTTTTCCTCGGCCGCCTCTGTTTATCCGTCCAACCCCATCACAGCTGGGAGTGCGTGGGGTGACTGGAAGTTGGTCCCTCTGGCTCCGGGCGAGTTGGGGAGGACAGCTGTATTTAAACAAAATCTTTAGTGATAACGAATCATACTGGGCAGCACCACAGAATGACTGTTGTCCATCGTGGACAGATTTTGCAAAACCAGAATTCTAAAAGCATGGTCTGCATACAGTGTGTCGTGATCAGTTTGTGTATGATGCTCCACTGAAAGCTGCCGCAGGCATTTGACAGACTCTTCACGAAGACTGAGGTGCGATGTTTTACGAGAGTTAAGCTTGCCTGAATTTCTTACCAAACCATCTTCACTGTAAGGGTCAAATGGGGCCATGCACGTGAAAAGGTTTTGAAGGCTTTTCCAAAAAAAAAAGAAAAACGTAGACACTGTGGTTATGATTTCTGGGGAAGCTTGGTTTTGTGCTAATGTTTCATAGGCTTATTCCATTTTGGCTGTAGTTCCCACGCTTGTACCAGGTATGATTGGATAAATCAGATTTTGCAAGGGCAGTAGTTGTTTCAGTGGATTTCCAAAACAATGACTGAACATGGAAGACAAAGCTAAAAATATTTCCATTGCTATTTGGTCTTATAGCTTACATAACTAAAAACACCAAATGCAGACTCAATGGCTCGACTTTATTTAAAGAAATATTGTCAGGGGGCTGATTATTCCCAAAGCCAAAGGCCCTATATGGGTAGGGATGTAGTTGGAGACCACATGCTCTGCAGCTTTTGGGGGCAAGCAGGAAGCTTCCTCAGAAGCTTACCTGGGTCCACTGAGCACCGCTCTGTGACCCCCATGGCTGTAGATGACCTGGTGGGAAAAGTTGGTAGGACTCCAAAAGCCACTCAGAGCCCAAATCAGTCACTCTGCTCAAACCTCCATCATGCTGAAAATTATTTAAATCTCGAGATCCCAAGAGAGGGCATAAGAAAGCCACACGAGGGACCGTCCACAGGGCTGACTGAGCGTGGAGGTATTACTGGGTGTGTAGAACGAGGAGAGAGGTTCTTTGGCCCCAAAAGTGCTACTGAATGGAAGATCCAAATGGAGCTTTCAGGAAGGAGAATGCCACACGAGCGGAGCAACAGGATCTCTTAAGTTGTTCTCCCTCTGTCTGGACCCCATGCAGTGTTGTGACATGGGTCAGTAAGACGTCTAAGAAAGCTGAGGGCTGCAGAATTACAGAGGCACACTTTCGGAAAAGGCTTTCATTTGGGGCATGCAGGAGTAGATGCTGCATTAAAAAAAAAAAAAATCTCCGTAGACAACTGCATAAGTAGTCACACACACGCGTGCGCGCGCGCACGCACTCAAGAACGGCCGTCGTTACGGAGACTAGTTCGAGTAGCGACTGCAGGACTTCTCCGGAGAGGAAGGGCTGCAGAGCATGTCACCTTCACCCCACCGCTTTGCAGTTGACCATGGCAGAATTCTTGTTATTTAAAGCTATCAGTTAGTCCTAGCTCCATCTCTGCCCGCAAAAGCCACATCGCCCTTACTGTCGACTGGTATCTACTTTTCCACAGTCTCTTTTTCTAGGATAATTCTATCATTTCCCTTTTCTGTAAACATGAACTTCAGTTGCTCTTGAGCACTCCCTTGTGCTCCATGTAGATCTCAATGTCAAGAGTGGGCTGGGACAGAATAGAATTCATTCGAGAAACGTTTACATAGAGTTTATCATTTGCAAGAATGACGCTGGACCCTTTGTAGTGAATGTATATTATAAAAATCAGTGTGCTGAGGAAAACAACTTGGGAACACTGTTAGCAAATAAAGGATGAAAAAACGTGCCTTTTTTAGTGGCATTAAATATTGCTGGGAAGGGACTCTTACAGGTGACAAGTCATAAAAGAGGAGAAAGATGGCCTGTCTGGATGAGAGACGATGTGGCTCTGAAAACCATCAAGACAATAGGCACCAGGGGCTTCAGGACCAGTAACAGTTTGAAGAGGTTTTGTGGAGACCAATTACAGAGATAAGGGGTGGACAAGAGCTAATATCTCAGGAAAGTGGAGTCACAGGGTTCTAAGACTGTCGAGATAAAATGACTGTAGAAATCAGCTAGCCCAGTGACCCCTGCACTTTAGTGTCTATCAGAATCACAGATTTATGGGCCCTACCTTCAGTTTCTGATTCAGTAGGTCTAGGATGAGGCTTCAGAGTTGTATTTCTGATATCTCAGATGATTCTAATGTTGCTGGCCTGGGGATTATACTTTGAGAACCACTGATCTAGTCCAAGACCCTCATTCTTCTTTATTTATTAATTAATTTTTAAATTAAGAAACAACGGACCTATAACATCGTGGAAGTTTAAGGTGTAGGAAGTGTTGATTTTGATATATTTGTATATTGCATTAGATAAAACACAGTAGCGTTAGCTGGCACCTTGACAATGTCTTTATCATGGTAGACATCTTTTATCATTTGTTGTCCTTGAGAACAGTTAAGTTATAGTCTCTTGACAACTTTTATAATACAGTATTGTTGACTATAATCTCCAGAACTTATATATTTACTAGTTGTACGTTTGTACCCTTAAACAACATCTCTTTAATTTCCCCACCCCTCCAGCCCATGGTAAGCACTCTCTGCTTTCACAAGTTCAGTTTTTTAAGATTCCACATATAAGTGACATCATACAGTATTGTCTTTATCTGTCTAACTTATGTCACTTAGCATATGTCTTACAAGTCCACCCATGTTGTTGCAAATGCAGGATTTCCTTTTTCCTCATGGCTGAATAATATTCCAGTTGTGATATATATACCACATCTTCTTTATCCATTCATCTGTTGATGGACACTTAAGTTATTTCCTTATCTTGGCTACTGTGAATAATGCTGCAGTGAACATGGGTGTACAGACATCCCTTTGAGATACTGATTTGAATTCCTTTGAGTACATACCCAGGAGCGGAATTGCTGGATCATACCTACCATAGTTCAATTTTCAATTTTTTGAGGAACCGCCATACTGTTTTGCACACTGGCTATACTGATTTACATTCCCATTAACAGTGTATAAGGGTTCCTTTTCCTCTACATCCTCACCATTTGTTATCTCTTGTCTTTTTGATAAAAGCCATCCTTTTGCTAAGGTGAAGGTGATATTGTGATTTTGATTTTCATTTCCATGATGATTAGTGATGTTGAACACCTTTGCATAATACCTCTTGGCCATTTGTATACCTTCTTTGGAAAAATATCTATTCAGGTCCTTTGCCAATTTTTAAATTGGATTATTTTCTTTTTTGCTATCGAGTTGTGAGTTCTTTTTATATTTTGGAGAGTAGTCCCTTATCAGATGTATAGTTTGCAAATGTTTTCTCCCATTCTGTAGGTTGTCTTTTCATTTTATTGATTGTTACCTTTGCTATGCAGAAGCTCCTTAGTTTAATGCAATTACACTTATTTATTTTAGTTTCTGTTGCCTGTGCTTCTGGTGGCTTATCCAAGAAATCATTGCCTAGACCAATATCAAGGATCTTTTCCCCTATGTTTTCTTCTAGGAGTTTTATAGTTTCAGATCTTGCATTTAAATCTTTGATCCGTTTCAAGTTAATTTTTGTGATTGGCATGAGGTAGGGGTTCAGTTTCATTCTTTTGCATATGGATATCTAGTTGTCCCAGATACCATTTATGGAGGAAACTGTCCTTTCTCTATGGTGTGTTCTCGACACCCTTGTCAAAAATTAGTTGACCATATATGTGGGAGTTTACCTCTGTGCTCTCCATTCTGTTCCACTGATCTGTATGCCTGTTTTTATGATAATACCATACTGTTTTTTTTTTAAGATTTATTTATTTATTTTTGGCTGCATTGGGTCTTAGTTGCGGCACGCAGTCTCTTCATTGTTGTGCACAGGCTTCTCTCTAGTTGTGGCGTACAGGTTTTCTCTTCTCTAGTTGTGGCACGCAGACTCCAGAGCGCATGGGCTCTGTAGTTTGTAGCACTCGGGCTCTCTCCTTGAGGCGCGCGAGCTCAGTAGTTGGGGGCGTGTGGGCTTAGTTGCCCCACTGCACGTGGGATCTTAGTTCCCTGACCAGAGATCGAACCCACGTCCCCTGCATCGTAAGGTGGATTCTTTACCACTGGACCGCCAGGGAAGTCCGCATAATGTTTTGATTGCTATAACTTTATAATATAGCTTGAAATCAGGTATTACAGTACTTCCAGCTCCGTCCTTCTCTCTTAGGATTACTTTGTGGCTCTAAATAAATTTTAGAATAGTTTGTTTCTATTTCTGTGAAAAATGTCAGTGGAATTGTGATCAGGATTGCATTGAATCTGTAGATCACTTTGGGTCATATGAACATTTTCACAATATTACTTCTTTCAGTCTAGGAACATGAGGTATCTTTCCATTTGTTTGTGTCTTCTTCAGTTTCTTTCCTGAAAGTCTTATAGCTTTTAGTGTATAGGTCTTTCACCTCCTTGGTTAAATTTATTCCTAGGTATTTTAATTTGTTTGATGCTATTGTCAGTGAGATTGCTTTCTAATTTCTTTTTCAGATAATTCATTGTTAATATATAGTAATACAACTGATTTCTGTGTGTCAATTTTGTATCCTGCAATTTTACTGAATTTTTTTTATTATTTCTAACAGTTTTTTAGGGGTCTTTGGGATTTTCTATATAAGATCATGTCATCTGTGAACAGAGATCATTTTACTTCTTCCTTTTTTTTTTCTTTTTTTGCGGTACGCGGGCCTCTCACTGCTGTGGCCTCTCCCGTTGCGGAGCACAGGCTCCGGACACGCAGGCTCAGCGGCCATGGCTCACGGGCCCAGCCGCTCCGCGGCATGTGGGATCTTCCCGGACCGGGGCGCGAACCCGTGTCCCCTGCATCAGCAGGCAGACTCTCTACCACTGCGCCACCAGGGAAGCCCTTCCTTTTTGATATGGATACATTTTACTTATTTTTCTGCCTAATTGCTCTGGCTTAGTACTATGTTGAATGCATCCTTGCGTTCCAGAGATAAAACCCACTTGATCATGGTGAGTGATCCGTTTAACGTGTTGTTGAATTTGGGTGGCTAAAATTTTGTTGAGAATTTTTGCATCTGTATTCATCAGGGCTATTGGTCAGTAATATTCTTTTCTTATAGTGTCTTTGTCTGGACTTAGTATCAGGGTAATGCTGGCCTCATAAAATGAGTTTGGAAGTGTTCCCTCTTCTTCATACTTTCATATCTTTTCATGCTACTGATTAGCATATTTTGGTTTCAGCTTAAAGAACTCCTTTTAGCGTTTCTTGCAGGGCAGGTCTAATGACTACAAATTCCTTTAGCTGTTGTCGACCTGGGAAAGTCTTTCTCTCTCCTTCCTTTCTATAGGACAGCTTTTCTGGGTGAAGTATTCTTGGTGGTAGTTTTTTTTCCTCTGAGCGTTTTGAATATATCATCCCATTCTCTCCTGGTCTGTAAGATTTCTGCTGAGACGTTTGCCGATAGGCTTATCAAGATTCCCTCATATGTGATGATTCTTTTATGTCTTGCTGCTTTCAAGATTCCCTTTTTGTCTTTGATTTTTGAGAGCTTGACTATAATGTCTCAGTGAAGTGAATGTCTCAGTGAAGACCTCTTTGGGTTGAATCGGTTTGGAGATCTTTGAGCTTCTTGTACCTTGATGGCTGTATCTCTCCCCAGATTTGAAAATTTTCGGCCATTATATGTTTAAATAAGTTTTATGTTTCTTTCTCCTTCTCTTCTCCTTCTGGGACTCCCATAATATGGATAATTTTTCTTTTGATCATGTTCCACAGTTCATGCAGGCTTTCTTCTTTTTTATTCTAATTTCTTTATTCTCCTCTGAGTGGAAAATATCAAGAGGTCTGTCTTGAAGCTCCAGGATTCTTTCTTGTGCCTGATTGAGGCTACGCGTCAAAGCTATTACATTTTTCATTTCATTCATTGTATTCTTCTCCAAATTTTCTGATTTTTTTTTTTAACGGGTCCTATTTCTTTGTTGAATTTCTCATTTTGTTCATATACTATTCCAGAGTTCATTGATCTGTCTGTGTTCTCTCACATATCACTCAGCTTCCTTCAAATCATTATTTTGAATTCTTTCTCAGATTAGTCACAGATCTTTATTTCCTTAGGGGCAGTTAGTGGAGTGGTATTGCATTCCTTTGGTGATGTCATGTTTCCTTGCTTTTTCATGTTTCTGATGGGTTTGTGTTGATATCTGTGCATTTGAGAATGATGTCACCTCTTCCAGTCTTTTCAGACTGGCTTCAGTAGGGAAAGACTTTCACCTGGAGGTGGCTGTTAGAGCACCTGCTGACTGGGATGCAGTGTCTTTGGTTCCCGAGAAGGCACAGCGATGTAGTCTCTGTGCCACTCCACTGGTTGAGGCTGAAATTGGCCAGACTGTGGGGTTCTTATATGGCTAAGGCTGCAGAGGACCCATAGGTGGCAGGTAGGGCTATTGGTATCTTCAGAGGCTAAGGCTGCTGACATCTTCCCGCGCTCCTCTACTTTTTTGCTCTTGGAAGGAGCCTCTGAGGACACCCCTCCTGGTGCCTGGTCTGATGTGCTGACACCCAGAGTTCTCAGAGCAGCATTGGAACTGAGGTCCGGGGATCAGGCACTCGTGGAACTACCACAGTGCCAGGGTCCTGGAGCACAGCCACACTGTGTCTAGGGCATGGACATGTGCAGATATCCTATGGAACTGGTACTGGGGTCTCAAGGGCTCACTACTGTGACTTGTGCTGGTGAAAGGGAATATGGCAGTGACGGGGGCCCGGGGATGACAAGGTGCGGTGGTGGCTTGGGCAGAAAAGGCCCAAGAGTGCAGTGGTAGCCCAGCCTGGGAATGGTAGGTCAAAGTCTGACCTCTGCCCCCACCCCTCCCACCGCCCGCTGGGAGCGCTCACAGGATAGCAATAGTACGACTCCGGTAGTTGTTAAAGCCGTGTGTTGGGACTCAGGGAACTGGGCACAGGGTAGTGGCAGCAAGCCCTTGGCAATGACAGTTCAGAGCCGCCACCTGGGATGGGGGGTGAAGTTCAGGGCGGTGGTAGCCTGGTCCCAGCCTCCGTGGGTCAGAGTCCTGACCTGGAATCTGAGGGGCGGGGCTCAGGGCAGCGGTGGCACCGCTGGCAAAGATGGCTCAAGAGCCTCGATCTGGGATGGAGGCGGAGCTCAGGGTAGAGGCAGCCCAGTCCCAGCAATGGAGGGTCTCAGCCTTGACCAGACCTGCCATGGGGGTGGGACTCAGGATAGTGGCTTTGCCCTTAGCAATGATGAGTCAGAGCCAGGACCTGGGACCTGGGAGGCAGTAAGAACTCATCTCAGCAATGACACTTCAAAGTCTTGACCTGGGATGGGGCGGGGGGGTGAGGCACAGGGCAACAGCCAATTCGGGCAGCCAAAGCACGACTTGGGACCCAGGAGGCACGGCTCAGGTCAGGGAGATTGCCTCGGTAATGGTGGAGCAAGGCCCCAACCTGGGGCTGGGGTGGGCAAAGAGCCATGGCAGCTCTGGTGTCCTCTGTGGAGATGTGCTGTGGTACCCAATGTGTGAGAGGCGGGCAGAGCAACAACTGGGACCCCTGAGGGCAGGTCTCACCTCAGCAACACCTCCAGCCTCTGGGAGCAGATCCAGAAGAGGGGCGTACTACAGGCTGCTCCACCAGCTAGGGTCAGCGTCACTGAAGACTGAGAGACTCTTGTACCCAAAGCTGCAGACATCCACAGTGGCGAGGCTTGCTGTGGTCCTTCTGCTCCCCTTCTCCCCATGTGGTGACCTTCCTGAGAGGATTCCTCCTGGTGCCCAGCAGCTCCCGACTGGGGGATGGGGTGATGGGGACAAAATGCTTCCTTTGCTTTTGTCCGTGGCCATCCTTGATTTTTGAGCTCTGCCAGGTTTTTTGCTGCTGCTTCTTTGTTGTCTAGAGCTTTCCCTGAGCTGTTTTCTTCCATCTGTAACTGTTTATTGTTCTTGGTTTTCTTTTCTGTTTGCTTGTTTTGGGGGGTGGGGGACCTCCCGGCCCTCCGTCTTGCTGACATCACTCCCAAGTCCCCCCCATTCTATAGAGGAGGCAAATGAGGCCCTAGGAGATAAAATGTTTTGCTCAATAATACACTACAAGTTTGAGACTGGAAATTATATTCTGATTCTTCTGATTTTGCTGAGGAGTTGGATGTACTCTCATAGGTGCAAAAACAACAAACCAATTTAGACTCAATATGAAGTATATTTTTGAACATTTATTTATATCTTGGTCCTATTGTCTCAAAATATTTTCAGCCTCCTGGTTCGGGAATAAAAGTCCTTATCTGAACACAAAATACTAATGTATTTTTTTTTAATACATTTTATTTTTTTATTTTTATTTTCGGCTGCATTGAGTCTTCGTTGTTGCATGCAGGCTTTCTCTAGTTGTGGCGAGCGGGGGCTGCTCTTCGTTGCGGTGCACGGGCTTCTCATTGCTGTGGCTTCTCTTGTTGCAGAGCGCGGGCTCTAGGCACGCAGGCTTTAGTAGTTGCAGTACGTGGGCTCAGTAGCTGTGGCTCATGGGCTCTAGAGGGCAGGCTCAGTAGTTGTGGCGCACAGGCTTAGTTGCTTCGCAGCATGTGGGATCTTCTCGGACCAGGGCTCGAACGCGTGTCCCCTGCATTGGCAGGCGGATTCTTAACCACTGCACCACCAGGGAAGCCCCGGTATTAATGTATTCTTGCTGAGAAGCCATCATGGGAAGTTACAGAGGTGACTAATAAATTAATTGAGCATGATAGGATTCTAATGAAATAAGTAATTCTTGAAAGAGATAGGCGGTTGTGAGTTTTCAATATTCAATCCCCAATAATTTGCATTTTGCTGTTTTTATGCATTTCTGATTTCTGTGCATTTTAAATTTCTCTTCTTTATTTCTTTGTAGACATTACAACCAGAACATTACAAATAATACTGGAAGTCGTACCAGAAGAAGATTGTCATAAATTATAAATTAATGCATTTGAAGTCTTGGCAATTCATCCTTGGCTTTGTTTCTGCCCAAAGGGCTGAAACAAAAAATGGATCTTCTAAGAAATTTAGTTATTACTCCATGTGGTTATAGAACGCTGATACGCAATTATACCATAAGTTCACATGATCATTGAGTCCCTGATACCTACCTGTTGAGGTTAGGAAAAATGACTACAGAATGGAAATTACTTTAGTGGTCTTTCTCTATAACATATCTTATGGCTAAGAACCTTCAGACTGAAAACTGAGATGTTTTCTTTAATATGGGTTTTGTAAAAACAATTTTTATATACTATAGATAACTGTACTGTGAAAATTGTTTTCTACTCTTCTGGGGAAAACAAAAAAGTGTATGTCATCATTATGGACAGAGGAAAGAAAGAAATTTATTTTACATTGGCATTGCATTGCTTCCCACAGATATCAACTTAGATATCATACATGTTTTAATGGATTATACCCAGAGCATTTTGAAAAAGAAAAAAAGCTTAGGGGTATGCCTAATTGTGATGAATACATTAAAGAAGAGTTTCTAGGGGCTATTGTTTATGAGGCAAATCCAGGAATTATGTTTAAGTAAAAAAAATGCTTGAGAATTTATTATGTTAGGATTTTTTTCACTCATTATCAGGAAGCTCCGTAGTTACGTGCCATTTGTTTTCATGGCAGCCTAATTGATCAGGAAAGGATGTAACACCTGTCCTAGAGCAAAACAAAAGTCAGTTTGGTATTAAATCCTCTTAAGCATGATCATGTGTTTCACTAATAATTTACTCTTTGATAAATACATCTAAATATGTGCATTTTTAAATCTTCAAGTTATAGTATCAACAGGAGACAGAAATCACCAAGAAAGAAAATGCCCAAAATACTATGCCCAACTCTATAGTTCTACATACATTGTTAGTGTTTCTGAACATTTTTTAAAAATCTCATAGCTGTTTTTACATGAATTGATGTAATGAATTTTGATGAATTGGTGAAAATTGATGAATTTTCATCAATGAAAATTGATGAATTTGGTGATGAATTTTGACAGTTTTACGTTTTCTTTGTACATTTTATATTGTTAAAATATCTCTTTGGACAAAACTGTCCAGATCAATTAGGAAAAGACTTATATTTACATAAAAATTAAGGAAGAAATGTCACTGCTAAATAAGATTTACAACTGATGTTTCTAAGAATGTTTCCATTTCTCTCTCTAGGCTTTAATTTCCTGACAAAGTAAAAGAGATAACTGATAAATTCACTGAAAGAAACTGTACATGAAATGTATATATTCAGACAGGTATTTACTATGCTGGGTTTAGAAAATACTGTGGAATTTTCAAATAAGAATAATATAATGATGAAATTTGTTAACCATTATTTACTTAAGTCTCAGAGTAAATAGTCATGGCCAGAATTTTTTCATTCTGTAATTTTTGTCCATTTGAAAAGAAGAATTTTTGGAAGAATTCCACTGATTCAAATCATTAAGAGCAGATATATAGAGTTCATAGACAGTTGATCAAAGTAGAAATGATGATAATTTGAGGCAATTTCAATTAATTAATTTTCAATTCGTTAATTTCAATTTCAAAATTTAATTCAGTTAATTAAATTTCATTCAATTAAATTTCAATTTAATATCTATCTGAGATTGAAATTTTGTCAGCCAAACGTAGTGTTTGGGTCTTTAAGTGAATTTATAAAAATTCCTTCCTTTTTCTCTTACCATGGATTTTCAGAATTTGATCTGTAGTCTGTACAGCTTATATCCATTTGTCTACATCTGTCCCCACTAAATTGTTGCTATCGGTGAAAACAGATTTGCTTTATATTCTTGTTTACAGTCTAGGCCCATGTAATCTAAACCAGCAAACTCTCCTGGAATTGTTTTTTTCCCCTAATGAAAAAAAAAATGGTAAAGTCTCATGGAGAAGTTTGTATAGTTACTGATTAATTCCTGAGGTTAATGTGGGAGATAGGTCTCCTGATTTTAGTTATTTTAGTTTTAGTTCTAATTTCTCTTTATGTCATTATACAAGCTAACTAGATTACATATTCATTATTATTTTCATCATTTTAAAAAATGATTTTTGCATTGTTAAATTTCTAATGCCATTGTAGTACCATTTGAACCAGATGGAAAGTCAGTCAGTAATTTTTTTTTTTTTTTGCGGTACGTGGGCCTCTCACTGTTGCGGCCTCTCCCGTTGTGGAGCACAGGCTCCGGACGCGCAGGCTCAGCGGCCATGGCTCACGGGCCCAGCCGCTCCACGGCATGTGGGATCTTCCCGGACCGGGGCGCGAACCCACGTCCCCTGCGCCGGCAGGCGGACTCTCAACCACTGCGCCACCAGGGAAGCCCAGTAATTTTTTTTTAAAGCGATGAGGATTAAGTTGTATTTCTACTTATCCTTAGGATACATCATGACAAGATACAGGGCTTCTGTAATCATTCAATAGTCGTAACATTTATTTGGAATGGTATTATGTCAAGCAGATTCTAGTTTGAAAACTCTCTTACACACTTTTATATGTATATATTTTTTTATGCTAAGTAATTTTTTCTCATATATTTAGGAAAATTTTTTCTTATATATATTTTTCTCATATATCGAACTGTTAGATGTGATACATTTGTACCAGTGTGCATATTCAAATGTTTAAATACATTTTATCAGTTTATTGTAACACAAAAAAGTAAAAGTAGCCAATATAGTTTACGACGGCTAATACACTATTTTCAAATGTTCCGCTCTTTTGGTGCATAGATTCTCAAGTATTTAAATATGAATTTAGTAGATCTAGTAAAGACCTCCAAAGCTAAAACAATTTGCTAGGAGAAATGGAGTGATTCTCCTTAATAATTATGAATATTTCAGTAAACGTTTTTGACCCCTTTTAAAAAATATTAGACTAGTTTTCTGAGATTTTTCTAAGATTGAATGAAGAAAACTGACCATTATAACTGGTGTCTTGGTCAGCTAGGAGTAGACCCTCTTCTTATCTTTCTTTAGGAGATTAAAGATTTGCCCTAGAAAAGATGGCTGACTCCAGCGCCAAACATAAACGTTAGATGTGTGTATGCACACATTTGCATACGTGCTTATACCGTATCTCCCCTGCCTCTGCTGGCACAAAAATAGGACAGATTATTAAATTACATTTCCAATTCACGGCAGTTTCTCTAACACTAAGATATCCAAGTTGAAACAAGTTTCTACATTGTTTTATGTGTCTGGTACAGTTGTTTCCCCAGTTGCTATTTGATATATCATCAGATGGTTAACATGAGTATAATTACATAACTCAATAGAATTCTATGTTGAACTGAATCAGTCTTCAGGAAACTTATTATCTCTATTTGAGATGAATGTAATGCTAACTGAGAAAGGGAGCATCTTTGACCTATAGCTGATTTCTTATAATTGAGGAGTGGGTTATGAAAAGATGGAAAACTAAAGGTCAGAGTAGCAGGAAATGAACGGTAGTATGTGATTGGAGGGAACGATATTTTGATCTAACTTATTATGCAATATAATCAGAGAAATATTAAAAATTAACTGTCTGCTGTACACAGGGACTTTGATTATGCCCTTGTGAATCCCCTGAAAGCTAATGAAATGTAAGCTTCAGTGCCCCTTACTTAGACATGCCCTTTCCTAGGTCCTGTACCTAATTTTTCATTAGGAATTTTGTATTACGTTTCTTGAACGTTAGCAAAATTATATATACTTCTGGCCCTAAAAAAATCTGCATCTGTCCCTGTGAGAAAGGTCAAAGTACTCCCATTACTTTATCTATTAGAAATAAGCATGGGGTATTTGTAGGATATATTTTTAAGTAGTAAAGTTGTGAGTTAATTGAAATATCTCTATATAACTAAGTGGCTTTCTCATAGTACATATTATATGTGGTGTATAAGGAGAGAGTTTCACTTTGGACATATTTTATGTGTCAATTCTGAATGATAGAAGAACAATGAATGGGATTTTAATTGTATCTCTTTTTCTTAGTTTGGAAAGAAATAGAGAGAGATTTGAAATTTGAATGCAGAGGAGTCAAGAAATTTGATTTTAGTTAAATAAAACCTTGTTTCATTTCACCCTACGTGATATGCTGTATGTTGGTGCTGATAATGTTTACAGAGCTACATTTTCCGTAACCATTCGAAGTCAGGAATTAAAGCATGGCGTTGTGTGACTGACAAGAAGCTCATGGTGGATATAAATTAGAGTAGATAGAGTCATCTTAGCAGCTTCTGTTTACATTATTTATATATATAGGTAAAAGAATTATTACCTATAAATGTATTTTAGGTTAATTTTCCCATAAACAGTATTTTTAATTTATCTCAATATATATAATACCTAAAAGTGTAACCTCTAGGTATTATTAGTACTGTACTTAAAAAGATATTTTAATAGCCAGTTTTGGGAGTTAATCCTTCTTTTTGTCGCATTTTTCAAATCAGTTGGAGTCTAAAAATAAATGCTTGGTCTATTTTTAGGTCTGATAACAAATTCACAGAGGCATACATCATGGTCTCACAGAAAGTTCACCAGTTTTCCATATGTTGTGAGATAATTGCCCGTCCCTACAATCTCGTCAGGATAATAACTTGATCTTTCTGAACCGGTTCTCTGTTTCCTTCGAGTTAATCACATGGTTCCCTGTATGTTTTATTTTTTTGACATGATATTTTTCAAGGTAGGAGTGAGTCTTCATTTTATACAATTACTTGATATTCTTAGCCTGAAACTACCACTCCGGTTATGCCCTTGTGTGTGTCCCTGCCCCCTTCTCTCTGTTACCGTTGGCTTTAAAATGTCAGTGGAAGATGGTTACAGTCTCCAGACAGTTATCTGTTACTCGTGTGCATTTTGGCTACTTGGATCAAGGGTACCTTTATAGTATCAATAAGTGCCTTAACAGTTTTATAGATAATCTCTCAAGAAACTGTGGAGCATTTAGGTGTCTAGCAGCCGTACAGATGGACGCACTGTTTTGAAAGTGAGCATACTTTTTTCCCTCAACATGTACACTACTGATTTTATTTTTAAAAGTATGACTTTCAAATGAATTAATTTCTTGGTTAGAAGACTTGCCTCCCGAATCCTTATTACCTCTTGTGGAAGCCTCTAAAGGCCATGTTGAAAACTGGAGAGGAAAAAAAAAAAAAAAAAAAGACATGCACAGTTATCTCTTTTGCAGCAGTGACTGTATTTTGAGTCCTTTGTGCACCAGGGTATTTTGTACAGCGTCTTGTGGGAAGACAGATTAGGCCTTTGGTTGTTACAGCTGTATAACCGGTTGGGTTGTGATTGGCCTGACTGAACTGAGGATTGTGAAGTTAGAGCCCACTTATTCCTACTGATTAATATTCTTCTGCGCACGCTCTGAAGCACATTCAGAGCGCACCAGGAGGCGATGCAATGTGGTTCCCTGGTTTGAGGTTTGAGCTGTCTTATTTTAAAGCATGTCTGAATTCTTTTTTTCCCTAGCATTTCTCCTTCATTCCAAATTTCCACTTACTGACTAATGGAATATAAAGTAAAAATACTTTGGAGAAGTAAAACACAGATTATTTCAAATGAGCGTACGCTTATAACAGAATAGAAATGATCTACGTTAAACTACTGTGTATGCTAATTACTTCAGACATTACCACGGGGCACTTTTAAATTGCTCTGGAAGCAAAAACAGTACATATAACTATGGTTAGCACACAAGCCCCCTGCAAAGATTTTAAGTAGTCTGGGATTCTTTTTTTTTTTTTTTTTTCTTTTTTTTAAGTCTGGGATTATTTTGATCCTCTTTTTGGAGAAATTTTTTCCTTTTGGTTTTTCCTTGTGAATGTTGTTACTACTGCTTTAAATCTAGAACTTAACTGTTGATACTTAGTATCTTGAAAACAGGGTTCATCTTTTGACAGTATCCATCTGTGTTCAGAGAGTGGCATATCACCTTACTCTTGCTTACTGTGGACACAGACATTTGCCCCAAATTTCTGTCTTTTTGTAGATGGATTGCAGCACAATAGTAATGAATTTTCAGGGGTACCTTTCAGCATTTGGGGAACTTTGCGAACATAAGCATCAGATGTGTTTTAAAAAAAAAAACAAACAAAAATTGCTTATTACCATGTAATGCAGTGTCTTCTCTTGACGCCAAACTGGTGAACAAACGTGTATTGATAGAATTGTTTCACTGATGCTAAATGTTGACTACCTGCAGTTTTATAATAAGTGCAAGTCACAGAGAGGCAAGACAAATGGCTTCTTGTACTGAATGCTTCGAGAACTTAATTTGTCCTAATTTTCTGACAAAGATTTGACTCTGGGTTTCAGAGAGCTTGGTTTTTACTTATCAGAGAGCAGATTAGGTGGTAGTGATGTACTGATAGACACGGTTTTCAGTTATTGACTCAGAATTCATCTCAGGATGAATCTTTGACGTTGTTTTATTGTCTGTATATCTGTATTGACTTTATTAACATGGGTTTAGCGAGCTCTGTGCTAAAATTTGACCTGGTAGCAATAATTTCTTTTTCAACTATCAAGGGGCAGAAAAACCCGTATGTATTGTAATGTTCATTAACATATTACTAGGTACTATACATGAATGTATTTCAGTGCTTTTCACAGTCTATGGTAAGCTTCAGTAATACGTGCCAATGCAATCAATTTACCCAGTGGGAAAGCAGTCCGGTTATCCTGAAGGGCTGTTCTGGCAGCTGTCTCTGATCTGTGCTTAGATTGTCATTTATAGACCAGCTATATCCATTAACTTGGATCTGGAATGGGTTCATCATGACCTTGGACCATTCATTGTGAGTAGGGGCGGGTGCGCTTGCGGGGCTGCTCTAAAATACAGGAACAAGAAGTTCAGCTGAGGGAGAGGGAGGCCTGACATCCTACATGGTCCTCATCTGTGGTGGGGTCTCTTCATCTTAGCATCGTGATAATGCAACTCAGTAAATGGGATTGTGCTATTTTATACAAATTTTGCACAATATCTTCTATTGCTAAATTCTTAAAGAGCAACATTTCTTTTCTGTATCTACATTCCAACCATCTTAGAAGTACTAAGATAATTAACTATGAAAATATAAATGGTGCCAAGGGAGTTTCATCTGTGGACTGTGCTGTTTCTTAGGGTTCTGTGGCACTGATGCCTATACCAGCATGTGATATGTGACATAAAATGGGTTTTTCTACAGCTTAATGATTTCCCTCCAGGGAGGGTTCTGGTACAGCCATCACACTGCCAGATGGTGTTTACGGGCTATTTGTGTGAGTGGTAAGATGCTATGAAATAAGTGTGATTTCATCTGATGGAAACTCTTGTGTTTTTGTATGGAATAGATTTTGGTGCAATATGACGTCACTCAATGTTGCATTGAATTTAATTTCAGTTGTATTTATGTATACGTATACCTGTCATGCTTCTAGTTGCTTCACCCTTTGTATATATATTTTTGTACATATTTTTAGTAGAAAACATTTGACATGGAAGTTAAATAAACATTTGATAGTTTACCTAATAAAAACCACGTTGTGTTTTTGGTTGTTTTTTGTTTGTTTGGTGTTCTTTTTTTTAGCAGTGTCCATTCCATTAAATTGAAGGCTTTGGTTTTAATGATTGGATTTATCTGTCACTCATTATGTGAATTTGTTGAAGTATCCCACTTCACAACGATTTCCTGTACGAAAAACTGAAAGTGGTGGCGGATTTAGCAAACACTCTAGACATTCTTCTTCCTCATGGCCTACATCCATCTGTCCTCTGCTCTGAAATATCTAGCAACTTCTCTTTTCTTTTTTCACCTGTCCTAATTCAGTCTTCTTATTTCCCACCTCTTAACAAAAGTCTCGTTTCTTGTCTCTCTATAATTCAGCCTTCACATGTTTCCCCAGAATGTTCTTTCTGAAACACAAATATAGTAAAAACCCTCTATGGGGACTTCCCTGGTGGCGCAGTGGTTAAGAATCCGCCTGCCAATGCAGGGGACATGGGTTCGAGCCCTGATCCGGGAAGATCCCACATGCCGTGGAGCAACTAAGCCCGTGCACCACAACTACTGAGCCCGCGCACCCTAGAGCCCGTGCTCCACAACAAGAGAAGCCACCGCAATGAGAAGCCCCTGCACTGCAATGAAGAGCAGCCCCTGCTCGCCGCAACTAGAGAAAGCGTGCGCAGCAACGAAGACCCAACGCAGCCAAAAATAAGTAAGTGAAATAAATTTATTTTAAGAAAAGAGATTTGTACATGTTTAAAAAAACCCTCTATGATTTCACATCTAGTAATTATTAATATTTTTTTCTGGGTGGGTAATATCAATACTTCTGTACAGCACACTGGGCTTTCCGTAATCTGCCACGTTTCTTTCTCCAGGTACAAGTGACCACTTCCGTATTCTCTGCCACAATATTAAATGTCTTTCTAGTAGTCTGACAAGGAAAATATGCCATCATTTCATTTGACATAGTGCAGATTCCTACAGGAATTATATTTTCTTCTACCATTCCTATCTCCTATACCCAGCGTAGCGTACTTCTACCCAACATTCAAGTTTGAGATTCAAAAGTCACTTCTTCCAAAAACTTTCCCCAAGCTGGTTCAGGACCTGAGCCCTGACCATCTCCATCTTCTGGGGTGCGCTTCTTTTGTAGAACTTGCTGTACACCATTGTGATCGATATGCTCGATTCCTTTCTCTGCCTGGATTTGCCAATTTTTAGTTGTCTTTTACTGACTAAAGTATAGTAGGTGCTCAGTGCTTTAGATTCATACATTCAAGAAATGAACAAATGACTTTTATTCATTAGGTTTCATGATAAACTTTTTTCCGAAGTAGTTTACAGTACCTTTAAATGTAAGCAATCTGTTAGCTTCTGTGAAATTCTGTGAAATGTCTTACCTTCAGAATATAAGGAAACTGGAGAGTTTCAGACTCTCTCCTCTCCTGTTCGTTGTCTCTTTCTCCCCACCCCTGCATCCCCAGTTCATGTTGGTAGGTGGGTCTTGAATAGAGGAAATGAGCAAATGACCTACTATGATCTCTTCCCATGAAAATGCATTTGGGCTCCTATGTTATTGATAAGGTATCTTTTTTCATAATACTAACTTGAAAACAAATAATGGTCTGAAATGGAGAGCAGAAGAAAATCTATATTTCTGATGACCAAACTTCTCTTTGAAGTAGACACAGGAGATTAAGTAGCACTTTTTCCTGATGACATACTTCGGGAGAACAATAAAAAAGGAAACGTAACTTTTGCACCTGTTAAATTTAAACACTTTTGAAAAGAAATACAAACCATGTGATATGTAGATATACTTATTTTAAAATTAATGAATATGACTGGAAGTGTAACGAAAATGTATAGGAAAAAGTAGATAATACGTAATGGCTAATAATTTTTTAAAACTTTCATTAGGCTCTTAAACATGCTGGTTTAGCTTCACAATGACTTTTGCAGCTGAACTACATCTAATAATTTTCTACTGTAATTTTTAGGCTGTGTCTAATTTATAAAAATTTGAGATGATGATGTATCCTGGGATGGGTGGGCAGGTCATGGATAACTGTACTGTTGCTTTTGCTTCCACATGCCCTAAAAATTATATGTGCAGACTTTCTAGGAATCTGGCTTAGAAGGTCAGGTCTTCATAGCGATTTTATTGTTTTTATAGTATTAAGCCTAAGAACACCTGGTCACCAGCAGACGTTGACTAAAAACTCTGATCTTAAAATGTTTGATGTTTGAAAGAATTTAGAAATAAAAATAGAATTAGGATTCCATACCCTTTAAGTTTTTAGCTTTGAAGATTTATTAATCTCTGAAAAGCGATATGAAACAGGCTTTCAAAGGTGTTAATTCAGGTTAAATTACTATAAAAATTGAAATCCCCTCTAGCTGTAATAAACTAAATTAATAAGTATAAATGAGTATAACCCTAAGAAAGGTATGAGCAAACCAGTTATTTTCCTCTTATTCTAACTTCTCTTAAAAATAAGAGAAACTAATCTTACTTTTGTCATAGTAATTAACATTGTAATTATATAACAATATGTCATTATTTTTATGTATTCCATTTCCTAAAATCTAAATATGCCATAAAATTTTTCTCATGTTCTGAATTCCACCTTAAACTTAGGTTTACTTCTCACTCCCACACTGCCATGTTCCTTTAAGAATTTGTTACTCAAGGCATTAAAGTCAAAGTTTATTTGTTTATTGATTCAAGAAAAATTCCACAAGAACCTCCCCATGCCAAGCAAAGAGATGGGTGCTAGAAATACAATACTGAACAGTTGGTATTTCCTGTGCTTCACGAAGTTGAAGACAGAGATACTTTTTCTTGATCGCTCAATTGTATTGTTAAGAATTAGGGTAGATCTCAAGGGCTAGAAGGCAGTATACCCCAATGTGATCTGGTCTGGGAGGTTGGGGAAGGCTTTCCTGAGGATGTGATATGAACTGATATTGAAGGATGGGTGCTCATTAACCAGGTAAAGGGAAGGTGGGATGAGGAGTGTTACAGGCAAAGCAGACTGTGTGATAAAGACCCTGAACCACAGAAAGCAAGGTTTGTTAAAGGAAATAAATGCAAGACCGGTGCAACTAGAGCACAGGACAAAGTCTATAATGCGCTTTAAAAGAGGAGCAATTGTAGAGGACTTATTAGGCAATGTTCAAAGTTTTGGTCTTTACCCAGTATAATGGAGATGTCACAGACAAAAAGAAATTCACACACAACATGAACATTGAACTTTATCAAAATTTCAAATCTTACCCTCTCCTAAAATTCGAAATAGAATTTTTCAGTCGTAAAAGATAATTTGTTTTACCACTTTCGTATTTTTCCTATATTTTATCTAATTAGTTCACACTGCCAAAGGTATCTGTAAACTGCAATAGGCTCAGTGTCTAATATTGAAAGAGGAAGTAATTACAGGAATATGTAATCAACGTACGAGGGAAATCTTTTTTCTGGGAATTTTATTGTTGTCTCTCCTTAGCATGTTTTCCCCTCTCTCTTCCAAGTTAGATTAACATCTGATCTACAGTGTTGAACATTCATCAACTATCTCTAGGGTGGTTTGTAATTTTTTTTTTTTTTGAGAGAGATTCCTCTGGTGCTATAATTTTTAAATCTATTCTTAACTTCTAAATTTATTTTTTGCCCAAATGAAAACATTAAACAAAAATCTGCCTTGCATGACCTATTGTTAACAGAGTTATTGTCTTATGAATAAAGGTATCATTCATCTGACTCTAGTGGGTCAATGTGAAAAATGTCAATACTATAGATATTTGAAATTTTTTCTGGTTCTGTAGAAACACAGAGAAGAACTTTTAGTGTTTTTTTTTTCCCACTCTTCATAATTCACGATGGATGAAAAGTGACTTTTCTAGCAAGAGAACAAGAATTTCATTTAAGGAAATAAGGAAATAAAGTAAGAAAAATTATTTGAGATTATTTAAAGAACACTTCCATGGAAAACGGGGAATTCTTTGATACAGTTTTCCCCCCAGCTTTCTTAAGATGTAACTGACAAGTAATATTGTTTAAGTTTAGTACAATGGGATGATTTGATACATGTACGTATTGTGAAATGATTACCACATTAAGGTTAGTTAACGCATCCATCACCTCGCACAGTGACTACTTTTTTCTGTAGTGACAACATTAGGATCTATTCTCTTAGCAAATTTCAAGTATACAGGACAGTGTTGTTAACTACAGTCACCGTGTTGTACGT
Organism: Stenella coeruleoalba; assembly: GCF_951394435.1. NCBI lineage: Eukaryota > Metazoa > Chordata > Mammalia > Artiodactyla > Delphinidae > Stenella > Stenella coeruleoalba. The sequence continues at coordinate 5,753,200 of NC_137149.1, forward strand.
TACATGTGCCTTATGTATTCATTTTCTAACAGAAAATGTGTACCCTTTGACCATCTCCCCAGTACCCCCACCCTTTAGCCCCTGGTAGCCACCAATCTCCTTCCTATGAGTTCAACTTTTTAGATACTACGTATGTGAGATCAAAGAGTATTTGTCTAATAGTTTTTTGGTGGCAAATTTAGAGTTTGCTAAATATGTGATCATGTCATCAGTAAACGAAGACAATTTTGCTTCTTCCTTTCTGATGTGGACTCCTCTTATTTCTCTTTCTTGCCTAACTGCTCTGGCTACGACTTCCAGTGTTATGTTGAATAGGAGTGGTAAGAGTGGGCATCCTTGTCTTTTTCCTCGTCTTGAAGGAAGAGCGTCCAGCCTTTCACCGTATGATGTCAGCTGTGGGTTTGCTGTGTATGACCTTTATTAGGCTGAGGTATATTCCTTCTATACCCAATCTGCTGAGAGTTTTTATCATGAAAGGATATTCTGTTTTGTCAGATGCTTTTGCTGCGTCTATTGAGAAGATCGTAGGATCTTAATCTTTGATTCTATTCATGTGATGAATCGCACTTACTGATTCGCAGATACCGTGCCATCTTTACATCTCCAAAAGAAATCCCACTTGGTCATTGTGTAAATCCTTTAAACGTTGAATTTGGTTTGCTAGGATTTTGTGGAGAATTCTCGAATCTGTGTTCATCAGGCTGTGCTCCCCAGCCGGATGGTGCCACTGGCTGGACTCCGCTGAGGCTGGGCTGCCGCCTGGGATCGGGCGGTCCACTGGTTGAGCTCCACTCTTAGGCGACGTCTCTGTCTGGGATCCCTGGTGGAGCAGGGTCTCCAGCTTTACCTGGCGGTGGGTGGGGCTGCAGTCCAGGTGAGGCCACAGACTGTGTTCCGTGACTGGGCAGGGTTGCGGGCTGGGCCCCCTGCCTGCAGGAGGAAGCTTGCCGTGCTCAGCCCCAAGTACTGCGGGCTCGGCTGGAGGCTGCCTGGGGTCTTGGTTTGGGCTCCCTTGCAGACGGGGCTGGAAGCTATGCTCTGCAGCTGGGGCTGCCAGCCTGGTTCTCTGCCTCAGCTGGGCTCCAGGATGAGCGTCACAGCTGCCCAAGGTCTCTGGCTGGGCTTGCGGGTCAGGCAGGGCTGGAGGCTATGTCTAGCAGTTGAACGGAGCTGCTCACAAACTTTCACTCTCTTGGTGGGTTTAGAGGAGGGGCTCCGCCACTGGGACAGCCCGCCGGCTGTGCACCCAAACTGAGCAGAACTTCTACTAAGCTCTCTGGCTAGACAGGCCACCGGCTTGGGTCTGCAGATGGGCAGAGCTGCTGGCTGAGATCTAAGATCAGGCTAAAATCACTGCCAGCAGAAATTTGTCTGCCGAGATCTAGACGCTCGTTTCTGTGAGCCTGCTTCTCTCCTCCAGCTCTAGCTGTTCCCCCAGTTATTCCCATGAGGAGATACCTAAGTGGGTTTCCTGGGAAGCTTCCTGGATGCTGGGGAAGCTGGGTGTCTGCCCTGGGCTCTCCTTTTCCCCCTGGAGAAACTGTAGGCCAGGGGAGAACTGCTAGGTGTGATGGCATACTGACCTGAGGGAGGGGAGACTCGGTCACCCTTCTAATGCGTCTTTTCTTGGTTTCTGCGGTCCAGGAGGGTGCTTCAAACTCACCCCTACGTCCTGGGATCTTCACAAGGGCGTCTTGTCTATGGGCAGTGCTGTTTGCTCTTTCTGTGAGGGGGAATGAAATCATTTTGCCATTTTGCTCTGAAGCAGATTTTCATACCCAGGTCTCCCTAATCTGAAGTTCCATTACCAGGTGTTTCTCTATGCACTTATAGTGACATATTGATTTCCTTAAGAGAATAATTTGATACCATCCAGGCGTGCCTAATGATAACAAAAGGTTAATGTAGAAAGTCTATGATTCTTAGTAAAACGCTTTCTCAAATTAAAGCGCTCAGATTTCAGTGAGAGAATATTGAATCAAAGGACTGAAAGGGCAGAAGAAATTGAACAACGGTTCAATTTTGTAATAGATGTTATTTATCATTTTTATTAAACCTTGTATCAGCCACGTGCTTTGCATTGCCTGGGATACTCGTCACCGCTCTCTATGAATAAGAGAGGTGACAAGCCTTACTTCCATTTTTGGATAAAGAAAATGAGTTCAAGATAGCTAACATGCCTTGCCTCAAGCAACAGAGAAAGTCAAAAAGGTCAGAGTAGAAATTCTGATTATCAGATCACTCTTAAATTCCTGACTCTTGGATCAAACCATCTCTCAGGTAAAGACAATTACTTTGTTATATTTATACATCCATCAGTCATTAAATATTTATTTCGTATCTGCTATATGATTAACAGTGAACTTTATGGTATGGGAAATGTACCCCGATTCTTCAGCGCAAGGAACTCACAGTAATTCAGCTTGGATAAAGAAGAATCTATAGTCTAATAATAAACCGCAGGAACACATCATTGAATACAGTGTGTGATTAACCGTGACAGTGTGTGTTGGGCTTCGCATTAGTTCTTAAATATTTGGAGGAGGGGGTCGGGTCGGTAGATGTTGATTTTGGATGATGTGTGTGTGTTTTGCAATTTGGTGGAAGGTACGTATTAAAAGTATACTATGCTTTTGGTTCATAACAGAGCTAATTCTGAGTGGAGTTGAGGAGAGTAGATACAGAGAAATTGATTGTATCATGTCCACTTATGCCAGTACCTTTATATCAGGAAAATGAGTTTGACCTGAAGATAGAAGCCACTGAACACATTTCTGAAGGGAATCATATGGTCAAAGTGGCAACTGAGCAAGATTGTCAACCCTGCTAGAGTTGATGAGGAAAGATCTGGGTTCAGCAAAATCTAGCTGGCAAGCTTGTGCAGTAAACAGGTGTGAAGAAGTCTAGATTGGGACGGGAAATAAAAGGGCAGATGAATGAGAAATTCTGGAGAAAAAAAGCAGCAGGACGTCGTGCCTGACTCACTCTGGAGGATTAAGAGGAAGAGAAGTCATAGGTGACTCTGTGGTGTCAGGCCTGAGTGAGCTGATAAATAAAGGGGCATGTGACCGACCAGAGGTTTTTGGTGGTAAACATCTGATTTCCTTTTATGAGGTGATTAGAGATTACAGCACGTTTTCATTTGCGAAGTGCTAAAGTTGAGGCCGTGAAAATGCCATCTGTACACATCCCCTGATCATCAGATTATAGGTCAAGAGCTGAGGTGAGAGGAGAGAATTTAGATACACATCGTTAATGTTCTTGTGGCGGCTTATACATAGCACCTCTCTTCCCTGCTTGAGTTATGAATCAATTAAGATAGAAGTCGAAACTGGAAGGCAGATAGGAGAACAAAATATCGCCTTTATTTCTGGTACAGCTCATATGGAAGAATGTGATTCATGGCTATGGGCAAGTAGGCGTTCTAACATTGAACTCTGGGGTTAGAGAGATGTACTCACCCCACCGCAGGCAGTCTTGTACCATTTCAGGCCTCTTCGCATGGGTCTCTGCCCCTGTAAAACTTAAGACGTGGAGCAGCACAGCAGAATTAATGTCCTCTGAGGTCAGGATGTCTCCCAAGAGAGAAAAGACATACAGTTGGGTTTTTTTCTTTCCAAACTCACCAATAAGATTAAGACACTACCCTTCTAGAATGAGGCTAAGAGTGTTTCCCTAACATGGTGCCTTCCACATGGAAGTAAATATCAGCTATGGGAAAGAACCATCGCTCCTTCTGCCCAGCCCATCACATTTAAGAGAACTCTGGGGCTTCCCTTGTGGCACAGGGGTTAAGAATCCACCTGCCAATGCAGGGGACACGGGTTCGAGCCCTGGTCCGGGAAGACCCCACATGCCGCGGAGCAACTAAGCCCGTGCGTCACAACTACTGAGCCTGCGCTCTAGAGCCTGCGAGCCACAACTACCGAGCCAGCGTGCCACAACTACTGAAGCCCGTGTGCCTAGAGCCTGTGCTCTGCAACAAAAGAAGCGATGAGAAGCCTGCACACCACAACAAAGAGTAGCCCCTGCTCACCGCAACTAGAGAGAGCCTGCACACAGCAACGAAGACCCAAAAATAAATAAATAAATAGATAAATAAATAAATAAACAAATTTATTAAGGAAAAAAAAAGAGTACTCTGCATAGAAACGCACCTTCATGGGTTCAGAAAACATGTCTTTTCTATTTTTTATCCACAATCTGACTCAAGCATGGAACTTGGAAAATGTCTATTACCCAACAAATAGTTTTTCATTAAATGGGTAAACATAAAGTTGGCAGTTGAAGATGATGTAACTTGATGGATTTCCACTGGAGAGAGTGTAAGAGGAGAAGCGTGTAACCCCATGGAGTAAGCTTGCATGAGCTAGGTAGGAAATGGAAAAAGGCAGGGGAACTAAACAGGAAAACCTACTAAGACTCTGGATCTAGGGGGATGTCTGTTTTGGACGACGGCATGATGTATTGTAGTTTCAGAACACTTCCAATGATGTCATTCTCTATTTCTCATATTTTGGTCAGGCTGACAGCCATTCTGGGATTTGTGGTTTCAGGTATGTGGTAAATGAAAAGATGTTGAACAATGATTACTGTTTTACCTTCTGATCCCAGAAGCCATCAAAGACAATTTTCAGCCTTAACAAGGTGGTTGTGATGTGTTGTATTATATTATTTAGGACTCTTTTAGATGCAAGTAACAGAAACCAGTTCAAGTAATCGAAGCACAAGAGGGAATGGGATATGGATGTAGCCATGTCTTGAAGAACCATTTGTCAGGAATGCAATCTGGCCTTAGAAAGCAACACATGTCTGGAACTGGAAAGCTACAGGAAGCTAGGCCACATTCTCTCCATTTCTTATCTCTGTCTCTGTGTGACTCTATTATACTTCTATTCTTCCCTGTACTGGCCTTCGTTACACAATGCCTGAGTTTATACATCTCTTCCAATCAAGAGAAAAACTCAGACGAAGAATCAAATCTTTTAGTCACAATTCCAGGTAACAAATTTTAACCCCAAGCAGAATCCAGTCATGGCTTTCAGGTTCCTGCGTAACGGAATGGGTGAATGGTTTTGAGGAAGCAGAATTCCTGGAGATTTTAGTAACGATAAAAGGCTTCTAGACACACGCGCGCGTGCGCACACACACACACACACATTCTATAAAGCATGAATCATTCAAGAAGTTGGAAAGAATAGAAAGAGTGAAATGTAGGCGGGAATAAGATAAAAATAACTAATGTTTCACAAATACATATTATGGGCCTTTAGCACTGTTCTAAGCACTAACTATATACTATCTCATTTAATCCTCATGGCGACTTTAGGAGGTTCTCACAATTAGGAAGAAACAGAGGCAAGTTGGAATTAAGTCCAAAGCATCAAAAGTTCAAAAGTCACATGGTAAGTGCCTGGAACATTTCAGATATCTTTGCATAAAAGCATTTAAATATTATTCCTATTTTTCAACCACTAAATGTTTTCTTTTCAGTTTGTTCCTAAGTATTGAATTTTCTTTGCTTACTGGGCAAAAGCAGAAGAAACCTCCACTGGTAGGAGGACTGATGATGGGTATTACTGGTTCTTTGGGATACCCGTGGGATAATGATGTTCACTTTGATGATGGCTTATCCAGCTGTGGGGAGATGTTAAGAATGGAAGTGTAATTCGCCAGGTTCTCTCTCACCACTGGAACATCCTGCCAATAGTAAGGCAATTCACCTCAAATTACAGACCTCACTTCCACAGTCCTGCCCTAAGGCCGTAGCTAGTAAAAAACGATTTTACTTCTAATTGACAATTCTACATTCCTTTTGGTTTCTTGCTTTCAGGACTTGTTTTTAGTAGGGGTGAAGGGGTGAGCAGTGGACAGAATGACAGGGAAATTTGGATGGATTACGAATTTTAATTGAAAATTTTAACAGACACAAGACATGAAGTTTAGAATGTTTGAAAATCATAATTATATTTAATTATATACAAATTGTGTTTATATATAAAATTACATATGTATATATTTAATATCCAATAAGCAAATATTATTTTTGCGCATCCACGGACCATCCACCAAAACTGAGTTTCTACTGGGACTCAGTGAAAACCCACCAAATCTCAAGGAATCAATATCTTGGAGATTATGATAATAATGTAATAAAATTAGAAAATTTTAATAAATCTAATAATTTTTATTTTATTATTATTTTATTATTAGATTTATTTTAATAAATCTAATAATTTTTTTATTATCTAATAATAAAAAGATAGCTTTAAAAAGTCTGTATATCTGTAATATTAAAAAGAGACTGTAAGAAACTCTTAAGTAAAAATATTTTACAGAATACTTTGAACTACATGGTAATGAAGAGCAAAAACAAGCCAGGAGTTTTAGGTGAAGGTAAAGCATTCTAAGAGGGAAATTTGGAAGGCAAGAAGCATGGAGATGCAGATGTAGGGGGAAAATAATAACAATAATAACAGCACAACAGCACCAAAACCAGGACAGAGACTGCCCAGGTTGATCAAGATGAAGGATCATGAACTGAGAAACCGCTTACTAGTATTTTTAAACGACAATAGTTTTGAATAAATTAACTGCCATCATGCAATAAGAATGTGTTCCATTCAAATCGGTTTTTAGAATGGAAGGGGGGTTATTTTACAGGAAATAATTGATATTGAGGAGCTGTGATAGAAATGCATGTACCAATGAAATAATTGTCAGTGCGTGCTGTAAGTTACCACAGATTTCTTAGTTATTTATGCATCTGAGATCCGTAAAAGAGAGAGTAAAAAGTAAAGAAGAATAAGGATGGTTAGCTTACCATGTTAGCAAGAGAAGTCCCTCTCACCCATGGATTACAGCAATCCCCTGCTTCATTCCAGGGAGTTCAGTCCTGTTTTCTAGATTTCAGAGAACAAACTTTCTCACTTCTCACCTTGCCTGGCAGAACTTTTGACCTAATAATCGGAAGTTTCCAGGTAGTATAATTTTCAAATACCAATATCACATGAATCATGAGATAGTCTCCACAATTTACATTTAACTCTATAGTACATGAAACATGAAAAGAAGCCTTGAGATGGGCTTATTAACCTTTCAGCTATATAAGATAAATATGGCAATGGGAGATCATTCCAGAGACTTCCATTTGTGTTCCAATATGAATATGGATTTTAAATTACTGCTTATCCTATAAACTCTTTTTCCTTCATTGACCAAGTATGAGTCTTATCCGCAACATACAATGCAAAGGTAATTTATACTTTTAAACTGGAAATACACCATGGCAACCCTGGTCTGTTCTATACAATATTTGCTATCTTAGATGGATTTTCCATCTTTTTATTTGGAAAGCCAGCAGACCGAGAAGGTGGTGGACTAATGTCCCAAAGAATCATCTTACCCGAGTTAGCAGGCAGGCTTCTTTTGTAGTAAAAGGGGAGGGAGTGTTGCAGGTTGTGACACACCTCTTGCTGCAGGAATCCTTTGTTCTTGCAGCCATCCATGTGGGGCCTGTCACAAGCTTTCTATAAAGCTCTAGCAAGACAAATGTTGTTCTCTGTTCTGCAACTTTGTATCTCTATATGAATGGAAAAGCGTTATTCCTTTAAAGATCAGAGCCTTGAGAATGGGCTATCCTGTATATTTCAGGCTTTAGGCAACATTGTTTTACAAAACGTGCAGAGCCAGCGTGACTAAGCACAGGCAGCAGAGCACACGTGTAAGGGATGGGGCTAAAGGAACAGGTCCAATATGGAGTCAGGTTTGTTCTTCTCTGTGACAGGACCTCAGGTGCTGTTCGTGGCAGGTATAAAGGCATAAAGCCAGAGAAGGAGGCAAAGGCCAGGTCATTTGGGATCACATAGGCCTTGGTGAGCAATCTTTATATGATTCCTTGGGGGGTAAGCAAGGGGCAGCCTTCACAAAACCCTATAGTGCGTAGAGACTGGATTCTAGAGGACCAGTGTGTAAGAAGGGTCATAATAAAAAGGTGGTGACAGTGTTCTAGACAAGACGTGACAAGAACCACACCAGGGCTATGGACATAGAGACTGAGATAAGGGATGTATTGGTTTCCTGGTTTTTGTCGTCACATCTCTGACTGTGACTCTCCCGTCTCCCTCTTATAATGACTGTGATCACGTTGGGGTTGGCTCACCGAGATAATACCATCCTGTGTCATTAGCCTCATCCCCAAACCCTTAACTGAATCACATCTACAAAGTCCCTTTTGCCACGTAAGGTGACATATCCACCGGTTTGAGGGATAAGGATGGAAGCATCTTTGACGGGTCGTTATTCTGTCTACCACACAGGACATGTTGAAAAAATATTTAGGAGGACTCGGTAGTTTACGAAGATGCTGTGGGATGAGTGAAAGAGAAAGTAAAACATGCCCGCTGTTTACCAGGCTGACTTTAAGAAAAGAGGTGTCATCAACTGTGATGAAGTATGCTGGAGGAGAAACCGTTCAGGTGTGAGGGGTATCATTCAGGTGTGAGGTGAGGGGCACGTAGAGATGGGGGTGCCTGTGGAACTTCAAGCCAACAGGAGACGTCTAGCTATCCAGCAGGTATGTTGCTATGTGAACCTGAAGCATGGATGAAAACCGTGTTGGAAGTTTAGATTTGGATGTTTCCAGCCTTTAGGGAGCAGAGTTGAAGCCGTGTTGGACGAAAACACACGGGGAGAAATTGAGAGTGGGGAGAACCACAGGGAGCCGCCATTAGGGGTGTTTGGAAGAGCAGCCCTCAACGTTGACCAAGGAGGATTTGTCAGAAAATTGGTAAAGGGAATATTTCAAGAACCAAGGCAACAGAGCAGACTGTGCCCCTCAAAGTCCCGCTAGGGATTACTGCATTTCACTGTAGCAGAGAGGAGTGAATGAATAGGACTCCGCACTGCTCACCAAAATCAGAGTGACTGTGCTTTTATTTGAGTCATAGGTTCACATTTTTCCATAGGGTTTTATTTAAATAAGGGGCTTTTTAATAAAATTGTACTTAAAATATGAAAATCTCTAGAGTAGAGAAGTTGGGGTAGAGTGAATGATGGACGTCACATGGTCGCTTGGTAGAGCATAGGGTGAATGTGGCCAAAACCATACAGCTGTGATTGCGTTTATCCATCTGTGTAACTAACAACTCGTGTTGTCGGTTCCCTATGTTCTCACAGCATCTTGTACATAGCTTGATCATGGCTCTTTCCATATTCCATTTTCATTTTTGTTTTAACTTCTCTGTATCCCCCTCTAGATTATGACTACACTAAGGATCTCCCCAGTGGCTTTCATCTTTGTATTGCAAGTGTAAAAAAATGCAGAAAAATGTATTCCCTAGGCTTCATCATAAGGAGAAATTTTGCCTGGATTTAGGTAAAGAGAGAGACCTCAAAACCATGCTTAAATAAAATATGATGCTTTGTGGGAGGAAGAGAGAGAGATTGTTTTGTTCCTGAGAAGAAAGGAGAGGAAAAGGAAGAATGAATGAAGAATAAAAAGAAAGGCAGCAAAGAGAAGGCAGGAGATCTTAAGATGCAACTCCAGTCCATAAATTGTCAATCATGTTTCTACGCTTATAAATCCTATCCTTTAAATTAATAACTGATAAAGGTTATGAATTTGGGGCTGAGCTAACATAGAGCAAAACAGAGACAGTGTGGATAGAGGAGATATTTGGCAAAAGTGCCATGGAAATGTAATATCTGGGAGTTTGAAGAGATCACAAAGAGATTTTGAGCTTTAACTAGCAAAGCGATTTTTTTTTTTTGCAGTACGCGGGCCTCTCACTGTTGTGGCCTCTCCCGTTGCGGAGCACAGGCTCCGGACGCACAGGCCCAGCGGCCATGGCTCACGGGCCCAGCTGCTCCGCGGCATGTGGGATCTTCCCGGACCGGGGCACGAACCCGTGTCCCCTGCATCGGCAGGCGGACTCTCAACCACTGCGCCACCAGGGAAGCCCAGCAAAGGGTTTTTGAAATAGAATATTTTAGAACAGTGCTGCCCAATAGAAACATCATGTGAATCACAGAAGACAAGCCACACAGGTAATTTTCAATGTTCTTGTAGTCACATTAAAAAAGTAAAAATAAGTAGTAGACTTAATTTTAATAATATGTTTTATTTGACAAAATATATCCAACATATTTTCATATAAGCATGTAATTAACATAAAAATTATTAATGTACTGTGTCACATTCCTTTTTTAATACTAAGTCTTCAAAAATTGGTGCACATTTTGTATTTACATTTGAATTTGAACTAGACACGTTCAAGGACTCCATATGTGGCTAGTGGCTTCTATACCGGACATCAGAACTGTAGATTTCCATAGTCCAGGTAACCTGCAGCTGATAGTAAGATTTCATTTTTCAGTGCTCCCCTGGGATTGTAGAACTTGGACCAAATATGGAACTAAATCTTGGATAATGCTTACCAGTAATACATTCTCCCCATAGCCGCCTAACTGTTGGATGCGTATAAGTTAGGACTCAACAGAGTATCAGTGAACACAGTTTCTTGAGTAGGAAGAAAATGGTTAAGCGTCAGGTCTTCAATGCATTCTCTTCCTTTACCTGGAAAATGCCTCCAAGAAAGAACGAAGGTGACCCAGTCAATCTTCATATAGACATTCTAATTACAGAACTCCTGGGGAAAGCACTGATGCATTCAGTAGTGGGAGAGTCTTTTATCTATGGAATACTTTGAGCTGATGCACCTGGTCTGTCCATGATCGCTTATGATGGTCTGTGGATTGCGGGGGGCGGGGGGGGGGCGGGGAATGAAATCTATGGATGTGTGGCCATGGCCTTCTAGGAAATGTCATGAAAGCTATTTGGTATAAAGTGAAGGAATTTCAGGATTAAAATAGATCCCCTCTGTGTAGGTACTGTAGTCACATACATTATTAGTGATCTCATACATTCATCAGGGCTGGAAGGTATTGATGTGATAAGAAAGCATCAGGGGACCTGCCCTAGGGATTCTAGATTTCTCTTTGCCTGTTCCATGGATTAATTTTAAACTCAAAATCATTACTAAAGTTTGAAACTCTGGTTCAAGTGAGTCTGGTTTGATAATTCAGTCCTTGGCATTTTTTCATTAAGAGATTGGAATATTTAACGTGAAGAAAATGAGGTCTGTAAAGATACACTTAACGATCTGGTTGCCAATATAGCCCTGATAATTGAGCAGGTACTCCAATGCTTAGCAAAGATTACTTGATCTAGAGTGGTTCTAGATGGTAGCCCCCAGCCATATGTGACTATTTACACTTTAATTAATTAAAATTAAATAAAAGTTCAGATCCTTACTTGGATTAGCTACACTTAAAATGTTCAGTAGTCACATATGGCTAGTAGCTATTCTATGGACCAGATGAATATTGAACATTTCCTTCACGGCAGAAAGTTCTACTGAACAACCTTGCTCTATACATTAGAGATTTTATTGGGAAATAGAACGTCGCAGACTAGAGAGAGACTTGGGTTTGAGTCAGAACATTTCAATAAAATAAGACACACATGTCAGGCATGCAACTAGGAAAAGAATTTGCTTAGGTCTTTTTTTTTTTTTTTCTGTTAAAAGCTTTATTGTTTCCATTTGGTCCAAGGCTTGGGAGAGGGCTCCAGGGTAGTTAGAAAGCTGCCTAGTGGCTGCAGAGAGGGGCTTCGGGCAGAAACCCTGACGCCAGAGGGGCTCCTCAAAGGCTGTTGGGCTTTGGAGGCTCCTAGCTGTCCTTGAGGCTGTCTTTCCAAGTGATGCTCGCCCAGCCCAGCCTGGGGACCAGGCGGCCTGCGGAGGTCGGTCAGGTGGTTGCCATCTTCTTGATAAGTTTCACCTGCTCCTCCGGGAAGCGGCTCTCCCGGAAGTCACAGGCGGGGTCTGCAGGCGGAACCCACAGCGTGCAGCTCCAAAAGGGCCAAGCTCGGGTTCTTTGCTGTGAGCATGGTGACTTCCACAGCACCCTGTGTTTCGCCCCACTCATCTTGGGACTGCTTCTGCACATCCTGGAAGAGGGCGCAGCCGCCGCGCTGGGAGACGCTGGACGCCCTCTTGCTTCTCCTCGGCCATTTCGCGGAAAAAAAAAGTGGTCCACGCCGGCAAGAGCCACATGGTCGTGGTCGAAATAGAAGCCCAGAGAGAGGTAGGTGTAGGGGGCCCGCAGATGCCTGTTGACCAGGTGGTGGACGACAGCCTCCACCTCAGTGAAATAATTCTGATGAATCTGGGAGCTCGTGGTTGATCGGTAATCAGGAGTTAAGATCGAAAAATGGTGTTGGCAGGTCCTGGTGGCCGAGGGTAGATGAGTGGCTGATTCGAAAGGTTGAGACTGGAAAAAAGGTTGGAGGGTGGGCAGAGACTGAAGCAAGGGGCGTCCCTGGGTCTGGTGCATCTAAACACTGTTGAAGCAAGAGACAGAGCTGTAGGACCATCGAGTGCACTGCCACTTAGGTCTTGAGAGGTGAAGGAGAGTGGAGAAGAGGAGAGAGTTTTAATGGGGAGAGACAGGGAGCTAGAGAGACGGGAGAAGGCTGTACATTCTGCCATATAATTCTATACTTGGGAGTATACAGTATTTTTAATAGCATTACTAAACTTGAGAATAGGCAGATGTGTGTGTGTGTGTGTATATCTTCTGTTAAAGGAGCTAAGTTTCAGATATGAATGGGTATGGGAAAAGATGACTTCAAGATAAAGTAGGGCTCTGGAATCATATCAATTGTGAGAAAGGCTTTGACTTTCCCAGTATTTTAAAATTTGCAATTCAAGCCATATATCTAGGTCCCAGAGAGAGATAGGGAAGATGCTCTTAGTATTTTGATTATATCGGTACAACGTGATGTCTGACAATAAATAGATCCTCAATAAAATGGTTGAATGCAAGAATGAATATCCAGGGCCAACTGCCTTTCTTGAAGCAACTTTTGTTCGGAGACAACTCTTGGGGTATGGAAGGTCGATACAGCATAATCTTTGACTTGCTTTGATTTTGCAATGACGATGTGAATTTGGATCACTGGCAGCTCAGATCGAAGTATACTCTTAGAAGCTAAAAGTAGACTAGGTTGGACTGGAGGCCCCTTCACTTTTGAAAGGCTATAGTGTTTATTTAGATTTATTGCTACTCAAAATTCCGATGTAACTAAGTAGACACCGATCTGCAGCACATTTCTACCTAGAGAATAAATCTTGTAAATTGAAAAGGGTTTTTCAGACACCATCAAGTTGAAAAAAACACAAAAAGTAGATGATACGAAGATATTAACCTTTTTGACGCATTCTAATAAAGACAATTCTAGAAGTGCAGCTCGGTTTCGATCCCAGCAAACCAGTCCTGAGATGTGGCTCTGGTGCCAAAATTGCCTTGTCTGGAAACTGGTTTAGATTCAGTATTACTGAACTGTATAAAAAAAGACTTCATTAAGTCGGCTTTCATTCTATTTATGCCTTTGTCATTTCCTTCAGTGTTGAAGTGAAAATAACACAAAAGAAATCATTGCTGAGAGGCCTAGAATTTATCTTCAATTATTTATTGTGATACTCCTCTCTCCACCCACCATTACACTCTAACATGTCAAGTGTCAGTTAAAGGCATGTTTAAGACCCTGTAATTCTCAGCATGGTAACTGTTTTGACTGTATTTAATGGCCAGCACTTACTCCAAATGAGTTAAAGCATATTATTGTGTAAGCATTTATCTTCCCGACTTTTCTGCCTTGGTAAAACATTTTCCTGTTACTCCACTGCTTTTCTATTCTCTTGTAAGTTTAAATAACAGTATGTAACTAGCTAATGAATAGGATTAGATACCAGGTAGATACTTATCAACCTGCGCCAACCAGGTTGATACACATGAGAAATTACCACGAAACTGACAAATGGTTAAATGCACATAGACACGTCAGACACCCTGGCCTCACATTTTTTCCACATGTTCATGACGATGTGAGACATTTCCCCTTCAACCCAGCCCCTCAACCTGGATTTCCCTCTCTTAGAGAATGGTGTCACCATCTACCTCATTGCTCAAGTCAGAAATTTGGCTATTATTCTCAACTATCACCCCACTCTATCTTATCTACACACATCACATTTGGTGCATTTAGAATCTAATTGTATAGCATACATGATAATTGGGGTGAAGCTTCGTTCTTTCCCTTCACTCCCTGCTGGAATTATCTAGATTTTCTGCGTGAATACGTGTCATCGACGGATGATTAATTGTATAGACTTTAGTTTTTCTTTCAGTCACAGACTTTTCTATTCCACACTTGAATCAGTCATGATCTTGACTTTGTAAAATCTTACTGTGTTTAATAGCCTTTAGTTATTGAATAAGAAGGGAAATAGGGATTTGGATGTATTAAAATACTGGCTTCTGCCAGTTTTCTTAATTTGTCTTCTAAAGAACTTTGATGAGAGCCTGGCTATCTGTATCAAACGTAGAATAAAACTCAGAGTTAGCCTTCCTATAAGTAAATATAAATGTTTATGCAGTTACATCACCCATACAGCAGCTATTGTTAAGAAAACACTCCACCATCTTGTCAGTTATCTCTATAAGAGTCAGAGAAAAGTATGTTCGTAGCACTATTGGGTTCGTTGGCCAGTTATAATTACTATATGTATTAGCTCTGTGTCATTTACAGAAATAAATGTCAAGGGAAATTAAGAGAAAATAATAAACGTAATATGTGCATATGAGGAGCTACAGTCTAATGCAAGGGACAGTACAAAAAGAGATTTTAAATAAGTAAAATTCATAGTCAACTGAGGTTATAAAATTACATATTCAAAACTTGAGTATCAAGATGATGATATTTTTTAGAGTATCATTGAAATGGTATATAATAGGAGACAACTGGCAACGGCACAATAAGTAAATAAATGGGATAGAACATAAGCATTAAAAATGTTGCTTTCCAAAAATGTTTAAAACAGGAGAAACGCTCACAGTATTACGTTGAGTAACATTAATCTATGACTCAAATACACAGTGAAAAAATTGAGCCTATGCAGCGGCCAGAGTTCACCTTTCACTCTTACGTAAAAAAACAAATCTCTTTTGCAGCTCAGTTCTTACAGTTGTGTTTGTTCTACCCCTTCTTGTTGGTAGCATCTGTTATTATCTATCTCTCATCAGTTTGTGAAATCTTTGGCGCGTGGCATGTATTCATCAGAGTAGGCTATTGTGCACTACAGTAATCAACGACACACAAGTCCTATTAACTTATAACCATAAATGTTTATTTTTCTCATGTTAATATCCTTCACCGGTTCACGTTGACTCTGTTCCTTGTATTTCCTTTAGAACTTAGGGTAATGGAACCATCTCTAGCTGGAAGGAGAAAAGAGGCATGGCAAACCACAAATAGGCTCTTAAAACCTCTACATCTCTTTAACTCACACCACTTCACACACATTTATCTGGCCAAAGCAAGTCTAGGTTCAGCAGAGTGGGGATGTCGAAGCATCCCTCCAAGAGGGTCACTCAAAGAAGGGAAGTAGTACCATTTGATCTAACAGCAAGCAATGACCCTCAGCTCTCATTTTGTCCACTATCTCACATTAATTCACTTTTGCCACTACTCCACTTTACTTACCCATACTCATGTCACATCCTAGACTATGGTTTTGGTCTCTCAAAGGAGCTCAAACCCTATCTCCCCACAGAACCTCTTGACTCCTTATTGCAGAAGAGGTAGGAATAGTCCACTTAATGTGCTTTTAGGAGATGTGTTGCTCAAAGCCAAAGAGGCCTTATCATCCACTTGAAAATGGGTAGGGGCTTTCTCTGTGCAGGGCCGGAGTGGTCTGGTACTGTCGGTAGCTGGGAGCATCCTCTTTCTCATTTAGACCATTTATATTTGCCATCTCTCTCTTTTGAATTCCTTCCAACATAATCAGGTAGGATGGGTGAGTGGAATGGGGATGGGATCAGTTAATAACTCAATAAAAATTGAGGTAACTATTCTATGTCTCTTAGATATCTTGACCACTCTTCTTTCTGAAATGGTGACCTTTACTTGCATTGAATATCCAAGATATGTGGCCATTATTTGGGCTTTGGTCTAGAAACAGAAAGAAATTTTCAATTTAGCGCTTCAGCTCCAGAACTTTTCAACTTAAACGCAGAGTAGTTCCTCTCTAAAGCCTAATGATTTTCTCTGGGTTGTGGGACTATATATGAGTTTCTATTTCTTTTAGTTTTTTGTTTTCTATATTTTCCAAATATTTACTTTACAATAAGCACATCATTACTTTTACATTTAGAAAAAAATACAATAAACTTATTTTCAAAAACAACATAAAAATTAAGAGTCCTGCATGAGGAGAGTGACTTCAAGGAAATCAGGGATAATTCCATGTCACTTGAGAACATTTGTAATATCTTGTTCATTTTTATATTTCTTATAGTTCCCAGTGTTGAAAGATGTGTGTGACCCTTATGGTGGTATTAGTTTTAGGAACAGATTTATATCCAGATCTACACTAGACAAATCAACCTTTGTGTGTGTGTGCGCTTCTGGGCACAAAGATGAACAGAGAAGGCATCCCGAGGGACAAAGATACTGCAGAAGTTCGAGGGCTTTAGACCCCTACTCCAATATAAAACTCTTGTGAGTTACCCTGAACCAGAAAGACAGAGAACGTTTTAGATGGATTTTCTCCATCTAAACCATCTATGTTCTAAGAACCTAGAAGCAAAAAGTAGACCACATGTTCTATCTTGTTCTTTCCTTGCTGAAGCACAAGTATGTTTAAGAATTTCTAATTTAGAGCACACCCACCAGTAAGCAAAGGAGAATGCAGGAACAAGATACAAAGCCTTGGTTGAGTGTTTGAACATTTTCTTAGGTATAGAGAAGCTCTCTGCTTTTGGATCTATTTACCTAATGTTAGATGGGGAGGTTTTGAGTCAGTAGAGTTAAAGACCTGAAGAGAGACCAAAGAGAAAGGGAAGGATAGAGGAAAAGTAGAGAGACAGACAGAGAGAGGCAGAGATTGACTGACTGATTTTCTCAAGGGGTTTAGGTCATGGAACATTATTCTATGATCCCAGGAAGAAAAGATCTGGAAAAGGTACATTCACATGCATTCACTAACAAAGTGTCCAACAGAGTCTCCTAGGATCTGACCATTTCATAGTACCACTCTTTGTCTTTGGTGAAGAAAAGTGAAGCTTGCTGGGAGCGTTCTGAGCCAACACTTGACACCATTGCAGGAGCTAGTCACTGAATGTAGAAATGAAGAGATGGATGTTGGATGGATGAATCTTCTAATGTTTCAAATGGATTGGAGAGAGAGACAATTTTTGGCCTTTATTCATCACTATATTAAGTCTTTACCCCAACCAACTGGAAGATTGATCATCAAATTTTCATGCATTTGTTTTATGAATAATATTTAAAAATTCTAATGTGTAACAGATCTTCTAAGAAATGTATATCCGGATTATCATATTAATAGTCACAAAATGGACAAAGCTAACACTTCAAATGTACAATCCTCTGTCATACTCACGGCTTTATTAACTACTATTTGCATTATTTTACAAACAGCTTTTAGGGATGTTGTGGTTTACTGGAGCAGTACATTTGTATCACCGTGACTTTTCTGGCTGTTACAAAATTCCCTTTTGAGAATACCTCAGAAGATATTTCTGAATTGAAAACTTCAGGTCAAATTCTGAAAATTAAAACAATCCCAAACTCAAACCTGACCGTGTAAGAAGCAAGTAAAGTTCAATATAAGAAGAAAAGTTAAAGCAATCTCCAGTAGTTTAAAAGAAAAAAAAGGATTTTTGTATAAGAAGATAATTCTTTACCACCTTAATCCATTATTAAAGGTGACCATTCATCCTTAATAATCAGATCAATTTGTGCTGAAAATTTAGTTCTGTATGTGTGAGTTGCAAGTGATCTCATTAGTGTTCTACTATATCAAGTTTGATAAAATCCCCAATCCATTTCAGTTAAGTTTCTATTGATCCAGTTAAGAGATCAATCTGGACTTGTTCAGTTCTTTTGTCAAGGGATTTCATCTGGCTTGAGTTTAAAGTTATGAAATAAACATGATTTAGAAATGTAAGATGGAATGAAAAACAGTCCAGCTGAGTGTTGCCAATTACCTGAACTCAAGTTTTCGCATTTGAGCATCTGATAGGGCATTGGCACTTAGAAATGGACTAGAAAACCAATAGGACAAAGAAGACGGAGTGCCTTTCAAAGTAATGAAGGTCTTACCTTCCCTCACTTCCACTAGTGATTAGGTTTCTGCGTCACTGAACAATGTGAAATCTATTTGTCAATAAAATAGGATTTTACTTTTATTCTTTAGTATGTTTTACGTCTATTGATACTGACTTTCATTAACTCAATGCTTCCTTCATATCTATTTTTCAGTTTCTCATTATTTTCTGCATTTTACCCTAAGTTTTCTGAGGAGAGAATGAATGGATTTTAAAATGTGTGAAGATCTTGGGGACACGGACAAGAGTTTCACGTGATAACCATTTTCCTGACACCTTCTTCCCTTCGGGAACGGTTTTAGGAGTGGTGCTGAAACAGAGAACTGCCCGGAAGCACTTCTCTTTCATACGATTTCTCTTCTCATACTCGCAGAATAGGCGAGGATCTCCTTTTAGCAGGAAGCATCTTTAAGACCTTGTGTTCCACCTGGTAAAGAATAGGTACATAGGTATGCAGTGATTCTGCATGTATCACGTTGTCAGGGAAGTTCACTGTCCTTTTCTCTTGGGGGTACCTTCTTGAGGACAAAGAGATTTGAAGGTAGAGACTGAACATATGCCAACAAGTCAGAGACTATAATTGGTGGTCCCCATGGTATGTCATGCCACTGTACCCATCAGCTTTCAGTTAGGAGAACAGAGCCACTCTAAGTTCCATGGGAATAAAAGATGTATTAGGTTTTGTGGAAGAAATTAGACTATAGACGAATGTGGGAGCTTGCTGAGGAAGTGATGCTCTGGAAGGGTGATGTTGGAGGATTAGAGAAGCAGTTACTAAAAAATCACAGAAGTGCTACCACAGGCAGACAAATAGAATCTTGTGGGGAAATCCAAGAAACTAAGCCCTCGCGGTAGTGCAAGTGGGACCAGAAGTACACTCACACACTCTCGCACAGGTTCTAACAGCATCAGACAGAGGAGGAAAAAATAATGAGGAAAGCCAAGGCCGTGGGCAAGGAATCAAGTAAGAGGCGCCCTTTCATCACATTTTTATTTCAGTTGTTGTTATTATTAAATAATTATTAAAGGTAAATTTTAAAGACCTCCGTTCTGGTCATTTCTCACAATTGTTGGTTTACTAGGTGAAAGGCAACAGGCTACTTAAAAAGTTTTACCCTGACACACATAGAAGATTTGGGGGTTCAACTTGTTTCATTTTATAGGTGAGCATGCTGAGACCTAGGAAGTTAAAAGAGATTCATTCAGAGTGACCCAGTCAAGGTAGAGTTCTGTCAGCCAACTCCTACCTCAGCGCTCTTCCTGTATACATGACTCCTCCTTGAAGAGATATTTTGATTTAAACTGCGGTCAGGTCTCACACTTTAAAAGCCTAATAAGATCACTTCTGGGACTTCCCTGGTGGCGCAGTGGTTAAGAATCCACCTGCCAAGGCAGGGGACACGTGTTCAAGCCCTGGTCCGGGAAGATCCCACATGCCGCGGAGCAGCTAAGCCCGTGCGCCACAACTACTGAGCCGGCACTCTAGAGCCCGTGAGCCACAACTACTGACCCCCCGTGCCACAACTACTGAAACCTGCACGCCTAGAGCCCATGCTCTGCAACAAGAGAAGCCACCGCAATGAGAAGCCCGTGCACCGCAACTAGAGAAAGCCTGCTCGCAGCAGTAAGACCCAATGCAGCCAAAAATAAATAAATAAATAAAACAATAATAAATAAATAAATAAAACTCTAATAAGATCACTTCTAATTCACACATATAGAACTAAATTTTCAGCACAGATCTGATTACTAAGGATGATCCTGTAACTGGCCTTATTGACATTGACCTTGGCAAATCCACTTTTCAAGCTTAGTGCCAAGAGGCAGGATGGTCTCCTGCTTCCATAGAGGCCATTTGAAAGAGGTGGGTAACAAAATTTACTGTATTCTTACAAGATAAGAATATTCATCTCTAACCATTTTCACCCAGCGATTCTGAGAACCTATTCTATGCCATGTCCTGTATTAGGCAATAAGAAGAGGTGCAAGAACGATTAGAGATGACCCCTCTGCTTTAGGATGATGTACGGTTCAGGTAATCCTACACTGATCCGTTCTATTTTCTTGGGTTATATTCAGCTACCTTTACATCAGCTTTTTAACGATTGAAAATGCTTGCTCATGGGGCTTCCCTGGTGGCGCGGTGGTTAAGAATCCACCTGCCAATGCAGGGGATGCAGGTTTGAGCCCTGGTCTGGGAAGATCCCACACGCTGCAGAGCAGCTAAGCCCATGCGCCACAGCTACTGAGGCTGCACTCTAGAGCCTGCATGCTACAACTACTGAAGCCCGTGTGCCTAGAGCCCGTGCTTCACAACGAGAGAAGCCACCACAATGAGAGGCCCGTGCACTGCAACGAAGAGTAGCCCTTGCTTGCCGCAACGAGAGAAAGCCTGCATGCAGCAGCGAAGCCCCAGTGCAGCCAAAAATAAATAAATAAACTTAAAAAAGAAAATGTTTGCCAGAGACTTCCCTGGTGGTCCAGTGGTAAAGAATCCACCTTCCAATGCAGGGGATGCGGGTTTGATGCCTGGTCAGGGAACTAAGATCCCACATGCTACAGGGCAACTAAGCCCACGTGCCGCAATTACTGAGCTTTTGCGCCTCCACTAGAGAGCCCTTGTGCTGCAAACTGCAGAGCCCACGTGCCCTGGAGCCTGCACGCCACAACTAGGGAAGAGAAAACCCGCACGCCACAACTAGAGAGAGGCCCGCTAGAGGGAAGCCTGCACGCCACAACGAACAGCCTGCGTGCCGCAACTAAGACCCGACACAGCCAAAAAAAAAAATAAAAATAAGTAAATAATAAATCTTAAAAAATAAAAGAAAATGCTTGCTAAATTGGATAGCTTATTCATTCACCTCAAATTTGTTCTGGTAGGTAGAAGATATACAGGGTGAGGAAAGGGGTTAAATAAAGTATTATTGTCCAAGATACAAAAATATAGGGGGAAAAAACCTTACAGTTATTGCAGACTATGTTTTTGGCCTAAGAAAACTACATCCTTGAAAATGGGAACACATTCTAAACCAAAATTTACCCTAAAATTTTACAATGTAAGATCCAGCTCTGCTGGTGCAGTAGTAATGAAAATCAGAATACTTAGACGTCTGTACCATTTAATACTTGTTTTGTTTTCCATTTTTGTGAGATTTCTAAGATGGCTTGAACAGATTACAACCAAATTTGTACGTGTTGATTTTTCACAAATGCTCTGTTTATGTCATGTACAATTTGCTGATGCCATTAATTAATGGTCATAGCAACTCTTGCGAGCTTAATCTTCAAAACAATTTATTGTTTGTGCAGTTTATAGCCAATGCTGCAGGAGAGATTTTTCTTTTTGTACATTTAAAAATCCCAGAGAAATTAACTTTCTCCTTCAGGGCGCTAGGCTGTTCCTTCTCTGACTTTCTGGAAGTGGTTGGTAGGAATGAATTATTGTCAGCCTTTCAATAAGCTACTGAAGATGGAATCTGCTTTTCAGGAGAATAGTGGCCATTCTATCCTCCTGTTTCTTACGCCAAGAGGCTGAGAGCAAAAGTACATCTGGGCAAATGAAAATATAACTGATGGAAGAGATAGAGCATCGATTTCTAGGATACAGTTATTAAAGAATGAATGAGTGGAGAGGGAAGGGTGATGAATGTGTGCTGAACACACACAGCATTTCTGCTCCGGGTTGTGTTGTGTGAGCTCGGCCTGATTTCTTCTGCTTCAGGCGGCTGAAAGCCCTCCACAACACCCGTGTGTTCTTGTCTCTTCTGCCAACTCCACTGCTACTGCGTGTGCTTTCTTATCTGCTGTGACAACTAAGTTAGTCTCCTCTGTTCCAGCCGAATGGAGGGCTCTTACAAGCACACAGATGCAACCTGAATCCAGGCCTGAAGTGGGTACCAAGGGTTTAGCTGCCTTGTATCACATGGAAAGCACAGGGAGAAAAGGTGGGAGAGGCTCCCAGTGGCCGAGTCCCTCCTCTTTCCTCTATGACAGTGTTCCCTCAACAAGAGGAAGAAGCAGGCCTTACTCTGCTTCATGTCAGTTGGTTTGGGGAGATCTCCTCTCTGTTTAGTTCCTTCATAGATTTCATTGATGTTTTTTTAACCGTACTTCATAGGGGAGAAGGAAAACCAATTTTGATTTGCCCCAGGTCTGGTACTTCTGCCCTTTGGAGAGCCCCATTACAGCTGAATTGATAGGGCCTACAGATGGTCAAGGAAGGGCCTAAAGATGATAAAATTATAGGGAAATAGAGACCTATGAGAAAATCTCATAGAATCTTATAGAAGTTGAGTCATTTTTTATAAAGAATGAAAGACGAGTAAGAATGAACACGTGGTAGCATAGTTTCCAGCCAACCAGCTAACGGTGCATAAATAGAAACGGGAAGTAGCTAAAAGTGCATAGGATGGAAACACAGACCCCCAATTGTATTACGCACCCTCAGGTGGTGAGGAATTGGAAGTGATTCCCTGGTTCTCATAATGTTGAAGTCACATTATATTTCTCAATCACAATTTTTTAAGACTTCCTTCCAATGCTACCTTTTTCACGATCTTTGTTTTTCCTGCTAAGTAACCCTTCCATCTCTTCTCTCTGAGACAGTTGCATCTCTTCATAATCTGCCGCCAGTTCTTATAATAGTTTTTATTCAGCTGTATTGCTTTCATGCTGACCTTCACAAGGACCCTGAGCTCCGTGAAAACAGGAATTATTTTTTTAAAAATATTTTTGTAATTGAAAGTCTGTCACAGTGCTTCCTGTATAATGGGTGCAGAACGAGTATTTTTAAAAAATCATCTGAAAGAAGTTGTTAGAGAATTAGTCTGGTTTTGAAGCAAAGACTTTAGCAGAAAAGGTTTAATATAGAGATCTCTCTGGAGCACTAGGAAATGGGCAACCCAGCTGGTCACTTGCCCATACCAACCTTGAGTCTTTTCCCAGCTTCTTGCCTTTTTCCACCATCTTCTCAGCTCCTTCTCAGCAATTCTAACCAGCTATAGAGACTTAATAATTAGCAATCAAAATGAACTCAAACTAAAGTTTTAAAACCCCAAATAATGGAAAAGAAAATGAGGATGTAGAAGTGGTGCACTGCCATTCACCCACATAATTCATTGACTGTTCAGTAGAATCTAGGGCACCATATGGATGAACTGAATGGACTAATCCTCTGGGCAAGAAAACCGAAGTAGCAGCTCTTTGTGCATCTATGGGAACAAAATGGTAGGAAGATTATGTTCACTGTTGGAAACTGGCCCACAGGGCCATGAAGAGTCCATTTGTTCAGTATTCAGTTAATTTTATGACCAGCCATGATTATTTCCTATAAATAGAAATCATCGGTCTAAATATTCAGAACGAATTCTCCAGTCCTTATCCTAGGTACATGTAGTATGTTATTACCTTCAGCAAAAACCAGGAGCAAAACGTTGACCCCCTAAAGTTGATTTCTGACACTTTCAGTGTCTCCTGTTCTCTGTTAGTCTCCAGGTACTGCTTTCACTTTCTGCTTTTTGAGAACATGGTCGCCGTATTGAGTACAGCACTCCTTCTGCATAAAGGAGTTTAATTCTTAAGTCTAATTGAGCAAAGAAATGCCTTGTTCCTTGTTAAAGGATTTGGGGGAAAAATAATAGAAATCAAGCCTTCAACGAACACATAAAGAGGGAAACATATTGCATCGGGGGGAGGAGCCTCTTTAACCGCACTGAAATCTGAGTTGGTAGGTGACCATCTCCTCTGTTTGGGTAGGCTAGTCGTGGCATTCAGTAGCAGAGGAGAGCAAGCAGGATTTTGACATATTTGTTCAAGTTTAGTAGTTGATTCATTTCCCTGAATAATTGATTTCTTAAAGAAGCTTTTAACCTGAGTCTTATTGTATCCTGACAACCTGAAGGGATGTGAGTCCCTTAGTAAATAAATAGGTTCTGTGTGTTCTAAATGAGTGGAATATTGACCTTGACTCTTCCCAGCAGAGTCATAAAGCAGGGCGGTGGAGATAGCTTATGACGCAAGTCTACCACATTAATTTAGATGACAAACTCTTCCCTCACAAACAGCTTCCGCGTTCTCTGCCCACACAGCGTCTTCTTCTGAGTCAACAGTAAGATAACATTTGCTCACTTCCACACATTTAAATAACTGGTTCATAAAAAGCCTCATAGTTTGTTTAAACACATTTTTAATTTTAGTTTTTTTTTAATGGGGGTATAGTTGCTTTACAATGTTGTATTAGTTTCTGCTGTACAGTGAAGTGAATCAGCTATATGTATACATACCTCCCCTCTTTTTTGGATTTCCTTCCCATTTAGGTCACCACAGAGCATTGAGTAGAGTTCCTTGTGCTCTACAGCAGGTTCTCATTAGTTATCTATTTTATACATGGTATCAATAGTGTATATATGTCAATCCCAATCTCCCAATTCATCCCACCCTCCCCTTTCCCCCCTTGGTGTCCATATGTTTGTTCTCTACATCTGGGTCTCTATTTCTGCCTTGCAAGAAGGCTCATCTGTACCATTTTTCTAGATTCCACATGTATGTGTTAATATATGATATTTGTTATTTTTTTTCTGACTTACTTCACTCTGTATGACAGACTCTAGGTCCATCCCCGTCTCTACAAGTGACCCAAGTTCATTTCTTTTTATGGCTGAGTGATATTCCATTGTATATATGCACCACATCTTCTTTATTTATTCATCTGTCGATGGACATTTAAGTTGCTTCCATGTCCTGGCTATTGTAAATAGTGCTGCAGTGAACATTGGGGTGCATGTGTCTTTTTGAATTACGGTTTTCTCAGGGTATATGTTCAGTAGTGGGCTTGCTGGGTCATATGGTAATTCTATTTTTAGTTTTTTAAGGAAAAGACTTTGTTTTTTGTGAAACTTCATGTTTTGGACTGGCCTTTCGATGACTGTTTTTAGTCAAAACATTAAGTTCTGAAACATTTTAACTGGAAATGAACGTATACAAATAAAAGCAAAACATAGCATTACTAAGGATAGGGAAGTTTTGGAAATAAAAAGAAGTTATGACAAAATTTCATCACACTTGCAATGATTTTGCTGTTCATCAGCTTCAGTTTCTAAGTTTTCATCTTATTTTAGTGAGAGAACTACATATTTTAAAGGTGTCGGTCTTTCAAATGCTGAATGGCCAACAATGTATCATATTTATAGTTTACTTTCTTGATTCATGCCTATAGCCTTGGAAAACAAGGTCCTTAATGAACAGGACCACTCCGCACTTCTTATCGTCTTCCAGCTCTGTGAGTATTGCAAGGAATTTTGAAAGCCAATATTTGTCACCTTTCTACTTTATGATAGAATTGTAAAAGTGAATTGTAAGAGTTTCATTTACCTTACCCTTTAGAGAAAAAAAGGAGAGAAAAATGAATAAATGGCTTCCCTCAATATTTGGAGCCAATTAGATCAATAAATTTTTCCAGAACCCTCCAGCTAGTTTTGAAATCATTCTACTTTTAAGAAAATATACCTAAGTGGCAATTTCTTTTTTATTTAATAGTATTATACTTCTGTGTAATATATTTGACTTTAGGATATCGAAGTGTCCATAAGAGTAGATTAATTTTATGTGTTTATTATTTATGCCCCTCATTGTTAAAATAAAAAATATTTAAAGGGACTTGTAAAATACCAATTTTTTAAGTAATAAAATTGGAAAATAGAGAAATAAGTAGGAAAAGTAAAATAAATCTGGGGATAATTTTTAACCATAAAATATATTTCCTAATGTCCAATAGGCTCTGCTATAGCTTGGCTGAAAATTTGACCTCAATCTTCCTAGCAACTAATACAGACAACATTCAAGTGTTTTATTCCTGATAGCAGTGTAAGATTCTTTCCTGTGGCTCCTACCACTGGTTTCTGTGAAATATGTGTTTCAAGCGTATATTTTCAAAATGATGAATTCAACAAACAGATAATATAGTGAGAAATAATTGTTGACTAAAATAAAATAGCAAACTAAATTTTAATCATAACATAACCTAAATTAGTCTTGGTATCAGACTTGTAGGTGGGATGAAATGGCTTCCTGGCTGTGCTAAGAGAGAATATTAAAACGGACATCTCTATATTTCTGCAGTGATATTTATTGAGCACCCTCCAGGTACCTTGAGAATATAGTGAATAATCTTATTCTGACAAATTAGCAAATTGATTGGCTAGGCCCATAAGGAACTGTAGATAAATATTCAATATAAGGGGAACGTAACTAGTTATCTCTCTAAAACATATTGTGGGAATGCCAGTGATACTGGACAGCTGGGAGGACACCCAGAGATATGTTCGGACCATGATACCCTTTTCGTTTTTCCAGAGATCAGGCAAATCTTTGTTCCCTACCCAGATGTTAGTAAAATAATATTAACAATATTTATTGAGCAACAACTAAGCATCAGGGTTTGTAGTTGCTACAGTTGATATTAAGAATAAACGCATAGTTCACAATGTATATAATACAATAAAGGTATGAGACAAGTAAACTGGAAGACTGTAATATACAATCTACCGAAGGCCGTAAAGAAGTACCAGCCATGTCTGATGAAGTGAAAAAGAGGGAGGGGGTGGCCTCTTCTGAAGGGATAGGAACAGGTTTCATGGAAAAGATGCTCTTTGAGATGGGTTGTGAAGGCTGGATATGATTGGAACCAGTGGAGGAAGATGTTCTTTGCAGAAAGAATGCCATGAATAGGAGCCCTGAGGGGGCACTTGTTTCCATTCACATCCTTAACTCTGTCCCCAGCCGCCCAGAGGAGCAGTCACTATTAGGAAGTCATTTCATTTCTCCTCTCATTCCTTCAGCTTTCGATTGCATCTCAGTGCCTCCGCTTTAAAACGCCTCCTGCCCTATCTCTGTCTTCCTGGTTTCATCACAGAAACCTTGTTTCTGCAGCACTCATTTCAACTGACAACTTATTTGGACGGTCTGCATGACTTTCCTCCTCAGCGACTCTGAGAAATGGTCGGGCTCAGATCCCTTTCTTAGCTGCACACCAGCTGCCTGTTGATAAGATTACAAGGAACACCTTTTCCTTCCTAGGCCCCTGCCTCCCTCCCTTTGAAGCAGGCATCTAACACCCCATACCCTAGACGAGTTGACTCCACCGGCCCTGATTCTCTGCTTAAATAGGATGTAGGATCAAATAATGGGAAAGCGCCAATGTCACAGGAGCTACGAGTAATCTGGTTTACTAGGAGTGGGAGATACAGCCAGGAGATTGCTAGAACATAGGCTGGAAAGATAATCTAGGCTCACACTGTGGAAGTCTCTGAATGACATGCTGAGAAAATTGAATTTGATTTGATAAGAGATGGGAATTCAGTGGAGCAGATTTACCGTCTGCATTCGTTTCTCCCTCTTTTTCTCTAGAGAGTGTGTGTGTGTTTTTCTGTGATGCATTCTCATTGGAAAAAGGATAGGGTCTATTAGATTTCCTTTACGGTGCCATTCACAACCGTGTGCACCCAAGAAAGCCTTCGTAGAGACGAGGGAAAGTGATCAGAGTTGGGAAAGTTTGTTACACCATAGTGCTTTTCAGAATGTCATCTCATAAAAGACTCAAGCATCCTTGAGAAGGAAATATATTGCTTGGAAAAGAGTAAGTAGACAATGCCAGTAAAAATGGAAATATGCCTTTACCCTGTGGAAGTCTTTAGTTTTAACTGGCAGAGACTGGATGGGAACTGAAACAGATCTCAGGGTTTCATGCTCTGCTGACAGCAGAGACGTGGTTCAGTTAGCTTCTAGCCGAGTGTTTAAGGGATATTGAAATCCTTCCAGTTTACAGTACGTTTGGCAGCTCTCTGTGGGATAATCTTTTTTATGTGTATTCTGTTTGGAAGTGAACTGTGCACCAGTTATTTTAAGTAGTATTTTTTAATCTGTTGCTGTGTTAATTATAGCAGAGACAGCGACAGCACACTCATAGGCTGATGTGAATGTTTTATTCAGTGAACCAAAGAAATATCAACCAGGGCTGTATAGAAATTGCAGTGGACTGAAAATAATCGAATATGAATGGGTTTAGGTAGCCAATGGCACTGACAGCTTATGAAGCTGAAGATTCGATTTTTTTCTCCTACTGCAGTTTATGTGAGAGTCACTGAAGAAAGAAACCCTTGGCATGATTATATTTTCTTGTGGAATGTAACTAGTTTCACAGTGGAATAATTTTGACAAGAGTTCTTAGTTTCCTTCCATATGTTGTATTTCATTTTCTAGAAAAGGGGTCCTTGCCCTGGCATATTTCACTGCTATTCACTGCACCATAGGAAAACTGTTTCTTTTTCTTTCTGCAATTATCGGTGGCAGAAAGAGAAAAAAAAAAAAAAAGATACAAACAAACGAAAAGGGAAGGTGAGTCTGGGTGAACTGCTCTCGAGCCAGCGCACGCTAGCACAGAGACCTCGAAGCGAGGGATCACCTTGGCTTCTCATTAAGGTCTGAACCCAAGAGAAAGTTATGGGTGAACGTGTGTGTGGAATTCCACACCTTCCTTCCAGCCCCGTCCTTGTATTTTCATTCAACCACAGAAACACTTGAGAGGCAGTAGTATGAGAATAAGTGGCTGATCCTAGAAAATTAAATTGTCATTTTTTTTTCTAAAAGAGATATCTTAAAATGTGTATCTAGGATATGCAAGGAGGAAAATAAAGAACAAACAGAGGTAGTCCCGATTGATGTTGGATTCACTGAAGGGCAAGTCTCTTCCTTGGATTTTCTGTTGATTGACTTCAAAGCTATAATTTCTAAATAGATTTCTGGGACTAGGAATCTTGGCACAAAATCTTCAGTGTGTTCCAGGAGGCTGTATTCTGGCGCTTATTTCTTTTATAGATTAAAAAAAAAAAAGCTCAGGCCCTTAAATGTTTCCGTGAACATGCCTCCTCCACTTCCGTCTCCCACACACATGTGCGCACACTCTCACACACACAGACACACTCTCATGACATGCTTTGAATTGGACCCCAAGTTAAAACCAATCTGCTGAATAATTTCTGCTTGTTATTGTTCAGTTAAGCATCAATAGAGTGGGAAAAGGAAACAGAGAGCCACAACAAAGCAGTGCTGTAAATGCTGTTTATGTAATACATGTAGTTAACACCAATTTAACCTTTCCAGTGTAGCCTTCATTTAAGCTCAAAAGAAAAAAATAGAGCAAACACCAGTTCATTCACAGAAGATTGATTGCTCACCTTTAGGTGCCTGGCATTGTGCTCATGTAGAAAAGTCATGGAAAATTGAATAAGAAATGGTATGTGCTCTTGAGATTCTCAAAGTCGAACAGCAACAATATTTGTTTGTAATAGCAAATATAGAAACATTTATGACATAATAAGTTCAATGAA
The DNA here is from genome assembly GCF_951394435.1 of Stenella coeruleoalba. NCBI lineage: Eukaryota > Metazoa > Chordata > Mammalia > Artiodactyla > Delphinidae > Stenella > Stenella coeruleoalba. The sequence continues at coordinate 5,782,836 of NC_137149.1, forward strand.
TAGTTAATGAGCAGCTAGAAAATGAGGTAGGTTGCTGTGAACAGAATCAAAAGCAAACAGCACAACTGGAAAAAAAATCGCAGCTCATTTAACCGAAAAAAAGATCTAATTTCCCTAATATGTAAAGAGCATCTATAAATAAATGAGATTATCTGGTAGAAAAATGTGGAAATGATATAAACAAATAATTCATTAAAAAGGTAATATACGTGACCTTTAAAACTAAGAAATGGTACTCGACCTTAATCATAATAAAGGAAATGAAAATTAATATTACACTGAAATAGCATCTCTTACCTATTAAGATTGACAGAGATAGGAAAATTTGATAATCCTGTGTTATCAAGAATGGGAGACAAATAAGCACTTCACATATTGCTTGAGAAAATATAAATTTCTACAACACAGACATGCAGGACTATTGAAAATGTTTATCAGAATCTCATAGTCTCTCATAGAACAATTCCAATTTACTCTGTAGGTATAATAGTACGTATGTGCAAAAACGTATTATTAGACTGTTAACTGTATCATTGCTCAAAATGGTACAAGTTAGAAACAACTTAAATTTCCATCAATAAGATACTGATTAAAATATACTATTTCTAACCCTGCCATAAAATGTTAAGCATAAGAGAATATAAGAGAATGATACCATACTCTGTGTATTAATAGGAAAGCACCTCTCACCAAAACACAACATTAAGTGGAAAAAAAAAAAAGCAATGTGCAAAACATACTGTGTAGTACGTCACCACTTGTGTAAAACCAGAGGAAAATTATGCTCGTGTTTCCTTATTTAGGTATCTGTGGAAACACAAAAATCAACCAATCAATCAATGGGAAGAAAAATTGGGTGACAGAAAACAATGATGTAAAGGAGACTTCACTGCATGCCTATGTATGTTCTTGGTTTCTGAACCCTGTGAATGCATTTCTTGTTTGAAAAACTAAAAGTATTTTTTAAAAAGAAAAGAGGCAAGAGCAAATCATTCCAGCCTGGATGGTCAGGAAAGAATTTCGAAGGGAAGCAGTATTGAGGTGAATCTGGGAAGGTGAGAAGTTCAAGCAGAGATGAAGCCAGAAAAGAATGTCATAAGCAAATACTCAGAAGCATGGACATCCGTGGAGGGTCAGCAAAGCCATAAAATGGCACTGAGAAGGAAGCTTCAAAGGGCCAAGAAGAGAGCAGTGATATATGAAGCAAAGGGCGTGGAAGGTTCAGGAAGGAGGGCATGGTCATTAGCATCAGCAGCGGCAGGGAGGTCATCAGGGCTGCAGCACCCCTGCAGTTCCTCTGTAGTTGATTCCACTTTCAACCCAACTTTTCGTCATTGGACTCTGTGGTGAAGGGTGTTGGCTTTATTTCTAGTTCCATTAACCAGTCATCTGCAGATTGTTTTCTATACACGTGTCTCTGTGTTAGACGTCTGTGTAATAAAAAAGGGACAGGAGGCATAACAGACAACCTCAAAAGTTTGAAAATCTATTTTGTGAGAGAAATTTCACACGTTAGGCAACTTGTGGACAGTTACAAAGCAGTCTGTCTAAAAGGACAGAGTCGTCCGAATTCTCGATTTCCCCAGCACTCAGTTTCTTAAGATGCTTTCCTAGTACTTGTTGACGGGTCATCAAATGAAGTGACGTGCATGTTAGTAAACTATTATAGAGTGCAGTGTGAATATAAAGGATGATGAAGGAGATGATGATGACGTAATCATGATCATGATGATGATGACGTAATCCTGAAATGAAGTGAAGGTGTCACCCCAGCTTTGGCTTTTCTCTCTGATGCCAGTTTCTCCCTGTGCTTTCCTTCAGGCTTTGGGTAAGTGCTCAGCTGTGTGGTGACAGGGATGTACTTGCCTGGGATCCCAAAAGGGCTTCCTGGATTTATCCTGGGAAAATGAGGAGGACATAAAAGGATAAAAGAGGGGATTGGGTACTGCGGACAGAAGAAACAGCAACGCGTCAGCAGTGGGAACAGTTGTTGCACTTCTGACCTGGTCATCAGCCAGGTAGGTGACGGGAGCCTGATCACCTTGCTCAACTTCACTTTGTTTTTAATTGAAGTATAGTTGATTTACAATGTTACGTGAGTTTCTGGTGTCCAGTGAAAGGATTCAGTTATTCACACGTATATATCTATTTTTTTCCCTAGATTCTTTTCCCTTATGGGTTATTCCAAAATACTGAGTATTTTGTGCTATCCCTGTGCTATACAGTAGGTCCTTGTGGGTTACCTGTTTTTATTTAGTGTGTAATTTATGCATTTGTTAAATGAGTATGGACAAGAGCCATGAGTTTTAATGCTTCCCTTAACAGTGCACTTTATTTTCCCCAAAGAAACTCTGCTTACAAGACCAGTAGCTGAAGGGTGGAGGACCTGCCCGGAAGGAGGCAGGCGTGGGCAGCCCGCGGCTCTCGCCTTTGGGTAGCTTCGGAATGACGCGTTGTAGCCCATTTGTAAAGGACCAAATCAAGCCATCTTCTGACCCCTTCAAATTCTAGCTTTTTAATTATCCATGACTGTAAAATTCTGAGAGCACTAAAATGATGAATAGCCTAAGAATGGGGTAAGTCTAAGACCCCCCATTAGAAGAACATTCTTTTCTCAACGTTGCCCTTCATTTTAGTAGTTTTGCAACTTTTCATTGTAGTAAAGCCCATTTACCTGAGCGTTCTGGTGGTTTAGGACACCCCAGTGTGCTTACCGAGATATCTGTTTACCAACTTCAGAATTTTATTACCAAAAGGTACATGGGCTGAAATTAATGTATTACATAGATTCCAAAGGCAAAGATAATTTGAGCCATTTAAAACAATATCACCTTAATATCCAATTATATTTCTTTTAATTACAGTATTCTCCTATTATTCTCTTACCTCTATGGGACGATCAGTTACTCTGGAACAGAGGAGTAATGTGTCAAAAAGTTAACTTTCCTCACAGTGTGGCTAGCTCTGTATCTATTGATACAGTTGATTACGGCACAGTGAAAGGTCATGAAATCCAAAGCTTTAGCCTTGTCATAATTTGGGCTACATTTTTAGGCTATACTTGAAGCAGTCCAAGTTAATTTATTGTAGAGAAATGGTACCACCCAAAGAGTTAATTGATCTGTATTTCTAATCCTGACATGGTGTTTAACTCAGAGTCGGTAAGCCAGCTTCTCGTTCACCAGAAACACGGATTGATGTTGCCAAACTGAAATCAATCAACATTCTCAGAACTTTTGCCAAAATGGATTGTTGAGGAGAAGAACTCTTGGTGTTCAGTGCCCACTTTATTTGGTCAAATTGACTGAAAAGGGTTAACTGCTGGTGGGTGAGGCTGTGGTGGCTTTGGTTGCTTTCTGATCGTTGAGGCAGATGGGTGTCAGCGGTGTGTTTTATCTTGGGCTGGGGCGTCAAGGAAGCGCCCTTGTGTGTGTGCCCAGGACTGACTCCTGTTGCTGAAATACTGTCGCACAGTCTCGGTAGTTCTTAGTAAGTGCTGGGCGTGATTGGCATGTGCTCCAGAAAGCAGCAAGGCCGAATAAGACAGAAGGGAAAGCAACAATGATATCAGTAGCCTCCACCGGGGATTTATTTAAAGCCCGCCGTCCTGTCAACATTGTTTCAATATGACAGCTGAGGCTTTTGCCAAGTGTGGAGCGTCTGACCCCATTTGACTCATCACTGTAAAGCTCTGCCTTAGTCTAAATGGAAGGGCTGACCCTCTGAGAAGCCATTGTCTGAATCTGAGTTTGGTTCATCACCAAGTTCAAGATAATTATCTGATATTTGTTGGAACCGCAAGGGAGAATAAAATAGAACTGAAAATCTCACCAGAGTGAATTTCTCCAGTGATTTTTGGCCTTTCGGCTTTTTGCTTAGAAATGATTTGAAAGCAGCTTTTGTTTTCTGGCCACTTGAGGCTGGACCGTAGATTCCAAATATATCATATGCCATTCTGATGTGAGTCCGTCAGGGAAAGAAATTTATTTAATCATTTTTGAAACAATAAATAGGACACGGAGTTTAGTCTCGGGTTTAAACATTGTTTTAAATTGTGTTTCTTTAGCTGACAGATACTGTCATTTACGACAGTTTATATATTGATAGTTCAGCCCCTAGAGACTGAGATTTTTCCTACTAAAACGTCAACAACTAGGATTAGTCAAAACTCGCAGAAACAGTCCATACGAATGCAAACTGAGGTTAGACCTCGGTTGAAATTTTGGTCTTACCACTTCTTAGGGATGAAACCAAGAGCAAATTATTAACCTCACTGAGCTTCTACTTATTTATCTTTAAAATAGGGTTGGCCATGCCTCCTGTACAGGTTAAACATAGTGTGTGGATCACAGTAAGTTCTCTAGACGTGTTAACTATTTTTATAGTAACAGAGCACACAGTAGACACATAATCTACGCTGTTAACCTACAAACATCTTTAGTCACATTTCCCACCATCCCTTTCAAAGCAAGAGGTTTTATTGAAAACAATAATGACAGTAATGCAGTGATGGCTTTGGAGGGACTGTTATACTATATACTGCCATTATACATTATACAAACATGATAAATGCTTGTAAGACAGGAATTGTGTCCTTACATTTCATTATATATTGTTGGTATTTGCCAGTTTTTTCCTTTAAAAAAGCTGCCATGCCACCATACTCTATCAGCCAATATATATATATTTTTAAATAGTAATCTTTTATTTATTTATTTTAATATTTATTTTTGGCTGTGTTGCGTCTTCGTTTCCGTGCGAGGGCTTTCTCTAGTTGTGGCGAGCGGGGGCCACTCTTCATCGCGGTGCGCGGTCCTCTCTCTGTCGCGGCATCTCTTGTTGCGGAGCACAGGCTCCAGACGCGCAGGCTCAGTAGTTGTGGCGCACGGGCTTATTTGCTCCGCGGCATGTGGGATCTTCCCAGACCAGGGCTCAAACCCGTGTCCCTTGCATTAGCAGGCAGATTCTCAACCACTGCGCCACCAGGGAAGCCCTCAGCCAATATTTTAACAATTTTTAAGGAACAGTAACTCTGTTCAGAATGATGAGACACAAGAGGCTTTGTTTAGACTGGAGGTGATAATTTATGGAGTTTGGGTCCTAAGACTCTTGCCTTCCTAAGTGGAGGGACGTGACCATTCTTTGGATTGTAAGCGACTATGTCAGGAGTGAGTAATGGTCTCAAGCTGGCTGCAGAATTTGCACGAATATCGAGCTAGTTTAAAGTGGCAGTCGAGGACCAAAATGTATTAACTAGCCTGTGACATTTCACCTGCGCTGTGTAGGTAATTTTTCTTCCTAAATGTTTATGTGCTGATGCAGAGTAGCCTCGTGTAACCAAACCGATAGTAAACCAGGAGTGGGTTGGTGCGTTCGTTCATGACCGTTCACGTCGTCTATTTAGCACATGGTCATAGAAAACTTTAAGGGCCATGAATCTGTGTTGAAGGTAATAGCTCTCACTACAAGTTTAAAATGTTTAAAAATGCTTCAGTTTAATTGTAGGGCGCTGTCAGTAAGACGAGGAGGCAGCAAATCTTCTGAGGAAAGGATATTTATTTTGCTATTTGGGGGGAAGCTACAGAACTTGAGCTGTTACGTAGGATGTGGCAAAGCTGTAGTGCCTGACCGCTTGCATAGCTGGTGTTGTGTACAAAATCAATTCCCAAAGTGATGTTTTCAGAATAATTAGAACAAAGTTATCGTTGCAATAATAGCTTCCTTATGGAGATTACTTTGAAGAAAAATACCCGTTTGAATGATAGGTAGTTTTAACACTTAAATAAGTCTCTTTATAGTCGCATATCATGCTGTTCTGTTTACCAGCTTCCTGTCTTTTTCCTGAGTACCGGCCCTGCACTGCCCATTTTCCCTATGTCGCTTCAACAGACAACTGGAAATTCTCAAATAATAATTAAAAACTCTTTTAGGTTCCATATCAAAAGAAAAGCACCTGTTACTAGTAGCCAGTGATTTTGTTGTCATAGTCACCTTAAACATCCGTCAACTTTCATAGGAAAATAACACAATGGTTGCCATTGTTCTTTCTAGTTCTCTAAAACCAGGCACTTAAATTCTTTCAAAAGAAAACGAACATTTTTCCCCCTAAGATTGACTAGTGAAGTGTACGCATAAGCAAAGCAGCCAATTCAGGAGCAAAAGACAGTTGCTTACGATTCAGTCCATTTACTAAGTGCACAAACTTATTTTCTAAACTGTATCCGAGGGAATAATAATAGGGCTGATCGTCATGAGTAGGCCTGTAAGAAGGATGGCATTAAAATATTTCACACGTGACAATGCATGTGTCTATAAACTCAGAACAAAGGCTCGTATCTTTCAGGTTCTATGTATGTTGCCCCAGATTTAACTTCAGTCTCTCATATTACATTATCAATTTTTTTTCTTGTATGTTCTTTTTAATTATCAAAAACACAGAGTTACCATGTCTTGTTGAAATCTGTTACGTGGTAGGCTACTCTCTGGGTTCAATGCCTGCTATTTCTTTTAACGAAAATATACTTGAATCTATTCTCTCCTCTAACCTCTGCGAATGTTTCTATCTCCCTGATGACTTGGGGAGAATACACTGACCAGAGTGTTTTGTCAAATGTCTAATCATTCCAGGGATCCTGGATTATCTAAGTTTCCCCCCAAAGACATAACTATGTTCAGTAGGAAAATTATTTCATTGCTCTTATTCATCACACCAAGGCCAGTGATGTGCTCTTTAACAATAGCATTGCCTTGTGGATAACAATTTCTTTTAATCCCACCAAAAGGCATTTTAAAAAAAACTAGTTGTTCGGTTAGGAACCAAGATGGTGGAGTAGAAGGATGTGCTCTCACTCCCTCTTGCGAGAACACCAGAATCACAGCTAGCTGCTGGACAGTCATCGACAGGAAGACACTGGAACTCGCCAAAAAAGATATCCCACAACCAAAGACAAAGGAGAAGCTGCAGTGAGACGGCAGGAGGGGCACAATCACAATAAAATCAAATCACATAACTGCTGGGTGGGTGACTCACAGACTGGGGAACACTTATACCACAGAAGTCCACCCACTGGAGTGAAGGTTCTGAGCCCCACATCAGGCTTCCAAACCTGGGGGTCCGGCAACGGGAGGAGGAATTCCTAGAGAATCAGACTTTGAAGGCTAGTGGGATTTGATTGGAGGACTTCAACAGGACTGGGGGAAACAGAGACTCCACTCTCGGAGGGCACACACAAAGTAGTGTGCGCATCGAGACCCAGGGGAAGGAGCAGTGACCCCATAGGAGACTGAACCAGACCTACTTGCTAGTGTTAGAGGGTCTCCTGCAGAGGCAGGGGGCAGCTGTGGCTCACCATGGGGAAAAGGACACTGGCAGCAGAAGTTTTGGAAAGTATTCCTTGGCGTGAGCCCTCCCAGAGTCCGCCATTAGCCCCACCAAAGAGCCCAGGTAGGCTCCAGTGTTGGGTTGCCCCAGGCCAAACAACCAACAGGGAACGCAGCCCCACCCATCAGCAGACAAGCAGATTAAAGTTTTACTGAGCTCTGCTCACCAGAGCAACAGTCAGCTCTACCCACCACCAGTCCCTCCCATCAGGAAACTTGCACAAGCCTCTTCGATAGCCTCATCCACCAGAGGGCAGACAGCAGAAGCAAGAAGAACTGCAATCCTGCAGCCTGTGGAACAAAAACCACATTCACAGAAAGATAGACAAGATGAAAAGGCAGAGGGCTATGTACCAGATGAAGGAACAAGATAAAACCCGAGGAAAACAACTAAATGAAGTGGAGATAGGAAACCTTGCAGAAAAAGAATTCAGAATAATGATAGTGAAGATGATCCAGGACCTTGGGAAAAGAACGGAGACAAAGATTGAGAAGATGCAAGAAATGTTTAACAAAGACCTAGAAGAATTAAAGAACAAACAAACAGAGATGAACAATACAATAACTGAAATGAAAACTACACTAGAAGGAATCAATAGCAGAATAACTGAGGCAGAAGAACGGAGAAGTGACCCGGAACACACAATGGTGGAATTCACTGCTGAGGAACAGAATAAAGAAAAAGGAATGAAAAGAAATGAAGACAGCCTAAGAGACCTCTGGGAAAACATTAAATGCAACAACATTCACATTATAGGGGTCCCAGAAGGAGAAGAGAGAGAGAAAGGACCCGAGAAAATATTTGAAGAGATTATAGTCGAAAACTTCCCTAATATGGGAAAGGAAATAGCCACCCAAGTCCAGGAAGTGCAACGAGTCCCATACAGGATAAACCCAAGGAGAAACATGCTGAGACACATAGTAATCAAACTGGCAAAAATTAAATACAAAGAAAAATTATTGAAAGCAGCAAGGGAAACATGACAAATAACATACAAGGGAACTCCCATAAGGTTAACAGCTGATTTCTCATCAGAAAGTGTACAAGCCAGAAGGGAGTGGCATGATATACTTAAAGTGATGAAAGGGAAGAAACTACAACCAAGATTACTCTACCCGGCAAGAATCTCATTCACATTCAATGGAGAAATCAAAAGCTTTACAGATGAGCAAAAGCTAAGAGAATTCAGCACCACCAAACCAGCTCTACAGCAAATGCTAAAGGAACTTCTCTAAATGGGAAACACAGGAGAAGAAAAGGATCTACAAAAACAAACCCAAAACAATTAAGAAAATGGTCATAAAAACATACATATCGATAATTACCTTAAACGTGAATGAATTAAATGCTCCAACCAAAAGACACAGACTGGCTGAATGGATACAAAAACAAGACCTATCTATATGCTGTCTACAAGAGACCCACTTCAGACCTAGGGACACATACAGACTGAAAGTGAGGGGATGGAAAAAGATATTCCATGCAAATGGAAATCAAAAGGAAGCTGGAGTAGCAATACTCATATCAGATAAAATAGACTTTAAAATAAAGAATGTTAAAAGAGACAAGGAAGGGCACTATATAATGATCAAGGGATCAATCCAAGAAGAAAATATAACAATTATAAATATATGTGCACCCAACATAGGAGCACCTCAATACATAAGGCAACTGCTAACAGCTATAAAAGAGGAAATCAACAGTAACACAATAATAGTGGGGGACTTTAACACCTCACGTACACCAGTGGACAGATCATCCAAAATGAAAATAAATAAGGAAACAGAAGCTTTGAATGACACAATAGACCAGATTTAATTGAGATTTATAGGACATTCCATCCAAAGCCAGCAGATTACACTTTATTCTCAAGTGCACACGGAACATTCTCCAGGATAGATCACATCTTGGGTCACAAATCAAGCCACAGTAAATTTAAGAAAAATTGAAATCATATCAAGCATCTTTTCTGACCACAATGTTATGAGATTAGAAATGAATTACAGGGAAAAAAACGTAAAAAACACAAACACACGGAGGCTAAACAATACGTTACTAAATAACCAAGAGATCACTGAAGAAATCAAAGAGGAAATCAAAAAATACCTAGAGACAAATGACAATGAAAACACGACAATCCCAAACCTATGGGATGCAGCAAAAGCAGTTCTAAGAGGGAAGTTTATAGCTATACAAGCCTACCTCAAGAAACAAGAAAAATCTCAAATAAACCAACATAACGGAACTAGAGAAAGAAGAACAAACAAAACCCAAAGTTAGCAAAAGGAAAGAAATCGTAAAGATCAGAGCAGAAATAAATGAAATTGAAACAAAGAAAACGATAGCAAAGATCAATAAAACTAAAAGCTGGTTCTTTGAGAAGATAAACAAAATTGATAAACCATTAGCCAGACTCATCAAGAAAAAGAGGAAGATGACTCAAATTAATAAAATTAGAAGTGAAAAAGGAGAAGTTACAACAGACATGGCAGAAATACAAAGCATCCTAAGAGACTACTACAAGCAACTTAATGCCAATAAAATGGACAACCTGGAAGAAATGGACAAATTCTTAGAAAGGTATAACCTTCCAAGACGGAACCAGGAAGAAATAGAAAATATGAACAGACCAAGCACAAGTAATGAAACTGTGATGAAAAATTTTCCAACAAACAAAAGTCCAGGACCAGCTGGCTTCACAGGTGAATTCTATCAAACATTTAGAGAAGAGCTAACACCCATCCTTCTCAAACTCTTACAAAAAATTGCAAAGGAAGGGACACTCCCAAATTCATTCTATGAGACCACCATCACCCTGGTACCAAAACCAGACAAAGATACTACAAAAAAAGAAAATTACAGACCAATATCACTGATGAATATAGATGCAAAAATCCTCAACAAAATACTAGCAAACAGAATCCAACAACACAGTAAAAGGATCATACACCATGAGCAAGTGGGGCTTATCCCAGGAATGCAAGGATTCTTCAATATACGCAAATCAATCCATGTGGTGCACCATATGAACAAATTGGAGAAGAAAAACCATATGATCATCTCAATAGATGCAGAAAAAGCTTTTGACAAAATTCAACACCCGTTTATGATAAAAACTCTCCAGAAAGTGAGCAAAGAGGGAACCTGCCTCAACATAATAAAGGCCATATACAACAAACCCACAGTAAACATCATTCTCAATGGTGAAAAACTGAAAGCATTTCCTCTTAAGATCAGGAACAAGACAAGGATGTCCATTCTTGCCACTATTATTCAACATAGTTTTGGAAGTCCTAGCCACACAATCAGAGAAGAAAAAGAAATAAAAGGAATACAAATTGGAAAAGAAGAAGTAAAACTGTCACTGTTCGCAGATGACATGATACTATACATAGAGAATCCTAAAGATGCCACCAGAAAACTACTAGAGCTAATCAATGAATTTGGTAAAGTTGCAGGATACAAAATTAATGCACAGAAATCTCTTGCATTCCTATACATTAATGATGAAAAATCAGAAAGAGAAATTAAGGAAACACTCCCATTTACCATTGCAACAAGAAGAATAAAATACCTAGGAATAAACCTACCTAGGGAGACAAAAGACCTGTATGCAGAAAACTGTAAGACACTGATGAAGGAAATTAAAGATGATACCAACAGATGGAGAGATATACCATGTTCTTGGATTGGAAGAATCAGTATTGTGAAAATGACTATGCCACCCAAAGCAATCTACAGATTCAATGCAATCCCTATCAAATTACCGATGGTGATTTTTATGGAACTAGAACAAAAAAATCTTAAAATTTGTATGGAGACACAAAAGACCCCGAATAGCCAAAGCAGTCTTGAGGGAAAAATACAGAGCTGGAGGAATCAGACTCCCTGACTTCAGACTATACTACAAAGCTACGGTAATCAAGACAATATGGTACTGGCACAAAAACAGAAAGATAGGTCAATGGAACAAGATAGAAAGCCCAGAGATAAACCCACTCACCTGTGGTCAACTAATCTATGACAAAGGAGGCAAGGGTATACAATGGAGAAAAGACAGTCTCTTCAATAAGTGGTGCTGGGAAAACTGGACAGCTACATGTAAAAGAATGGAATTAGAACACTCCCTAACACCATACACAAAAATAAACTCAAAATGGATTGGAGACCTAAATGTAAGACCAGACACTATAAAACTCTTAGAGGAAAACATAGGAGGAACACTCTTTGACATAAATCACAGCAAGATCTTTTTTGATCCACCTCCTAGAGTAATGGAAATAAAAACAAAAATAAACAAATGGGACCTAATGAAACTTCAAAGGTTTTGCACAGCAAAGGAAACCATAAACAAGATGAAAAGACAGCCCTCAGAATGGGAGAAAATATTTGCAAACGAATCAGTGGACGAAGGATTAATCTCCAAAATATATAAACAGCTCATGCATCTCAATATTAAAAAAAAAAAAACCCAATCCAAAAATGGGCAGAAGACCTAAATAGACATTTCTCCAAAGAAGACATACAGATGGCCAAGAGGCACATGAAAAGCTGCTCAACATCACTAATTATTAGAGAAATGCAAATCAAAACTACATTGAGGTATCACCTCACACTGGTTAGAATGGGCATCATCAGAAAATCTACAAACAGCAAATGCTGGAGAGGGTGTGGAGAAAAGAGAACCCTCTCGCACTGTTGGTGGGAATGTAAATTGATACAGCCACTATGGAGAACAGTATGGAGGTTCCTTAAAAAACTAAAAATAGAATTACCATATGATCCAGCAATCCCACTACTGGGCATATACCCAGAGAAAACCATCATTCAAAAAGACACAAGCACCCCAATGTTCATTGCAGCACTATTTACAATAGCCAGGTCATGGAAGCAACCTAAATGCTCATCGACAGATGAATGGATAAAGAAGATGTGGCACATATATACGATGGAATATTATTCAGCCATAAAATGGAATGAAATTGGGTCATTTGTAGAGACGAGGATGGATCTAGAGACTGTTAAACAGTGAAGTAAGTCAGAAAGAGAAAAAGAAATATCATATATTAACGTATATATGTGGAACCTAGAAAAATGGTACAAATGAACCGGTTTGCAGGGCAGAAATAGAGACAGAGATGTAGAGAACAAACGTATGGACACCAAGGCGGGGAAGTTGTGGGGGTGGTGTGATGGATTGGGTGATTGGGATTGACATGTATACACTGATGTGTATAAAATGGATGACTAATAAGGACCTGCTGTATAAAAAAATAAATAAAATTCAAAAATTAAAAAAACCCTAATTGTTCTACCTGGCCTTTTCATAAGTGTTCTCTTAGTTTCTGATCACTTCTCCATTTCATCAGTGCTGTTTTTTGTTTTGTTTTAATAAATTTATTTATTTTCAGCTGCATTGGGTCTTCATTGCTGTGTGCAGGCTTTCTCTAGTTGCGGCGAGCAGGGGCTGCTCTTTGTTGCGGTGTGCAGGCTTCTCATTGCGTTGGCTTCTCTTGTTGTGGAGCACAGGCTCTAGGTGCGTGGGCTTCAGTTGTGGCTCACGGGCTCTAGAGTGCAAGCTCAGTAGTTGCTCTGCGGCATGCGGGATCTTCCCGGACCAGGGCTCGAACCCTTGTCCCCTGCGTTGGCAGGCAGATTCTTAACCACTGCACCACCAGCGAAGTCCGCTTTTTTTTGTTGTTTAATTGAAGTATAATTGATTTACAATTTGCGTCACTTTCTGTTGTGTGGCAAGGTGATTCAGTTATATATATGTATATATTCTTTTCCATTATGGTTTATTACAGAATATTGAATATAGTTCCCTGTGCTGTACAGTAGGACCTTGTTTATATATTTTATACACAGTAGTTTGTATCTGCTATCAGTGCTGCTTTGAATACCACTGCAATCTCATGAGAATGGCTGGGTACTTGGAAGGTTAGAAAAAAAATGAAGGAAACAGATTTAACGATTTAAAAAAAAAGTGAACATTTTATTCTTTCTAATCTTTGTTAATGTTTGTGGTCCCATCTCAAAGGGGCTTTATCTCATTTCTCCTTGAATGATGGAGTTGACAAAGAATGCTGTAGTTCAAATTCCACTAAAGTTAATCTTAAAGATGTTATCAGTTGTATCTTTTGCATTTGGTTTTAGGCTTCAGATCTGTACCATGCTTTCTCATTTACACTCATGGTTCCATGAGCACACGTAACACAGACCACATCTTCTGTGACTTAGCACGAACTAAAGTGAAACGGTCACAGAATGTGCAATACCACTGGCCTGCGTTTTTATAACATTGCTTCTCCTAAGTACATTCTGTTCATGGTAGGGAGTGCTTCAGACCTATTTTTTTCTTAATGTTCCAGTACTTCTTTCTTCCATTTTTCTATTACTAACATGCACCAAGGAGTAGTGCTTTCAGGCGGTGTACTGTGTTACTCTATTTAACCAGCAGTCTTGGTGTTCCTGTCCCCCTTGATCCTCCCTCCTTGCAGGAGTTCTGTTTCTCATCTGATCTCACACGAGGCTGAAGAGGTGATTGCCTCCCCGGGCTTTTCAGAGTCTTTTAATGACTCTCACGTTGCTCAAAGGCTTCTCTTTCCAACCTGGAGTCTTTAGAAATCCTGATTTCAGTTTTTTCTTATTCGGACTTTGAACTGATAGGCGTTGCTTGGAAAGTTAAAATTCCTAGTCTAAAACTTTAACAGTGACACGCCTCATATCAGTTTTAGAGTCACTGTTTCTTAGAAGATGGATCATTATAGAACACGGGAAAATATTTAGTTTAGAAAGAAAATATAGACACATTTGGTCATAGATATTAAGCCAAAGAAATGAAGGAAACATGACAAGTTGTGGTACAAGAATGGTTTCCAGTTTAGAAAAAGTGACTCATATTCTAGATCTGTGGAAATCTCTTTTAAAATGGTGCGGAGGCCAGAAAATATACAGTTATTTCTCTGCCCCAAGAATGGTATATGATTGGAACAGCAGAGTAATTTGGGGGAAGAATAAATCACTTTAGATATATTTGTGCTTTCTTCTCATGAACCATTTCCCTTTGCTGCGGCCAAAGGGTTATTAACCTAGTCTCTGAAATTTTGAGGTGCGCTGGAATCCTATTTTCTGTGAACAACTAAAACTCTCTGATATACTATGCATAAAATGAAATTTCAACAACTGAACATAGGCGATCTTAAGATCTTAGGAGGGGATGATAATCAACAGAATTAATGACTGATTTCTTGCAGCGATTTTCACCAAACGTAGCGTGCAATGCCGAACTCCATGCAGTGCATTGTAATTGAGCTCCTCTTGTAATCAATGCAGGCCCTTAATTGATTGAAACTAATTTTGAAATCATGATACCATACCTACTGTCTACTGTAGAAATAATTTATAAACATTAATTGCAGGAAGGAGAGGGGCCATTTGCTTCAAAGGGCCCGTCAGCAAGCTGTCCTTCCTGTTTTATCAGTAAAGCAAAGCTGAGAGCAAATAACAGATGGAACTGTCCCTTGGTAGCGGCACAGAACACTCATGAAGTATAGCACAATCTTCCTCCAGTGTGTTATGTTTTGAACAGTAGAAGCAGATGAGGTGAGGGCTGGGATGGATGACTGCCTCTGATAAAACATCCTTTTCCTCTGGGAAGATTCCTGGAGCAGATCGGGCTTTGGCAGTTGATCTCAGTGGCTTGATAGAGTGTCATTACAGAACGCATCTGGAAGATTCTGTGGGAAAGGGGCAAACCTCAGAAGACCAAGGTGAATCTAAGTTCTGATCTGTGCTCTCCGTGGGTGGTTAAATTCTAGTTCCTTTAAGTAACCATCAAAGGCACCAGAGACCAAAGACAGAGCCGCCCCGGACACTGAAATTTGGTACTTATTTACCATCTGTCAGGACCATTTCATCCTCCTGCAGTATTTTATTCTACTTACCGTAACTACAAGAAGGTGTTTGTGCCTTTTATGTGTGTGGGCGCATGGCTAACATCTCCCGCGCCTGTTGTTTGTATAATCACGTTGAAGGCTGTTACCGTGGCTGGGGAGGCTGGATTTAGTATACACTTGGTTTTCCTAATGGAAAAATCTATCAGCCCAACTTCAGGGACTATTCTGAAACAGTTTTTTAGGCAGTCAGATAGGAAGTGGTCCTCAATTCCACTAGTAGATCATTTATTCAAGCCTAGTTCATTATTGCTTTTCGTAGTAGCTTTTCTAAATGGTTTCCAGTCACCCCCCATTCCTCACTCTGCCTGGTTCCTTCAGCATTGAGCTGCTCTGATCTCCTGTTTAAGTAAACAGATCAAGGCTCTCGGAGAGAACTCACTTAATAAGCAGCTGCAACCTGTCCCTCCAACTCAAAGTATCCCTGACTTCATTAATTCTTTCATTTCCCCCAGTTTCAGGGAGAAAGTTACGCTCCCCCTTTAGAATGTTAATCCACACGTGCGTTATTAATTTTACCCAGTTCCACTCATTCTGCAATTATTCCCTTAACTACTAAAATATTCAGCCCTTTTCTCTTAAATGCATCCTCTGATTGACTTGCATTTACTCCTTATAAAGGAAAAGAAACAGAACATTACTTCCACAACTACATTGCCTTTCGAGCTACTGTCACTTCTATTCCTACAACAGTTCTTGAAAGATTAGCCTCAGCTTCTGTTATCTTTCCTCTTCATTTACTTGGCTCTGTATTGTAATCCCAATTTTTGAAACTATTCTATGTACTGAGTATAGTTGTCATAGTTTTAGACCATTTAGCATCTGAGCACTCCTCCTCTCAGGGGTGTATTTTTGAATTTCCACATCTTGGCAGAAGGCAGGGTTCATGTACGAGGTTGAAGAAATGCAGGTAGAGGCATGCAGTCTTGGCTTGGCAGGGGATAGAGGGGAAATTATTAACAGAGACAGCGGCAGCAACAGAGCCTGGAACAGAGGTGATGGCGCTGGCTATCGAGTCCATGGTGTCCCAAACTAGACTTTTTCTCTGCAGTGTTTTCTGTTGACTCATTCCTTTGGGGTCCTCCCTACTTTCTGAGCCTGGTTTTCTAAGTTTCACATAATTCTGTGAGCTAACTAATATCTTTTCTATAAATGTCTTTCATCCCTTCATTGAAACATATTTGGTTTATGTTCCTTTGAGTTAAAGACCTCACTGACACAGGAAATGGTACTTGGGAATGGGTTTAACGTTGGAGTCTTAGGAAAAGTGGGGTGAAGACTTATTAGCAGGAAGGGGCTGAAAACAATGAATCCTATTCGTCTTCAGGGACAGGACTCTGGCAGCCCATCGCATGCGGTGGTGAAGAGCTAATTAAACACAGCCTCTGGTCTCTGGAATGAAAGACTCCCTTGGAATGAAATGTCTATTCAAGGTGAGGTTTTGGGAGAACCAAGTTGCCACTGTCATTAAATAGCTAAAATCAAAGATTATAGGGATACTGGGAATGTCTTGAGACCGTTGACTAGCTGGAAAAGGTAAATAAGTTTCTCCCCTTAAATTCTTGATGATGGCAAAGGCTGAATCTGAGGAGCTCTAACGATGCCAAAAGAGCCTCTCCAGTCTCTCAGCTTCCTTCTACTTGCATGTACTTGAAAATGAAACCCGTGGTTTGCTCCGGTTGCTGAATCATACTACCAATTAACTTTACAGTCCTGCTGGTCTTTTTATGTGAAAGTGAATGCACTGATTGCAATTGGACCATGTGAACTGATTCTAAAGGCTCGCAATACCCTGACCTTGTAGCCTCTCCCACCTCTGCAGTGCTGTGTTGGAGTCAGCTCTTTATGGCTTAGGAGAGCCAATTGCATTTATCGCTCCCCAGCTCTGTGTGCACGGACGGCATGTGCGCAAGCTGAGATCCACTATGGTTGGAAGAATTTTAAATGCTACACATCAGGTTTCCCTCTCCCCCTCTCGCTGGAGAGTGAGTTGTTAAACAGGTACCAGCATGTCACTGTTCTTGGGATTTCAGAAGTACTTTTTCCTTGTTTGGTGGGGCCGTCTCTTCTTGCTTGGAGACTGGATGTCTTTTGCTCCGAGGCTAACTTTGCAAGGGAGAGCCAGTGCCCCATTTGGAACCCACAGATCTCTTCTTATTCCCAGACTTTGACCCGACATGTCCCAGGGGAGTCAGTTGCATTGTGTAAAACCTGGGTGGAGAAGTTTTTTCCTTTTATTTTTTGGCAAAACTTGGGACTCTCTGTAAGAACACTAATGAGAACAGTAATAAGAGTGATTGACCTTGAACAGGTAGACAACAGTTTTTCAAAGAAGTGATTGTATCGGTCTGAGCTGGCAGGGATGTTTCTGATCCTCAGCTCATTTCCTTGACTACAATCTGGACTCAGTGGAGGCTTAGGATAATGAAGCTGAGATTCTAGAAATCCCTTAAATAACACAGAGAAGGGTAGCAAGGAACTCGAGGGTAAAATTACCGTCTACAAATGACCTTCACCCTAATTTGTCCCCCAAGAGGTTCTAGATCATTAAAAAGGTCTTAAGAAATGTGTTGGTGAGGAGAGTGACAGCAGTTTTCAAAGGAGTTTGTGCCACGGTTCTTTCTAGGATGGTGGCAGACGCTTCTGTTGAAATGGTTTCCCTGATTGAAAGGAGAGGAAACTATCGTGGGGCAGCCAAGGCTGTGGGGCGGCATTCAAAGACAGGATCATTTTGGTCGCCATGATAGGCAGCAGGACGAACTCATCAGTCAGAATGCGGTGAATTACAGGACTCTTTGGCAGTGGTTGGCGGATCATCGGGTCCCTTGATGGAAACAGGTGATAGTACATTCGTCCTTCTTGCTTTGCCTTATGGAAAACACTCCACAACTGGGAAGTATAGGCCTGATGGGGGCTACCATTACCAGGCATTTCCGGTTTTCACCCAATTCTCAGATTTATCTCCATAATCAAGAATTGCTTGATAATGGACTCTGCAATAATATCACTTGTACGTGCAATAAATCTTCCTAGACTTCACCAAAGGATCTGTGGCCATTTACTATGTCTTGCAGATAAAGAGCCCTTCATCTGGTTAGCCTGTTCTTTGTTCTGGGTTTATTCAGAATGGCTGGGAAATGCTGTCTTTTTGGAGAAAGCATTACAAAGAACCCTTGCTCTTATAACAATGATCCAGGAAGAGTTAAGAATGTTGATATTACATTCTAAGGGTAATGTACTTTTAGGGGTTCACGTTCACATAAACATTTTCAGGTACCAAATGTTATTGTTTCCACTTTGTGACAAAAATGGACTGCTTGCATTTCAAATCATGCTGATACAAACACATCCTAGAATCCGGCTACAGAGACATGTCGTGCTAGGTATTACCTACATGTGAACAGAATACAAAGGAGCTGTAAAATTCCATGTAGTAAAAATGTATACACCGAACATGCCCTGGGAAAGGGAAAAACAGTGGAGCTCTGGGGTATTGTTAAACACTGATGCTGAGCTACCTAATTCCAGGAGACTGAGAACTCCACTGTGATCTACGGATCAGAACAGCAAATTGTATTTCAGGTTATGAATTGAGTTTTGATCTGAGTCTGTCTCTAGGTGGTCTAGTCTTGTGGTTATTTTTCTGAATACGTGACTGGAATAGGGCTCTTAAGCAATTGGCAGGAACCCTCCCTGGGTCCCTGTACCATGACTAGGGCTATTATGATTGGAAATGCCAAGCTTCAGGTGCTGCCCCTACCTACCAAAGTACTGAAATCCAAAGTGGTATTGCATCCAGAGGTGAAGCATGACGATGAAAGACATCAAACGCATGAAAGATACAGGGTTGATGCCTCTTTTCATGTCTCTCTTTAGGCCTGTCTAGAAGATGTACAGGCTTGGAAGACAGAGATACATTGAATGATTATAAATTATACCCAGTTGTCCATTTAACACATATTTATTCGGTACCAACCAAGATTCATGCTCTGTGCTAGATGTCAAGGGTACCATGATGAGCAAATCCTGACGTGTCTTTGCTTTTGTGGCACAGATATTTTGGTGGGAGAGACTGGCATTGCTCAAGCTAACTCTACGAGCTTGTTTTACAGGGGAGCCCTGTGTTGTCCTGGTGTTTGTGTGTATGTGTGTTCAGAGGGGGTTTGGAGGAGGGAGCAGGGAGGGTGAGGAAAGTCCTCCTTTAGCAAGTGACACTCAGATAACCTCAGAGGCAGAGGAAGGTGTTAGCTAGGCAGAACTTGTGGCGGGCGGGGGTGGGGGGGCATGGGAGCAGGAACCAAAACACCACAGAGAGCAGAAACTGAAAGAAGAACAGTGTACCTCGAGGGATGAGTGTGAAGTGCAAAATAGGGAGAGAGGAAGTTGAAGTAGTAGCCACGGGGGCTAACCTTGCTGGATTTGCTCCTGTATGACTATCCGTGAAGTCAAGTGCATGGTTTTAAGTGGGTAAGACGGCATGATCAGATATTTAAAAGACTTCACTGACTGCCATAGGGATCTGAACAGAGAGTGGCAAGATACATTATGGAGCTCTCTCAAGTGAGAGTTTTTGGTAGGGACCTAGAAACCAGGAGGTAGATTGATGACATATCTAGGAGGTGCTGTTAATAGGATTGGTGACGGACCATGATGTGGATTGAATATTGGGTGTGCAGCAGGAGAAAACGTAAAGCAATACCCTCATACTTCTAGCTGGTATAGCAGAAGATATTTCTATATCTCTATCTATCTATCTATCTTATATATAATGTGAACTGGCTGGAGTGGCTCTGATTTTGGGCTCATTTGCTTCACTATAATTTGGATTCACTAGAAAATGTCTGTCTATCTATCTATCTATCGCTGAATGAGAATAAAATTGGGGCAATGATGATATGTCCCTTCTTGGACCTGTAGAGATGGAGGGGTGTGACACATGTGAAGATGTTGAATGAAAACTTAGACACAACGATGAGGATGGGAACCAGTTTGGTGATGAAAGAAATCGTACATATCGTGGGCACTGGTCCATAGATGGGAAGTGAGGCCAGAGATGTGGAGAAATGCAGAGTAATAAGAGAAAAGCCCGAGGATGTGCCCTGAAAGACCCCAGCAGATAAGGCGGTGGTCCCCCTGGGATGCAGTCAGTGCAGTGAAACGTACCGGGCAAGAATTCACTAACGGTTTATGGGCTTAAAATCTAAAACTGATCGAAAAGGAGGCCCTCTCACTGTCTACTAGCTGACTCTAAAACAGTAAAAATAAACACAAGCATTCCAACTTGGATTGTAATGTTTCACTCAAATCCTCTGGTTCTAATAATGTTGGCTACTAAGTATTTGATCTGGTGATTCAAATACAGTATAAAACATTTCTCATTTAGCCAGTGACTTTCTGATGCTCTCTATTTTACTCCCGTCCCCATTTCTTTCGTGTGACATTCAGTACTTAGAAATCTCTGCTTGACATTTACATTGCGGATCTGGGAATCTGTCCACCCTCCAAACCCGGGAAATTTGGCAGGACAAAGCCCTTGTTTCATTCACCTTTGTGTTCACAATGCTGTTGGCGTGCCTCCCTGATAGTAAAGTAAATGCTCTCTTATAACCCTTAATATTTTTTTCTTTGAAATGTGTTTCAATCCCTGACATAAAAAAAATATATATATATATTATATTTGCAAATCGGCAACAATTTAAACACAAACTCTCCTTTTTATTGTTTGGCTTAAAAGTAAATGTCAGGTACATTAATAAGCTAATGGGGTTCTTTGCATATTTTCACCCAGATGGTCCCGAATTTTTCTTCCCTTGCTATAAAGGTGCATTTCCCAAACGTGACCACTGGGGGGAAGCAGAGTGCAAAGCTAGCATTTAGTTCATCCTTCCTGTACCCCGGGGAGACTAGGTATAAACCTCCCGCTCAAAGACGTGCTGTGCCTTTTACGTAAGCAGAGCTTTTGTCTGTCTGTCTGTCTGCCTGTCCGTCGGTCTGTTATTTCTTTGTCAGATTTTTTCCTGTTCTCCTTCTTCAGGGTTCTTGGTGAGTTGAAACGTTTATTTTGGAACTGCCAGGAGCTTAATTAATAAACATGAAAAAACAAGTGGAAGCTGGCACGGTGCCCTTTTTTGGCTCAACGACATGGGCATGCTAGGGTAACTGGAATTCTTTGCATTTGGCATCCAGCTGGTTCCAGGGGCAACACTGCCTTTTTTTTGCTACGAGTACTGAAGCTGTTAAATTAAACAGGCTAACGTGGTTACAGCATTTCACCCCCTACTATCCCCACAGCTATAGCAAATCTGCCACCTGTCTATTTCCGTACAAATTCAATTATAGCACCACCAGTTGTTCTTCTTATGCGAGCAATCAACTTTACACAGTTTCAGGCCCCAAAGAGAGGCCAGAGTGGCCTGCCCCTTTGCATCCCGTTTGCTGCCTTTAGCCGCCGGTGGTTTCTTTTGCTAAGCGACTGCGCACCTCTGCACCAGTGAAAAATGCAGGAATAGACTAGACTGCTGTGCAAGGTCACGCCAGTGAAAAAGCAAAAACTGAAAAATCACCAACAACCCTTCTGCCTCCCCGTGTCCAAGCAGTGTGGGAGACTTAAAGGTCAGAGAAGTGAGCGGCCAGCCTGCAGCCAGGGCCACGGAGATGCTCCAGCATTGCTGAAAAACACAGCAGAATGAAGAAGGAATTGCTTTAAAAATTGTTGGTTTTCTTTCTTCTTCATCTTTGTAAAAGATGTGACTGGGTCGGGAAAGGTTGGTAAAATGCCGTAACATCCTGACTAAAGCAACAGCACGATTATGAAGCGAGAACATGCCCTTTATCTGCGCTTCCCAACAATCAGCTGCATTTCTTTTCCCCTGTAAGAGGAATAAGTCCTGGGGGCTTCCCTGGTGGCGCAGTGGTTAAGAATCTGCCTGCCAGTGCAGGGGACACAGGTTGGAGCCCTGTTCCGGGAAGATCCCACGTGCCGCAGAGCAACGAGGCCCATGTGCCACAACTACTGAGCCTGTGCTCTGGAGCCCACGAGCCACAACTACTGAGCCCGTGTGCCACAACTGCTGAAGCCCGTGCTCCTAGAGCCCGTGCTCTGCAACAAGAGAAGCCACTGCAGTGAGAAGCCCGCGCACCGCAATGAAGAGTAGCCCCTGCTCGCCGCAACTAGAGAAAACCCGCGCGCAGCAACGAAGACCCAACGCAGCCAAAAATAAATAAAATAAGTAAATTTATTTTAAAAAAAAAGGAATAAGTCCTTAGTACCAGATTGAAAATGCTGACTTTTATCTTTTTTTAATGCCTACTTCTCTTTGTCATATTTTTTTCTCTTTTCTCAAAGGTCTACCAATTACAAATGATAGTTACTGAATCTTACATGGAATGATTTCCTACGTGATCTCATAACTGTTGGACAGCAGTTGAGTTACTTGCTTCCCATGAATCCCTTTCAAACCATTGACACTGATTTTGTTTGAATAACTAGTATTTACGGTAAATGTGTAAACATAGTTTTAAGAGCAAATTAGACTGAAATGTTCATTGATTACATCACACCTAGGTTTCAGGGTAAAGCAAACCTTCTCCGTAAGTGGGTTCTTAGCAACTACTATTGCGGTGTAGTTATTATTAATAAATTCAGAGAATGAGAGAACATCAAAAAAATAAATAGGGTGTAAGTAGAGGAAAGAACCCAAGATGACTCTGAGCTCCTAGCTAGGGCAGGATGGGGGCGCTGCTCAGGTGCTTCCAACTTGTCACATGTCCCAGTTGATCCCTGAGCAGTAATTACTCAGGTGTGTTGCTGGACTGGCATAGATGTCGATGTCAGCCATTTCCAAAATACTCCCAGGGGATAAAGTGCAGGAGGAAGGGATGAATATCTCCTTCCCTGCCCCCTGCATCTTCAAGGTGCCCCGTGCCAGCCACCATTCGTACACTGCTGGGGTAGAAGAATGTAATAAAGTGGGCTTTGAAGGCAGCATGTCACAGGAAAAAGATACAGTCTCATTAACTTTAATCTTCTTTTACATGGTTACTCAAAAGAGAAACTCTATTAGAAGTTCTAAAGCGCACATAGAGGGCTTCCCTGGTGGTGCAGTGGTTGAGAGTCCACCTGCCGACGCAGGGGACACGGGTTCGTGCCCCGATCCGGGAAGAACCCACATGCCGCGGAGCGGCTGGGCCCGTGAGCCATGGCTGCTGAGCCTGCGCGTCCGGAGCTTGTGCTCCGCAACGGGAGAGGCCACAACAGTGAGAGGCCCGCGTACCGTTTAAAAAAAAAGGGCATGTAGAAATCCTTCCTAGGCAAGTCCGTACCTAGGGCTAACAGAGGGCAGGTGGAAGAGCGCACGAGAGTATAGAACCTGTTTTTTATCTTGATTGGGCTGATGGGACTTTAATGAAGAAAGGCCAATAGTCCGTGGCCCTGAGACCACATCCTCTGCTGTCACATGGGTTCAAGTTCATGGTCTTGAAAACTGTACTTTTCCTGTCTTCAAATGTTCTCATGAGTCCTTTTCTTTTCAGTTCAAAGTAGAAATTAAGATGGGTTGTAAGTGTTTATTCTTCATCCTAGATTTTGGGCAGATGCCTAATTTCCACTGCTTCCTTACCTCCTGAAGAGTTTCAGGCTTTTTGCTTCTGCCAAAACGGAGCAAACATACAGCTTGGTACTTTGAAGTCTTGAGTTAAAGCAGAACTAAATGGACCATGTTTATCTGATCAATTAAGGCATTGCCTACATCCTTAAAACTGATGCTTCTCATTTAAGCAGCATTCTATACAATCCTCAGGAAATTAACAACAGAGATTGAGTTCGGGGAATGGGGGTCATTATACAAAGAAATGCAGGAAGAGTGTGGGAGAATTTGATTAGGCTCCAACATAAGCTTCATACACTGACTGGGCTCCAGTATAAACTAAAGAATGTCTTTGTGGAAGTGACACTGTAGAAAAACATTAATGACAGTTCCCAAAATAGAAGTTTGATTGAAAACTCCTATTATGTAAAGGGATCTACTAGATGTAATAGTCTTTCGCACGGTGGTTGTTTATCATGACAAAACCCTCATCTTTTTCTCAGAGATTAGCGTGTGTTCAATTCAGTTTAACCACAGTTCAGCAGGGCCTGCTCTATAAACAACACCATGCTAAGCAGAGTATTACGTTTAGAAAAATAAAAAGAGCATAAATTAAAACTCTCTTAGAAGTTGACCCTTTTTCTCTTTTGGAAACCAAACCGATCACCGCCAATTAAGTAGAATGATACGAAATGGTAGGTAATCGAACCCTCAGACTGTCCCCTGTCAACATCCTGTCCCATTCTTTTCAGAAATAGTTTGAAATAGTGCTTGTGTGGCTTCCTTTCCAGCTAGTGGGCTCGTGACCCATTCCAGAAAGACAGTTCTGTCTCCCTTTCCTCAGAAACCTGGCTAGATTCCTGAAGTCCCTGGTTTGAGTGAGCTACTTCGTTCCACTGGCACCAACAGATTTAACCTTCAGCTTCGTGAGAATAATGACTGGGGTTTTTCATGTTTGGCAGATCCTATGAAGATTGCCTTCCAAATTCCGTTTCCAGAATTGTGGCTTGGCAAGAAAACGAATGTGCAGTCTTTATGGGTAGGTTTTTTGTTGGATATTAATATTACACTATAGGTCTAGAGGCAACCTGGAATTTTATAAAATAGCTTTCTTCAAGTGCCACGTTTGAAGCCCTCATACTCGCCCACTGTAAAGGGGGGAATTGGTAATGGGGGGGCGGCAAAGATAAGGCTGTTAAACTCTTTGAACTAAGACTTTTCCTTCCCAGCCCCACAGATTTGACCTTCTCTATGATTTATTGATATCTTGTGCATGTCACTCCCACCAGAGCAGAATATGCCTGTTCAGATTTTTAATTAAATTGTAATTACCCTTTAACTTGACTATATTATATTATATTATATTTTGGTATATACCAGAGATGATGATCTGTGAAGACTTTTGTAGTTGCCTGTAGAAGAGAAAAGCTGCTCTAGGGAAAACTTTTAAGACAGTATATTTCTTGACAAAAGAGCTGTGTCAATTTAATGGAAAATTTACTTCTCATCGTTTTATGCGTAAAGCCTTTGTATCGTTAAATGGCAGCCTATGGGACAAATTTGGAAAGCAAGGCAGTTATATTTAGGAGAAATTCACATGTCACTGGTTATATTATCATGGACTCATTGCTTTCTTTCGGACTTAGACGAAGTATCTTGGTTTATCTGACGTGGTTGTAGGTGTTCTTGTGTCTACCTATATCCTTATGGAGACTGGTGAGATGACAATTCTGAAAAGATTGAGAAAGTAAAGAAAGCTTTTATTCTCTTATATTCTTTTTTTTTTTTTTTTAGAATATTTCAAACTGCTGTCACTGTTGGCAAAGTAAAGACTCCTCTTCTCTTATCAACAGATAATTAATACAGTCTGGTCTATTTCATGTTTGGAAAAATGTAGGTCTTGGACTTAAAGTTCCTGGTTTGACAAGGGCTATGGGAGAAAAAAAAAGAAGCAAAATGGGAAATCAGTAAGACAGTGAGACAGAATCATGAAAGGGGCTACTCAAAATCTTAGCCTATTTAACCCTTTTGCAGATAGCTTCCAAATACTTCCAATACAGTAAGCTCAGTTATAGCTACTGGGTTTGTCCTTGCAAACCAGCCCTGAGCTACGTTTAACTTGAGAGTTAATTTGCCGTCTCGATGATGACAGGCAAATTGTCAACATTTTGTATGTCTTGTATGCATCTCTGGTTGGAACGCTTTGACTGCTCCGAATAGTGCAATGGACCAAAAATTGTGATTAATTAAGTAACTCAAGGACTTGGATCTTCAGTTGTCTGTTTACTGGAGATTAAAAAAAATATAATCCCGAGAACAGTATGATTTAAACCCCTTATAAGTCCCTTTCGCTCCTGAGAAACGGTATGGTTGATCCCATGTTCATACAAACTCCTCTGTCTCTTACCTCTGTTAAAAATTTCAAGCACTGCGTCTAAACTTCGTGGGTTTCCTCTGACCCATGACAAGTATGAGGATCTTTAATCCTGCCGTTGCATGAAAAGGAATTTTGACCCTCGTTCAGTCACTCTCTGGAGAATTGATGACAAAAGCGTAGTATGACTCTCTTTAGTTCAGAGTTGGAGTCTGTGGAAGGGAACTTTTGGTGGGTGATCTCTTAAGAACTCGGCATGAACTCCTGCTCAGCGCTGCTTCTCCCAGCCATCGGCCAGAACCACGGGGAGAGTGAGGTTGGCATAGATGCTTTCAGAACAAATTACATCACGTTTCTGAGTTGCCTGACTTCATTTCATGTTAAATTATATTTTAAGGCTTGTTGAACTTCTGAGCTCACTTTCCACATGTGTTTGAGAAGACGCTGACAAACGTCCTCCTCTATGTAAATTTGGTGTAACTGGCTCCACTTTCAGAATGTCTTATTTCTGTTGATTGTCTTGGCCTCTGTCAACCTTGAAGCAAGTTCAGTACGACCTTACATTCCAACTACTGTCCTTCTTTTCCCTCTCACTCTATAAGTCATTGGAAGGTGCAGATTTTATCAAAATAGAGAGACATCATACAGCTTTCAAATTTCATTCCAAAAAATCGTGCTTAGACATCTCTTCTCAAATACTCTCCTCTATCTCTCAAAACGTTCCTCACCGAAGCCAATTTGTGTGTGAGAGGAGCTGTCGTAGTAAAAATAATAAACTTTATTTTTCCAAGTGAAAATAAATGTTATTGATCATATTATGCTCATTTATTGTTTTATTTGGCTTGAATGGACAATTCCTCCTGTTCTCCAGCTACTGTCAGGAGGAGTGCCTTACCATGGATGAATCAATCTGGAATTAACATCATTGTATTTGATAACGTTCCGTAAAATAAGTCATTTCATTTGGTTACTTGTGGACACGTTGTGCAAATGATTAATCCTAGCAGCTGCTCCAATATGCTTGTTCAAACAGTGTTTTATGTAATTTCATTCATGAGAATTTTCTATGGTCATTTTAAGCAACTGTTAAACCTTTTGAAAACGTTCCGAGTGAAACCATTTCAGCCAACGCTTCTTAAACCATCTGTGATAAAGAACTGTTTTGTTGTTGTTCTTATTGTTTATTTGTTTAATTTTCATGCAGTCACATTCCCGTACTTTTGTAGAATGCACTGACCGTGTGCTTGGATGGCATGACAATATCAGATTGTGATATAAGTCTCTTAGTGTTTATTACCAGTTTCTGGACTTATATCACTGTGGACTGAGAGCAATAGCAGACGGCCATGCATCCACGGGGCAATTTGAATGGCACTGATAGAGGCTATTGTCTGTGGTGCAGAACTTTGGGGTTTGATCAATAGGTTGTTCTTGTATTATAGCAAAATTGTAATATGTATTCAGGAAAGGCTCATTTTTCCCTAAAGGAAAACTTTTAGCGCTGCTTTCTAGAAGTAGGATATTCATCTATCGAGGATGGAATTACGGATTTGTAAAAAATTGTCAACACTGCCATTTACTAATTAGGCTGCCGTTTGATATACAACAGAATACTGGGCTTATAATCCAGTGCCTTGCCAGAGAATATAACCTTGGAATCCAACTCCTCTTAAAAGTTTATATGGAAGAAAGGATTATATCCTCTAGATCTCTTTTCGATATTCTAGGCTGTGGTTTAAGTTTTATTTGCGTATTTGGTTTTAACTTGGATTGAGTCGAAGCAGTGACCATCTGAGTTTGTGAATCACGGCGCCTTGACTTCTGGTAGAATCATTTAACTGAGGTAATTATAAATCATGCCCTTGGCTTTTATTTAGAGATGACCTAAAAAAATACCAAACTCAAATATTCCATTCTCCACAGGTATTTTGGGGGACATTTTCCATTTAGTACTTCATATTTGAAAATTCATGTGAATAATCAAGTTTATTTCATTTTTATAGAGAAGTCCCTCTTTGCAAGTTATTTTTTTGAACGCAGTGAACCTCACCTATGAACAAGAATGAATGGTTGATCTGGTCCGGGCTCAGATGTTACTGGAGCAAGTAAGTATGAAGTGCATGGCATTAAGTTCTGCTAATTCAATGATGAGTAATCAGGCTTTCTTTTTTTTTTCTCAAAGAGTAAAGAGTGAGTGGGGGAGACAGGCATATAGCCAAATAAGAAAACAAATACATGGAAACATATGACTACGATAAGTACTCTAAAATGAAGGTACATTGATATAGACATGTACTTAATTGTTGGATTTATTCGGCCAAAAGGGATGCAAACATGTTCCTCTCCTCCGTTCCCTTGTTCTTTGCTACTAGGTAATGATTACAGTTTGATTTAATACATAGGCATGCAAATCATCTCTATGATATTAGCACCCCATGTGGTGTCCTGAGGGTCTATGAAGAGAGACAGTCATTTTACACAATGTTTCTGCAGGGAGACGGTTGGTACACTGGTGGATTAAGCAGACTTGGCTAATGTGGGTGGTTTTCACCCAACATGGCTGTGGTGTCGCTGTGGAGAGTAATCTGGAGGCTGGTGGTGGAGAGCCTAGGTGGTAACTTCAAACAGAATGATGGGACCAAGCTTGGAGAGTCCCGCCTTAGGGGTCAAGGCCAGCACTTCTATAGACCATGACTGCAGGGCCATCTCCTAGAGCCTAGAGGTCCATATGGACATGGAAAAGCTCTAGCTAGAGTCAGGAAGACGGCATCACAAAATAAGCTTGTCTTCAACTGTCACTGCCAACCACAAGGGGGTCCGGATAAATGCTGACAGCTTTCTTTTGCGGGGAGACGTTGGGTTTTGGATGATGAGTCCTGAACCTTGGTAGGCGGCATCAGATTAATTGCCAGTGATTTCACTTGTGTTTATCTTCTTGAGAATCTTGTTAACCTTTTACATTTTATCCTGTTTCTTAGCCTTGGCCGCGGGAATGGTAAAGTCAGGTCCCGCAGGAGCAATGCTATCAAAGGTGGGAAGGAAGTTTGATGCTGACACCAGGGTGGTGAAGGTTATCCAATATCTGGGAAATTAAATGCTGAAGAAAGGCCAGATCAGGGCAGAGCCATCTGGCCAAGACAGTTGCTTCTCTCTGGGCCTCCAATAGCTCAGGTTTGGGAAGAGTCAAGGGGAACAGCAGAGAGATATAAAGACACTCTGGGAGTTCCTCAAGGTTTATTTATAGAAGAGCAAATAGCAGCACCACTAACCTCTAATGGGAATAAAGATCATAACTTTAAAGAAACTTTCATTCCCGACTGGTTAAAATTAAAATATATGTTATAATGGTTGATGAAAAAGTCTTAGAGGGACTAAAAGTGGGCTAGTAAGTAATCTCCGGTGACCCCAGATTTGTTAAAGAATCGCCAGGAAGCACAAAGGTTTTATCCAGATTGAATCCTTGTAGATTCCGTTTATCACTATGGATTTGCCTTTCTATATCTTTTACCAGGAAGAGCAGAAAGTCTTCTTTCATGTTCAGCAATTAGCTACAAAGGTTCCATTGCTTTCCTTTAAAATGTAACCTTTTGAACCGCAAGCTGTGACGGCAACGAAGGCTTATAAAACACGTATGTCAGGAAATTGTATTTGTTTGCTTACATTTATAGACTGTATTTGCCATTGGTGATTGAATTTTCTCACTAACCTTGTGATAAGGAACCCATGGGCTATGACCTCATGGTCTTGCCTTTACTTAATCTACCAATATAAAAACTGTGTAAAATTTCTTATTAGTCAGAGGATACCTTGGACCTTGGGTCTGTTTCTCTTTTCTCCTTCTGATCATGTAGGAAAGTAAATATAATGGCCTATAGCAGAGGTTGCTACTCTCCCACAATATCCACTCCTCTTTCTTTCCTTAGTAACAAAATTCCAAGTTTATTCAATGCAGCAATGAGCCTAGCTAGTTAGGAATCATTTGTGTTTTCTAAATATCATTAAGGAGTAGGGACTCTCGTGTACTAGCTTGTCTCTTGACGTACAGACGACTTGCATGGTTTAGTTAACCTTTGGAAATATTTAAAGAGTCACACTCATTTCAGTGGATGAAATATTTTTCAAGCCTCACAGTGCCTGGTAAAAGGCCTCAATTTGCCCTGACTTCTGAATCTGTGGAGCTGAACTAAGCCGCAAAGGAAAATTGTGAAAGAAAGAATATTGGACTTTAATATTTTACTCCTTTAATTTATAAGGAGACAGGGCTTTTATTTGGCATTTTCATTTCTGTGTGGTAAGATAATCATGGAATAGTGTTCATTATGTTCACATTTAGGAGAATGTTCCATTCTTATATTTGGAATGTGATGGCCAGTCGTGTGCCTGAGACACGTTAGTTTGGCCTGTTGGGTATCCGTCCCACTCCTTCACTAATAGAACACTCCTGTTCTGCTTTACTGAGCCAGCCTTCTCCAGTTCTCAGGCCGCGTGGTTGGGAATGGTTGATCTTCTCTCTGACTGTGGGGCTGGGGCCGTCCTAAGTCCTGGCCAATCACAGTCACAGGATTCTTGTTTCAGGGACAGGCATGTGACATAAGCCTTCAGCTCATCTGTCTTTCAGGATGAGTAGGTGGAAGGATGTACACACTGAGATGCTATTGATTCTCTTTTCCATGATGTAGAAGGAGTCTGCCTGGGAATTAAGCCCATTCAAAGGTAGAAGGACTGAAAGATGAAGGTCAGCCAAGTCCTGATGTTACACAGCACGTGTCTGAAGTTGTGCCCCATCTGGCTTTTTCAGTTACGTGAAACAATACGTTCCTTTCTTCAGCTTCGTTTGGGATGGTGTTCCGTTCCCTGGAATAGAAAGAATTCTGACTAACGCATGGTGTTCACTGTCTAACTCTTTCTTGTGAACTCTGGTGGGCCGGGTAGCTGGGCACAATTTGAGATTAGAAGAATTGCGAGAGAATTTCATCTAGTAGTAAGTGTGTTTTGGAGTTAACGTTTGGTGGCCGTTCTGACCTACTTTGGAGACTCCGTGGGCAAAATCTTAGTCTCCCACTCCACTAGGCCTTGGAGACTACAAAAAGAGCTCTTCTCCTAAAAGAGATGCCATTTTCATGGTTGAAACTTGACTTCATTGTTGGATATAGATTAAAACAGAAGAAAAATGAGAGGGTGTGAGAGAGAGGTGGGCTCTTCTCAGGCCACGGTTACCTCTGCCAGTACCATTTTCAGAGCCTCCAAGGGAGGAAGAGACACTAGTTTGATTGGTCAGCCTACAGAGCCGGCAGCTGGGCCACGCCGATGTGTGGATGGAGTGACTGCGCGGTGAGACGCTGTGCATGTCCAGGGGCGGCTCCTTATCTCTCTTCCATTCCTGGATCCGTGCAGCTGGTGCGTCTGTTTGTGTGAAGGCTCTTCCTGGGACATGACACCTTCTTCTGCTGTGGTTCTCCCTCTTTTCCTTCTCGGTCTTGCGTGGATAGACTGTTCTTAAGACTCTAGCTTTATGGACGAGGTGCCTCTCCTTGGAGCACTTAGATCACATACTCCAGCTCGGACTTCACCAGAGTTCTGAAATTAAGAGTCAGAAGTTTGCACAACATTGCCTACAGAGGTACTTTGATTCACATTCTACTATTGCTGTTTATGCGAACAAGAAACGGTATATTTATACGATAAAAACGAGGTAAATAAATGTATTTTCTTTTTAGATTATCTGTCAGGAAGTTCAAAGCCAAACGTGTGTCTTAACTTTTGTGTATGTGAGGAACCCTTGGGTTTTGTTAATCTGTGTTCGTAAGACTGCACACAGGTGTCGGTGGGCTGCATTCTCATCTGGAAGCTTGAGTGGAGGGAGTCCACTTCTGTGCTCACCCAGGTGGCACAATTCATTTCCATGTAGCTGTATGACTGGGGCCCGGGCGTTTTGCTGACTGCCAGCCAGAGGCTGTCCTTAGCACCTAGAGGTTACCGGCAGTTCTCTGCCACGTGGCCTTCTCCATAGGTAGTTCAAACTATGGCCATTTGCCTTTCTGAGGGCAGCAAGGCAGTCTCTCATACCAGCCTGCTAAGAAGGAATCTTATATAAGAATGTAATCACAGCAGTGACATCTCATTACTTTTGCTATGTAATGAAACCCAGACAAGGGCTGCATATCCTATTAACCTTGCCATGTTCAGTGGTCTAGAAGAGAGTCACCGGTTCTATCCACACTCAAAAGGAGGGGATTATGCAGAGTGAAACATGAAGAGGTGGAGATTACGGGGGTCATCTCAGAATTCTGCCTACTGTAACCCATGTTTCCCAAAGCGCATTTCATTGAAGGTTACTTCCAGAGGTTGTAAGTGTGTATTCCTCAAGAATCTTTTTCAAGTAACAGAATGCAAGTGACAGGAGACTGATTCAAACCGTCTGAAGAAAATAAACAAAAAAGTGATGATGTTTGCTCATAGAACAGAAAATTTGAGCTTTAGGCAGATGGGGCAACAGCGCAGTTAGGACTGAGAAGGACTCAGCTTCAGTAAAGCCTTGATACAGTAAATAAAAGAGCATATCAGAAACGGGAAGTTATGAACCTTGAACAGCACTCAGGGAGAGCTCTGCCGGAGGAATCAGCCATGACACAGGACATGCTGGAGTTGGGATCAAGGGCGCTCCACTTGTGTTCCCTGTGACCGAGATTAAATCCGAAAAGCCCGCGCTGTGCGTAAAATGAGGAGGGAAGAAAACACAGGCTGACGTCCTGCCACCTGTCATACTCTACTGTGCCACACAATGTTGTCTCTCACACCTTTCTGCATTTGTAAATATCATTACTTTTTCTCCTACGATAACCTTTGTTCCTCTCATCCTTGTCTACTACGCACCTGAAAAACAATCACGTTTCCATGATTCAGCTCAGTAGCTCTAAGAGGTCTTCTCTCACCCCTGCTTGTCATTTGGGTAGATTTGGGTGCCACACCCCGTGTGCCCATAATTTGGGAGATACTTTTACTAAACTCAGCCAATTCCCCATTCCCGACCCCTTTTTCCTTCGTACCTCGAGCCAATCGTGGCCGCTGGACATGGTTCTTGCCAATGAGACATAAATGAAGTCTTGATGTGGGAAAAGCTTTTGTTTTCTTGACACAGGAGTCCTACCTTTTCTCACCCTATTCTCCTCGATTAGAAAACACAGGCTTGATGGCTGGAGCTATATAGCTGTCTTATGACCGCTGTGAAAAGGGCATGCGACTCAGAAAGATCTGATATTCTTAAGCGGATGAATCAGCCTAGCGACCAGCTCCCACTTTACTTCTTATATGTCAAGCAAAACAAAATAAAAACTAACCTTTAATTGTTTAATTTCTAGATGATAGCACTGATTTAGAACAGGCAGTTACTTATGTGGCACCATGAACGAACTCCTTCATATTGTAAAGTTTGTCTTGTTTTTTTCTGTCTTATTCATATTAGCATCCGTATTCTTAGAAGAGTACCTAGCACATAGTAAACATTCAGCAAATATTGGTTAAATGTTTTATCTTCCAAATTTGAATAGCTTATGTGGAGAGAATAATGTATTCTTAATAATCAGCATGAAAAGTTGCTAGTGGCTTGATTTATCTAGGTTTTTAGTTATTGATTGATTTTATTTAGCATGTTATCAGTAGCTTAGAAATACAGGAAAGGCAGATGAATAAAATCTATAGGGGTGTAAAACTGCAGCTGTAGATAAACGATTGGATGATAAAAGCAGGATTCAGAATGACATAGTAAAAAAATTGGGAAGAGTCTCTTATGCTAGATGTGGTAAAATCAATAGGAATAAATGAAGTTAGCACTTAGCAAAAAAAAAAAAGTACAATTTTGAATTCAGAGTAGATCAGAAGCAAAACCTAACAAACCCAAACCTGTTTGCAGAACACTAGACGCTTCTAAGTTAACATCAGATGAAAAAGCGTTGACAGAATGAAGAATATTTAACTTGGGGAAGATGAGGAAAGGGTAGGGAGAAAGAGTGTTTATAACATGTGACATATTTGAAGCACTTTCTTGGAGGAGATAAGTTTGATTTGTTTGATATACTTTTAAGGTACTAAGAGAAAAATTTGCAACCAAGTGTAGAAGCTTCAGGTTGAGAAATTGGAGCTCAAGGTGAGGAAGATGTTAGCAATACAAAATTTCCCCAAGTGGATTTTCCTGACTTGTGAGGCCCAGAGCTGTGCTGACTGGCAATGAGTTGTCATGTAACTGTCTGTTAAGGAGAATGACAAAGTTTCCTTCTTTGGTTAGGAACTTGATTAATTTGCCTGTTAAGAGGCTTTCATTTTTTTTTTTTTTTAATTATTTTTGGCTGTGTTGGGTCTTCGTTGCTGTGCATGGGTTTCCTCTAGTTGTGGCGAGCGGGGGCTACTCTTCGTTGCGGTGCGTGGGCTTCTCATTGCGGTGGCTTCTCTTGTTGTGGAGCATGGGCTCTAGGTGCCCGGGCTTCAGGAGTTGTGGCTCGCGGGCTTAGTTGCTCTGCGGCATGTGGGATCTTCCCAGACCAGGGCTCGAACCCATGTCCCCTGCATTGGCAGGCGGATTCTTAATCACTGTGCCACCAGGGAAGCCCAAGAGGTTTTCATTTATAGGTTAAAGCAAGTTGACAGATTCTTTTCATTTGTTGCACAGCATGGTATTTTGGGGTAGCTTCTGAAATAAAGTGACAAGTTGGTGGTAGTTATGGGGTGAGGACTTGCTAACCACACTCTGTGTTCAACTTGGTTTTTATAATAAGAGGGTTCCCTATGCTGCCCCTCACTTATCTCAGGACGAAAGTGTATCTGATGCTGTCTGTTGGTGTTGGATGAGGGAGGCTCTGTGGTACTTGCCTATTTCAGGTACTGTGTTGCCAGCTACTTATACACCAACACAAGCATGTTCATATTCTGGGAATCATTGAATCACAGGTCACAGTCTATTTACCTGCATGATTATTGCATATGTTTAATTTGGCTTGTACAGTTTTGGACTTTTTTGAATTTTAATGCTTTTGAAGGGGTCATCAGTGGTGGACAAAATGAAGTTTGCCACAGGTTTTCCAGACCCTGTTGTATTTCATCCTCTCCAAAAATCATTGGCTTTTGCAATCCCTGGAAGCTGTTCTGACTTCAGGGATACATCTGAATTTTGCAGAATAGGGATGAGTTATTGATCTGATGACTCATACATTAGTATTTCTGGCCCTCACTGCCTGGTCCTAAGGCATATTAGCCACAGTTCTAGCGCTCAGAGGCCACCTGTGGCTCGTAGCCGCTGTCGTGCACAGTGCTGGCCATGTGAATGACACAGAAGCTTCCATGTGTTTGCCACGTGAACAAACCCTCTTCCATAACTCTACCTCTTCTCTCTTTCCTCAGTATCTCTCTCTTTTTTAAAAATAATCTTTAAATCTCCTATGGTCCTGTGGACTTCTCTTTCCAAAATAATTTACCCCATTTTTAGAAACCATTGAGTCCCGAGTCCACTTTTGTGTCATGTAAATTATGGAAGAGTAATTTAGTCGGTCTGTTCACTGCTAAATCCCCCAAGCCTAAAACAGTTATGAATACGTAGGCAGGAATTAAGAAAAATTGGTCAAGTGAATGCATAGATAAATGAATGAATTCACGCTCCAGGATAAGCCATGAATTGAAAATGTTTCCAGCTATGCCAGATTTCTGCACCTGTTTGGGGAGTAAAGTGGTCTCCTGGGTGAATGAGGAGGGACAGCCAGCTAATCCCACATGGGGAGACCCCTCCCCTTACCAGGCACATTTTTTAAAAAGTAATATCCCGCACTGTGGAGATGAGTGTTCTCAGTGAAATAATCCTGTTCCCTCTGTTAACATCATTTTGATCTCATTATCAAGAGATATTGACTCTTTTCCTGATGGAGGCTGTATTACAAATCCTCTAATTAATTTGAAAATAAAGGGTCCAGGTCTGCTAGTATTGCTCCTGTCTTGGTATAGTGCTATTAAAAAGGTTAAGCTTATCACATATATTTTAAATGTATATATCTTGAGAGCTGTAACCACCTTTTTCCTCTACCAGCTTAGCCAAGAGCCTTAAACGTAGTAGGCTACCAATAGACATCTATCGCCGGATCAGTCAGCAGAGCGAGGCATCATCCAAGTCACATAGAGTACCTCAGTCAGCAAACTAAAGCCCTTATGGAGTTCACATGTAGGTAGAAGGATGGGAGGGAAGAAAAATAATAAGCCTCAGTCACAGTCAATGAAAAAATATATATTCAGTAGAAGATGATCAATGTGATAGAAATAACTGGTAGAGTAGGAAAGAGAATCAAGAGAGGGGAAGAGATGGGTTGTAATTTTAAGTAGGCAATAAATTCAAACATTTTAATGCAGACCACTGTGCTTTGATCTCATACAATATAGTATGATTTTTAAAAGAGAAACAGTAACATTATTTACATGTGTGAAATTCATCTGAGTTTACTTTAACCTGAAATTTTATTTGTATAATATTACTTGGCAGTCCTTTAACTTGGATGTGACTGAACTGCTATAAACTGAGAGGTAATGATAGAGGGCTTTGCAACCACCTGGGAAGAGTATAGTAAAGGAAAATATTATACACCTTACTCAATAATCTTGAGTTGGAAAAGGATAGAAAAATCACGCCAACAAATTTTGAGGAGTTTAATAGTTACTGCAAATGCCAGTTGTGAGAAACCACTAATAACAATGAACTGAAAAGGGTAGAACTACAAAATGAAATTCTACTTGAAAAAGACACATAACATATAGAATCAAAATTATAGAGATTTAGAAAATACTAATGAGGAAATAGAAGATGTAACAATTCAGAAATTACATATATTAAATGGATTTTTCAGATTATATGTTAAAAGTAAACCATATGAGCAGGGAGTTGCCCAGATATATCCTCATTCATAACTAGATAAAAATGAACTCCTTATCCATTGTATTTTAGATCAGTCATTAAATTGAGAACAACAGATAGTTAGAAGAAGTAGCATGGCAGAAGAAATTATAGTGATTGTCAATCAAGAGGTCTGACTTTGATCTCATCTCTGACAAGTGACCTCTCACATTTGTGGCTGTAAATGAAATGGTTAGGCCAAATGCCCAGTAAG
The DNA here is from genome assembly GCF_951394435.1 of Stenella coeruleoalba. NCBI lineage: Eukaryota > Metazoa > Chordata > Mammalia > Artiodactyla > Delphinidae > Stenella > Stenella coeruleoalba. The sequence continues at coordinate 5,820,266 of NC_137149.1, forward strand.
AGCACTTCTAACTCTAGAATTCCATGAGTCCAAAGATCCTTCTGGAATCTTTCAATTAATAGAAATAATTACCTGGGCTTAGATAACTGGTTGATGCTACTTAAAATCATGCAATCCCCATCACAAACCCAAGGAACATTATTAGCACAAATGTTCCTTTTAGTTGGCCCCTTCTGGCAATCTGAAGTTTTTCTTTCATTTCTCATACCAATCTATTCTATCAGTATGTTGGAAACAATAATGGTAGAGGATTAAATGGGCATAAAGTTATACAGTTGGTCCTGATGCAAAACATGGAAAAATCTTTTTTCTTAAATCAAATAGGTAGCAGAGAAACACCAATACCTTTAGTCACAATATCTTCAATACCGGGGATATGACAATAAATTAGTGGGATACCAAAAATAAAAGCCACGGATATAAAGACTTTAAATATTTGGGGATCATCATTACATTATCTTACCTTCAAGACTGAATCCCAGGAGAGCTCCACTTTCACGACACCAGCATGAAGAGTTCCATAGGTGAATACCTAGAGAAACAAGCAAAGCTAGTGCAGACTATAAAAAATAATCCAACCATTTAAAGTTTCTGGAAATAGTCCTAAGGACACACAGCAAAGCAGTGGAGAAAGAGACATTTAGTCAATAAAATCTACTAAAATGCAGTAAGATAACGAGCCTCAATCCACTTCCTCTTTCTCCCCCCCACCCCCTTTCTGGCTTAGATCCACAGAAGCTTCACCCTAGGTAGGCGTGGCCAAGAAGATGTGGCTTCCTGTCTTCTCGGTTTCCAGTCAAAGCTTACTTTATCCCATTGAGACAGAAAGTTACCAGCATTGCTCATTTCCTCCAACTTCAAGTCGAAGAGGCTATATTGCTGGTGAGTATGGGTGAGAGGTTAAGGGCTACCTTCCTGCAACCTGCTTCTGTCCACAGGATGAAGACTCCATGCAGGGCAGGTTGAGACTACTTGCACCAAGATTGCCCTCACTCCAGCTCACTTTAGGACAGAGGTCCCATGACGGGAGAGAGGCAAGTTGAGAAGAGGCTGCTGCCATGCCCAGTGCCCAGAACAGTGTTGCAGAGAGTTTGTCCAGGGGGAGAGGCAGTCTATAGGAGAAGAAAGTTCTGCAGCTCCTCCCAAAGGAACTGATTTCGTCTGGAACAGTGTGTGGAGAAATTCAGGGCTAAGGGGGTCCTTGCAAACAATAGTCCCTCTTACACATTGTTGACTGGAGGATTTTTGCAGAAACTAACACCTGTGGCCCTAATACATCTCTGGTCAAAAATGTGTTAATTAAGAACAACGCTCAAAACCACAGGTGAGCTAGTTCAACAGAGAATTAGGAAAAGAGATACCTAAGAACCCTTGTAGGATCAGAAAAAAACTTAAAGACTTGCCTCAAAAATATATCTGCAAAGGAGCCCAGATTTCATTGGATTAGACTTCTGAGCAATATGTTCTGTCTTGAGGACATTGTCAACAAAAATAGAGTAGTCAACTGGTAATTAGAAAAGCCCAATGGGTAGGGGCTAACGCCAAATGAAGCCGACCGTTTACCAGAGAGATCATGGAAAGAGACAAAAGAGAGCCCTGTTAAAACTGCTGTTATCTCAGGGTGACTAGGCCCTATCCGAGGCTGCACCCAAGGAGGTATAAAGAAGGTAGAAATAGATTTCATTGAAAGAGCTAGACCAAGTCACCAAAATACAAACAAGCAAACAACAAAAACAGATCTTTGGGGGATCCAGAGTGGCTACAATATATTACCTAAAATGTCCAGTTTTTAATAAAAAATAATGAGACCAGGGCTTCCCTGGTGGGGCAGTGGTTGAGAGTCTGCCTGCCGATGCAGGGGACACGGGTTCGTGCCCCGGTCCGGGAAGATCCCACATGCCGCGGAGCGGCTGCGCCCGTGAGCCATGGCCGCTGAGCCTGCGCGTCCGGAGACTGTGCTCTGCAACGGGAGAGGCCACAGCAGTGAGAGGCCTGCGTACCACAAAAAAAAAAAAAAAAAAAAATTATGAGACCAGCAATGAAACAGGAAAGTGTGACCCACATATAAGAAAATAAGAAAGAAAATCAGGAAACAGGAACTGCCTGTGAGAGGAATTGATGTCAGATTTCACAAAGGCTTCAAAATAGCCATGATAAATATGTCATAAAAATAAAGGAAATTATGCTTGAAGAAGTAAAGGAAGGTTTGAAGACAGTGTCTCATCAAATAGACAATATTATTAAAATGATAGGAATTCTAAAAAGAGAACCAAACAGAAATTCTGGAGTTGAAAAACATATACATAAAATGAGAAATTCAGTAGAAAAGCTTAGCAGTAGACTTAAGCCAGCCAAAGAAAGCACCTTAACATCATTACAGATAGATAGGGATTACGCATTCCAAAGGAAAGAGAGGAAAAAGGATGAAGAAAAATAAACAGAACATACTTTAGAAGAAATGGACAAATTTCTAGAAAGACACAAACCACCAACATTCTGCAACCTCACAGTAAGTAAATAGACTGAATTAGTAACTTTCATTTATTTGCGGGAATATCCTCTTTCTTATATTCATTATGGAATGATGGAGCTTACATTTCCATCAGACAAGTAAACTTGTTTACCTCCTAGTCTGTCCCCCACTGTCACTTCTACTTCCTTCTAGTAAGAGATGAAAGAGAAAAAAAAAAAATCGAATGGATCTTTTATTAACAGTTGATTGGAAGAAGAAATTTGTAAAGAGTGTTCATGATGGTACTACTTCTGCTTTGGTATTTACCCCTGCTTAGTTATTTTCTTTTGCCTTCATTTCTTCATAGTTCATACTTGTTGCAAGACACAGCCCGAGTGCCTTAACTGGTGAATTCTCCTAAATATTTAAGAAAAATATAACATTAATATTATACACATTCTTTCAGAGAACAGAAAAAAATTATTAAACAGTTCTCAACAGGAATTATGGAGTCAGTATAACCTTGATACCAAAACTAACAATAAAAATTTGTGAAAGAAAAATCGTAAATAAACAACTATGAAAAAAACTTCTAAACAAAATCTAACAGAATCTACAACTATATAAAATGTATACTACACCATGACCAGGGTAGGTTCATTTGAGATTTAGTATTTGAAAATCAATTAAGTCACACATTCACAGAATTTAAAAAAAAAGATCATATAATCTTCATAACAGGTCCTGAAAAAAAAATTTGGCAAATCAAACAATTATTTATGATAAAAAGAATTGGGAAACTAAAAATAGAATAAATTTCCTTATTCTGATATTACATTTCTAAAAATGAAAATCTTATGGCATGCTTCATATTAATGGTGAAATATTGAAATCTTTTTCTCTCATATAAGGAACGGAAAACAAGAACGCCCTCTATTACGTTTATTCATTATTGTGCTTGAGGTACTGGCCAGCACTCTAAAGCAAAAGTATACAAACACATACATACGTGAACTGTTTAATATTGAAAAATGGAAAACAAGTTGCCATTTACTCATGGGTAATTTTATTATATATAGACATCCAAAAGAGTCTACAAATAAATTATTAGAACAAGTAAACGAATGTAGCACAACTGATGGATAGAACTTTACATTTTTAAATTGTATTTTATGTAACAACAAAGAATTTTAAATTTTACAGAAATTACTAAAAGAATGAAGATATATTTTCCACTTTCAAAATGAGCAGAAGAGAAAGAAAACAATCTAAGGAATCTTTGGAGACTACCAAAGACTGATGTCAAGAAAAGGGTTCGGTAACTTAGGAGGTGGGACAGGGTTGTTTGTACCTCTGCTCTCAGCTCCACTTCTCATCTTCCGTGCTCCGCTCTGTATCACAGAGGGCTGGATGCCCGAAAGGTACCTTCCTGAGACTTCCTTGCCTGCTGGTTTCTGTTAGACTCCGACACCGTGGCAGGTGAGTAGAAGTTGGGAGGAAGGAAACTAGGCAAAAACTCACACCTTTTTTAGGTGGGGAGGGCAGAGCGTTTAGCATAGGCTTCAGCTGCCGTTGCAGAGGGTGACAGTGAGCCCCTGGGCTCTTCCTCAGGCAGCCTGCTTCCAGCAGCTTGTACAGGTTTCCGGGGGCATCGCAAAGCAGCACTAGCTGCAGGGGCTTTAGCGGCCCTGGCTAACGTGCCCTGACTCCGTCTGTTTCGGTGACAGATGCAAGGAACTCTGGGCCCCAGGATTCCCACCCTAGCAACAGGAGAATGGGCCATGGTTTCCGCGAGGCAGCTTCCTCACTGCTTCCAGATAGTAGAGGCCACAGTGGGGCCCAGCAGCTCCACAGGGCAGTGACTGTCTTACTGAGGACACCCTTTCCCTTCTGCTTGGGTAGCCTAAGATGGCACTGGCTTACTGCAGATACTAATCACTTGGGAACCTTTTCGTTTCCCTTTTAAACCTTTTGTCACTTATTCCCTGTATTAAATTTCCTCCAGTTGAAATACCAGTCGAAGTTTCTATTTTCCTGACTGGACAGTGATACTGAATACACGATGACACTACAGTACTGCAGAAATCAAGCCAGTTTTTCCTTTGTCTTTTCTTCCACTCTTACAGTTTAATTTACCATTAGGTATTTTAAAATTTACATGTGTAGAATAAATCTTCTCATTGATTTAATATGTAGTATGTAAATAAATGAAGATTGCATGATAAAATACATACAAATAGAAATAAGAATATTAAGTCAAGGAAAAATATTAAATTCTAGTGTTTGTATTTTAATACAAAAAAATTACTAAAATATACTAAGTCCTCCTGGAATTCACTATGTGGAGTATAAATAATAATGACTTAAATCAAGATAGGCATCATATGGTAAGTAAATACATCTTCCGTTCTCCTAGTTCTTTTTTTTTAAATTTAATTGAATTTATTTTTGTACAGCAGGTTCTTATTAGTTATCTATTTTACACATATTAGTGTATAAGCATATATATGTCAATCCCAATCTCCCAATTCATCCCGCCACCACCACGACCCCCCCGCCCCAAGTCCTTTATTTGGCACATATTGAGTAGAAAATACGATTATACTTCTAGACTAGAAATCCCTTCTAATATTGTTCACTAGAATCCAAGTTTCAGATTTTGATTTTTTTATGACTTGTCACAGTGAATCTATTAACAAGTATTGTATTTCCTGATTGTGTTTGAACTATGATAGGGTATTTCTCCATTGGGTTTCAAGGATCGTGATGTGATTCATTGTGTGTATTTATGAGTTGCTCATATAATAACAGAGACAAAAATATATAACAGAGACAAAATATACATATATAACAGAGACAAAAATACATATGAAATGAAAACACAATTTTAGGCATAGGAAAAAAGGTTCACTTTTATGAACATTATCAGTGAAACATGTGACACACCAAGAGAGAAATACACCAGATGAAGACACCATGTTATAAGAGGATGTGCTTACCTTGTTTTGTGCAATCTGGTGCATTCCTATATCTAGAAAAGTTCTCAACGTCCAGGAATACTAGATAATTGTATAGGAAAGGTCTTTTATTGTTTATTGATTGATTGATTTTTTAATATTTTTATAGATCTTTATTGCAGTATAATTGCTTTACAATACCGTGTTAGTTTCTGTTGTACAACAGAGTGAATCAGCCGTATGCATACACATGTCCCCATATCCCCTCCCTCTTGAGCCTCCCTCCCACCCTCCCTATCCCACCCCTCTAGGTCGTTGCAAAGCACCAAGCTGATCTCCCTGTGCTATGCAGCTGCTTCCCACTAGCTATTTTACATTTCGTACTGTATATATGTCGCTGCTAGTCTCACTTCACCCCAGCTTCCCCCTCCCCACCCCGTGTCCTCAATGCATAGGAAAGGTCTTTAATCCAGGATTTTCTAAGGATGACTAAAAGATTTATTGAGAATGAGTGAAACCTCAATCAGAATTAGAACTACAAATTTCACTACACATTAAATTAGGCACTAGTCAATGTGTTTGTACATTTATAGATGGTATTTTGATATAAGCTTTATTTTTTTTCACTTCCTTGTATGCAGCTGGTCCCCTACTGGGTCCGTATAGATTGCCTTTACATAGTATTGATATAACAGAGAGGGCAGAGTGTGGACTCAGGATGCAAGCTCCCTGGCTTCGATTCCTGGTTTCATCACCAACTGTGCAGTCTTGGTTAAGTTTCTTAATCTTCCTGTACTTCAGTAACATCATTTATTAAATGTTATGAGTGTAAAATGGATAACACAGGCAAGTACTTAGCAAGATATCTGCCACGGTCTCGGTCTCAGTACGTTGCCACATTAAGGTTGTTATAGCTGGGATGCAGAGGACAACGCAGTCGAGGTCAGCTGTTTGCACTTTAAAACAGGCTCGTAAAGTCCATTTCAGGTGATTAAAAGTAGGCTTTCAATCACAAAGGAGACTTGAAAACAGTTTTCTAAATTATCAAATCTTCTCTTTAAACATCACATCAGGAACAGAAGTTTGGAGGATTGAACATGAAGTTTTTACTACAAACTATGGAATAGGAAGCATGATTTAGGGGCAATTTCCTGCTGAACAGTGATTAGATAAAAGTCCTTGGCCAGGGGAAAGCACTGAAGCAAGAGAGAGAAAAGTGCGTTGAGGCTTCAGAGGGAAGCCTACTCCCATATCGTAGGTGATTTCAGGGACAGAGAGCATGTTCTCTGTTCCCATTTGGGAGGCAGGGCTCTATAACGCTCCCCAAATGGGATGACCAGAGGATTTTACGTGAAGGTTTTGCATATTCATGCAGAAAGAGGGCTTGGCTTGCATCTTTTGTTGCATCGCGGAGTTCTGAAAGACCTGGTGGTATGGAGAAAAATCACGAAATTGCTTCATGCCTGAAGAGAGAACATCTGATTGTAAAGAAGGTTAGTAGATCACTGGAGGCCTGGGGTTGAGATAAGGGGCAAAATGAGTGTGTACACATCAAGACCATGGTAGGGGCTCTGGTCATGAGCAAGGCTCTGTGGATACGTCAGCTGTGGATACAGAGAGAACAAAGGTGGTCATAAAAGGTTAATATGGAGGGTGATATAGGGAGGAGTACCCTTGAAAAATACACTCCCCCACTCCCTCTGTTGTGATGACCTGTCAGCAGCTGCTTACTTTCCGAAGCTCTCCCACAGGGGACCGGGTCAAGAGGCAAGCGCCCAAGAGGAGTGCATATCCTTAACATCTCTGTTAATTAAATACTTACACCAAAAAGAACGTTTCGACAAGATGTGACAGAATTACCTGCAGAAGCCTAGATTATATTTCTTTAAAAAATAGACTTTAATTTGTAGAGCAGTTTTGGGTCCACAGCAAAATTGAATGGAAGGTACAGATATTTCCTATATAACCCCCATCCCTACACATGCATGGCCCCCACCATGGTCAACAACCGCCATCACAGTGGAACATTTGTCACAATTGATAGACCTAAAATGACACATTATTACCAGTGAGAGTCCATAGATTACCTTGGAGTTTTTCCGAGAGGGTTTACTTGCCCTTCGTTTTTGAAGGATTATTTTGCAAAGTACAGATGACTGGGTTGGTGGTTTTTCTTCTCTTAACACTTTAAATATTGCATTCCACTCTCTTCTGGCTTGCTCCTTTCTGAGAAGTCAGATGTAATTCTCACCTTTGTTCCTCTCTCAGTGTTGATTCGTTGTGGTGTCTTGCAGGATTTTTTTTCTTTATCTTTGATTTTCTGTAGTTTGAAAATGATATGCCTAGATGTACATTTGGGGGGCATTTATCCTGCTTAGCATTCTCTGACCTTTCTGGATCTGTAATTTGGTATCTGATATTAATTTGGGGGAAATTCTCAGTCACTATTGTTTCCAATATTTCTCCTGTTAATTTCTCTCTTTCTTCTCCTCCCTGTATTCCCATTATGTGTATGTTAGAACTTTGGTAGTTGTCCTATAGTTTGTGGACATTATGTTCTGTTTTCCTGTATTACAGTTTTTTTTCTATTTGCTTTTCAGTTTTGGAAGTTTCTATTAAGATATGCTCTATACCTGAAACGAACACAACATTGTCAATTAACTATACTCCAATAAAAATTTTTTAAAAAACGATATGCTCAAGTGCAGACATTCTTTCCTCACCTGTGTCCAATCTACTGCTAAACCCAACAAGGGAATTCATCTCTGTTACAGTGTTTTTGATCTCTAGCGTGTTTCTTTCTCTCTCTTTCATAGGATTGCCATCTCTGTTTATATTGCCCATCTGTCTTGCATGCTGTCTGCTTTATCCTTCAGAGCTCTTAAAATTTTAATGATAATTGTTTTAACTTTCTGGTCTGATCATTCCAACATCCCTGCCATGTCGTCTCCTAATGCTTGCTTAGTCTCTTCAGAGCGTGTTTTTGCCCATAGTATGTCTTGCAAATTTTTTTGGTAGCCAGATATGATATGCTGGGCACAAGGAACTACTGTAAATGGGCCATTAGTAACGTGGGGGGGAGTTGTGTAGGGGGAGGGGAAGCATTCTATGGTCCTTTGATTCGGTCTCGGTCTTTTCATGAGCCTCTGCACCTGGATGGAGAGCTTCATGGGTGCTTCTCAAATTACACCCCCTCACCCCCCTCAGGTGGGACAGGATGGCCAGAGTGGGCTGGAATTGGGGATTTCCCTTCCCCCAGAGCACTTAGACTAATAAACCCCAGCCGGTTAGGCTCTGGTTAAATAGTTTCTCCCGAGGGCAGATCTTGCGAAAACCAGAATGCTCTGGTGCATTTCAAGATGGCTTCTTTTCCCATCCCCTACGAAAAGCGTGAGAGGATTTTTTTCAGATATTCACTGTCAGAACCCGGTAACGCTCCCAAAGTTAAGACTCACGAAAGTGTGGCGTCCTCCCGGTGACTGGGTGCCCCTGGAGTTTTTCCTGTCTCAGACTTGTCCACGCTGACCAGCAATTCATCAGTTACAGCTCGGCTTTTTATACCCCCGTGCTTGGTTCCTGCCCCCGGGCTTCTGATCCGGTAAGTGCTGATTCTTTGTATTCGCCTGTCAGTGAATTTGGTAGCAGCAGTTTGTCCGTGTGACCCCACTTAGGGGTCTAAAGAGTTGTTGATTTTTCAGTCTGTTCAGCTTTTCACTTCTTGTTAGGACAGAGTGGCGACTTCCAAACTTCTTATGTGCCGAACAGGAACTTGGAAGTCTATATTACAGTTTCTAAAGGAAGCTCCGAGAACAAGTTGAATGCAGTGGGGAGAAATACGGAGAGTTGTGCTTCTGCACATCTGAATCATAATGCATAAGTATCCAACTTGCTATTAAAAAAGCACTGGGGGCTTCCCTGGTGGCGCAGTGGTTGAGGGTCCGCCTGCCGATGCCCAGGTCCGGGAAGATCCCACATGCCGCGGAGGGGCTGGGCCCGTGAGCCATGGCCGCTGAGCCTGCGCGTCCGGAGCCTGTGCTCCGCAACGGGAGAGGCCGCAACAGTGAGAGGCCCGCGTACCGCAAAAATAAAAACCAAAAAACAAAACTGTATACCACACACTTGTAAACCATCTACACTAAATCTTGAATATGTGAGGGACGGCAAAGGGCTCCTCTTCCAGGGGCTTCTCCTTTTCTGTCTGCATTGCCGTCGTTCTGCAGCTCTTCTCACTCCCTGGATATCTTGCCCCAGCCTGTGTAGGGCTGAGATATGACTTCATTTTCAACCCTTACTTCCTAAATTCTTAGTCATCACATTTGCAAACACTTGGTATTCCCAGCCTGCCAGGTGTTTATATTTGTGTTGTTTCTCTCAGTTATGTTGTCTCGTCCTCATTAGTTGGCCATGGTGATGATTTCTGTGTGTTTCTAGGTTCTGCAGCTCTGTCTAAAGCGAACCTCCTGAATCCCACCTCTCCCTTCACTGTTTCTGTATTTGTCCTGCTATACAATCAGCCTTCTGGAGGATACATCAGTGGGAGGGTCATCGTAAATCACCTTAGTCAGGAGGACTTGCTTTGTGCTTCCAGTTGAGCTGAAAGGTGATTCCTCATTGCAGAAGCAAGATAACATTTCCTATTTAAAGATTAAATGTTCCCTTGACAGCAGCAACTAGATGTACCCCTTAAACATTTTCCATCCAATGGTGTATAGGCAGCAGGAGTTCTGTACATCCCCAAGTAAAGATCTAATGTAGAAATAATGATACTTTTCGTTATGAAGATTGAGAATGCTATTTTGCTATGTTCACTTTGTAAGATAAATGTATTATTCCACAACAACAAAAACTATTGCTGGTTACTGTATTCAGTTTTCAGTAGTTCTGAGTAGATTTGAAAGGTATGGACGATAAGTCACTGAAGAAATTAAATCTCCTTTTTGAGGAAAGATAATCACAAAGGAACCAAGTTTAAGTTTCACACACCAATTCTGATTACCTTTCTACAAGCAGTTAGAATGTTATTTTCTAAGCTGCAGAGCAATTAATGGCTAGAACTGCAGGAAGTATTTAATTGAGTATTGATTTAAGGCCAACCTGTTGGTTGACTGAGGCATTGCATTATAATTAATGGACCCGAACCAGGCTTTAATTTTTCTACACTCTACCTGATTTTCAAGCGTTGTAATAACAACCCTCAAACAATCCGTAGAGGGAGTCTCGGACTTTTCCTATTAACTTTTTAAAGTTTTGACTGAATTTTTAAACATACGCAGAAGACTTTTAGCTTTCGGTAGTAACTTCGGTCTGCTGCCTTTTTAATAAATTTAAGATTAAATTCTCCCATTGCCAGATTGCCAGTTAGTCAATCAGTTCATACATGCAAATTTAATACAGGGTAATATGATCCGTGGCATGATTTACTGAAGAGGACGGTGCCTTACACTTCCCTGGAGTTCTGCAGACAGAGAAGAAATTCTCATTTGTTTGGGGTAGTGCTGAATGCTTCCTTGAAGGGCAGAGGATGGGCAAAAATTCCTTTCAAGGCCTCCCCTGTAATAACCTCCAATGATTAGTCCCTATAGAATGACAGAAATATATGAGTTTGCAATTTTAAAAATAGACATCTGGCCGTTTTCTGATACGGCACATTACTCAATTCTAGCCTTGCTATGTTTAGGATGATGACTTACGTTTTTCTCAGTTTAAGTGTCAAATGCATAGCCTCCTTGGGACCTGTAGGTATACAAAGATGAATAAACATAGTTGGGAGTGGCCATCTCCATGCACGTTACAGCCTATTTTGAATATAAACATGACAGAACTGTATGGCATAACTAAACCACATGGCAATATGTAAGACATGCTATAATAAAGAACGAATTATTGGTTAAATCTGTGAGCGAAACTTTCTAAAATGATCAGCCATCTCATTTTCCTTGTCCTACTTGCTCACCTTCCTCCCCAGTTCATTCTTAGAGCTAAAACCCCTTCATTTCGAGTCTCAACATTACCCAACAGTTGCCGCAGAGCCTTCGGCAGCGTAAAAGTTTCAGTCTCTTCGATCTCATCTCGCTCTTTGAACATTTGAGACTAGCTGTTTGTTTCTGCTGTGTGGTGGTTTGGGAGTTTGTTGTAATCCCAGCAGCAATTTCAAGTCTGGCAACTGGTACTCCCTTTCTGAAGTGTGGAACAGGTACTTTGTGTCAGGTCCCCAGAGAGTTTATGCTTTGGAGAAAAAGCAATGGAACACTTGCAGGAAGGGTTATACCCGCTGAATTTTAAAGCACTTCAGTGGATTCAAGGCTCCAGTACATTTTAATGATCGTGGAGCCCAGAGGATAGTCAGTCAATCTCTCAGAAAGTAGGTGCCCAGGATGAACCTTGAGGATTTTAGATATGCGTCACTGAGTGACTACTTTAATTTACTCTGCGTCTTCAGAATTAGGTGGCGTGAAGAAAAATGAGGCAGACTGTAGATTTCTTTCCGTTTCAGATCAACCAAGTTACCCGCTGATAAAACAGCATAAAAAATGAGCATGTTTATAACTATACTCATTTTGAATACTGAGCAGTGAATTTTAGGGGCTGGAGCTGTGCTGGAATCTGAGTATACTGATGAAAAAGGTAAACAGTTACCTTTAGCTTAGCTCTTTATGAATGTATTTTACGTATAAACACGTCTGAGTGTCATTTAACATTTGCAGGACTGTCAGTTCACTTAGAGTATTGTACTTTTTATTCTTTAAACCTGATATTTATTCATATGTTATTTGAAATATGTGAAGAAAATTCAAAACCTTCTTGAGGATGTGTGTTTGCATGACTCAGACCTCCGGCGATGCTATGGAAAAAACATTTTCTTAAATACTAATTATCAACACATTCGTTCCAGTAACACTGTGCCTTTTATTTTTGTATTGAAATATTCTCACTATGAGCACGGAGAATTAAAGCTATATTGCAGTAGCAGAGGCACTCTGAGCTTTTCCTGTTTGAACTGAGTTAGCAGTTAAGAGGCATGTATCAAAGGCATGTACTATGATGAGCTGATGAGAACATGGCTTCTTCTGGAAAAGGAGATGGGCATTTGGGCCTGAAAGTGCTTGTGGATTATATAGTTAGCATTCCGGGCACAACGAGGGTAAAATGGAAAAAGGGTGGGTATCCTGTGAATGAATGAATGAAAAAATGAAAGAATAGCCAATACTATTGTTGACGACCGTGATTAAGTTATATTTTCTGTTACCCCTCCTGTGTTATCTTAGGTCTCACAGAAGCCTGGGGAAATACTGTCAAGGAGATCTAGCTAAGTAACAATACGCAATGATATCAAAAAGAGTGTTTGAACACTGACAGTGGAGGCCCTGGAAGTAGAAACCCAAGCCTCCCCTCTTCCCTGCCAGGGATTCTGTAGTGATTGGAGCACAGACTGCATCTAGGATAGGTCTTTTCCAAGCTCAAGCTCAGCACAGTGATTTTTTTTTTTTTTTTGCTGTGAAACATTGGTAAATAATTTAGCCTACTACCCCTCAGTTTCCTCATCTTAAAAAAAAAAAGATAATAATCGTCCCTACCTCATAGGGATGGCTTGAGTATTAAATAAGATGACCTATGTAAACTATTTAGAGTAGTTCTTGACAAATTTGAAGAATTTTCTAAGTATCAGTAATTATTATTAATATCACCATCATCATCATCATCACTTCATCTGTGGAATCCTGAATGTTCCATCTATTCTCCTTTGTAGCCTTTAAAATTATCCGTCTGAAAATGGTATTGGACATTTGTATTCTTTTTTTTTTTGCAGTACGCGGGCCTCTCACTGTTGTGGCCTCTCCCGTTGCGGAGCACAGGCTCTGGATGTGCAGGCTCAGCAGCCATGGCTTATGGGCGCAGCTGCTCCGCGGCATGTGGGATCTTCCCGGACCGGGGCACGAACCCGTGTCCCCTGCATCGGCAGGCGGACTCTCAACCACTGCGCCACCAGGGAAGCCTGGACATTTGTATTCTTGATCACTGGTGTTCTTACCGGCTGTCCATGTGACTCTGATGGGGGTGCTGATCTGAACCACGTGCTGCTCTCAGGGTGTCTCAGCTCTGATGTCACTCTCTCTTTCCTTGTGTGGTCCCTGTTGTTTTTCCCTGATGAAATTTTTACCTGAGGGGAAGGATGTCCCTATCCCCACTAGCCTCAAGGTAGGCCTGGAGTTTGCGGTTTCTTAAAATACCTTGATATTAAAACAATACTTATTTGTCTTTCCCTTTCTCTTGTAGATGTCTCTGCAAGATTCCCTCGGAATGAGTTGGAAAACAAGAAAGGTGGATTCTTAGAGTGCTGTACTCACAAATGCCACTCACTCCACTAGCACGCAGCCAGTGGGCTAGGCCAGACCTCAACCACTATCCTCCACTTCAGGTATGTTTGCTGGTCACTCAGACCACATCTTAAGGTTTAAAAAGAGTGTTTTAACTGACCAAACCTCTTACTTGAAATTTGTAATTTTGTTACCGTAAGCTCCAACCATCACTTCAAGTGGCAGGCTAGTTTGTTTATTTGAGATTTTTCTTGTTTTTTGAGGAAGGCCTGTATCACTATGAACTTACCTCTAAGAACTGCTTTTGCTGCATCCCAAAGGTTTTGTATGGTTGTGTTTTCATTGTCATTTGTCTCAAGGTATTTTTAAATTTCCTCTTTGATTTCATTGTTGACCCATTGGTTTTTTAGTAGCATGTTGTTTAGTCTCCATGTAATGTTTTCTTTTTTTTCCTCATTTCTTTTTCTGTGGTTATTTTCTAGTTTCATGCCATTGTGGTCAGAAAAGATGCTTGAGATAATTTCTATACACTTAAATTTGTTGAGGCTTGTTTTGTGCCCTGGTACGTGGTCAGTCCTAGAGAATGTTCCATGTGCACTTGAAAAGAATGTGTATTCCGGTTTTTTTGGATGTCCAACTCTCACGTCAAAAGATATCTTTTAAATTCCTCTGAGATTGCTGCTTGCTTCTCTGTATATAAAGGAGACGGAGTAGAGACATGGGCAGGTTAAACGCTCAGGCTGACACATGGACATAACAGAGCTATTGCAAATGAAGTCTCAGAGCCTTGAATTTTCAGAAGCAGACTGCTATGGCTCTATTTTGTCACAAATATGTATAATGGTACAAAGGGAAACAACTTGAAGCCCTAAAGAGGTGTTTTGCATAATCATTTTGTTCCACTGAACCGTAATTCCATTGATCCTTGAGGTTGGAAATGGTTTAGGGGAGGAGCACACTCTAAAGAAATTATAATGATTTTCCTTTCAGCATGTATGTAGTTTCCTTATGGAAGACTTGTGCTTTTGGCTATTTACAAGCCATTTTGAAGAGGCTGAGTGTAAGTCTAGTTAGTGACCAAACAGGGAAAATACTGTTTATTTTTTTTAATAATAAAAATCCAGTGGAGTGGATTAAGGGAACAATTTGTTACTCTGTCGTGAGAGATTTCAGGAAAAAATTGCCAATTTTGGCAATCATAAGATATTTAGTTCGTGTTTGCTGAGAATCCAAAGAGGTTCTGTTTTAACGTTATAGGTGCAGTTTGGCTGGAAAAGAGGTGTGTGTGAAGCAGATTGTTAAATGCTCTTTTGCTGTTACCCGATGTTTAACAAGGTGCTCCAGGATGATGAGAGGGAAGGACAACTTGGCTTAAATACTCTTTTAAATCACTTTGATGCGCATACAGTCTGTTGGGCAACCATTGACCAAGTGGATGTGTTAAGTAGTTGGGAAGGTTAGCTATACAAGTGCTAGTACCTGTGTTGTATCTGCATGCTAAACTCAGAATGAAAGATGAATGAGACCCACACCTCATTCCTTAAGTGGCTTTAAAGGTATCCCATCAAATTGGCATTGTTCTCTCTGCATCTAGACATGAGGGAACTTAACTACCCATGAATGGAAAATGTCATTTCTATTGTCACATCTTAGGGTTCATCGAAATGAGCTGACAAATGTACTGTGTATTTTCTCATTTGCTGTTTTCTCTCTCCTTCGTCAGTATTTCTAGTCTTTGAGCCAGGCTTATGTTATAAAATCTTTGGACCCTGAACTTTACATTTTGTAAGTAACATGCCTAAATTACGTTTGCTTCTGTGACTTTGCAGGTAATAAAATTTGCTCCTTAACCTCTTTCCTTACCATTATGATCCTAAGACTCTCTCTTCAGAATTGGTTAGGACATACTGAAAATGGATCAAAGCACTATGCTGGGAACTGCTGTTTTGGAAACTCCACGTCCCTTTATCTGTCAGCAACTCTCTTTGTGTTCCAAGTCCTAGAATGATCAGGGCAGTTTTAGCCTAGTGTTAACAACTTTGTAGACCAATTTCTTTAACTCGGTTTCCTCACTATTGCATGAATCCTAATCCTAGCAAGATTACTAGTACAGGCATGAAATTGTCTGGAAGTGCTGAAGGTTTTGCACCAAGCTAGTGCTCTGCCTGAAGAAATTCCTCGGAGGGTATGCATGCAGGGGCACTTTATAGAAGAGCATTTTGTCCTCTAATTATAAATTTGCTATTAAAAACTCTCAAGGCTGGCCAAGGCATATAGATCCAGCTCATCACCTGAGAGAACTCAGTCTCACTCTAGCCGGTTAGAAATATATTTGGAACGTATGCAGAGTGCAGACATTTCTTTACTGTTCCCATCAGGTCATATTTACTCCGTGTAGAGACTACTTTGAATCAATGCTAGAGGTCCAGTATCTTCTTTTGCATCCTTCTTGTTCCTTTTTCACGTCTCCCTTCTGGAAGTGCCCGTTTTATCCTTCCCACTCCCTTCGTAATGGAACCAGCTGGTTAGGATGCGATCAGGAGGGATTCTTGTGGGAGATTTGGAGGCGGGAAGTGAGTGGCAGCCATTTTGTATCTCCCACGTGCCACTGAGCTGCCGTGTCACCTCATTGGTGGTAGTGGGCTGGCAGCGTTCCACCTTCTGCTAGATCCGACTTCAGCGTCTCTGACTCCTGGGCCAAGTGTGTGTGCCTGGCTGCACGAGGAAGGGCCCTAGTCTCTGTAGGACGCCCTCATCACCAAGGTCACACAAGCATGAAGAACTGACAAGGGTTTCCCATGGTCCCTGTGGGCTCCGGTTCATGAGTTTCAGCTTGCTTTTGCTCTCCACCACATTTGTCTATCTTTCCTTCCCAACTGTTTGCCCTGTGGGCTTCAAGCGCCAGAATCAGATGCAAAGACAAGTACTTACTCAGCTCCCAGAATTCCATAAGGCCAAATTTTTGTAATAAATCGCTTCATATGATTATATTTATAAACTTACCTATGTATTGGCCCTAGTGGTTTTGCCTCTAATAAAATCCTGAATGATACTAATTTGGTACCATAAATGGTTCTAGAAGGACAGAATCTTAAGAATGAATCGGTTCTGGGTTTTCTGGAATTGGTTCTTTGATCGGATAGGTTCTAAAGGTATTAATGACGCTGTTTCCAGTGGTTAAAAGGATACCGGTAGGCTGTACCATGCAACAGTAAAACAGTCACATAAATTATCAGCTTTAGATACTTGTAATCAAGCAACTGTAGAAGGCAAGGCGCCAGGTGACCAATTATTTGCTATCATAGAAGCTTTCATTAAAAATAGGAGGACAGTGGCATTGGTTGCTTATAACTGTGCTGGAGAACTTGGGGAAAATGTGTGACACGCATAAGGGTTTAAATTCCCAGATCAAAATCTGCACAAAGGATCTGAAGGCTTCTTTGACTTCCCTGAAAGAAATACTTATGTCCCATAGTTACAGCGCTGAGATTTCTGGAAATCAAACCTCAGATCTGATCTTGAGGGTGACTGAATTGCAATGCAGATGATTTCCCAAACTCATAGGCTCTCTTTTATTAAAGTTAAGGCATTGGTTGGGAAGGAATGGGATTGTGAAAATTGGGGTAGGGACATAGGGGTAGATACTAAATGATGCCAGAATCTTGAGCCCCTAAATTTTGTCAAACTTTTGTGGCAAGTTGAAGCATCCACGTCTGAGGAACCTATGAAAGCTTCGTCTGAGTTGGTTGACTTGTAAGACACTGATACTGCTGTTCAGGACATCATTCCACAGACTCTTCTGGTTTCTAGATCTATATTAGCAGCCTCAAGTCTCAGCAGGACCCAGGTGGGTGTGGTAAAAGTGTGACCTGTGAGGGATATAATACACACTAAAATAATCGCATGATTTTTCCAATTTATAGTGCTGAACCCAGGGAACATGTTAGGGAAAGGAACTTCAGGGTGTACGATCAAGGTAGAAGGAGTATAAAATTGGAACAGGAAGAATGTACCAGACATAAGCTTCGTAAGGAAAATTCCCAAATCAATATTTTAGCTTGAGGGGCTAAGAATTGCTCTCTTCACTTGGTTGGTTGACCGAAACATGGACTCAAAGGTAGCCTACCCTAAATAACATCGAAACACCAGAATCTCCTGGTGCATTGCAGAGAACGGTATCCAAAGACTTAGGAAAATGGGAAAGGTAGAATGGATTTATCATGTAAGACCTGGTCACCACTCTGTGAGGGTCCAGGGGACCTTCCCTTCCACATGGCTTTGATAGATATATTTTTCAAGAGTTCTGTGATGATTCTTTTCTGCAGGCCAGAAATTACAGTGGGAGCTGCTGCCATCAAACCAGGATCTTGAAACGTAATGGGGATGGCAGGATTCCATGGTGGCAGAGGACAAGTGGAGGCACCTCACTGTCAAAGACTAGTAGACGGGCTTATCATAACCGGCAGCAGAGCCAAAGCCACGATCAAAATGATCTGCCTCACAGAGCTTGTTGGCATTGGCTGAGAGATTGATCATGGCGTTCCCTAGAACTAAAGTTGTCAGTCCTTGTCAGTTACAGATTTTGCATTTGCACATTTGCCTACTTGCTAAAATACTTTCGTCACCTCAGAAGCAACACTAGCAGCATTTTGCAGCCACTCACGGACATATGCATACACAGAGGACGCTCACACAACAGCTGCAGCGAACAAGGCAACTCTCTGCCTTCTTTTTTTTTTTTTTTTTTCGGTACGCGGGCCTCCCACTGCCATGGCCTCTCCCGTTGTGGAGCACAGGCTCCAGACACGCAGGCTCAGCGGCCATGGCTCACGGGCCCAGCCGCTCGCGGCATGTGGGATCTTCCCGGACCGGGGCACAAACCCGTGTCCCCTGCATCGGCAGGCGGACTCCCAACCACTGCGCCACCAGGGAAGCCCTCTCTGCCTTCTTTGTTGGTATGAGTTATGCTCTTGGCCGTGAGTTCAATTTTAATGAATAAAATATATAAATAAGGTGTCTTTAAACAGAAACACATATATAACAAGGCTCTGTGTTGAGAGGTTGATGAAAACGTAACCAGAGGCTGACAGGACTCTAACTCTGTATTCTCCCTAGGAGCAGTAGTTTAGTATTTGCTAATTCAGTGTTTGTGGTGACTTTAAACATAACAAAAAGCAACTATAGGTAATAATGAAGTTTTACTTTAGACATTATTTTTCTGCTTATATTGATAGAGAATTTGATTCAAGAGAATTGTCACGGTCTCATAACCATTTCCCATACTTGAACTGGTCTACAGACCCTGAACCCTTTGAATAAAGGGGAAGTTGGGTCCTCTTGGGGAAAGACCTTGCTATATTGCCCCAAATTTACAGTGTCAGTCACCCTCCCAGCCTTCCTCAATGGGACCTATAGGCATTGACCAGGTTTTTTGTGTAGTTTTATGGATTACTGGACACCGGCTCTGAAATCAGATTAATTCCTGGAGATCTAAAATGTCACTGTGGCTCAGTGGTCAGAGTAGGAGCCTGTGGAGGTTAGGTGATCAGTGGATCCAATAGGTCCCCAAACCTATTCTGTGGTTACTTATCCAGTACTGAAATGTGTAATTGGAGTAGACATACTCAGAGACTGGTTCCCTGGTCTGTGAAGTGAGGAAATTCACTAGAATTGCCCCTATCTACCAAAATTGTGAACCGAGAGAAATGCCGTATTCCTGAAGGGATTAATAGGCATCAGTGTCACCATCAAGAACGTAGAGGTTGGAGTGTTTGTGGTTTACCTGGTAGGTAGCTACTCACCTCCACAAAGAGCACAAAAAAATAGGATATTTTCCGCTGGCAGGGCCAACAATACACTTTCACTGCCCTACTTTGGGGATATACGAACTTCTCAGGACCTATGTTGGAATCTGTACCACAGGGATGTCCTTCAGTTTCCTTCCATAGGACATTACGCTCATCCATTACTATGTTTACATAGTTCTGCTTGGGCCTGGGTGTGCCGTAAGTAGCAACTACTCTAAACACATTGGTAAGATACACGCATGATGGTGAGAAGTAAATCACACCAAAGTTAAGTGGTCTTCTAGCTTGGAGAAGTTTCTAGGTATCCAGTTGTACAGGGGGACGCTGAGATAGCCCTTTCAAGGTGAAGGGCAAGTTACTGCATCTGACCCATCCAGCCGCCGAGGAAAAGGCGCAGTACCTAAGTAGGCATTTTTGGATTCTGAGAACAACACAGGACGCATTTGTGAATGTTACTCTGACCCATTTATGGAGCGACCCAGTAAGTGGCCAGCTTTGAGTGAGGCTCAGGGCAAGAGCAGGCTCTGTGCAAGCGGCTCTACCACGCGGACCACGTGACGCAGCAAATCTGATGATGCTCGAAGTGCCAGGGACAGAGAGGGAGGCTGCGTGGAGGCTTCAGCAGGCCCCGTAAAAGTGCCACACACAGCGCTTAGGATGTTGAGGCAAAGCTCGGCCATTCTTTGCAAAAAGACTACCACCTTCTTTTGGGAACAGTTTCTGACTTGCTACTGGACCTTAGAGGAACTGAAACCTTGACCATGGCATGCTGTGTTACCATGTGACCTGAGCGATCCTTCCTGAGCTAGGTGTGTTCTGACTCACTATGCCATGAAGTCCGGCACGCACACCAGCACTGTGTCACCAAGTAGAACCAGGTCCTGAAGACACAGGGAAGTTGTATGAGAAGGTTGACCAGATGACTCTTACTTCCGCGACGTTGTTTTCTCTTCCTCAACCTGTCCCTGAGGCCACTTGGGGAGTTCTCTATGGTCCATTGCCTGAAGGTGGAAAATGTAGGAACCACCCACAGATGGATGGCTGCAGCACCACCACCCCACTCTGTCCAGTGGACGGAACTCCAGGGCGTTTGCCTAGTGGTTCAATTAGTTTGAAAGAAGAGATGGTCGGAAAGTATGGGTTTATAGCAATTCATAGACTGTGGCCGAGTTTTTGGCCAGATGGTCAGAGGGACATAGAATATGGAGATATTTGTGTCCTGTGAGAATGCTCACCAAGTGTGACCTCAAGACAGAAGGGTTTCAATAACTAGAGGATGGAATGGTTCAGTCAGCCTCCTACCCCATTGTCTAATGGGCTCACAGACAAAGCGACCACTGTGGCAGGGTGAGATTACACGTTTCCATTCACCAAGGCCAGTCTGATGACAGTTGCTGCTACGTTGTGTCAGCAAATGACATCAACACCGAACCCTGACATGTCACCATTCCCTGGGGGTGTCAGCAGGCTACATGGTAGCAGGTTGATTGCATAGGACGGCTTCCACGACGGAAGGGCAGTGTTTTGTTCTTACTGAGCAGACACTTGTCCTGTAGATACGGATTTGTCTTAGATGTCCTAGATGTTTCTGCCAAAGCTACCATTTGCGGAATTATAAAACATCTTGTTCCTACTTTCCATGTTCTTTTTAACGGTAAACTAGCTGTCCTGGGGCTTAGCTTCCGGCTCTAATGGAGCAATCAGCCTCCTACTAATTGCTTACCACTTAAATTTCCATTGTTTTCAAAGCCCCCTTCGTCTTGAACCATCCCATCCTTTGTCATAAAGTCATTTCCTTTGGAGGGACCTTCGGTGGACTCTGTTTGTATGTCCTGCCTCTTCTCTGTACAAAACTCGGGGCCATTGTCAATCCCAGAGCTGGGACTGGGACCCACTTCTTTTGGTGTGACCCCCTTCATTAGGGGCAGGGCACTGAACAGGATGGGTAGCTTCTGGTGTTTCTGGCTTGCCTCTCCTGGCGTGAAGCCTCTATCTACCGAATGAGCTGGGGTGCGATGATGCGGACCCCAGTATTCTCAGCCAGCTGTACCTGGCCTAGAGCCTCTGCCTAACAGTGGGGGCTGCTTGGAGAGCCCCCGGCCCTTGTCTGCACTGCTCTGGAATCTAGTCTGTCTGGCCCAGGCCGTGGGGTGATGCGAAATACTAGTGGCTCCTGGGGAGATACGCAGCCCTTGAGCTGAGGGCTGGGGGAGGTCCCTCTTGTTGGTCACACCCTCCTGAAATGCTTCTTCCATTCGCTGAGCTGTGGTTGGGGTTGAGCAGGTCATGGCTCAAGTGCCCCAGATCCTTACTGTTCCTACCAAGATGTAATAGACCTTCTTGAATAAAGTTTTCTTTGTTTGGTATATGTCCTTAGGACAGTTTCCGAGACTTAAACATTTGTTTTTGGTAATGTTTACCAACCATAGTTGATTGACCAGAGAGCCAGTCCACAGGACTCCTCACGCTGCCTTCCTGGACCTGTATCTCCACGTTAGCTTGCTTTTGGCCGTACTTGGGATGTTACTGTGTCTTGTTAGGTGGAGGCGTGGCTTTGCTACGGTTATTGGAGGTTAAGTATGATTTACTAAGATGTGCATGGATGCCAAGTTGAAAAAGGGTTGATTGTGGTCATTTTGTATCGTGTCAGTGTGGCTGGGTTGGACCATTTCCCAGAGCTCTCTTTCCTACACTTACTAGTTAGGGTGGGCCGCGTGAGAGAGTCTTCTGGGATATTTGGAAAGCCAAGATGTAGCAACAGCTGTTCCACACACACTGTTGCTTATTTGATGACTCATTTTGTTGCTGGGAGGCAACCACCAGGCCTGCAACTGTCCCACCTTTCTCTGGAGGCTTATTCGGTTTCTCTAGATCAGAGGTGAAGATTTCACATGTCCCACCTTCTGCAGTTCTACCAAGTTCCAAGGCAACAAGTCACAGATTTCTGTTGATTGTCGTGGGCTTTGCTTGTGTTTGTGCTTCCAGTATATTCTTGCTCTTTCTTCCAGACTTAATTCTAGCATCAGAGATGAGGGTAGCACTTCACAGATACTGGTGAACCAGCTCCCACAAGTCTGTGAAGTCAGATTCCTATTTAAAAAGCATTATTTAGATAATAATAAAGGGATCAACACAAGAAGAGGATATAACATTTTTTAACGTACATTCACCTAATGTGGGAGCACTTAAATATATAAGTCAAAAGTTAACAGAGGTAAAGGGAGGAATTGACAATAATACAATAATAGTAGGGTGCTCGAACACAAAATAATTATTTATGTATCTCATAGTGTTTCTGCTTCTTTGAAACCTCAATGATATAAACATCAGAAAAACTTTCTCTTGTTTACATTGAAGAACTTTCTCAACATGACTCCAAAGCACAACCATGAGAAAACAGTAAACAGAAACACTTGAGTGTTTTTGAGAGGGACAAAGCATGTGGTGTGGATAGAGAATGACCTCCTGTATCTCTCGGAACGTGAAGAAACTTGACTCGGAACATTGTAACAACCTGATCTGTCTTCTGTGGAACACTCCCCTTCTCGTAGACATGACCAAGTCCTGTGGTGGCCAAGATGCTCTTCCCCTGGGGCTGAGCAGAGCATCTGTGCCCTAAGATGGTGCGTGTGGCCTAAATGAAGGATGCATAAAGAAAGAAAAAGCTCAAACCCACCTGTTGTTGCAGACACACTTGGGTCGTTGGAGGCTTTTCTCCAGAAACACACAATGGGTAAGAATCTTGGCCTCGCCAGTTGGAGACCTTAAGAAAGTTACTTAACCCCTTGTGTCTCAGTTTCCTTGTAACCCATAAAATTTTTGTAGGGATTGCAGAGTTTATGCTAGCTATTATTATGATGTGCCCACCTCCCTCAGCCCTTCAGTGTCCCTCCACGTGGGACGTTTGGGATAAGCTGAGGAGATTCTCAGGCAGTCCTTCCCAGCCGGCTTGCTCTGGGACTGTTTAGGTTCTGCTGTTGGGGTCCCTGGCCTTCGCAAGCACCGGTGTTTCCATTCTTGGATTCTCTAGTTTCCAGATCTTGTTCTGGTTTTGGGGGGCTCTCCTTACGTTGGCCCAGCATTCAGACTCTTTGCTCAGAGCCACAGAATTTTTCGCCAAGAGGAAATAAGTCTTTCCCTGCAATGTAATGTTTCTTTTTGCCCTTTGTGATGCTTTTAAGAGCCCTGCTTTTATAGGTATATTGCGCCCTCTGCTGGTGACGTGTATAATACCAGCTATAGCTGAGGGCTGAGATCTTGCTGTGTGCCTGGCGCAGTGCAAGATTTGTACCCATTACTTCATTTAACTTTCACACCAGCTCTATCAGTCGCATCTTACAGACAAGGAAACTAACGCTTAGAGGGAGTAACTTCACCATCAAACAGCTGGTGAGCCAGCATCAGACCCAAGTTGTCTGGCTCTAGAAATCGTGCATTTCATCACTGTTCTACAGGAGTAGCTGCTTTGAGCTCATTAGGTTTTGCATATAAATCTTTCCTACATGCTGACGAATATGTATTGAACTTCTGTTCCATGTGGGACCTTCCCAAAGGAACTTAAACTCACATAGTCAGAAAAAAAATCTACCTCCTCGGATTGTTGTGAAAAGTCAAGGAAATATTTTAATGTAAACAGTCCAGTGTAATATCTGACATGTAGTAGGTCCTCAATTAATGTTACAGTATGTCCCCTATATACGAACCTTCAAGTTGTGAACTTTCAAAGATGGGAACATGTGTTCCCACATCCAGTCATGTAAGTTAGTTCACGTGTCTGGCGTACGTTGTCACGTGTGTACAAGTGGTACGCAGTCTACAAGTGGTGTGCCTTTGTGTATGTTACAGTACTGTATACAGTATCTTAATTGCAAGCCCAGGATGTCCAGAAGCAAGTGTAAAAGCAACGGTGATGTAGCTGGTAGTGCTAAGAAGCTCCAGGAATTGGGGGCCCAGAGAAAGGACGAAGAGAGACAAGAGGAAGAAGAAGCAACTGAAGAACCAAAGAGATTCACGGCGCGGGAAATGGCAAGGGGATTTTTCTTTATTCGAGGAGGCACTGTTCGTTTTTGAGGCACGGGACCTGAACGTAGAATGGTACATGAAAGTTGCAGCAGCCAATCAGAACGCAATCCAGTGCCACCATGTTATCTGTGACGAGAATAAAAGAGCTGCTACCCAGACATCACTGGATCGTTTTTTCAAGAGGGTCGATAGAATTTAGTCTAGCAAGGAACCAGAACCTGGGCCATCAGCGTCAGGCGTGAGTGGAATTGCAGCTCGCCGTCCATCTCCTATTGCGGACGACCCTGATTCAGCTCTACCATCTCCCACCTCCTCTCCCTCCTCCAGTCTGGAACTCTCCTGGCCTGTTCACTCGATGCCAGCCCCTGGATGCCAGCTGTTGTACTGTACTACTGTACTTTTCAGGGTACTGTACTGTAAGATTAAAAATGTTTTCTTTATTTTTTGTGTTTGTTTTTTATGTATTATTTGTGTGAAAAGTATTATAAACCTATTACAGGACAGTACTATACAGCCGATTGTGTTAGTTGGGTACCTAGGCTAACTTTGTTGGACTTACGAACAAATTGGACTTATGAATACGCTCTTCGAATGGAACGCGTCTGTATGTAGGGGACTTAATGTTCCAGATCTTTCTAGTGCCTCTTTCCTGTAGCCTTAGAGCATCTTTCTGGAGAACTAAAGACATTTTAATCCCCTTTTCGTCACAGAATCCTAAACTTCATGATTTGAATCCATCCTCAATTCTAGAATCTTCATTCACCTCAGTTTCCCCACCCCCATGCTTATCATAAGACTTACAAGCCTTGATTCGAATAAGATGCCTGATGACTTGCCTTGATATTTCAGGGTTGACGAGAGAGAGACAAGATCAGCTGCTCTTACTTGCTAGCTTCCTTGTTCTAGATTGAGTAATGTCAACCCTAGTTCATGCTTGCAAGTCTCTTTTTAAGTGTAGGTTTGTACGCCAACAAGGTGATTCAGGATGACTGTCATTTAGATTCGTATGTAACGTAGTCGTTCTGGGTTAGTCAGTGGGGAATATGAATCAGCGTACCTGCTATCAGATCAAAATATGAGCGGCACACCTGCTATCCTATCAAAATGGCTTGCAACATATGTATTCATTGTTGCAAGAAAGTAAGGGACTTTGAGTTTGCCTTTGTTTCTGATGCTGACGTGGCTGAAAGTGAGGGATATTTAAATGCTCTAGGCCTTTGCGTTTTTAACCTTTCTGTGCAACGTTAGGGGGTTGGACCCAGTGATCTCTGAGGTTCGTTTCTCTTGAATTCAGTGGTTTTCAGATTTCATCCTTCATGGTTGCTAGAGAGAAACCTTGACGCTCTGCTGGCTGTTTCGCAGCTAGATTGAGAAATAGGCACTGGGGTTATTGTTTGCATATAACTTAAACTGTCATTAAGAACATATGAGTTCGATTTATGATACTTTTAGTGACATCTTACAGTGTTTTTATTGCAAGTGAATCATTTTCTTAAACCTTGGGTTATCAATGATTATTTAAAGAGAGCTTGAATGTAAAAGAGCTTTTCTATAACTCTTGATAGGAAAGTATGATAGGTTTGAAATGCAATGGAAAATATTTTATAAGTATAGATTTCACAGATGTATTTTTAAATTGTAACATATACTATTTCTGATTATAGTGTCACCATTCCGTTTGTAATTATGGATATTGCTGAATAATTTAAGTAGGTTAGTTATGATTAACCATAGCAAGAATGGTTTAAGTTTGCCGCTCCCTCTGTGGGAGGCTAGCTGGCCTTCCTGAGGCTGGGGCTCTATGTCTCTGACCCAGATCCTCTTTGTAGGAGAAGAATAAACTGCAGATGATTTGGGGATAATCTTATAAAAGGATTAAAAGATAGTCTGTAGTGTAGAGGAAATATGATTTGACTGGAGAATCAGATGGCTCACATAGTTATTACTTTGCATACATGTAGTACAATAGACTGAGTCCAGCTTCCAGCTTCCCAGGATGAAGTATTATAGTTTCTGAAGTGCGCAGGTATCGTAAACCCTTGCCTATCCATCCTTTTGTTTGCTGACATTTTGTGTGGTCATTAGTATGCAAAGGAAGTCTGCACGTGTCAGTGGGATGTACCCCTACACCCGCTCTCCCGGCTGTCTCTTTCAACAGATTGCATTCAGGACAACACAAAATACTTCTGTTCTCAATCCAAAGTAGTCGTATTGGTAATATGGCATGGCTCACTAATAAGTTATTCTGAATCGCAAACCGTGTTCCAGAAGCAATGAGGGGAAAGAGACCCACGCTCACAACAGCAAGATTTACATGTCAGTCTGCCTGTCTGGATTCCACCCTGTGGTATTCTCTATTTGACTGTGTATTTAAAAAAAATAAGTGAAGTCAAGAAATATGAATTTATGTGTCTCAGGGAAAGCCCAGTAAACTTTGCTTACGTTGGAAAGATATGAACTACTAGGTAAGGATTTCCACCTCTCGCCATTTGCTACCAACATTGTACCCTTCAAAGGCCATTCATTTCCCTCCCAGGACGTGGGACCTAGTGTCCTATGGTATATACATCATGCACCAGCAGGATTTATATGCCTACAGAATTCCCTTGTTTCACAGATGAAACAGCAACCGAATACGATGTTATATATTTGGGGTGAGAGTATAGACGCAAACAGTGAAAGTCTTAATATTAATTATTATACAACTTAAATAGAGAGCAAGGGGCAGAGGAGAGTTTAAAAAACAGAGCAAATAAAATAAAGCCTTTAAGTCATTTTGCTTATCTGAATTTCTTATTCCAGCTATAATTCTCCTTATAAATCAGTGCTTTCTAATCTCGCTCTTGTTGCAACACTTAAGCTGACTGGGCTGAATAATAATTTTGTCCTCAGGTTGAGAGAATGGAGAAGGCATAAACAGACCTTCTAGATAATTGCATCATCCTCCCCTGCCATCCCAATGCCATGCCAGCATTTCAAGTAATGTCCCTTTTGTCTTGCTGAGAAAAATCATTTCAGGATTTATTACACTGGATTAAAGAGTGTATACATTCTGGAGCTAGAACATGACGAAAGGGCAGTCCGGCAGAAAGGATGTCAAAGCAGTTGGTACGTTTAAATTTTTCTGAATTCCTTAAATAAACGTTTGGGGCTGCTTTCCCAAGAAAACAATCAGATGATAAAACAGACATGAGTTACATAAACTATAGATGATGGTACCTAGTTATCTCCATATTCTAGAATTAAGATAGGAAACTGGTCCTGCAGAAAGCGCTCTTCTTTGAGATGTGTGTTTCATTACCATTTGTCAAAATGAATTCCCTAATATGTGACTTCTTTCAGTATCATTCATTGTCATTGAGGTTGAGAGCCAGACTGAATTTTTGCACCAGTTGTTCCAATGCACAGAAGATGCTGTAAAAATGAGCCTGTAGTGGTTTTTTTCCCCCCAGGTATCATTTTTAAAAGGTACAAAATCAAAGTTTATTATCATTATCTATGCTCTCCCTGCCTCAACTAAGAGATGGGCTTCAGGCAGTCTGACAGTGAAGAAATTTGATTTCTCGTTTCTGTGATGGTCTCTCTCCAGATAAGTAAGTTAGCTATTTCATCTACTTATTACTCAGTTGATGGCCTCTTTGATTAAACAAGATGACAAGGTTCCTCCTTAAGATGAACGTTAAATTGTTAAAAGTGAAAGAAAGATTTTTATTTATTTTGAAGCCACACGTAGAAAGCTGAATCCACTACTATATACTCCAGTAAGTGTAATATTTAAATATTTAAAGGTTTCAGCAGAAGCCAGTTCTATTCTTCTAACAACACAATCTATTCATTCTTTTCAACTGAGGAATTTCACAAGATTTTGTGAAGAGAAGGAGAAAACCTGCTAAGCCAGCCAATTATCTGTTTAAGTTAGATTATTTAGCACAGAGGTGATGGGTATTGTGTTCTACCCCCATTCATTCCTGTGTATCATTTGTACACTTTATTAAAACATAAATTCAAAAGAAAAAGGAAACCATGACATCTCATCATCAGCAAAGTTATATTGATAACAGAAACCTTATGTTTTCTAAGAACTCATCTATTCTGAAAGCATAATTTTCAAGAGTTAAACTTTGATTCTTATATAAGTTGAGTGGGCACGAGTCAGAGATTTACTGAACCCATCAATGGGGTAACCAATAGGTTGATAAAACTATTACTTCTATCTGTAGGTTTTTTAATCACGGAAAAACAGAATATTGACATACAATTGCTAAATTAAATAAAAACTCATTAATGCCCTTTAGGGATTTGTGGGTATGGCTTTTGACTGATGAAATAAACCTCAGTGAGAACACCTGCAAACTTGTGCTAACTTTCTTCAAAAAGGAAACATTTTGAGAAACATTTGTTGCTTCAGTTCTCTAAGTTTCGGGGTCATTTGTTACTCAGTTATAGATAACTAAGACACAATGAAAGGTTCGATGTTGTATTTGAAATAAATGACTTACACGTAATTTAGAAATTGAGATAAGAGAGGTACACAGACATCCATAACAGAAAGATAAGTGTCCCAAGAGAAGCTCATAGAAGTCTTACCCCAACTTGTGGAAAAAGAGTGTGCAAAGAGCACATCTGGCCATAGGGACGGGAACAGGCAACCGAGATGTTGTGTAAGAAGTAGTAATTGAAAACACAAGAGCTGCATTTGAAAGCTAACTTTGCTAATTATAAGTAGTGCATCCTGGGGCTAAGTCAACTTTCTTTGCCAGTTTTCTTCTAGGTATAAAATGTGCGGATGAAACAGGATGAAGACACATACATTTTGTTTGCCCAGGACAGCCTGCCTTTATGCCGCTTCCTTGACATATCTGTCAATAGTGTTCTCTTTTACTCTCAATAAAGTCTCGGTTTGGGTGATAAGTTATATGGTGAAATTATTAATTGAAATAATACATATGCAATTTTGAAAGTTATATTTAAAAAAAAAACTCCAAACTTTACCCTTCGCAACAACCATAATTAAGTTAGTGAAATTCATCCAGTTCATCCTTTGTACATATATACAGATATGTACGATATCATCTATTTATATATGTAAATGTATATGTGAGTGTACACACACTATATGCCCATAAAACATATAAAACTAGAAACCAAGTTTACACAACAATTTAGAAGATTAATCTGACGGTAGGGAGGTGGATACTGCAGCAGATCTGGCATTGGATTATCCCATTTCATGTGCAAGATGGATCTATTTCTATCCAATGGGGTATAATATAAGAAATGGGGAATATTACAATAAGTTATAGCTATGGTGATGTCTCACCCAGAATAAATTATTTAAAAAGGAAGTGAAATCAAAACAAAGAGCTCAGCTTCAAGCAGAATCAACTAGGGTTGGGGGCAATGAGAATAGGAACTAAAACATAATTGATCACCTCTGTTTTCATCACGTATCCGTTCGGTGACGAAGAAAATCGACTTTCATTATTCTCACAACTAAGGACATAGAGATGTGAATACCTTAGCTGGAGTTTGGGAAATACATTCATTGTGCGATAACTGTATACAAAACAGGTTCTTAAAGATACATTAGTGTCAAAGTCACCCCTCAGTATCAATGAGCAGTGGTATTTAGCTATCTTCCCCCAGCTGATGGTAGAGTGTAGTGTACAGGATCATTGCTCCCATCACTCCTGGGTGACTCAGTGGAAATCTGCACCTTAAGAATTGAAGAAAGCATTAACAAGAGTGTTTAATCAAATCTTTAACTTAAAAAGACATTTATTGTCTTGGGTACTTTCTCGGGACATGGATTTAACACTATATCAAGACCGTGGCCATGGGGCAAACTTGCTGCTAGGGTAGCTTTTGGAAGCCTAGAGAAAGTGATACCCCAAGTGAACCAAAGGGAAAATGCCTGCATGGACCTGGCAGGTGATGAAGGAAGTAATACAAAGGTTTAGATGTAAATGGTGAAATGTGTGTATGAGGCAAGGCCAGAAAACTTACCAGAGGATTATTTTCCATGGAGGGTCCAGAGGAAAAACCGGTCACCAAGGCCATCAGGAACAGCATGCGTATCCCTGAATTCAGTGGTGGCCTCCTCTGCAGACCGAGGCTGCTTACCTCAAGTGATGTGTTACTGCCTTATGCTTTACAGAATAACGGGCACAGCTACTTAATTCATGCTGGTAAGGCAGCACTCATTCCCTGAAATTCTCTCAAGGTTGAGTCTTAAGCCTGAGTTGTACAAAATTACTAGCAATGTGAATCTTCTTCTTAAGAAAACAATTGCTTTTCCCTTTGTGCTAATGTATTACTTGACTTCTAGAAACTGTATTGTCCATAAACATCATCATGATATACTGGTTGGTCAGAAAAGTTTAGTAGAAGGAGCACAGGTCTCAGATTAGAATTTTCTTCTTTTATCAGATGTGTGACTTTGGCTATAAAAAGTCTCTGAATTTCAAAGTCCTTATATTTAATATAACAATATTATAATTTTTATAATAATATATTATAAAATATAAAATTTTATAAAATATAAATTATTATATTTTATAATAATATATTAAAATATAATTTATTATTTTATTAATAATAAAATATTATTATTTTTTATAATAATACTAAAAAAATAATAAGCACCGACATTTATTGAGTGCCTAGTATGTGGAAAGCACCCTCTAAGCGCTTTACTTGGAATCACTTATTCAGTCCTCATAACAACCCCATGAAGACTGTACCATTGTCCTCTACAGTTTACTGATGAAGAGAGTGGGGCAAAGCAAGATTGGTAACTAGTAACATGACCAAGTTTGCAGCGGTCAGATCATTCCAGAATGTCTGACATCAGGGCCCACACCCTTAGTCACAGGATAACTTGCCTTTCTACTTTGATTCATTATTTGAAAAAGTGTTTATTAAGCTCTTACTCTGTTCCAGGTCCCATGGATACAGTAGAGAATGAAATAGAAAAGGTCTCTGCTCTCTCACAGCTCACATTCCAGTGGAGAGATAAAAATAACGAGGTGATTGTTATCAGGTTCAAATACTTAATCCAGTGTGCCTGGAACATAGACGGGATGGTTTTTTAAAAAGAGCTTCCTCCCTTGCAGTGTCAGGGAAAAGAATTAATATTTGACAAAGAACTGAAAAATTCAGAATAGATGGAATCCCAGACCTTGCCGTTATGAGTTCCGGCAAAATGCAGTTATATTCATGATTTAGTGATTAGACGGAGGCAAAATACTTCTGCTCTGTGTGCAACAGCAAGCTTGTTACAGGCAAATATTTCTGTATATTCAGCGATAACTTTCCCACATTTTGGGTGAACCCTTATCTCTCTAATCTGACGTTATAAGAGCTTTCATGTTTATACACATTTTATCAAATTTGCTTTGATTTGAAGGGCTTTTACAAACATTGATTATCTGTATCATGTTTTGGTAATAGGATACAAATATAAAATAAGCTTCTATCCTCAATGAATTTGGATTATAAAAAGAAAAGAAACTTGTAATGGACTGTTCCACTGGCAGCTTTGTGGTAATGTCTGTAATTTTAAGGACGAGTGCAGAGAGAGAAGGAATTGGTGTGGACCGGCATGCATGTTAGCAGGTTTTACTATGTAGACTGGCTTCTGACATTCACTGATTTTTAATTCCTGTCATCGGAGACAAATTTATCATGAGGGTCCTCAGAAAGGACAGCATAACCTACTGAGAAGTACAATTTTCTTTGCCTACTATTGTTTCTTATATGTATAACATAGAAATGACATGTTTAACCATTTGTTATGGTCGTAAGGGACAACGTGATAAATATATGTAGGATGGAAAACAGGAGGAAGGATTAAAACTATAATTTTGTTTTTATTTTTGTTTTTTAAATTAATTTTTATTGGAGTATAGTTGATTTACAATGTTGTGTTAATTTCTGCTGTACAGCAAAGTGAATCAGTTATACATATATATATATCCACTCTTTTTTAGATTCTGTTCCCATATAGGTCATTACAGAGTATTGAGTAGAGTTCCCTGTGCTATACAGTAGGTTCTTATTAGTTATCTGTTTTATTTATAGTTGTGTGTATATGTCAATCCCAATCTCCCAATTTATCCCGCCCCCCCACTTCCCCCTTGGTAACCATAAGTTTGTTTTCTATATCTGTGACTCTATTTCTGTTTTGTAAATAGGTTCATTTGTACCATTTTTTTAGATTCCTTGTATAAGCAATATCATATGATATTTGTCTGTGTCTGACTTACTTCACTCAGTATGACAATCTCTCGGTCCATCCGTGTTGCTGCAAATGGCATTATTTTGTTCTTTTTTATGGCTGGGTAGTATTCCATTGTATATATGTACCATATCTTCTTTCTCCATTCCTCTGTATAATTTTATTTTTTTTTACTTTGGTAGAAAATAATGTAAGCAGAATGAAGCAAATATCTGCTCTTATAGATTCTACTGCAATGTTAAACTTTAATATTTTTACTTTGTGATGTATTTTTAGTATAGCAAAAGTTGGTTAATATTGTGAGTATTGATATTGAGTTAAAATTTTTGTAGTAGAAATAAATAGGAAAATAGAATTCTCTAAAAGCAAAACAAACAGATTTCCCCAAAGCTGAATAGTATTTTCTCATCTTTTTCTCACCACTACCACTCCATCACAATGACCACCTCTCTCCTCTTCACTTTAAAATTAGAGGAGACGAAGACACACAGAATCAGAAGTGTCATTTGGTCCAAGTTGATAGCATAGTTCTAGACTTCTGATGTGTCTAAGTGCATAAATATACTGTCCCTGTGTCACTGCCCTGAGATGTACAGTTTAATCCTTGTATGGTCCCATCTGAGCATCTATCCTCAAATAGAAAAGACCTGTGGGAGTTCCTGAGCCCCAGTGCTTTTTTCAAAACACACAGGTCTCTTTCCAGGAAGCAAATATCTGAAACTCAGTGAATTAAAATCTTCATCGACTTTTCATACTCCTCACTTCTCTTCAGAAAAACTGGCTGGGAAAGTTAATGTTCTCCCAGGATCAGGTCAAACTCTATCCAACCAGCCATACATGTCAAGTACATTTGGACAAACGGATGCTTCATACTAACTGTTTTCTAATTATGGACACCTAGAGGCTCCTCAAGGGTTCCTCTAGCCAGGCAATACTGGTTATTTCATTCTGAATATTATTATTGAGAACATTGGGAGATGTGAGAGAGAAAAATGGACAAGATTCTTCCCTAACAGCAATTATCATTCAGTTACAGTACACTGTGTAGTTGCTTCATTTAATTCACCATGTCTGTTGAGCTTTCTCTTCCAAAATGATTTATACTGATAAAATTTCTAACAAAAATATTTTTTGGAAACTACTGAATTTATTCAAAGAAGTACATAGGGCAAACTACAAGCTGTCTCTGAGTTCATATTTTTCTGAAAGAGAGAGGGATAAGTATAACTTGTGTAGCAGGAGATATTACAAACTATAAGAAAAGTAGCTTACTCATTTTAACTCAGGGCACTTTCCAGAGAGAGAAAGGAAAAGGCCATCATGTGGCCTGATGGAGAAGTTGGCCCACTTTTCCTTTTCCTGTGTGTCGGTAGTCTCGATAGGGTAAAGACTTAAATCAAGAAATTGATTTTCTTTTCCAGCTGTCCTAATAGCGGAGTGAACAAAATTAACTGTGAACTATTCTAATCAATTACTCAATGATTGACTCAAATTGACTAGGACAGACTTAATTCTTTGCCATGGATGTTTCTCTACCTTGATGTTTCTCTTTTGAACTCATTTGAAAGTAGGGCAATATCTACTGGATAGAAGATTCAAAACTAGAAATCAATAAACTTCATGTGATTTTTTTTTTTTTTTACTAACCTCTGTGACAATAAGATTAAAATTTCACACACATTGGTCTATTTTTACCCCAATGTTTTGTTGGACCTCTGAAGCAAGACTCAGAAAGGAAAATAGCTGTTGAACAAAATATTATAATTTTGACTTGCTGTGCCATTCTTTCTTAGAAGTTTCCTTCATCTTTATTTTTTCTTGGATGTCTAAGATGAAAATTAAACCAACTTTCTGTACTGCAAATCAAATATTTTGAAGAAAACGATATATTTTTGAGAATGCCAAGAAATAAAATCAAGATACTACTTTAAGAATAAATTGTGATTCCAGATCAGTGATTAGTACTGAATTTTAAAAGAGGAAAAAGAGCAAACATTTGAGACTTATTTTTGACTAAACATTGAGGTGTATATATGATATATGGTATTTCATATGTTACAAAGATAATATTTTCCACTTTCTACTACCAGGAATAATGAGACACAGAGAGGTCAGTGTCATTTGCATACAAATGATTACACCCATTAGTCAGTTTTGAGAGGGATCAGTGGTCAGCAGTAAAACCTTCCTGCTGGTCTTAACATTGCCAGGGACATCATGGCTCTGTGTCGCCCTTTCACCTGTCCCAAGCCAGCCACGTGCCAGCTGTTTAACAATCAATTTTAACAGTGAAACAATTTCCACTGAGTCCTTCCACAGGGCACCTTGCCCTGAGAAAGATGCCAGTATCCATGTGCATCAAAAGGAAGATCTGATTAGTAAATGTCTCCTTATTAAAAAAAAAAAAAAGTCTCCTTATAGGTGGAGTACTATTCACCAGTACTATTCTCGTGCTTGAAATCTGATATATGGCCTTCTGATACAGCAGTTTGGAGTTGGGGAAATTTTTAACTTGCTTGAAAAGTTAACTATTGAACTTGTAGCTCTTAAAAATTGCCAAGTAACCTGTGAAACCCATATTCTTAGTCCACCCCAGATATTACCCCTTCCCTACCTAGGAGTGTTAGGGATGTAGTTAAGAAAGATTTCGTAAGAGTAACAATGAATATGAGGACTGAGTTAAAGTTAAGGATTGAATATGGGTTATGTCTCTTACACATATTACTTTGTAATAAAAAATGATATATAAGGGCTTAAATTATGAAGCTTCTCATTATTTTGAGATTCTCATCTACAAAAGGGTAAGTGAAGATACAGACTAGAAGCTTACAGAAAACAGTGTGGAATAAATTAGGGCAGGATATACAAAGTGTACAGGTTCGATTTCTATTTTAAAGTTTTATTGAACTAATTTGAATTTCTAGAAAAAAGTACAAATTAAATGATAGTAATCGACTTTTGTTCCTTCTGATTTAAACGTTCAGCATCTTAAACAGGTTATTAATTATAATGTAGAAGTTGCTTTGAGATAGAGTTTTTATCATGTTAAGACATTGCCTTCTTACTAAGTTAAAAATTAACAAATTTTATTGAATATTTTCCCCAACATAAGGAGAATTATTAATATGATATAATTAATTTGAATAATTCAAATAATATATAATTATATATAATTAATTCAAATTATTATAATTTGAATTATTAATATGATATAATATGTAATAACTTTAATATTAAATTATGCTTGACTTTCCACCTCTAAATTTACTTTTCTACAAATTTATTAAAATTTTATACTAATAGTCACAAATAAAATTAATATACAATCTTTTCAGTGATATTTTCTCTTTTTTACCATTTTTTAAATTGAAGTACAGTTAATTTACAATGTTGTGTTAGTTTCAGGTATACAGCAAAGTGATTCAGATACACACACACATACACACACACACACAGATTCTTTTTCAGACTCTTTTCCATTATAGGTTATACTGAATCTAGTTCTCTGTGCTATACAGTAGGTCCTTATTGTTTACATACTTTTATATATAGTAGTGTGTATACTGTAATCCTAAACTCCTAATTTATCTCTCCCCCCTCATCCCCTTTGGTAACCATAAGTTTGTTTTCTATGCCTTTGAGTCTACTTCTGTTTTGTAAACAAGTTCATTTATATCGTTTTTTTAGAGTCCACATATAAGTGATATCATATGATATTTGTCTTTCTCTGTCTAACTTACTTCACTTAGTATGATAATCTCTAGGCCCATCCATGTTGCTGCAAGTGGCATTATTTTACAAATTTTATGGCTGATTAATATTCCAATGTGTGTGTGTGTGTGTGTGTGTGTGTGTGTGTGTACC
The DNA here is from genome assembly GCF_951394435.1 of Stenella coeruleoalba. Classification (NCBI taxonomy): domain Eukaryota; kingdom Metazoa; phylum Chordata; class Mammalia; order Artiodactyla; family Delphinidae; genus Stenella; species Stenella coeruleoalba. Next base: position 5,856,922 of record NC_137149.1, read on the forward strand.
CCACAGTTGCTTTATCCATTCATCTATGGATGGACATTTAGGTGGCTTCCATGTCTTGGCTATTGTAAATAGTGCTGCTGTGAACATATGGTTGCATGTATCTTTTAGCATTGGAATTTTGTCTGGATATATGCCCAGGAGTGGGACTGCAGGATCATATGGTAACTTTAGTTTTTAAAGGAACGTCCATAGTGCTCTCCATAGTGGCTGTACCAATTTACATTCCCACCAGAAGTGTACTAGGGTTCTTTTTCCTCCACATCCTCTCCAGCATTTATTATGTGTAGACTTTTTAATGATGGCTATTCTGATTGGTGTGAGGTGATACCTCTTTGTAGTTTTGATTTGCATTTCTCTAATAATTAGCAATGATGAGCATCTTTCATGTGCCTATTGGTCACCTGTATGTCTTCTTTGGAGAAATGCCTGTTTAGGTCTTCTGCCTCTTTGGGGGAGGTTGTTTGATATTAAGCTGTATGAGCTGTTTGTATATTCTGCAAACAAATTCCTTGTCTGTAGCATTGTTTGCAAATATTTTCTCCCACTCCGTAGGTTGTCTTTTTGTTTTATTTATGGTTTCCTTTGCTGTGCAAAAGCTTTGAAGTTTAATTAGATCCTATTTGTTTATTTTATCCTTATCTCCATTACTCTAGGAGACAGATACAAAAAAATCTTGCTGTAATTTATGTCAAAGAGTGTTCTGCCTATGTTTTCCTCTAAGAGTTTTATAGTGTCTGGCCTTACATTTAGGACTTTAATCCATTTTGAGTTTATTTTTGTGTATGGTGTTAGGTAGTGTTCTAATTTCATTCTTTTACATGTAGCTGTCCAGTTTTCCCAGCACTACATATTGAAAAGACTGTCTTTTCTCCATTGTGTATTCTTGACTCCTTTGTTGTAGATTAATTGACCATAAGTGCGTGGGTTTAATTTCTGGCCTTTCTATCCTGTTCCATTGATCTATATGTCTATTTTTGTGCCAGTACCATACTGTTTGGATTCCTGTAGCTTTGTAGGATAGTCTGAAGTCAAGGAGCATGATTCCTCCTGCTCTGTTCTTCCTTCTCAAGATTGTTTTGCCTATTCGGGGTCTTTTGTGTTTCCATACAAATTAAAAATTTTTTTGTTCTGGTTCTTTGAAAACTGCCATTGATAATTTGATAGGATTTGCATTGAATCTGTAGGTTGCCTTGGGTAGTGTGGTCATTTTTAACAATATTGATTCTTCTAATCCAAGTACACAGTTTTTCTTTCCATCTGTTTGTGTAATCTTCAGTTTCTTTCATCAGAGCCTTATAGTTTTCAGAGTACAGGTCTTTTGCCTCCTTAGGTAGGTTTATTCCTAGATTTTTTTTTTTTTCATGTGATGGTAAATGGGATTGTTTCCTTAATTTCTCTTTCTGATATTTTGTTGTTAGTGTATAGAATAACAACAGATTTCTGTATATTAATTTTGTATCCAGCAACTTTACCAACTTCATTGATTGGTGATTTCTAGTAGTTTTCTGGTGGTATCTTTAGGATTTTCTATGTATAGCATCATGTCATATGCAAACAGTGACAGTTTTACTTCTTTTCCAATTTGGATTCCTTTTATTTCTTTTTCTTCTCTGATTGCTGTGGCTAGGACTTCCAAAACTATGTTGAATAAAAGTGGCAAGAGTGGGCATCCTTGTCTTGTTCCTGATCTTACAGGAAATGCTTTCAGCTTTTCACCATTGAGTATGATGTTAGGTGTGGGTTTTTCATATATGGCATTTATTATGTTGAGGTATGTTCCTTCTTTGCCCACTTTCTGAAGAGTTTTTCTCACAGTGGATGTTGAATTTTATCAGAAGCTTTTTCTACATCTACTGAGATGATCATATGGTTTTTATTCTTCAGTTTGTTAATGTGGTGTATCATACTGATTGATTTGTGAATACTGAAAAATCCTTGCATCCCTGGAATAATCCCACTTGATTATGGTGTATGATCGTTTTAATGTATTGTTGGAGTCAGTTTGATAGTATTCTGTTGAGAATTTTTGCATCTATGTTCATCAGTGATTTGGCCTGTAATTTTCTTTCTTTGTGATATCTTTATCTGGTTTCGGTATCAGGGTGATGGTGGCCTCACAGGATGAATTTGGAAGTGATATTTTCTTGTAAGGATTATTTTGCTCAATAAAATACATTGGCAAGCTTAATACATTTTTACTTTGGAAAGCTAGGCATAGGGTGACAATTATTCATTCTTTGAAAGTCTGAAAGAACTCATACCTTAAACATTTGGAGATAATTATATGATATATGTTTGTATTTATTTCCTGTCATTTTCTGTTCAAGATCCCTCCCTCCCTCCCTTCCTTCCTTTTTCCTTTTTTAAAATGAAGTATAACATGCATACAAAAACTGCATAGACTATAAATAACTCAATCATATATATACATATACATACACATATACATATACATACATACATATACAGTTTATATTCCTCCCCTGCAAATATAAACACTGTCTCAAGAGTTTCTAAACCTCAGCACTATAGATATAATAATAGTGGCAAAGCAGGAAATCACACATCCCCTTGGGTTTGTTTGTTACTATTTTTCGGTGGTGGTGTTTTTGCTGTTTGTTTTTAGTGGATTTACAGGAAAAATTCTGTAAAAACTACATTTTTTGTCATATGCTACCATTGAATTCTCTGCTTAGTTAGCTTAGTTGTCAGCTAATAACTGAATAGAAATTTCCTTAAATACATTGAAGAACTATGTCTTCCCCCCTCAACTTTGTTCTGTGCGTATGATGGGACATACTTTCATTGCTCTGGCAGATTACAATTCTGCCTTAGTCTACCTTCTTGTACAGGGCCTTAAGGTCAGCAAGAGTGAGAGATTAAGGTCTTCTCAAATCTTTCACGGTCCTGTGCACAGCACTGGACATGCCAGTGACCATCTATATTCTCAGAAATATTTGGGAGGTTTTCAAAGCCCCCATGGACAGCTCATTAGCTGGAGTTTCCTAATGCATTCTTTCTTCCTGTTTGCTCAACCTTGTTTCACTGCCTCAAGCAGCTGCAGTTTTAAATAATTGCTGTTGATTATTTTTGACAAACACCCTGGGGATAGGGTTTTTCTCCCTGCATGAGCTGTGAGTCAGTTCAAATAAAGACAAGCTGTATATGAGACTTTTCAAGGCAACTGCCACACAGATCAGATAGAATGAATTCTCTGAGGTAAGGCTTTCTGGAGAGATCTAAACCTTTTTTTCCCCCTCATGGCTGGTAGGCTCCTGGTTTTCACTACTTTGTTCATGAAGCTGTTGATTTTCAAAGGTACCTCGGAGCTGGGGGGAGGTGATTAGAAATAGGACAAGTTGATATGCTACAAAGCTCTCTGTTCTTATATGGGATCCCGCCTTTTTATTGAATAAATCTCCTCAGATTGTTGCAAGCCTTAAGTTAATTTCCAGAATTCAGAAAAAAGTTGATTTTGAAAGTGCTTCCTCTCTTTTTAAAGAATTTAGGTATTTTGTATTTTTCTATAAGTCATGTAATTCATTAAGAATTTCCATATAAATAGGATATAACAAAAATTATTTTTTTAATGTTATTTTATCCAATATAACATTGTATTTTTATATTTTCTGATTGTGCCTTTTTCCAATGGATTTCAATGTTTTAATGTTTCTTTTGGATATACTTTTTCTTATAAATTATTAATGTATTTCAATTTTAATCTTTATTCATATATTCTTACCTTTTGTTTTTAATTTATTTTGATTATTAGTTCAATTCTTCTTTTTCTGATTAAATCAAGATGGCTATATTCACATGAGAGTATATGAGTTTTCCCCCAATAACTGTTTTTCTCTTCTTCCTCAGTGATAGATCCTTGAATATTGAATATATATAGCTCAGGGTAAAGACAAAAATTTTCAGCTATCCTATGACTTGTTGTTCAAGTGGAAATAGCATGTGCAGTTTCTGGGTCATGCCTCTAAAGGAAACTGTTGTCTTTCTTCCTGTTTTTTCACTCATTCGTCTTCTGCAAAGCAAACATGATGACTAATACTAGAACAAATACTGGAGCAACAAGCTGGAAGGATACCGATTACTCTCAAGTTGAGATACTAATTCTGGACTTCTTATTTTCAGGAGTTTTTCTTTAATGAGAAAGAGATAAAATTCCATCTTTTTAAAACTACTGTTGTTATAGAGGTTCTGTCACTTACAGATGAAAATAATCCTAATAGAAACAATCCCTAAGTACTGGTTTGATTAAATCCTATATGTTTAATGTAGTGTTACTTTCATTACTTTCCACGAAATCTCATTTCTATGTGAGTCTATAATTTACACAGCTATTATTGAGAAAAATCTCATTTTATTAAAATTAAAAATGGCTTTGGGTTTATTTTTTGTAATTTATTTCTAGGTCTCTCTTTCTTCCTTCCTTCCTTCCTTTCTTTCTTTCTGTCTGTCTGTATGACAAGTAGAAGTTCTGCTTTTTGAAGCATATTATAGACATTTTGGTAGAATAGTAAAAAGTCGCATAAAATAAATACATCACACAGGGAGAAGATTCCACTTGTGGAATGGCCATATAAGGAGCTCTATGGACTGCTCCCCAGTAAAACAGTAATTGGAGAAAATTAAGTTAAAAACAACAATTCAAGGTCTCTGAAAGTTGTTCTAAGGGCATACAGCAAATGAATATACAGTATGTTTATTTTAAAAATCTACTAAATCTTGTAAGAATAGTGAGTGTTTCTTTCTCCACCACTGCCCCAGCTTAGCCTGTTGGACAGCTAAAGAGATAAGGATACCTCTTACTGCCCAGTCCAAGTCAAGAACTTCAGTACTTCTGAAGAGGGAAAGGCCACCAACAACTCTTCTCTTTTTCACCTCTACGTTGCAGAGAATAAATTTTGGTGAATGAAGTCAGTAGGCTTGGGCACCCTTCTTCCACCAATCCTGACAAGTAGGCAGAAGCTATAGTTTAGGCAGGACAGGCTGAGAATACTCTTATAGCTGCTGTCAGTTCAAAGTATACCATGAAAATTCAGTGGCAGAAGGAGTAGTCTTTCAACACATGGTGCTGGAACAACTGGATAGTCACATGCAAAAGAGTGAGGTTGGACCCATGCTTCATTATCATATACAAAAATTAACTCAAAAGAGATCATAGACCTAAATATAATAATTAAAGCTCAGAAGAGAGCATAGAAGTAAATTTGTGACTCTCTATTAGGAGAGGTCTGTCTGATATGAAACCAAAAGCAGAAGCAACAGAAGAAAAAATGGATAAATCATACCTCATCAAAATTAAAAACTTTTGTCCTTCAAAGGATACTATCAAGAAAGTAAAAACACAATCCATGGAATGGGACAAAATATTCGCAAATCATATATGTGATTATATAAAGATTATATAAAGAACTTCTCCTATTCAGTAATAAAAAGTCAAATAACCCAGTTAAAATGAGCAAAACATTTGAGTAGATATTTCTTCAAAGATAATATACAAATGGTCAATAAGTACACGAAAAGATTCTCAACAAAAGATGCTCCAGTGTTACAAAAGAAATGCAAGTCAAAAACACAATGAGATATTGCTTCACATACAGTTGGATGGCTGAAATAAAAAAGGCAGTAAATGTTGGTGAGAATGTGGAGAAACTAGAAATTTGGCAATAAGAAGGAATGAAATACTGAAAACATGCTACAACATGGATTTACCTTGAAAACATGCTAAGTGAAAAGAGCCAATCACAAAAAAATGTAGTGTATGATTCCATTTATATGAAATGTTAAGAATATTAAGAATAGGCAAATACATGGCTGGTGAGCCTGTGCGTCTAGAGCCTGCATGTCCGGAGCCTGTGCTCCGGAATGGGAGAGACCACAGCAGCGAGAGGCCCGCGTACTGCAAAAAAAAAAAAAAAAAAGAGTAGGCAAATATATATGGAAAGTAGATTACTGATTCAGAAATACATAGCTAAATCATAGTGAGCATATTGTCTGAAAGAACACTTAACTTTGCTGTTTAAACTACTGGGAATATTTTGGGGATATTTGTTGTTTCAGCCTAACCAAACCTACCCTGACTAATAAATTTGATACCTTATCTTTTAGAAGTATCTCTAAAGGATTCTTCTACTGAAGAATCTACCTATAGATTTAATTTCTGTTTAATTTTGGAGGCTCTATTTTTTAAATTGTCAATGAGTCATGTGGAAAATAGAAAATTAATTATTACAGCAATAAATACCCATTCTTCCTAGAGTATAGAATAAATACTTAGTTTTCCAACATGTCTTAGTCAGTTGGGGGCTGGTATAACAGAATAAGATAGACTGGGTGGCTTAAACACCAAACATTTATTTCTCATAGTTCTGGAGGCAGAAGTTCAAAAAACCAGTTGAGAGTGTCATCATGGTTGGGTTCTTCTTCTGGTGTCCTCACATGGCAGGGAGAAAGATTATCTCTCTGGTGTCTCTTCTTAAGAGGACATAAACCCCATTGATGCGGGCTCTACCCTTATGAACTAATTACCCCCCAAAGGCCCCACCTCCTAATACCATCACACTGGAGGTAGGATTTCAACATATAAATTTTGCGTGTACACAAACATTCAGTCCAAACAACCATAATTCCAGTTTAATGCAAATAAATCACCAAGTGTATATTATTGTACAGAATCACAATATGCAGCAAAAAAAAAAGTAAACATGAAACTACCAAAGAAATTCATCAGTACCTCTGTTACATAAAGTTTCATGTAAACTATGAATATAATTTCCATGAGAGGTACATTAGGCTTATCTGGAGAAACAGAAGCAATAGAAAAATAATATATGTATCAGTTGACCCTTGAAAAACATGGGTTTGAACTGCACACTTCCACTGATACGTGAATTTTTTTCTCTAACTATGTACTATAATACTACATGATCTGCAGTTGGTTGAAACTACAGATGAAGAACGACAGACAGGGAGGGATGACTGTAAAGTTATACACAGATTTTTGACTGCACAGAGGGTCAGTACCCCTATCCCCTCACTGTTCAAGGGTCCACATGTATTTATTACAATAATTGGCTCATACAGTTACGGAGCCTGAGAAGTCCCAAGATCTGCGCCCAAGTGAGCTGATGTGTAATTCCAGTCTGAGAACCAGGAGAGCCAGGGGTGTAGGGCCCAGTCCAAAAGCCAACAGGCTCAAGACCCAAGAAGAGTGAATGTTACAGTCCAAGTCCAAAAGCCAGAAAAAAACAATGTCCTGTATCAAACAGTCAGGCAAGGGGAGGTTCCTTTTAGCCTTTTTGTTCTATTCAAGTCTTCAATTGATTGGATGAGGCCCACCTAGATTAGGGAGAACAATTTGCTTTACTCAGACTACCAATACAGATATTAGTCTAATCCAGAAACACCCTCAAAGGCACACCCAGAATAATGTTTGACCAATAACGTCTGGGCACTTAGTGGCCCAGTCAGGTTGTCACATGAAATGAACCATCACAGAAAGTTAAGGGATGCCCTTTGTGGTAGGCAGAATAACGGCCCCTCCTAGAAGATAACAATGTCCTGATCCCTGTGACCTATGAATATGTTAAGTGACATAGGAAAAAATAATTAAGTTTGTGGATGAATTAAGATTGCTAATCAGCGTATGGAGAGATTATTCAGATTATCCAGGTGGGTCCAATGAAATCCCAAGTGTTCTTAACAGTGGAAGAGAGAGGCAGAGAAGATCAGAGTCCATTGTTTCTGATGAGAAATCAGCCTTCATTCTTTTTTTTTTTTTTTAATTTATTTATTTTTTAACATCTTTATTGGGGTATAATTACTTTACAATGGTGTGTTAGTTTCTGCTTTATAACAAAGTGAATCAGTTATACATATACATATGTTCCCATATCTCTTCCCTCTTGCGTCTCCCTCCCTCCCACCCTCCCTACAGCCTTCATTCTTATTGTTAATCCTATATATGTAATTAGTTTTTTTTTTGGCTTCTTTTATTTTATATTATTTTTTATTTATTTATTTATTTTTGCGGTATGCGGGCCTTTCACTGCTGTGGCCTCTCCCACTGCGGAGCACAGGCTCCGGACATGCAGGCTCAGCGGCCGTGGCTCATGGGCCTAGCCGCCCCGCGGCATGTGGGATTCTCCCGCACCGGGACACGAACCCGTGTCCCCTGCATCGGCAGGCGGACTCTCAACCACTGCGCCACCAGGGAAGCCCTTGGCTTCTTTTAATATCTTCTTTTTATCTTTCGTTTCCAGCAGTTTGATTATGATACGTCTAGGTGTATATTTGTCTTTTTATCCTTCTTGGTGTTTACTGAGATTCTTGGAGCTGAAGGTGGTTGTTTTCTATCAAATTCAGACATTTTTATTATTAAGTACTTCTGCTCCATTGTTTCTGGAATTCTAATCACATGAATGTTAGACTACATGTTACAGTCTCAAGGATCACTGTTATGTGCAATCATTATAATATTTATTGTGTTATTATTTCTAAAATTAATTTATTTTTTGGCTGCGTTGGATCTTGCTGTGTGCGGGCTTTTCTCTAGTTGTGGCGGGGGGGGCTGCTTTTCATTGCGGTGCACGGGCTTTTCATTGCAGTGGCTTCTCTTGTTGCAGAGCACAGGCTCTAGGCATAAGGGCTTCAGTAGTTGTGGCACATGGGCTCAGTAGTTATGGCTCGTGGGCTCTAGAGCTCAGGCTCAGTAGTTGTGGTGCACAGGCTTAGTTGCTCTGCAGCATGTGGGATCTTCCCAGACCAGGGCTTGAACCTGCATCCCCTGCATTGGTAGGTGGATTCTTAACCACTGCGCCATCAGGGAAGTCCCTATTTATTGTATTATTATAATAAATAATATTTTATTATTATTTATGTGCTTAAGTTTGGATAGTTTCTGTTAACATGTCTGCAGGTCACTGATCTGTTCTTTTGCAGAGTCTAATTACAAGGTTTCTGTAACTCTTCTGAAATTCTTCATTGTTTAACTGATTATAGCTACCTTTTTCTGGACATTTTAAACATATTTATAGGTTATTAAATATCATTGTCTGCTAATTTGAATATCAAGATCCTCTTCAAATCAGCTTCTACTGATTATGGATCATATTTTCCTGCTGCTTTGCATAATTAAAATATGATTTCCCGGAGGGCTTCCCTGGTGGCACAGTGGTTAAGAATCCACCACCAATGCAGGGGACACAGGTTCGAGCCCTGGTCTGGGAAGATCCCACATGCTGTGGAGCAACTAAGCCCGTGCACCATAACTACTGAGCTTGTGCTCTAGAGCCCGCGTGCCACAACTACTGAAGCCTATGAGCCTAGAGCCCATGCTCCGCAGCAAGAGAAGCCACCACAGTGAGAAGCCCGCGCACCACAGCGAAGTGTAGCCCACGCTCACTGCAACTAGAGAAAGCCACGCACAGCAACAAAGAACCAAAGCAGCCAAAAGAAGATAAATAAAATACATAAATTTGTAACAAAAAAAGCAAGTTGAAAACCAACCAAACCAAACATCTTGTGACAGAAAATACATGGTGAGCTATACTTTTGAATTATGGCATGTTTTCTAGCTCCAACTATGTATTAAGTTCTTTAAGCATAATATGTATCTTACTCTGACTCACTCATTCATGTTCACTTAATGTTTCATGTTCATCCTTCTCTTATACATAGATTCTATTTTCTTTTTGCCCTTCCACATAAATTCACATTCAGTATAACTCTCTTCTCATGGATTCACCCATGTTCTGACAGGTTTTAGGATAGCGTTTATGTTTTGTGCAATTGTGGTTCGTAACTAGCTATAAAATGAGTCTTTTTCTCATAAGTTGTTTATCTTATTCTTGTGTTATATTTTACGTGAATTTTTTTTTTTTTTTTGCGGTACACGGGCCTCTCACTGTTGTGGCCTCTCCCGTTGCGGAGCACAGCCTCCGGACGCGCAGGCTCAGTGGACATGGCTCACGGGCCCAGCTGCTCCGTGGCATGTGGGATCCTCCCGGACCGGGCCACGAACCCGTGTCCCCTGCATCGGCAGGCAGACTCTCAACCACTGTGCCACCAGGGAAGCCCGATTTTACGTGAATATTTTTATTAGGCATATGATTGATTAATGCTTAGTGAAGACACTGTTTTATGATGGACTCTCTTCATCCTTAGGAACTTCTATGGCAACACAGCTCCTCCAAACTCTTTGCCTATTCATTTCCCAGCAATTCCCCAACTACTAGCTCCATTTGTTTCCATCCAGTCTCTTGCAGCTGCTTAAAGACAATTTTTGGTTGTGTGAATGGGTCAAATACTTTGAAATTTATTTTTAACACAGCCTTTTGTTTTGAGTTAATTTTAGTATGAAATCAAATAGATGTACTTAAAAGGTATTTAGTAGTTGTGTACTTCAGAAGTAAGTCACATAGTTATGAAAGAGTCCGCAAGGGGCATTGAACATCTGGAAGTGTCTACTTAGCTATTGTCACTGTATTTTTTTCCCTAGTGTCTTTGTGTCAAGGACTTATTGACATAAAAAAAAAACAAATCTCAGTTTTCATCCTTAGGGACTCTCTTTGCATTAAGCATATCTCTCTTTTCTTCTTCTTTGTCATGTAATCCCACTTTGACTTCTATCCACAGCAACCTATTATTTCCTAACAATAAATTTACTCTTTGGAAAAGTGTTTCTATAGCCTATGCAATGTTTAGAAAAAAATCCAAGAGTATTTTCCCATTCTTTTTTTTTTTTCTTTTTTCTGTGACTGTTTCTTCCATGTGTCTTTTAAGAGATCTTCTTCCTGTGTGTTTGATCTTTTAATTTTTATTTTATTTATTTTTTATATGGCACGTTCTTATTAGTTATCCATTTTATACATATTAGTGTATATATGTCAATCCTAATCTCCCAGTTCATCCCACCACTATCAGGCCCCCCTACTGCTTCCTTTGGTGTTCATACGTTTGTTCTTTACATCTGTGTCTCTATTTCTGCCTTGCAAACTGGTTCACCTGCACCATTTTTCTAGATTCCACATATATGTGTTAATATATGACATTTGTTTATCTCTTTCTGACTTACTTCACTCTGTTTGATAGTCTCTAGGTCCATCTACATCTCTACAAATGACCCAATTTCATTCCTTTTTATGGCTGAGTAATTTTCCATTGTATATATGTACCACATCTTCTTTATCCATTTGTCTGTTGATGGGCATTTAGGTTGCTTCCATGACCTGGCTATTGTAAATAGTGCTGCAGTGAACATTGGGGTACATGTGTCTTTTTGAATTATGGTTTCCTCTGGGTATATGCCCAGTAGTGGGATTGCTGGGTCATATGGTAATTGTATTTTTAGTTTTTTAAGGAACCTCCATACTGTTCTCCATAGTGGCTGTATCAATTTACATTCCCACCAACAGTGCAAGAGGGTTCCCTTTTCTCCACACCCTCTCCAGCATTTGTTGTTTGTAGATTTTCTGATGATGCCCATTCTGACTGGTGTGAGGTGATATCTCATTGTAGTTTTGATTTGCATTTTTCTAATAATTAGAGATATTGAGTAGCTTTTCATGTGCCTCTTGGCCACCTTTATGTCTTCTTTGCAGAAATGTCTATTTAGGTCTTCTGCCCATTTTTTGACTGGGTTGGTTTTTTAATATTGAGCTGCATGAGCAGTTTATATATTTTATTTATTTATTTTTGTGGTATGCGGGCCCCTCACCACTGTGGCCTCTCCCTCCGCGGACGGAGCACAGGCTCTGGACGCGCAGGCCCAGCAGCCATGGCTCACGGGCCCAGCCGCTCCGTGGCATGTGGAATCCTCCTGGACCAGGGCATGAACCCGTGTCCCCTGCATCGGCAGGCGGACTCAACCACTGCGCCACCAGGGAAGCCCTGTTTATACATTTTAGAGATTAATCCTTTGTCTATTGATTAGTTTGGAAATATTTTCTCCCATTCTGAGGGTTGTCTTTTCATTTTGTTTGTAGTTTCCTTTGCTGTGCAAAAGCTTTTAAGTTTCATTAGGTCCCATTTGTTTATTTTTGTTTTTATTTCCATTACTCTAGGAGGTGGATCAAAAAAGATCTTGCTGTATTTATGTCAAAGAGTGTTCTTCCTATGTTTTTCTCTAAGAGTTTTATAGTGTCTGGCCTTACATTTACAACTTTAATCCATTTTGAGTTTATTTTTGTGTATGGTGTTAGGGAGTGTTCTAATGTCATTCTTTTACATGTAGCTGTCCAGCTTTCCCAGCACCACTTATTGAAGAGACTGTCTTTTCTCCCCTGTATATACTTGCCTCTTTTGTCATAGATTAGTTGACCATAGGTGCATGGGTTTATCTCTGGGCTTTCTATCCTGTTCCATTGATCTATATTTCTGTTTTTGTGCCAGTACCATATTGTCTTGATTACTGTAGCTTTGTAGTATAGTCTGAAGTCAAGGAGTCTGATTCCTCCAGCTCCATTTTTTTCCCTCAAGATTACTTTGGCTCTTCGGGGTCTTTTGTGTCTCCATACAAATTTTAAGATTTTTTGTTCTAGTTCTGTAAAAAATACCATCAGTAATTTGATAGGGATTGCACTGAATCTGTAGATAACTTTGGGTAGTATAGTCATTTTCACAATATTGACTCTTCCAATCCAAGAACATGGTATATCTCTCCATCTGTTTGTGTCATCTTTGATTTCTTTCATCAGTGTCTCATAGTTTTCTGAGTACAGGTCTTTTACCTCCTTAGGTAGGTTTATTCCTAGGTATTTTATTGTTTTTGTTGCAATGGTGAATGGGATTGTTTCCTTAATTTTTCATTCTGCTCTTTCGTTGTTAGTGTATAGAATACAAGAGATTTCTGTGCATTAATTTTGTATCCAGCTTTCCCAGATTCATTGATTAGCTCTAATAGGCTTCTGGTGGCATCTTTAGGATCCTCTATGTATAGTATCATGTCATCTGCAAACAGTGACAGTTTTACTTCTTCTTTTCTAGTTTGGATTCCTTTTATTTCTTTTTCTTCTCTGATTGCCGTGGCTAGGACTTCCAAAACTATGTTGAATAATAGGGGTGAGAGTGGACATCCTTGTCTTGTTCGTGATCTTAGAGGAAATGCTTTCAGTTTTTCGCCATTGAGAATGATGTTTGTTGTGGTTTGTTGTATATGGCCTTTATTATGTTGAGGTAGGTTCCCTCTCTGCCCACTTTCTGGAGAGTTTTTATCATAAATGGGTGTTGAATTTTGTCAAAAGCTTTTTCTGCATCTCCTGAGATGATCATATTGTTTTTTTCCTTCAGTTTGTTAATATGGTGTATCAAATTGCTTGATTTGCCTATGTTGAGGAATCCATGTATCCCTGGGATAAATCCCACTTGATCATGGTGTATGATCCTTGTAATGTGTTTGCTAGTATTTTGTTGAGGATTTTTGCATCTATATATTTTCTCATTTTTTTATGCCTCAGATGTCCTATAACATTGAATTCTGGTTTTAGGTTAGAAGAATATGAAAAGTAATCACTAATATTTATGATTGTCAAATTTTGCTAATGAAAATACAAGAAAGCCTGTTAAGTTAGAATCTCAAATAGTCAACAGATATTTGTTTTTAGTGTAAGTATGTTCCATGCAATATTTGGGACATATTTATACTAAAAATGTTTTTTTAATTTGAAATTAACATGTAATTGGGTGTCCTGTATTTTATCAGGCAATCCCACTATCATACCCAAGATAAGGGTAATTTTAGTTTCTCTTGGGGTGATAATTTTTCAGAAACTTATGATTTCTGAATTCCAAGGTATTTCTTATGGCAAATAACATTCATATTTGAATACTGTCTCATGAACAACTATATAGCAAACTCTTGAAACATTTTAAAAGATCAGTATTATATTGTCATTAGAACATTTCCTGAGTTCAGTGAGTAAATAAAAAATCTTTTAAAAATGAGCAGTCATGTATATTTTAGTGGAATTAAAATGAGGAAACAAAGAAATATGCAAGCATAACCGTCACCTAGATTTATTCAGTTTCCTGTAAACTACACACAAATATGTTTCCATTTTGTAAAGAATAAAACAAAACCTGCAAACATTTTTATAGAACTACATTGTTTTTAGAAAAATAAACCCTTTTATCATGAAAATTAAGACCCACGTGCACATCAGTTTTGAAACAGCTTTTTTTCCCCAAATTTGTCTTTTTAGAGCTATAAATGAAGAACTTCATAGCTCATATCATGTACTCTAAACATGTAAACATGTACAGCCTAAAGCACAATTTTACAGCTGAATTTTAAGCCCCTGTGAAATGGTGTTTCTAATGGAATGCTGCTAGCTGCAGGGACATAGGCAGACACTATTATAATAAATGGGTCTGAGGGAGACATCATACAGGCCTACAGGTAATTAATGGCAGGAGTAAAATAAAATATAGGCACACCATCCCACTGAGAGCATGATGCAATGGAAGAAACGTGTAATAAAACACAAAGAATGTCTTTAGCAAAGAACCGTGAGGAAAGACTTGTAAAATAAATCATGAGCTGGGCCTGTGGCTATAAGCAGTCAGTGCATATTCTTTATAATTAGGATTTTTTAAGAACACACTATAAAAATCATTTTTTTGGTTAAGCAAAATTACTCTGTGTAATGGATTGAAAAGTCAATGAAATATAAACTTAAGTACTCAAGCAGCTAATAATAACCAGGGCTTTCCATTTGGAAAATCTAGCTGTAAAAGGTCTAAGATTATGACTCCACTTTGCAGAAAAAATGATTGTAATATATACTCTTAAACTCTGGAGACCAAGAAGGTCCTAAGAACTTTGGGCTATAATTCTCCTTGACCTTTGGACACCTGTAGTAACTTTTGGTTTTCATTGGGTTTTTTTTTTTTGTTTGGTTGGTTTTTTTGCAGTACATGGACCTCTCACTTGTTGTGGCCTCTCCTGTTGTGGAGCACAGGCTCCGGACGCGCCAGCTCAGTGGCCATGGCTCATGGACCCTGCTGCTCTGCGGCATGTGGGATCTTCCCGGACCAGGGCACGAACCCATGTCCCCTGCATCGGCAGGCGGACTCTCAACCACTGCACCACCAGGGAAGCCCTGGTTTTCATTGTTTTTTTAATTAGAGGATTGCTGATATCATCTTAAGTGACTGAAATCAACTTTAACTTCATCTCTGTGTAGAACTTTAGCTCAGTCATTGTCTTCCAGAAATAGTGTTTGTAAGTGTACATGTATTCCTTCCTGGACTAAAATATGTTTTAGAAGATAGAACATGCTAAACATTCTAAATATGTTTTAGAAGATAGAAGATTAAGACACCGCTGTGCAGCTGGAAGGATCCACGGTGGGATGTGTGGCCAGTGGTTGGGGGGACAGTTAAAAACGGGAGGGAGGGAGGGAGGAAGGGAGGGAAGGAAGAAATAATGAATCACGCTGACAGACTATCGACCTAAAATTTTTAAAAGATATCCATCAAGCCTCTCTCTTGTTTCCTGGCCTCAGGGTGGCAATAAATTAATCCAGTATGTTTAATGAGATGACTGCATCCCCCAAAGTTTGGATGACTTGCCAAGGTCTCATAGCCAAGAAACTTGAGGACAAATATCAACTACTACTTCTGCTAAAGTTTCTCCATTTTAATATATTGCTGATATATATAATATATAATATATATTTATAATATATAATATATATTTCTGATAATTTCAGAAAAGAGTAAAATTTTTGCCTGAGTTAGAGATAGTCTCAGTTGATTTACAAGCATACATTTGGGCTGAATAATTCAGGTAAACTTGCTTCTGCTAGGAGTATCTACATAGATATTGAGTTATAGTTTTCTATGCATAAAAGCATCATCAATAAAAATAAGCTACCATTATGTTCCCATTAGTAACTTACTAGAAAAAAATGTTTTACCTAATAGAGTGATCTTTATGTTCCTTTTTTCTAGTAAAATTTGTAAAAATGCTTAAAGCCTATTGTAATACTTATGAATGTATTTCAAAAACACATTCAAAAGTGTATTTTTGGGGACTTCCCTGGTGGTGCAGTGGTTGAGAATCCGCCTACCAATGCATGGGACACGGGTTCGAGCCCTGGTCCGGGCAGATCCCACATGCCACGGAGCAACTAAGCCTGTGCTCCGCAACAAGAGAAGCCACCGCAATGAGAAGCCTGCGCACTGCAATGAAGAGTAGCCTCCGCTTGCCGCAACTAGAGAAAGCCCACGCACAGCAACAAAGACACAATGCAGCCAAAAATAAATGAATAAAAATAAATACATTTTTTAAAAATGTATTTTTGAAATTGGTAATTCTTTTCTTTTTTTTTTCCTTATTTGACCTATGAAAGCTCTCACCTTGATAATGTTTCTGAGTCAGATTCTCTGAGATGAAGAAAGAATAAAGTAACTTAGGAAAAATTCATCAATTCTTTATGATTATGCAAAAAAATTGTGTACAATTTATGGAAATATACTTCATTTATATTTGTTGGTTGAACAACTGCTATTACTACTTCCGATTCCTGGGTTAGTAGAATTATAAATTTGGAGTTGGAATATGGTAGACCAGTATTTTTAAATTTATTTTAATTGCATTTCAGACCTTGTATGAATGTAAGGAAACTCCTTTAAGATGAAAAGTAAATGGAATGCAGGGATCTAGGGAAATGAGCAGGTGAGATGAGAGAATCTAGTGTCTCTGGTCACCTTGCACTTCTGTTTTGATAGCTACATGCAGTCAGTGTCAGTTGCAGGAGACAAAACCTAGCCCCACCCAAACATGGGATATTGGCTCGGGAGCATGTAATAAGGGCCAAAGGGGTAAGAATGAATTCCAAGGAGACTCACTCTACAGAGAGAGGCAGTAGGGAAACTGGCTTCTTTCCCAAGTGGAGGAAAATTATTTCCCATGACATAACTTCATGCAAAACTTATAAGTCAGTCTTCACGTGGATTTGTGGCCCAAGCACACAGAGCCTTCGTGTTCCAAAATACTTTCATGCCAGTGTTTAGTTGTAAGTGATCTCTGGTATATAGATTTAAAGTATTCACTAAGTGGCCAGTGAACTTCCTGTGTCTCAAGGTTTTGCTTTCTTTACATAGGGTGCATTCATTAAAGTCCTCCATCAATAAACCAGGTTCTAGGTCTCATAAGATTATCAAAGCATAAGTAATAATTTGGCTTCAAATTATTTATAAAAATGATATTTTGTATTTTTTATTGATATATACTAAAGCAATGGAAATCCTTTCAGTTATTAGTGTCTGATTGGAGTTTTCAGTTATTAGTGTCTGATTGGAGTTTTGTATTTGCATTACCCATGTTTAAATTAATAATTTACTTATTAAAATACAGATTTTTATAACTACTTTTATTGATTTAAGTGTAACACATAAGTTTTGCTTTTAATTTATAAATCTGATAGCTTTTGTAAAAATATTAAAAATTCATTCTTTGACCATCATTAAATTAACTCAATTATTTTTACAGATTAAAATCTTCTTTAATGTATTACATCACTTATGTAATTGATCACATTTATAAATACATTTCAAACTGTAGTCACAGATTTAATATATCTGAATCCCTCAGGGCTTTGAATATCAAAATGACATATTTACCAATCTATCAAATAAGTCTACCAATGCACTGAAACGCACAAATTAATGCCTAAATTTTTAGATGTAAAAATTCATATTATCTATCAGTCCAAGCATGGTTTGAAAACCTAAACATTTAAAATTAAATCCAAAGCCTAATATGCTAGGTCTTCAACTATATCAGATTCTTTTAAGCATTTCAAATATTTAAATGAAAAACAGAATGATCACCATGGTTAGAAAACACATTGCAAAGCTTAATACAAAAATACTAATACTATCGAACTGATTTGCTTCCCTATTTTGTATTTATTTCTGTACCTTCCAGGGATTACAGACTGATTTATAATACAAATAAAGAGATTGGAATTAAGATCTCATACTGGCTTAAGTTTCTTGATCTTAGACTTGGTGTCAAAATACATTTACAGATTTGGGTTATGGCCCAAGATTCTGGACGGACATATAGGACATGGGGTTGATTACTTGATAATTCTACCTGAGCTGCATGTTAATATGGCTATTTTAGAGGAGTGTATTTCTGTCTGTACTGAATGAATCAAGGGCAAGTAGAGAATTAAAAGTCATGCTTCTCAGGTTGAATTTTGTATTTTAATTTTTCAACTCAGTGTATAAAGTGTTCCCTGGGTAAGTTTTAAGACTCATTCTCATTCTATTTTGGTTTTAACCTCTTTTGAATTTGTAACCTTATTTGGAAGATGGAAATCTGAACTCTACAATAAAAGTGCAACTAATCCCCTTGCTCTTGGATTGCAATGAATAAAATTCATACTGCAGATCCTGGTAATAAAACTCTTTGTTGCTCGTGTAAAAAATAATTGACTTCTCCATGCTTTTTATTATATTTAACTTTCTTACCTAATTGATTACCATTTTATATTTACTGGACTAAATTCCTAATCTTGCATAACAAATTACTTTCAAAACTAGTGACTTACAAACCAGCGAGTGAAAATAACCTTTTTTCCCCCTGTTGTTCACAGTTGTAAGCTGGGAATTTGGGAGGGGTCCAGCTGTAGGCTGTGGCTGTAGTTATTTTCAGGCTTGACTGAGGTGGGCATCCAACATGACTCACTCTGGTGACTGGCAGCTGATGCTCACTGTTGACCGGAGTTCAGCTAGAGCAGTCAATTAGAGAGCCTACGCATAGCGCCTCCTTATGGTGGCTCACAGAATGGCGGCCTTAGGGCAGTTTCATTTCTTATATGGTGGCTCAGAGCACCACTGGTAGGCTGGAGGCTGCATTTCTTTTATGACCTAGCCCTGGAAGTTATTTAATTGGAAGTATTCTTAGAGAACTATTATTACACTTCTATTTCTGTTGTTCCAGATTATAACTAAGCAAAATGTACAAAGAAAATAGCTATTTCCCTTATTGTCTATATGAATACTTTGAAGGAACATTGTGCATATGATTATGTAAAGTTTACCTGTGACCAAGTGTTTGTTTGCTTCTTACTTGTTGATTTATATATTCCAAAATCTTTCTATGTGTTGTTTGAATAGCACTCACAGAAGAAAAAACAATCTCACAATAGTATGTCAATGGGAATGAAAGAAGAGTTTTTAAAGCAATTTTAGTTGTTGACCTAAAACAAACAGACTGCCAGATATTCCTCCAGCAAAGATGGGTTTATTTGGGATCAGCAAAGAATTGCAGTTCAGAGGCTGCAACCATGGCGAGCCGTGTGCAAGTCCCTGCATGGCAAGGGAAAGAGAACTCTTTTTTTAGAAGAGAAAAGGAAGGTGGGAGGGCTATAGTAAGCAAAGAGTCTATGGCTTTTCATTGGCTGAATCCTTGCCCATGAAAAGAAAAGAAGAAGAAAGAAGGAAAACTCCTTCTTCCTGTTGGACTCTGCTACTGTCATAGGGTGTGAGAGCACCCCTTTCTGGTCTTCTGACTGTATTTTAACTGTTGCTTCTGTTTATTAATTTTTCCATAGCAATCTCAGGATATTATTTTTTTATCCAAAATGAGGCAAGTGATTATTTACAAAATTCATCTTAAATTCTTGATCTGTAGTAGTTTTCAACAGTTTAGCCTTTAAAACTGTGTTTAAATTTAAATTACCTTTAAGTGAATAAGATGGACTTTGGGTCTATTCATTTCATATGTCTAGATCTTCTTCTGATGAAAAATTATTTTAATTTATAAGTTGCTCTTGATAACTTTCATAAGCTGTAATATCATCTATTCAATGTCCCTCATCTATTTCACTGATAATTATGGGGAATGTCTATTCGTCCATATGTCTAACTTTTGTTTTAGTCTTTCCATCTTACCTATCATTAAAAAATATCTGACACATTCATTCTTTGCTTAGATATATTAAGATAAGTCTTAAAACACCTAAGATATCAGACAAATAATCTAGTGTGGTGAAAAAAATTTACGTCTTTAACCATTTGTCCAAAACTATGTTAAGTCACACTAAAAGTGTGTTCCATGATTCCGACATTATCAACAGAACCTTTTTCCTTGAATAACCACACATCAGCATGCGATAGCATTTAGTTATGATCAGCTTCCCTATTATCACACAATAAAGAGCATACTCTTTAATTTAGTGCATTAACCTTATATAATTCATCATTTTTGCTCTGTTATGAAATGCACTGTCTAGTTAAGCTGACATTCATCAGAATTTCTCAGCATAGAAAACACTGAGTTGATTCACATCCTGGTGCAATCTTCTTAATCTGAGTAGCTACTCATAAATATTTCCCTGTGGTTATATTTTCTGGAGCAACCGAAGTTAATCCTGCCCAGAACTTAAACTCCAAACCACATTTACTGCCACTGATGACATTTTTTAGGAGTCACAACAAAGTCAGATTGTTGAAGTGTACGCTCTTAATTTCTGAATGTAGCTGGTTTATGGGTTTAAATTATGTGCGTGTAAGTGTGTGTACCAGAACTCTTTTTTAGATCCCTTCTCAGCCCAACAGTTGTGCTTTTAGGTTTCTCCCAAGAGAGAAGGCATACTAAATGATCACACTTACATTCCTCAAGATGAAGCATTTTGGGGGGACCAGGAATATTAAATTTTAAAAACACATACCTACAAATAGAGTCACAGATGTGAAAAACAAACTTGTGCTTACCGGGGAGGGGAAGGGGTGGGGAGGGATAAATTGGGAGGTTGGGATAGACATAGACACACTACTATATATGAAATAGATAACGAATAAGGACCTACTGTATAGCTCAGGGAACTCTACTCAGTAATCTGTAATGACCTCTATGGGAAAAGAATCTTAAAAAGAGTGGATCTATGTATATGTATAACTGATGCACTTTGCTGTACAGCAGAAACCAATACAACATATACTATACTACAATAAAAATTTAAAAAAATTGAAAAAGAACCAAAAAAACCATATTTTTAAACTTTCTTCGATGAAAAACTTGAGGGAAAATTAACTTCTATACTTTTCACTATAATGAAAGATTTATTAGAAAAGTTTATTTCAGATACCACCCACCCATCAGGTAGCTCTTCCTTTCATTTACAAACTGAATAACATGTCCAGAAATGACTAGAAATATTACCCTAAAATTTCAGTTTTGATATATCTTGACTTAGCTTTCCTTTGCTTTTTATTTTAGTCTGTCTCACCGGTGTCAATGTTCTGATTAGTTTCTGCTGGTATGAAATAAAAGTGATTCAGACATCATCTGTTAGATGTGATCCTTTCATATGCTGTTCTTATTCTCAGAATTGACACAGCTTAAAAATTGTCCAGGAAAGAGAATCCCTTTCCAGTTCAATTTTGGTCATGTACAAATAGGTTGTATATACAATAAACTCTACTGATATCCTTGGGCAGAGTATAAGCTCCCAGTTTCACGGATTTTTAAAAAAATTGCAGTCATAATATACATTTATAGTTTTATTTTTGTAGTTACACAGTCTTTGAATTATTAAAGCCACACTGAATGGTTTGTGGAAGTATTGTGTACATGCTTCTTCGGAGCACCGTAGTTTCATTTGTACACAGGTTAACAATAAAACCTACCCATAAACCATTCTCCATATATAATTTCTGAATTTTCTTCTTCCTACCTAGCTAGAAAAACATTTTAAAATGCATTTTAAATGACATGCACAGTATCCAAAGAATAATATCCTTGGCTTGCTTTTAAGAGTCATATTAACTTGCTTTGGAAACGTCTCATGCATACACAGCAGTAAACTTTGCAGTACGCGGGCCTCTCACCGTTGCGGCCTCTCCCGTTGCGGAGCACAGGCTCCGGACGCGCAGGCTCAGTAGTTGTGGCTCACGGGCCCAGCCGCTCCGCGGCATGTGGGATCCTCCCGGACCGGGGCACGAACCCGTGTCCCCTGCATCGGCAGGCGGACTCTCAACCACTGCGCCACCGGAAGCCCAGCAGTAAACTTTTTAACTGAGGAGAGTACGGTAGCTTAGTATCATTCAGGATATACGGTAGGAAATGTGAGCATTATAAATGTGAATGCCAAAGTGCTTAAAATCTTACTGATTACATTTCACGTGGAGAATCACCTCATTTTACATCTTCTCAGAAGCAGGAGAAACTATATCCCTATCTCTTGTATTTATTTAACTTAGAGTTCCTCACATTCAAAACGTTCCTTATTTGCCTCTTAGAATGACACAGGTGTTAGTAGTATGGAAAACTATCTTCAAGGGTTTAACCTAAGAAGTTAAGGTCTTTCATAGTTTAAATTTATTCTGAGAACACTTCTGCTTATGCATGCAGATGGGCTAATGGTACTGTGACTATCATTAACCTGGAGTCACTTGCAAAATGCTATGCAGAGAGATTATTTTCTGTGATTACAGGCTTGGGCTTTCAGTTACATGGCCTATTTTTGAGCATAATGTCTTTTTTTTTTTTTTTTTTTTTTTTGTTCCTTAGCAAAACACAAAGATTTTGCTAAAATGAATTAATTCTGTGATTGATTGCCTCCCAACTCCAGATTCTCTCAACTGCAGTTACTGCGTTTTCCAAAGCTCAGCGCATCGCTGCAGGTCGTGGCCCAGTAAGTCACTGACGTATCTTTAAATATGGTCGCCTCCATCAGTTCTGCGGTGGCATGTCTCTCTTTGTCATCGATTCTTTTCACACAACCAGCCTAGCAGATCTGAATTCAAGTGAGCAACGTTTTGGTGCTGAGGAACTCACTATTCTGCAACATTTTGTTGTTTGTATTTTAATCCTTCCATTTCGTGGCAGGGATTTTTTTCAAGTATGTAGGTGGCATTAGGAAAATCAGCTAGCCTCTGAATAAAATTTTACACATATTCATGTTTTATATTTCACTGGAATTTGTACCTTGGCCCTTTTTTTTTTTTTTTTCCCTCACTGTTGCGGCCTCTCCCGTTGCGGAGCACAGGCTCCGGACGCGCAGGCTTAGCAGCCATGGCTCACGGGCCCAGCTGCTCCGCGGCATGTGGGATCTTCCCGGACCGGGGCACGAACCCGTGTTCCCTGCATCGGCAGGCGGACTCTCAACCACTGCGCCACCAGGGAAGCCCACCTTGGCCCTTTAAAGCTTAGTTTCATCTGGAATTATCTCTCTTGTGGATTTATCTTTATAATGTCCTTATCATATCTATAGACATAGCTAATCACTTCATCTGGAACTTTCTTGTATTCCTTTGTCTGAGTTCTATCAGAATCATTGCTGCTAAGTGTGAAAGCTGGGAGCCATCTCTACTTCCTTTTTTATGTTTAACTAACCATTCCCGCCCTGTCACGTAACAAGTATGCTTTTACTTCTTCTGTTCCTCCATTTACTCTTTCCTTTGCATCACTGCGTTTCACTCCTTCAACGTTGCACTCAGTAAACGCTGCAGTCCTCATTTGACACGTGCGGAGAGCATTGCAAAGTGGTAAACTCGGGGCGTTTGTGACAAGGGCACGTTTCCTAAGAAAATAATCTGAGATGAACACAATATGTATAAATACGTTGTACACGTTGAAAATTGCTTTTAAGATGATCTTCCTCCGGCTGGCTATTCTTTGTATCATCTCTGCTAATGAAGCCATGTGTAGTCAGGATAGACTTGTTAGAAATTCTGCTTTGGAGAATGTTCACAGAAACTTACAGTTTTTAGATTCTTTGTAATTCCTTCCATATCAACTTTTATCTTCATTTCAACCTAATGTTGTCTCATGGATTTTCATTCTAAGTTCATACATGCTGTATCTTTTTGCATTCGTTTTTAGCGTGGCAGATACTTTCCTGGAATTTCTTTCTGGATACAGCCATAGAATATTTTTAGCGGTGTTTACTTTTCATAAATCTTCAGGATGATTTCATGGCCCCTTTCTGTTTTTGTATTGTTCATCAACCATAAGGGTTCCTTCCTTCCTTCCTTCCCTCCCTCCTTTCCTTCCTTCCTTCCTTTCTCTCTCTTTCCTCCCTCACTTCTTTCTTCCTTCCTTCCTTCCTTTCTCTCTCTTTCCTCCCTCACTTCTTTCTTCCTTCCTTCCTTCCTTTCTTTCTTTCCCTCTCTCCCTCCCCCTCCTTCCCTTCCTTCCTTTTTTTTGCTTTACTCATTCTCTCTCCTTCCTTCCTTCTCTCCCCCTCTCTCTCTCCCTCCCCCTCCTTCCTTTCCTTCCTTTCTTTTTGCTTTACTCATTCTCAAGTGAGATGACCTCCCATAAGACTCAGTTTTCCTTCAGAGGTAAAGGGTTGGCATAAACTTGCCTTGGCTCCCTGCTGCCTTGGTAATGGTTACTGGTCCCTCCAGCCCCACAGCTGGAATTTAGGTTGATTTGTTCAGCTGCCAGTCTAACACTCAATTATTCTTCTCTTTTGAAATGTGATTTTTTCCTACCCCTATTACTCTAAAAAGACACTAAAACAAACAAAAAAACAAATGAAAAACCCTTCCATTTTCCAAACTCAGTATCCTTAGGGTTATAGTTTCTTGAAAATATTGCACTTTACTTTTTGGAATAATTTATCCCAAGAAGTGGTGTAATACTGGCCACATCCCTTCCCCATCACCTCTTCTCCCCATTCCCCACCCCTCCACTCTCACCTGATTTGTCCCAGGTCTGTTGATTTTAAGACTGTTTCAGAATTAATGTAGAAAGCTAGAAGTGGATGGAAGAGGACTCTCTGCCTCAAAAAAAAAAAAGATTAATAAATTGCCCATTTTTTCTGACTGGTACAAATTCTAGATCTAAGGTAGAGGCAGCTTGCTAACTTGTGAGCCTGTGTCATAATATTAAACCTGTGTATTAACAGGGCGAAGCTATTATTTGCTAAGACCAGTGCTATTTTTTTAAATAACAAATATTCTCCCACATTGTTGTAATAAGGTGTCTTTGAGTCTTGTTTTTAAGGTTTCACATTTTCTGTCATTAAAAATATTTCAGGAATCTGAAAGAGGTATAACCCAGACAGTATTTAAGCTGAGAAATCTTATGGTCTTGGTTTGCCTCACTTGTTTTCAGATACATTCCCAGAATTTCACTGCGGCCTTCCTTTTCAGACCTCAGTTGTGAGAGTAGAATATTTGGTTTGAGCTCTGTTCTAAATACAGTAGAATATAAACTCTCAGGGCTGCAGACAGTGTAGCCATATTTTTTTTTTTTTTTTTTTTGGTGGTACGTGGGCCTCTCACCGTTGCGGCCCCTCCCGCTGCGGAGCACAGGCTCTGGACGCACAGGCTCAGCGGCCATGGCTCACGGGCCCAGCCGCTCCGCGGCATGTGGGATCTTCCCGGACCGGGGCACGAACCCGTGTCCCCTGCATCGGCAGGCAGACTCACAACCACTGCGCCACCAGGGAAGCCCAGCCATATTGTTTTAAAGCTGTTGTATTGGGAATATGTCTCGCCATTAAAATGTGTAAAAATGTGAGCTCAGCTAATTTAACAGCAGTGATTCTCTAGTAGAATACTATAGAAGGTGGAAAAATGGAATACCATTTCAAGAGGGTAGATAAAACCATAATGAAACATTTGGCAGTGATGTGCTTGATATTTTAATATGTGCAGAAAAAATAAGGCATAACTCAATTCAATCCCTCTAGCACAGAGATAAACTAAGTACTGAACTTAAATTTGAGATCTGCCACTATTTGAACTCAGTAACGGCTCTGTTTGTAGCCCCGAATAAGGAAGCATAAAATTGCCAGTGGAATAGAGAACATAATTTCTGACCTTAAGAAATTTGCAATTTGATGGATGTTCCAACCTTTTGATGTTACACAGACCGAATAATTCAGTGTATTTTTTAAAAAGTAAAGTCATACACATAGCTGATTCTTGAAATGCTGATTTTTCAGCACAGATCACTACAACAATGAACAGAAAGAGGGGAAATGGCATATTTTCCTATGAAGGGTAAATGATTTAAAAGAACTTACACTTTGAAAGTTTCATCAAATCAGTGTATTTTAAGTGAATTTAACTTGTTCATAGAGGTTTGCCTTCCATTAGAGTCTATAACTACCCTGATCTCCCAAAGGTCAAGGACTCATAATACTGAATACACAGTAGACTTATATTAAATGTTCCTTGAGTGATAAGTAAATGAATGAATATACTGTTAGTAATTTAGAATAAGGAAACAAGATTTACCTGCCTTTAATTTTTTTTCCTGTGAAAGAGGTTTTTAATAAATTTCTTTAAAACTTTGTCAAACTCCTAAGAAATGTGCAGGTGAATAAACTATTTTTATGCATTGGTTAAACAATAAGCAATTGATTGGTGCATTAAAAGTCATGCATTGATTCATTATTAACCTCTCAATGTCTACTCATCTTATTTGCTGTTTTCTTACTCTTCAGGGAAATCTGCTATCAGGGGTTGCCATGGGTCTTTGTAGTGTAGTTTGTTCGTTTAGCAAAATCCTAGCATCATGTGTATTTACCAGATAACAGGCTAAAAATCTAGGAACTTAATTCAAGATTCTACATGCTAGATTAATCCCTTTACCTCTCCATGTCAGCTCTCCGCTCTTCTCTGCCTTGTTCTGTGCTCCCAGAAGGCTGAGTTAGGTGGACAACATCATTGGCTTCCAACAGAATTTGGCAAGTTGAGAGCCTAGGAAGCAGATTGGAAAGAAGGGCAGGTGGTGTATGGAGACCCTTTGAAAGAAGGTTACAGCTTCCCTCAAGGCAGCTCTTCCCTGTAACTATAGCATCTTCTGGCCTAGCCTTGGGGACATAGGGGCAGTCCTGTGATCTGACATTCTCTCTAATGCTTTCTTTATACTTGTTTATTAATACTCTTTGTTAAATCCTTCTGGAATAATCATAATTTGAGCATTCAATCTATTTCCTCTTGGGACCCCACAAGAGGAAAATGTTCTTACTTTTGTGCTCAATACTATAGCATCAAAACACCATCTTTCTCAAAAAGACTCCAACTTGACATGATAATGTTAAGAGAAACTTTAGGAAAAATAATAAAAATACCTTTAAATCTTTATTTGAATCTCAACAAAGTTTTTTTTTCTTTTTGAAAATGATATTACAGAAAGACAGAAAAATTTTTCATTCAATGATTTTTTTCTTTCTGTCTCTTTACAAGTTTATCAGAAAGAATGCAACAGTCATGCGTTATGAAGCAAAATTGTTCAGTAGGAAATGTTCACAGACATCTGAGTTATTGAACTAAATCTGTCAGTTTCAAAATGCTAAACTCCTTGAATTTTTCAAGGAAATGAAATCAGGTCTACTGCCTGAAAATTAAAAAAAAAAAAATATATATATATATAATACGTTCAATTGAAACACCGACAATTGGTATTGTAAAACCTATTTTACCAGTGCAGTGCAGGGACTTTTATTAGTGTTGTATAAATCAAACTGCTTCACAATATTATTATTCATCAGATTTTTACCTGAGAATGTTATTCGTCCTTGAGTTCAGACTGTATAAATCAATTTATACACATGATCTTGAAGTAAACACAGTTCACATTAATCTTTTGGTTACTTGGTATTTTCTTAATGCCCATGCAAGGAGCCTCTATAGATCATATGCACTTGCTTATTGCTGCCTTAGCCTTTTTTTCAAGTTGTTTCTCATGAGAAAAAAATGCATCTCTGTATCAGGATTATGAGGGTCTTTGGTTCATGGACTGTGTTATATACTCCTTTAGGATTCTCTAAAGCACGCATTAGGCATACATTACAAATGTTTGTTGTTAGAATTCAGTGATTAAAGCTATTCCGTAGCATATGCCGAGTTGTCTGATTATGGAAGGCCTAGGAATATCAGAATTGTTATCTGAATCAAGCTTTAGAAACATGAAATTTTGGCTTTGAAAGAGACTATCTTATGCTAACCTCTACTCACTAGTCTGTTACCAAATGTTACAACGCATACCATATAGCCAACATTGTTTTAAGCAGAGTGAAGAATGTAAAAATGAGATACAAATGAAACTATAACTTCAGTGAGGTTATATTATAAACTTTAAAATATGATAGACATCTCTAAGCATTTTAACTTACTCAAATTTAAACATTTTCTCCATTTAGGAGGAACCCTCACGGAGTTAGTTTTGCTAAGAGTCAAGGCTCCACTGCCACCATATTGAAGCTGAGAAAGCTAGATATTCCTTCTGCCAATTGCTGGGAAGAGAAGACATAACTTGCTGAGACTTTGAATCTTGAGTATTTAAAGCAAATAGGGAAGTTAAGCATGGAGGTTGAGGTACTAAATTATTTTTTGGCATGGAGGTTGAGGTACTAAATCAGTAGAGACAAAGAGAACCCCTTATTCAAATGGTTTCTGGAACTAACCTGGACTATTTCCTGTTTCCTAAACATTCTTGGATCCTGCTTATATCCCAGGCCTAATTCTACAGGCTTCATTGATTCTGTAAATTCTTTTTCTGCTGAAGTTATCTAGAGCTGGTTCCGTTGCTTGCAGTCAAGAACTGGAATTGACATGTAAGGTAAAAACTAAACTGCATACAAATACTTAGAAAGTTAAACATTAGTCATGATGATATCTGTATGTGACATAAAGAATGAGTGTGGGCTCTAGTTTTCATGAAAGATTCCATGGAATAGAAGATACATATGTTGGAACTTGATGAATGAGCAGAATCTGAATCAGCAGGAATGAGAAGGGAGGGAATTCCAGGGCCTATAAGCAAGACTGTTAATGCCAATGGCTCAGGAATGAGTGGCGTTATGGAGAGGCAGTGCCTATTTTTCCAGAATGAAAGTAATTTGAATCTTTTGATTCTCACTATAATTTTCTTACATATTTTAGTCTTGTTAATTTACATACAATCTCCAAATTTGTTAAAAAAAACCTGGTGATGAAGAGTGCGGATTATGGTTTATGTATATTCACAAAACAAACATACGTAGATTTTTAAATGAGCGTGTATGTGAATGACACACAGGTTCTTATATGAACACTTTCTTACTGAATCAGTTGGACCCAATCTGTCATGTTCTTTCATTGAACGAATCCCCCGGTGCTGCAAGTGTTCTTGTCATGCTTGGTGGCAGTGAGAGGAAGCAGTATAGGTACTTAAGAAATACTTTGGGGCTTCCCTGGTGGCGCAGTGGTTGAGAGTCCGCCTGCCGATGCAGGGGACACGGGTTCGTGCCCCGGTCCGGGAGGATCCCACATGCCGTGGAGCGGCTGGGCCCGTGAGCCATGGCTGCTGAGCCTGCGCGTCCGGAGCCTGTGCTCTGCAACGGGAGAGACCACAGCAGTGAGAGGCCCGCATACAGCAAAAAAAAAAAAAAAAAAGAAATACTTCGAGTCAACCAACTCTTGAACTCCTCATCCATGGATAGATCAAAACTATATTTCAGTGACTTTGGGTAGTGTTTACAAAGGTTAAAAAATAGTAGAGTTAAAAAATAGTAGAGTTTAAACTTAGCTAGGTTGAGAACAAACAACAGAAAATTGAGATTCAAACTGTCACATTTTTATATAAAGAGGTGTTTTATATAAAGAGGTGTTTTGAATTTTTCCTCCTCTTATTTATTAGTTATTTAGTTAATTGTTCTATCAGTGATTCTCAATTTCAAAAACAATGATAAGCATGAGAAGGAAATGCCCTTAAGCCCAGTTTAGTCAGTGAATAAGAGTTAAATATTAAAATTTGGTTAAAAATGGCTAAAATAAGCAAATGTTTGTGCTTTAAAATTCAATGAAGTTAAGCAAAATTTTATGAGTCTCTTCCACATGCTAGGCGGTGTCTTAGTCAGAGGAAAACAATGATAATTAGGAGGAAATCCTGGGCTTCGAAAGGCTTACATCCCAGAGAAAAGAAGGACATTCTTTTGTTCCATTTTGGGGGTCAGAGTGGGCTTCATGCGGGGTTATAAATGGGAACTCACCTGCTGTGTTCTTGGGCCAACATTTTTTTCCCATTAAATTGTGGGAAATCCTCAAGCAACTGCAACTCCATGAGTGCTGCCTCAAGAATATACCCCTCCAGAGATTAGTATTTCTCCGTTAAAAATTGGAAGGTAAATTACTTTTTATCAGCATCAGTAGATATATTTTGTAACTGTTTTTATGATTCTTTATGAAGGAGGAAATGAAGACTGAATCTAGGAGGACCTTGTCTCTAAAACGTAGAGCTGCCTCTGAATTCACTTTTAATAAGTTCTCTATGCAAAACCACTATTGAATAATATCCTTAATATGTCACATTGTTTTAATGGTGGCAGCTCTTTCATGGTAAATTGCTATCAAAGGAAGTACAGTAGACTGAGATTCAGAATTCTTGGTATAGTACTGGTTCTTGTGCTTACTAGCTGTGTAACCTTTAAAGAGCATGTAATCACATCCAATTTTCCTATAACATAGGCCTGTTGAAGGATTATATACAGTAATGAATATAAAATCTTAAGTGAGCTATGAAATGCTACAAATAGAAGCAATTATATTTTTAAGGTTTTAAAAAAGGTGCTCAGTAGAAAATGGTACAGTACATTTAACAATTAGTTTCTACCCTTTGTAGTCCCTGACTTTGGAGAGCTTATGATTTCTTAGGGGAGAAAGACAGGATTATAAGTTTACCTTACATACAAGCTAGTGCTGTGATCCAACAATAGTTGGCATAGATTTTGCACAGAAAGAAATAATTCAAGGATTTGTAAAAGAGGTAAATTAACGTTAGTCCAGCTTGCCAAGATGTAAGCCCTGACCCTGGTCTACATCGCGTTTGAGGAGGGGATACTTTTTGTAACTGTGCCTACTTCTGTTTTGCACAAGATTGTCTGATGCGTTTGGGGCATCCTAAGCACCTTCTGTAGATTAGGAATGAAATGTTAAAATTATCCATTTTTATTTATATCCACAATATAATGTTGTCCACAGTAGATTTTGGAGATCTCTTAATATCAGGTTTATTATTTGAGTTGAGGTAAAGAAATTGTTCTGATGATTTTTTTGTTCTTAAGACTAATAAACATACTGTGTCCTATCTCTGTACTTTGACCAATTTAATAAAACGGTTGAATTTTAATATTTAAATTACAAGCATTGTTATTTAGCTATTAAAGATTATCAAAACATGGTGACAAGTATGCATCTGTGATCAGAATAGTCACTACGCTTAACTATTTTTCATCTTAATGATTGATTTATTATTCCTCCAAATTGATACAACAGTGGCTTCTGATTTGTTACACTGTGTATCATGAATTATACTGAATTTCTTTGCTACCCTTCAGTATATTTGGGACAGCAGTAATCACTGCTTGAGAGCTCAATGGATATGAGCTAAAACTATAATGAATTAATAAATATTTAATAAGAGCCATATACAGTGAATCTATATGTGTGTCCTATATTAAAAATATTCTACATAAATACTGTTATCCAAAAATCTTGCAAAATACACAAAGATTCCTCTGTTTCAAATATATTATCTGTAGGATACCTTTTCCTTGTAATCTAGTCTACTAATTTTCAAAATAATACAATATTCAACAGAGACACAAATTTCAACATGTCATGCCTGTTCTTGTACTGGTGAGAAACGCATTGCATAGCCACAGTCACATTCAATTTTGTGTGTATTTTTACTGAAGTAACATGCTGAATTTTAAAACAAAAATAAATATTTTAATCCATTCTGCTTTCTTTCTCTCCTTTATTATTTCATCAAAGTGACCCTTTCACTGTGAAATCCAAATGAGATATCATAATGGAAAATGCCATCAATAATGGAGTATCTGTTTTTTCATAGGAAAGAGTAGCTAGGTATCCTAAAATTCTGAGACTGCCATCTCATATTTGTTGTATGTCTACTAAAGGGCCTCCTTTTCTTGCTGGATAATGTTTCTCACACACATACTTATATTTTAGTATTAGAAGGATCACAAAAAATGCATAATAGCAATTAGTTTAAATATTCAAATGAACAGTCCAACTGATATTTAATTAGTTTTAACTATTGGGATAGATATTCATATATTCTTGTTTTTTTAACACCTTTATTGGAGTATAATTGCTTTACAATGGTGTGTTAGTTTCTGCTTTAAAACAAAGTGAATCAGCTATACATATACATATATCCCCATATCTCCTCCTTCTTGCATCTCCCTCCCACCCTCCCTATCCCACCCCTCTAGGTGGTCACAAAACACCGAGATGATCTCCCTGTGCTATGTGGCTGCTTCCCTCTAGCTATCTGTTTTACGTTTGGTAGTATATATAATCATGCCACTCTCTCACATTGTCCCAGCTTACCCTTCCCCCTCCCTGGGTCCTCAACTCCATTCTCTACATCTGCGTGTTTACTCCTGTCCTGCCCCTAGGTTCTTCAGAACCTTTTTGTTTTTTTTCTAGATTTCATATATATGTGTTAGCATACGGTATTTGTTTTTCTCTTTCTGACTTACTCCACTCTGTGTGACAGACTCTAGGTCCATCCACCTCACTACAAATAACTCAGTTTCTTTTCTTTTTATGTCTAAGTAATATTCCATTATATATATGTGCCACATCTTCATTATCCATTCAACTGTTGATGGACACGTAGGTTGCTTCCGTCTCCTGGCTATTGTAAATAGAGCTGCAATGAACATTGTGGCACATGACTCTTTTTGAATTATGGTTTTCTCAGGGTATATGCCCAGTAGTGGGATTGCTGGGTCATATGGTAATTCTATTTTTAGTTATTTAAGGAACCTCCATACTGTGCTCCACAGTGGCTGTATCAATTTACATTCCCACCAACAGTACAAGAGGGTTCCCTTTTCTCCACACCCTCTCCAGCAT
Organism: Stenella coeruleoalba; assembly: GCF_951394435.1. Lineage (NCBI taxonomy): Eukaryota > Metazoa > Chordata > Mammalia > Artiodactyla > Delphinidae > Stenella > Stenella coeruleoalba. The sequence continues at coordinate 5,889,781 of NC_137149.1, forward strand.
TTAGTGTTTGTAGATTTTTTGATGGTGGACATTCTGACTGGTATGAGGTGATACCTCACTGTAGTTTTGATTTGCATTTCTCTAATGATTAGTGATGTTGAGCATTCTTTCATGTGTTTGTTGGCAATCTGTATATCTTCTTTGGAGAAATGTCTATTTAGGTCTTCTGCCCATTTTTGGATTGGGTTGTTTGTTTTTTTGATATTGAGCTGCATGAGCTGCTTGTAAATTTTGGAGGTTAATCCTTTGTCAGTTGCTTCATTTGCAAATATTTTCTCCCATTTTGAGGGTTGTCTTTTTGTCTTGTTTATGGTTTTTTTTGCTGTGCAAAAAAGCTTTGAAGTTTCATTAGGTCCCATTTGTTTATTTTTGTTTTTATTTCCATTTCTCAAGGAGGTGGATCAGAAAGGATCTTGCTGTGATTTATGTCAGAGTGTTCTGCCTATGTTTTCCTCTAAGAGTTTTATACTGTGTGGCCTTACATTTAGATCTTTAATCCATTTTGAGTTTACTTTTGTGTATGGTGTTAGGGAGTGTTCTAGTTTCATTCTTTTACATGTAGCTGTCCAGTTTTCCCAGTACCACTTATTGAAGAGGCTGTCTTTTCTCCATTGTATATTCTTGCCTCCTTTATCAAAAATAAGGTGACCATACGTATGTGGGTTCATCTCTGGGCTTTCTATCCTGTTTCATTGATCTGTATTTCTGTTTTTGTGCCAGTATCATACTGTCTTGATTACTATAGCTTTGTAGTATAGTCTGAAGTCAGGGACCCTGTTTCCTCCAGCTCCATTTTGCTTTCTCAAGATTTATTTGGCTATTTGGGGTCTTTTGTGTTTCCATGCAGATTGTGAAATTTTTTGTTCTAATTCTGTGGAAAATGCCATTGGTAGTTTGATAGGGATTGCATTAATCTGTAGATTGCTTTGGGTAGTATGCTCATTTTTACAGTGTTGATTCTTCGAATCCAAGAACATGGTATATCTCTCCACCTGTTTGTATCATCTTTAATTTCTTTCATCAGTGTCTTATAGTTTTCTGCATATACATCTTTTGTATCCTTAGGCAGGTGTTTTCCTAGGTATTTTATTCTTTTTGTTGCAGTGGTAAATAGGAGTGTTTCCTTAGTTTCTCTTTCAGATTTTTCATCATTAGTGTATAGGAATGCAAGGGATTTCTGTGCATTAATTTTGTATCCTGCTACTTTACCAAATTCGTTGATTAGCTCTAGTAGTTTTCTGGTAGCATCTTTAGGATTCTCTATGTATAGAATCATGTCATCTGCAAACAGTGACAGTTTTACTTCTTTTCCAATTTGGATTCCTTTTATTTCTTTTCCTTCACTGACTGAATGTTGTGGCTAAAACTTCCAAAACTATGTTGAATAATAGTGGTGAGAGTGGGCAACCTTGTCTTGTTCCTGATGTTAGTGGAAATGCTTTCAGTTTTTCACCATTGAGAACAATTTTGGCTGTGGGTTTGTCATATATGGCCTTTATTATGTTGAGGTAAGTTCCCTCTATGCCTACTTTCTGGAGGGTTTTTATCATAAATGGGTGTTGAATTTTGTTGAAAGCTTTTTCTGCACCTACTGAAACGATCATATAGTTTTTCTCCTTTAATTAGTTAATATGGTTTATCACATTGATTGATTTGCATATATTGAAGAATCCTTGCATTCCTGGGATAAACCCCACTTGATCATGATCCTTTTAATGTGCTGTTGGATTCTGTTTGCTAGTATTTTGTTGAAGATTTTTGCATGTATGTTCATCAGTGATATTGGCCTGTAGTTTTCTTTCTTTCTGACATCTTTGTCTGGTTTTGGTATCAGGGTGATGGTGGCCTCAGAGAATGAGTTTTGGAGTGTTCCTCCCTCTGCTCTATTTTGGAAGAGTTTTAGAAGGATAGGTGTTAGCTCTTCTCTAAATGTTTGATAGAATTCACCTGTGAAGCATCTGGCCCTGGGTTTTTGTTGTTGGAAGATTTTTAATCACAGTCTCAATTTGAGTGCTTGTGATTGGTCTGTTTATATTTTCTATTTTTTCCTGCTTCAGTCTTGGAAGGTTGTGCTTTTCTAAGAATTTGTCCATTTCTTCCATGTTGTCCATTTTATTGGCATATAGTTGCTTGTAGTAACCTCTCATGATCCTCTGTATTTCTGCAGTGTCAGTTGTGACTTCTTTTCATTTCTAATTCTCTTGATTTGAGTCTTCTCCCTTTTTTTTCTTGATGAGTCTGGCTAATGGTTTATCAATTTTCCTTATCTTCTCAAAGAACCAGCTTTTAGTTTTGTTGATCTTTGGTGTCGTTTCCTTCATTTCTTTTTCATTTATTTCTGATCTGATCTTTATGATTTTTTTCCTTCGGCTATCTATGTGGTTTTTTTTGTTCTTTCTCTAATTGCTTTAGGTGTAAGATGTTGTTTATTTGAGATGTTTCATGTTTCTTGAGGTAGGATTGTCTTGCTATAAATCTCCCTCTTAGAACTGCTTTTGCTGCATACCATGGGTTGTTTTTTTTTTAACATCTTTATTGGAGTATAATTGCTTTACAATGGTGTGTTAGTTTCTGCTTTACAACAAAATGAATCAGTTATATATATACATATGTTCCCATATCTCTTCCCTCTTGCGTCTCCCTCCCTCCCACCCTCCCTATCCCACCCCTCCAGGCAGTCACAAAGCACCGAGCTGATCTCCCTGTGCTATGCGGCTGTTTCCCACTAGCTATCTACCTTACATTTGGTGGTGTATATATGTCCATGCCTCTCTCTCGCTTTGTCACACCTTACCCTTCCCCCTCCCCATATCCTCAAGTCCATTCTCTAGTAGGTCTGTGTCTTTATTCCTGTCTTGCCCCTAGGTTCTTCATGACATTTTTTTTTCTTAAATTCCATATATATGTGTTAGCATATGGTATCTGTCTCTCTCTTTCTGACTTCCTTCACTCTGTATGACAGACTCTAGGTCTATCCACCTCATTACAAATAGCTCAATTTCGTTTCTTTTTATGGCTGAGTAATATTCCATTGTATGTATGTGCCACATCTTCTTTGTCCATTCATCTGATGATGGGCACTTAGGTTGTTTCCGTCTCCGGGCTATTGTAAACAGAGCTGCAATGAACATTTTGGTACATGACTCTTTTTGAATTATGGTTTTCTCAGGGTATATGCCCAGTACTGGGATTGCTGGGTCATATGGTCGTTCTATTTGTAGTTTTTAAAGGAACCTGCATACTGTTCTCCACAGTGGCTGTAGCAATATACATTCCCACCAACAGTGCAAGAGGGTTCGCATTTCTCCACACCCTCTCCAGCATTTATTGTTTCTAGATTTTTTGATGATGGCCATTCTGACTGGTGTGAGATGATATCTCATTGTAGTTTTGATTTGCATTTCTCTAATGATTAGTGATGTTGAGCATTCTTTCATGTGTTTGTTGGCAGTCTGTATATCTTCTTTGGAGAAATGTCTATTTAGGTGTTCTGCCCATTTTTGGATTGGGTTGTTTGTTTTTTTGTTATTAAGCTGCATGAGCTGCTTATAAATTTTGGAGATTAACCTTTGTCAGTTGCTTCATTTGCAAATATTTTCTCCCATTCTGAGGGTTGTCTTTTGGTCCTGTTTATGGTTTCCTTTGCTGTGCAAAAGCTTTGAAGTTTCATTAGGTCCCATTTGTTTATTTTTGTTTTTATTTCCATTTCTCTAGGAGGTGGGTCAGAAAGGATCTTGCTGCGATTTACGTCATACAGTGTTCTGCCTATGTTTTCCTCTAAGAGTTTCATAGTTTCTGGCCTTACATTTCGGTCTTTAATCCATTTTGACTTTATTTTTGTGTATGGTGTTAGGGAGTGTGCTAGTTTCATTCTTTTACATGTAGCTGTCCAGTTTTCCCAGTACCACTTATTGAAGAGGCTGTCCTTTCTCCACTGTACATTCCTGCCTCCTTTATCAAAGATAAGGTGACCATATGTGCGTGGGTTTACCTCTGGGCTTTTTATCCTGTTTCATTGATCTGTCTTTCTGTTTTTATGCCAGTACCGTACTGTCTTGATTACTGTAGCTTTGTAGTGTAGTCTGAAGTCAGTGCACCCCATAGGTTTTGGGTCGTTGTGTTTTCATTGTCATTTGTTTCTAGGTATTTTTTGATTTCCTCTTTGATTTCCTCAGTGATTTCTTGGTTATTATGTAGTGTATTGTTTAGCCTCCATGTGTTTGTATTTTTTACAGATTTTTTCCTGTAATTGATATCTAGTCTCAGTGTTGTGGACAGAAAAGATACTTGATATCATGTCAGTTTTCTTATATTTACCAAGGCTTCATTTGTGACCCAAGATATCATCTATTCTGGAGAATGTTCCATGAGCACTTGATAAGAAAGTGTATTCTGTTGTTTTTGGATGGCATGTCCTGTAAATATCAATTAAGTCATCTTGTTTAATGTATCATTTAAAGCTTGTGTTTCTGTATTTATTTTCATTTTGGATGATCCATCCATTGGTCAAAATGGGGTGTTAAAATCCCCTAATATGATGGTGTTACTGTCGATTTCCCCTTTTATGGCTGTTAGCATTTGCCTTATGTATTGAGGTGCTCCTATGTTGGGTGCATAAATATTTACAATTGTTTTATCTTCTTCTTGAATTGATCCCTTGATCATTATGTAGTGTCCTTCTTTTTCACTTGTAATAGTCTTTATTTTAAAGTCTCTTTTTTCTGATATGAGAATTACTCCTCCAGCTTTCGTTTGATTTCCATTTGCATGGAATATCTTTTTCCATCCCCTCACTTTCAGTGTGTATATGTCCCTAGGTCTAAGTAGGTCTCTTGTAGACAGTATATATACAGGTCTTGCCTTTGTATTCTTTCAGCCAGTCTATGTCTTTTGGTTGGAACATTTAATCCATTTACATTTAAGGTAATTATCAGTATGTATGTTCCTATTACCATTTTCTTACTTGTTTTGGGTTTGTATTGTAGGTCTTTTCCCTCTCTTGTGTTTCCTGCCTAGAGAAGTTCCTTTAGCATTTGTTGTAAAGCTGGTTTGGTGGTGCTGAATTCTCTTAGCTTTTGCTTGTCTGTGAAGTTTTTAATTTCTCTGTCAAATCAGAATGAGATCCTTGCCGGGAAGAGTAATCTTTGTTGTAGGTTTTTCCCTTTCATCACTTTAAATATGTCCTGCCACTCCCTTCTGACTTGTAGAGTTTCTGCTGAAAGATCAGCTGTTAACCTTATCGGGATTCCCTTGTATGCCATTTGTTGTTTTTCCCTTGCTGCTTTTAATATTTTTTCTTTGTGTTTAATTTTTGTAGTTTGATTAGTATGTGTTTTGGCATGTTTCTCTTTGGATTTATCGTGTTTGGGACTCTCTGCACTTCCTGGACCTGTTTGACTATTTCCTTTCCCATATTAGGAAAGTTTTCAACTATAATCTCTTCAAATACTTTCTCAGTCCCTTTCCTTTTCTCTTCTTCTTCTGGAACCCCTATAATTCGAATGTTGGTGCATTTAATGTTGTCCCAGAGGTCTCTAAGCCTTTCCTCAATTCTTTTCATTCTTTTTTCTTCTCTGCAGTAGTTATTTCTACTATTTTATCTTCCAGATCACTTATCCGTTCTTCTGCCACAGTTAGTCTCCTAGTCATTCCTTCTAGAGAATCTTTAATTTCATTTATTGTGTTGTTCATCATCGTTTGTTCTTTAGTTCTTCTAGGTCCTTGTTAAACGTTTCTTGTATTTTTTCCATTCTGTTTCCAAGGTTTTGGATCATTTTACTATCATTGCTCTGAATTCTTTTTCAGGTAGACTGCCTATTTCCTCTTCATTTCTTTGGTCTCGTGGGTTTTTACCTTGCTCCTTCATCTGCTGTGTATTTCTTTGTCTTCTCATTTTGCTCAACTTACTGTGTTTGGGGTCTCCTTTTCACAGGCTGCAGGTTCGTAGTTCCCGTTGTTTTTGGTGTCTGCCCCCATTGGCTAAGGTTGGTTCAGTGGGTTGTCCTGGCTCCCTGGTGGAGGGGACTGGTGCCTCTGTTCTTGTGGATGAGGCTGGACCTTGTCTTTCTGGTGGGCAGGACTGCATCCGGTGGTGTGTTTTGGGGTGTCTGTGACCTTATTATGATTTTAGGCAGCCTCTCCGCTAATGGGTGGGGTTGTGTTCCTGTCTTGCTAGTTGTTTGGCGTAGGGTGTCCAGAACTGCAGCTTGCTGGTCATTGAGTGGAGCTAGGTCTTAGTATTGAGATGGAGATATCTGGGAGAGCTTTTGCCATTTGATATTACGTGGAGCCGAGATGTCTCTGGTGAGCCATGTCCTCAACTCGGCTCTCCCACCTCAGAGGCACTGGCCTGACACCCAGCTGGAGCACCAAGACCCTCTCAGTCACACGGCCGCTTATCCAGAGATCAAGTCCTACTACTGTAGAGTGGGATGAGGGCTGGGGGAACATGGCATCGGGGTGGGCAGCCAGCAGCCCCCATGGGCACCGAGAGCCTCCATCTCTTCTTCCCCAAGTGGCTGTGGGTGTGGGCCATAGGACCATATATTCTTTTTGTTATTTTTCATAGTTTGCCAGATTTTGTTCAAAAATTAAATATTCATCATTTTCCTTTGTAGGATTTGTAATAATACTCCCTAAAGAGGATCCTACAAAATAATTTTTATTATGAATTTCATGTGCTGTAGTGAACAGTTAAGATATTCTGGAGACTTGAGTTCAAGTACCACACATCTACATCGTATGTAATAAGACATGACTTTTCAAACCCCCAAAAAAGATGATATTAGAAACCTTGCCTGGAACAAAATATTTTTGCCTGATGTCGTTCATGATCTTTTCCTGGACAGAAATTAACTTTCCTGTTAAAAAGCTTAAACAAATATATAATGAATTATAAGGGCAATAAAACTTGTTTTAGGAAACTACTCAGTCATGTAATTGATTCTCAGTTGACTATGAAACAGACTAAATATCTTTAAAAATGCATTCATTTCTTTTTGTATGTAGTTTAACAATGACTACTGAATAATTCTCTTTTTCCTAACACCAAAAAATGAGTCTTTGAATTGGTCTGTCAGTATTTTTTGTTTGTTTGTTTTAATTTTTAGAGCAGCTTTAGGTTCATAGCAAAATAGAGAGGAAGGTACGGAGATTTCCTATATGTGCCCTGCCCCGACACACGCATAGTCTCCCGGTTATCAATAACCACCACCAGAGTGGTACCAGAGTGGTACATTTGGTATAATAGACGAACCTGTACTGACACATCTTCACTCAAAGTTCATAGTTTACATTAGGATTCACTCTTGGTGTTGTACATACAAATGTATAATGACATATATCCATATTAAATATCATGCAGAGTATTTTCACCATCCTAAAAACCCCTGTGATCTTCCTATTCATCCCTACCCCTACCCCCAACCCCTGGCTAACATTGACCTTTCCACTGTCTCCATAGTTTTGCTTTTTCCCAAATGTCAGGTAGTTGGAACCATGCATTATGTAGCCTTTTCAGATTGACTTCTTTCATTTAGTGATATACATTTAAGTTTCCTCTCGATAAAGGAAGTTTCATGGCTTGATAGCTCACTTCTTTTTAGCACTGAGTAATGTTCCATCGTCTGAATATACAATAGATTATTTATCCATTCACTCACTGTAGGATATCTTGGTTGCTTCCAAGTTTTGCCAATTATGAATAAAGCTACTGTAAACATCCATGTACAGGTTTTTGGGGGGGATCATAAGTTTTCACCTTCTTTGGGTAAATACTAATGAGTGTGATTATTGGATCATATAAGAATAGGATTAATTTTGTAAGAAACTGCCAGACTGTCTTCCAAAGTAGCTGTACTATTTTGCGTTTCCACAATTAATGAATTGAGAGTTCCTAGAGCTCCATGTGCTCACCAGCATTTGATGTTGTCTAGTGTTCCAGATTTTGGCCATTCTGATAGGTGTGTAGTGGTATCTCATTGTTGTTTTAGTTTTCATTTCCCTGATGACATATGCTTATTTGCCATCTGTATATTTTTTCTGGCGAGGTATCTGTTTAGGTCTTTGACTCACTTTTTTATTTGGGTTGGTTGTTTTCTTATTATTGAATTTTAGGAGTTCTTTTTATATTACAGATAACAGTTCTTTATGAGATGTGTATTTTACAAAGATTTTCTTCCAGTCTGAGGCTTGTCTTCTCATTTCCTGATGTTGTCTTTCACAGAGCGGAAGTTTGTAATACTAATGAAGTCCAAATAATCACCTTTTTCTTTCATGAATTGTACCCTTGGTACTGTATCTAAAAAGCCATTGCCATGCCTAAGGTCATCTAGGTTTTCTCCTATGCTATCTTCTAGGCATTTTATAAGTTTGCATTTTAAATTTAGGTCTATGATCCGCTTTGAGTTAAGTTTTGTGAAGGGTGTTAGATCTGTGTCTAGAGTCATATTTTTGCATGTGGATATCCAGTTGTGTTACAGCATCATTTGTTGAAGAGATTATCTTTGCTCCATTGTGTTGCCTTTGCTCTTTTGTCAGAGCAGTTGACTATATTTGTGGACATTAATTTCTGGGCTCTCTATTCTGTTCCTTAGATCTATGATTTAACTGTAGCTTTATAATAAGTCATGACATCAGGTAGTGTCAGTCCTCCAACTTTGATATTCTCCTTCGGTATTGTGTTGAACATTCTAGGTCTTTTACCTCTCCATACAAACTTTAGAATTGGTTTGTTGATATCCGCAAAATAACTGGAATTTGTTAATGGATTTTAGCATTAAATTATACTGAAGAAATACCTAAATGGGCCAAGACAATGGGATAAAAGATCAATTATACCCATAACTCATAATTCAAAGCTATTAATACATAAATTATTGTTGAACTCTTTAAACTGAATGCACCTGGCTAAAGCATGAATTGGTAACTTGCATTGGCTCAGAAACTGAGGCAAAGGTTTCTGATGAATTATGAGGTGAATATAACCAGATATTTGTCCTGTATTTGTTTTTAGTAGTGCATTTATTAAGCAATTTAGAATGATAGGAAGGAGATTAAGAGAAGTCTAGTGGGAAGAATTTTAAAATGTTTATACTATTTTTGAAATGTATAGAAAAAAATATGACAAACGTGAAAACTTAATCCACCAGAGAAAAGATTTTTCCTTCTAATTTTGAGGAATATAATTTATTATGAGATGTTGAAATATTGGCATATGTTAATGTTTGACTTCTGCAATGTATAACATTTAATACACATGAAGAAAATGTAATAGCAAAATGAAATCAAGGCATAATATGGTATTTTTGCATATATATTAAATTTTGGGTAGAATTTGTATGCAGAAAAGACCTCTTCTAGGTTTATCATTTATTTATTTAATGTACAGATAAATAAAGCTACAATTCAAAATCTAATTCTCTTTTATAATCTTGGGTTCAGCAGGAAATATTATTATATTTTATAAACCTCACAGATTTTAGTAATTATTTACATTTGAACATTGAATTATATCTGGTCTCATTTAAAATTTGATTTAAACACTTTCAAATACTTTAAGTTGCATTTATAAGTTTACTATTCGTTTATAAATATATAGGTATTAATATGTGTGTGTATATATATATATGTGTGTATATATATATATATATATATATATATATATAATGTATACTTCTTTTGAGATTCTTTTCCCTTATAGGTTATTACAAAATACTGAGTATAATTCCTTGTGCTATATAGTAGGTTCTTATTAGTTATCTATTTTATAAATAGTAATGTGTATATGTTAATTCCAACCTCCTAATTTATCCCTCCTCCCACCCCCCTTTCCCCTTTGGTAACCATAGGTTTGTTTTCTTATAAGTTTGTTTTCTGTGTCTGTGAATCTCTTTCTGTTTTGTAAATAAGCGCATTTGTATCATTTTTTTAGATTCCACGTGTAAGTGATATCATATATTTGTCTTCCTCTGTCTGGCTTACTTCATTTTGCCTGATCATCTCTAGGTCCATCCATGTTGCTGCAAATGGCATTATTTGATTATTTTTTATGGCTGAGTAATAGTCCATTGTATACATATACCACATCTTCTTTATCCATTCTTCCATTGATGAACATTTAGGTTGCTTCCATGTCCTGGCTATTGAAAATAGTGCTGCTATGAACATTGGGGTGCATGTATCTTTTGAAATTATGGTTTTCTACAGATATATGGCCAGCAGTGGGATTGCTGGATCATATGATAGCTCTATTTTTAGTTTTTTAAGGAACCTCCATATTGTTCTCCATAGTGGCTATACCAATTTACATCCCCACCAACAGTGTAGGAGGATTCCTTTTTCTCCACACTCTCTCCAGAATTTATTATTTGTAGACTTTTTGATGATGGCCTTTGTGATTGGTGTGAGGTGATACCTCATTGTAGTTTTGGTTTGCATTTCTCTAATAATTGGTGATATTGAGCATCTTTTCATGTCCTTCTTGGTCATCTGTATGTCTTCTTTGGAGAAGGGTCTTATTTAGATCTGCCCATTTTTTGACTGGGTTGTTTGTTTGTTTTGATATTGAGCTGTATGAGGGGTTTTTTGGGAGATTAATCTCTTGTCGGTTGCATTGTTTGCAAATATTTTCTCTCATTCTGTAGGTTGTCTTTTTGTTTTGTTTATGGTTTCCTTTGCTGTGCAAAAGCTTTTAGGTTTAATTAGGTCCCATTTGTTTATTTTTGTTCTTATTTCCATTACTCTAGGAGACAAATCCGAAAAGACAATGCTGTGATTTATGTCAAAGAGTGCCCTGCCTCTGCTTTCCTCTAGGAGTTTTATAGTGTCCGGTCTTCAATTTAGATCTTTAATCCATTTTGAGTTTATTTTTGTGCATGGTGTTAGGAAGTATTCTGATTTCATTCTTTTATGTGTAGCTATCCAGTTTTCCCAGAACCACTTATTGAAGAGACTGTCTTTTCTCCACTGTATATTCTTGCCTTCTTTGTCATAGATTAATTGGCCATAGGTGTGTGTGGGTTTATATCTGGGCTTAAATACCTTTCTGCATACTTAAGTAATACTTATAATAAATTAAACTTGAATGAAGCATAAAATCTCTGTAATGTTTCAAAATTGTATATAAATATTTTGTATTTGTAATCACAAATTCAAATTAGTTACTTTACTACATATTGGAACTTGAAGTTACAGAATTCTACTACTTGTCAGGAAAAATGTCAAATGTTTGGAAAGGACATGAGGAATTACTGGGTATGGAGTTCTGAGCCATGTCAACTAAATTTTCTAGGCGTTATAGGATTCCATAGTGGGAGTGCAATTTTGATTGATTGGTCTACAACTTGGTAGAGAAAGAAGTTATATTGTGGAAACTGATACCAATGCAAGATTTGTTGACCATAGAAACACAAATCACTCCTGCAGATGACAATACAAATGAATTTTATATTCTGATAGAGAATATAAATCTCTGCAAGTCGAATTCTTACTTGAACCAGTTTTAACATCTTGCCCTCAGGAATTAGTAAGTTAAATACAATCTTTGCCTGTGTTCATTTTATATTTGTATGAGATTCAGGGTTTTACTCTTTTGAAAATTCGTCTTTACCACCCTAATAGGCCAAACTATCTAAAATATATTCAAATACATAAAATATTTTTTTTGAAAAGGAACAGCTTCCTTCTTAACATGAAACTATAAATACTGGTGTTTTATTTTAAACTTGACTGTAGTTGGTTTTCTTCCCGGAGTTAAAAGGTGGATACACACTAGAAAGGACACAAAGGCATCCAGATAAATCATGTGTCACCAGAAATTTCAGCCTGAGGCGTGATGCTTCTCAACTCCCCAGCCATCGCATTGAGCTCCTTTTTAGAGTTATAATATCCTGGGCTAAAAACTCTTAACCTACTGACATTACCTGATTCGTTCTTTCTCCTCAGTTTGCAACTCTCACCCAAGTTATTCACTTGATGGGATTATGTATTGTGTCTTCTCTTAAAGATGTAAATGTCTTCTCTGAGTCTAAAAACCTTAGAACTGATGAAATCCTAAACTCTTCCATGTATTCAGTACTAACTTCTGAGGTTATTTAAAATATTATGTAACTGATTTATGGATATTTTACATTATTTTTCTTTGTTAGGTTGTCCTACTGACAGGCTGAACTCTTCATAAACACCCACATGCATTTTTTTTTTTTTTTTTTGCGGTACACGGGCGTCTCACTGTTGTGGCCTCTCCCGTTGCGGAGCACAGGCTCTGGATGCACAGGCTCAGCGGCCATGGCTCACGGGCCCAGCCGCTCCATGGCATGTGGGATCTTCCCGGACTGGGGCACGAACCTGTGTCCCCTGCATCGGCAGGCGGACTCTCAACCACTGCGCCACCAGGGAAGCCCCCACGTGCATTTTTTTTTTACAAATATTTGACAAAAAAATAATTTTAGGGGAGATGGTTAAACTTTTAAACTTTACAGTCTAGTTGAGTGTTTTTAAAAGGAGATGACATCAAAATGTATGTGTTTTATAAACATTTTCTGGAATTAAAATTGGTGCTTTTTATTATAATTGTATATTATATATTATAGAAATGCTACTTTATTCAAACTTTCAATCAGGAAAAAATTTTCACACTGAATTAAATAAATTTTCAATGATTTATTATTCTACTATTATTAGCCAAATACTATGAAAGAAATCACAGATAGATTACATTAAAAATTGAAAGTCCGTTTGATATATTTAAGATATTTAAAATATTTATTTCCCATTAACTCAGGAGATTTTCACAAATGTTTACAAAATATCAGTAGTTGACCTTGACTGGTGACTTAAACCTTTATTTTAAGCCCAGAAATGGACACCTTTATTCAGCATGGGTTTGGAACTCACAGGGCACCCCAAGGCCCTTTGCTTTGGGGACCTTCAGGGCAATTGCACTGGTTTGAAAAAATAATGAGCTCTCTATAAGGCTGACTATGAAAACTTATCTGTCATTCTGACAAGTTAGAAGAAATCTACTGGAAATGTTGGTGGCAAGAACATGAAGTGGACTTGTTCAGATAAAAGATATCCAAAAGGAGATACATTTAAAGACATCCCATGAATCAAACTGACAGTGGAAAAGCCCAAACAGAGAGAAAAAAAGTACAGATGTCTTACTAAATCATGGCTCATTAGTTTTTCTTTTTTCCCCTTTCCTTCTCTATATTTTCCATTAGAATGTTTCTGAATATAGTCAGTTTCACATGGATGATTTAAAGCTTGGCAGTTACATTACATAGCAATTTATTTTAGAAATGTAAATATTAAAAAAAAATTCAGTCTTACTCTTGAGATTCAAATTTCTTTTTTCTAATCTAGGATGAAAAATAGCATAGAACAAAATGTTAGATGGGAGATCTGTGAATGTTTCCACACACAAGAGGAATTCAAAGAGTTAATAAGCCACGTGCTTTGCGAAGTGTCAGAGCAAATATTAGTCAAAGTGCTGACTTTAACATTAGCAGTAACTAAACTCTAAACAGGATGTCATTTTTAAATGACCTTTAAAAACTTACCTTTTAAAAGTTTTATTATTTTAATATAATATAAACTATTTCTATAATAATTATATAAATATAATATAGTTATCAATACATATGATAGATATAATAATTCAGAAAGCATAGCTCATGAAGTGTGAATATAAAGAATCTTTTTTTCCCACTGCCACTTTAGATTTCATAGTTGCAGTTCTTCCCCTAACTAGATAAAAAGAGTACTTTGTCTTTTCTTGTGAATATTAAGTATAAGAAAGTTCTTTGACCACTGACTCACAGAAAACAGATTCTACTGGGAACTTAATATGCCTGGTCCAGTGCAATAGTGATACAAATTCAAATTCCATTGGAGTCTCCACTTTTTGAGCTAAGTCAAGCTGTAAAGGGACAGACCTGGCAAGGTCTGGCTCTTCTCACTCTGCTTTGTCAGTTCCAACCTCTCTACTCAGTTAGCCATGACTTCTGATCCTTGAAAATGAAAGGAAGCAAAGGGACAGGAATAGTCGTAGCTATCTGGCACTATGCTGGCATTATCCTTTTTGAACCTAGTAGACTCGCATCAGGTGCTTTCATTTTTCTTTTGAAAATGTTCCCATCGGCCATCCCCCAGTTTCAGTGAATTGGTCAACCATGGTTTTCTTGAAAGAGTAAATGTATCAGTGTTTCCCCTGGTTCCTTATTTGTTCTTCAATGGCTATGCATCCAGTATCAACTTCAGCTTATTTTTGCTAGGTTTTTTTTTTTTGCTTTTGTCTGGGTATCTCTCTTGAAGCATCCAACATGTTCCCAAACCAACTTTTTCATCTAATGAGGGCCCGTATTTGGAACAAGGAAACACTAATTCTCTCTCCTCGCTAATCCTGGGAATGAAATTTTCCTAAAACTGTGGCTCATGTTCTGCTCTCACAAAGACCCTCAGCCGGTCCCTCTGTCTATTTAAATTTCTAAACAAGGACTCAGACACTAGTTTGCTGATCATCTCACAAATAACTGGGGGTGTTGACCGAGCTTTCTACTGAATAGCTTTGAAGCCCTTTCACTGGGCTTGAATTCAGGAGGTATCGAATGGTGAGACTCATAGAGAAACTCTTTTCAAATAAATCCTCTTTGAATTTCAACCTAACTTTCTAGCAACTTTCAGACTAGAAGCATGTGGTTAACTAAGAATACGTGACTGATTTTCTTGCAACTTCTGTGCAAGCCCTGCATCTTGGTCTCAAACCTTATTCTGGAAAGTGGTCTCAGTGGTCTCAGCAACTTAGCTGAAACTTAGACTAAGATAATTGCATTTTAAAATTCTGACCAAGATACCTTTAGGAGACAAAACAAATAAGGATGGTCCTGAGGCTCATTTCTTCCCATTTCTGGCAAGTTAACAGAGTTGGCCCAACAGAAGAACAGGAAATGATAAGCTATTGAGAATACTCCTCCACCAGGAGGCTTCCATTGCTATATAGACACATAGACGTTCCCTGTTCCTCATCTTTATAAATAGTAGGGCATTTCAAAGATCAGGTTCCTCTCTGTTGGAATATTTGCCAATATTACAGACAGTCTAACTCCATCTGGTCTAAGTATATCTCTCTGGAAAAAAATAAAGCCTGGAGGTTAGAGTGTGCTCTGCTATTTGACTAATTATTTTTTCTTAACAGACCCTATTTTTATATTTCTACTAGCTGGATGGGTATAACATTTGCAAAAGAGTTGGCAGCAGTGAAAGGACAAACATTACTCTGTCCCTGTGCAGCGTGTTCTTGGAAGTGGTGGTGTTTAACTGGTTGATCTTGGAGATGAGAAACATTCCTTCCTAGTGACAGTGGCTGTAGGGAGACTATAAAAAAGTGGCAGAATTGCTGAGACAGACACGTTTCCTGCCACGGGTAGGGGACCACTGTGTTATTTCATAGCCTGGGATCAAGCTGGGTGGCCCCAGTGTTCAGATGCCTTGGAGTGGGCAGGGTAACCATGGAATCCAGAAGCCCAGGAGCCTGTGGTAGCTGTTCGGTTATCACATCCGAGGACTGGAAGGGGTGGTACTCGGCCACTATAGGCCCCAAACGAGCAGGTGTTTCTAAAGAGAAGTAGGTATGTTCCCAAAGGAAATCATGGGTAATTGGGACTACAGTTAGCCGGTGAAAAGGAGGCTAGATTTTGCAGAGTCTGGGGGAAATTTGCATGAATAATAATGTGTTATGGCTGAAAACTGGGAGAAGACACAATTATAAGGATGAGTCACCTTAGCTATTGTTGCAGACTTTTCTCATACTATTCAAGGGACAAATAGATTAAGTTGAACTGGATCTTACCAGCTCATGGAAAAAAAAACAAAACAAGCAAACAAACAAACACCCCTGGACTACTTCTGTCTCTCTCTCTCTTTTTTTTTTTTTTTTTTGAGCAAAGACTCGTAAACCAATTCGTTGAACAAAGCTCCATGCTTCAGAGAATTATGTTGACAGAAATAAGCTAGAACAAGTCTAAGATGTAGTACACACAATCTCAACCCCCTAGAAGAAGCCCTACAAATTCCTAAACTTACTGGATACCAGAGCTAAGGTGGCTGTGATTCTAACATTCGTTTTGGGGTTTGCTTGCTATTTTTTATGTCAGCTTTATATAACTGATAATGATATCTAGGTGTATGAATGTGTGTTATTGTTGATTAGATAAATGCATTTACAGCCCTGTTGTTGGATTCCTAAAATTCATATGTAACCACAAAAGACCCCAAATTGCCAAAACAATCTTGAAAAAAAAAAAAAGGACAAGGCTGGAGGTATCACTGGCCCAGACTTCAGACTATACTACAAATCTATAGTAATCAAAACAGCATTGGGGCTTCCCTGATGGCGCAGTGGTTGAGAGTCCGCCTGCCGATGCAGGGGACACGGGTTCGTGCCCCGGTCTGGGAAGATCCCACGTGCCGCGGAGCGGCTGGGCCCGTGAGCCATGGCCGCTGAGCCTGCGCGTCCGGAGCCTGCGCTCCGCAACGGGAGAGGCCACAACAGGGAGAGGCCCGCGTACCGCAAAAAACAAAAAACAAAAAAAACAGCATGGTACTGGCACAATAATAGACGAACAGATCAATGGAATGAACAGAGAGTCCAGAAATAAACTCACACTCCTACAGTCAATTAATCTACAACAAAGGAGGCAAGAATATACAGTGGAGAAAAGACAGTCTCTTCAGTAAGTGCTGCTGGAAAAACTGTACATGTAAACAATGAAATTAGAACATTTCCTCACACCATATACAAAAATAAACTCAAAATGGATTAAAGATCTAAATGTAAGGCCTGAAACCATAAAACTCCTAGAAGAGAACATGGGAAGGACACTCTTGGACATAAATTGTAGCAATATATTTTTGGGTCTGTCTCCTAAGGCAAAAGAAATAAAAACAAAAAATAAATGGGACCAAATTAAACTTAAAAGCTTTCACACAGCAAGGGAAACCATCGACAAAACTAAGGAACAGCCTATGGAATGGGAGAAAATATTTGCAAATGATACGACCAACAAGGGGTGAATATACAAAATATATAAACAGATCATACAACTCAGTATCAGAAAAAACAACCCAATCAATAAATGGACAGAAGACATGAACAATTTTTCCCCCAAAGAAAACATACAGATGGCTAACAGGCACATGAAAAGATGCTCAACATAGCTAATTATAGAGAAATGAGAATTAAAACCACAGTGAGATATAACCTCACACCTGTCAGAATGGTTATCATCAGAAAGTCTGCAAATAACACATGTTGACAAGGATGTGGAGAAAAGGGAACCCTTGTATGCTGTTGGTGTGTATGTAACTTGGTGTAGCCACTGTGAAAAACAGTATGGAGGTTCCTCAACCGTATGCTCCAGTAATTCCATTCCTGGGTATGTATCTGGAAAAAACAGAAATACTAATTTGAAAAGATACATGCACCCCACTGTTCATACCTAATCCTTTCTTTTTGAAACACTTTTCCAGAAATCCAGTCCGTGTCAGTTTGCCTTCATGTGGAAAGTCATTCCGTACACTTTTGCTACTTGAAATCCCAAACTATGTCGTCAGCTAGTTGGACCAACTCTAGGATACTGTATACTGCTGGTTGAAATTTAAACATTCCATTATACTGATGATATAGTTATAGTCTTAGAAATACTGATAAAAATACCTTCATTACATTATAAGACATCCACGCCAGCTGACAATATATGGGCCATGGATGGGGTCAATATCTAAGGTTCTGCATTCCAATGATTGCCTCAGAGCCCAAGGGGACATTCCACATCCTCCTCCTTCTCCTCATAATCATCATCATAATAACAATAACAGTAATTACAATAATTCTATGCCTATAGCCACTAACTGCAAAGAAAGAGGCCTGATCCTTGATTAGCCTTTTACGTTTTGGAAACAGTACAGTCCAGACCTGGACATTTTATTAAATCCTCTCTACCAACTCACCAAACAAATTTGAGCAAGTGCCCTACAATAAGAAACTTTGGAACCAATCTTGAGAGCAATAAAACAAAGGCTTCTCTGGAACCACATATTTCCATCAAAATCCATAAAATTATTGGTGTTTGTGATCACAGAGTTTTGGTGTTTGGTCACAAAAATTTCACAACGTCTTTGGCACTGATCTTCACCTGTACTTCAGGTTTGGAGTACAGACCTCCTCCCCTCTGCCCACTGTTCTGTGGTAAGTGTGAATCTGTGACTAAGCCCTAGTAGACAAAGATCATTTACCTGATAGGAAGCCAGGACTTTCATGAGTCTTACCCAATATCCTGACTCTCTAAGGCATCCTTTCTAAATCACACCCACATATGCTGGACAAGTCCCAAAGAATTTCATTGTGAAGTGAAAATTGCACCTCTAATCAGGGGACAGCCTCCATACACTTTAAACAAAGCACATGAGGAGATCATAGAATAAAAACCAAGAAAAACAAAAGAAAATTGAACCAAACCTACAGGGACTCTAATTTAGATAATTATCTTTACAATATTTACAATAATAAGTAAATGTTTGTCAGTGGGGACCTCCTCTGTAAGACTTGCTGCCCAAGCAAAAGCTATTCTTTTTTTAAAAAAAAATTTATTGAAGTATAGTTGATGTACAATGTTGTGTTAATTTCTGCGGTACAGTAAACTGACTTAGTTATACATATATATATTCTTTTTCACATTCTTTTCCATTATGGTTTATCACAGGATATTGAATGTAGTTCCCTGTACAATAGGACCTTGTTGTTTATGCATCCTATATATAATAGTTTGCATCTGCTAACCCCAAATTCCCAATACTTCCCTCCCCTACACTCCCTCCCCCTTGGCAACCACAAGTCTGTTCTCTAGGTCTGTGAGTCTGTTTCTGTTTCATAGATACGTTCATTTGTGTCATATTTTAGATTCTACATATAAGTGATATCATATGGTATTTGTCATTCTCTTTCTGACATACTGTGCTTAGTAAGATTATCTCTAGGTCCATCCATGTTGCTGCAAATGGCATTATTTCATTCTTCTAATGGCTGAGTAATATTCCATTGTGTGTGTGTGTGTGTGTGTGTGTGTGTGTGTGTGTGTGTGTCTCACCTCTTCTTTATCCATTCATCTGTCGATGTATATTTAGGTTGTTTCCACATCTTGGCTATTGTAAATAGTGCTGCTATGAACATAGGGGTGTATGTATCTTTTCAAATTATAGTTTTGTCTGGGTATATGCCCAGGAGGAAGATTGCTGGATCATATCGCAACTGTATTTTTAGTTTTTTGAGGAAACTCTGTACTGTTTTCAGTAGTGGCTGCACCAATTTACATTCCCACCAACAGTGTAGGAGGGCTTCCTTTTCTCTACATCCTCTGCAACATTTGTTTTTTGTAGACTTTTTAACGAGAGCCATTCTGACCAATGTGAGATGGTACATCATTGTAGTTTTGATTTGCATTTGTCTAATAATTAACTATGTTGAACATCTTTTCATGTGCCTATTGGCCATTTGTATATCTTCTTTGGAGAAATGTCTATTTAGGTCTCCTGCCCATTTTTCAACTGGCTTGCTTGTTATTGAATTGTATGAGCTGTTTGTATGTTTTGGAAGTTAAGCCCTTATCGATCACATAATTTGCAAATATATTCTCCCAGTCCATAGGTTGTCTTTATGTTTTGTTTATGGTTTCCTTTGCTGTGCAAATGCTTATAAGCTTGATTAAGTCCCAGTTGTTTATTTTTGAAAAGCTATTATTTTCTCAATGTGTAGAATTAAGTAATTAGGAAAATTTCAGTAGAGATCTAGAAGCTACAAGAATAACCAAATATGACTTCTACAACTAAAAGACACAGTAACTAAATCATAAATAAATAGGGAGGGAGGGAGGGAGATAAAATCAAGAACTAAAATTAAGCAGAGTAGACACAGAAAAGAGAATAAGTGAAAGTGAAATAGATAAGAAGGAAATAGCCAAAATGTAGTATGGATGGATACATGTCTGAAAAATACAGAAGAGAAAATACATTTCAGAAAAGACAGAATGACACACACAATCAGCTTCTGTAAGGGGAAGGATAGAGATTTGGAGCGGAAGTAATACTTAAGGAAATAAGGGCTAAGAATTCACTAAAACATTACATATAACAAACTCTCAGATTTTTCCTGAACTCTGTACTGGTTTCTGTGGGTCTGGAGGTTCACCACCAAATGGAATGATGTGTCTACCAGGGAAAATAATAATGATTGCAGTAAATTTGTAATAAAACCTTGGAAATTTGGGCTCCTTATTACATATGAGAACACCATTTTGTGTTTGTTTTATATAAAGTTAGACATATTACATTGTTGAATGAATAAATGATTAATTGTCAATAGTAAATAGTATTTCTACTGCATAATGGAGGCCAAATACACTAAGCATAGAATGCAGAGGATTCCCAAAGTGTTTCATTACCTTGCCATTTGTAAGGTTAACTGAGCCTTAGAGGACACCTTCAACATGGACTTCATCTGTAATAAAGATATCTGACCTGAAGTCTTGTCGGAAGTACCGGCTCAACGCCATAGACCATAGAAGTGAGTACGGGAAAGGCCTGTTAACTAGCTGCAGAGACTAGCACCCACTAAGAAAATTCATAGTAATTTCTTTGTTTTTTAAATTTAAATAGGAATTATGATTATTGAATGTGTTTGCTTTCCCCAGTCATTCTGTATTGGATATGTGAGTAACGTCTCAGAAGTCAAAGGTCACAGAATGGCACTAACATCAGGATTGGAATTTTGATACTGAAAACAGCAAATACCATGGTTCCATGTATCGTTAGTACAGCATAAATTGTCTGAATGTCTGTGTGAGTAGAGGGCAGGCGTTTTTAATTATACATGGGACGATATTACCTATATGAGTAATACCAAAAAATATTGGTGATCATGGTACCGGATGTATTATTTCTAATTCCTGCTTGCTTTTCATCCCTCCTGTCTATTCAGCCATGTGAAAGGAGCAATAATTTATACCATGTAATGATCCTTCCTTCTCACTTTCATTGCTGACCAGAGCTGATTGAATTTGATCTAAGAAAATCAATCTGTAAACTGGTGAGATACATATAATTTATGCACTGATTAAATAAAAACATTCAGGAAATATTTCTCTTTTGGTTGACTAGAGATTTGGGAAAATAAAGAGTCAATGGTAGAACTATAGAACTAGAGTCTAAATATAACCTAAAGATGGGTCTGGGGAAGCAATTATGGTCAAGCTGCTGGCTCCATGAGTTATTATTGCATCTTTATTCATATCCTTAGATTTTTATACATTAAATATTCATAATAAGGTGTGGAAAATTTAGAGGAGCCCATCTCTATTTCACTGGAGGAAAAATCTGAAGATATTGCTGGTGCATTTATATATCTGTTCAGGATCGATATTCACAGAATTGAATATAGGGTAATAATATTGGGAATTTCTAACTTTAATAGAGGCAGTGGTGAAAATACAAACTGATTTTTCTCCACTGAGACTGGATTTATGCTTCTCTTTAAAATTAGAGTTAATATATTACACCTTAGAACTTTGAGATGAGGATAAACTAAGAGGTAGAAAGCAAAGCAAACCCATTCTTTCAAACCCTAGCAAGACTTTTTTTGTTTAGATTTAAATACTATTTAAGTGTTCAGCAAAGTGCAAAAAAACGGAGACTAAAAAGAAATTGCGATGGTAAATCAGGAAACGCAGAGTAAAGCTGAAAGAAGAGAGTGAATAAAAGATGGCAGGCTTTGGTTTTATCGTTTGGTGTTTTTGTTTTGTTTTTATCTTGAAGGAGTCAAGAACTGAAAATCAAAAGTTCCCAGCCAAGCACAGAAGCCACTTTGTAATCACATTTCTGATAAACTTAATTCCTTCATCCATCCCCAACAATTACACGTGTACATACACATGCCATAAGCCCTTCATCAGTGTACTGTTTATTCTTCTTAGGTTGCAAGTAACTTTACGTAAAAGGGTCTGTGTTAAGTGTATTTGGGGACTATGTTACAACTGAAAAGTTCCCAGGAAATGAGGGAACATTAGGCACTTTCTTATCTCAAGAGTCCCGTAATTTCTATGTCTCTCTCTCTCTCCCTCCCCCTGCCTGCTCAATCATTCCTCTTGCAAAATCCTAGCACAACCACCATGGTGCTCACCTCCCACCACATACAGAAATATTGCTTTTGAAGCACATCATTTGCATCCTGTTCTTACCAAACCCTCTGGGAATGTGATATTGTCGAGAATCTCCTTCTTAAAAGCTACTTTTCCTTTGGTTTCTGATTTACCTCTTATCATTCCAAGTAATTCCCTGTATTCTGGAATATATACTCTATTTCCTCTTATGTAAGGAATTCTCAAAGCTAGATCTTCAAACTCAGTTTCCGTAGTTCTTTTCCACAACCTTAACTTTCACATCAATGTGAAATGTTTCACAAATTCTTACTTCCATTTCAAACAAATCAAATGTTTATTTTAAATTTCTAAAATGTATTTTATCTCATATCAGTCTTAATACGTGTTTGGTGCTTGAGGAATTCAAAGAATATCGCTCACTTTCCTTTCCTGAGTTCTGAACTCATTGACAAATAGGACAAAAGAATAGGCAGGTTGAGAAGCCAAATATAAGCTTTATTAATGGTAAAGCTGTTTTGGAAATGTGGCTTATGCCTAAACCTAATATTGAGACCCAGAATCAGACAGATGTAGCCATCTCATCCCTGACAGCTCTGGCCTGGGTCAGGGCCCTCACTGAGGGCTTCAAGTTTAATCCTCTAGAACTAGAGGCTTGGAGGTGGGACAGAGCAGAACACTCTCTAGAGACAGCTTATCCCAAAGGAGACAGAGAGGAAGGGGCAGGGATATTCTGCCAAGATCCTCTTTAAATCATTCCTCCATCCTTTGGGAGAAGTGAGTGCGTGAGTAGAGAGACCAGGAAGGCTAAACTAATGACACTCCCTCCACAGGGGAGGAAACTCAAGGAGGGAAAATAATGGCTATTCCAGATACAGAACTGAATTCATTCACTACCAGTTCTTCCTTTCAGCCTTTTTCGTTTAAGGCCTAAGGTGTTTTGTTTTCTGCCAAAGAAACTGGGTATTTGCACTTCACATTTTTTGGGGTATTTATTTATTCGTACATTTCACTTCCTGTTCTCTTGTTTTGGCCATCTACCGGCTTCTTTCTTTTGTTTCCAATCAACACTAATTCATTCTGTACCCTTCAGCTTGTGCCTGGGTTGTTGTAATAACCTTTCTGATTTATTTTTCTCCTTTCATTACATCTGCCTTCAATCTCTATTTCAGGCTAACGAGTCATCTTCTGTATACAAGATTTTCACTGTGTTTATCTACTTAGTACCTCCTTCATGCTCCATATTTAGGGAGGATTTTTTTTTTTTTTTTTTTTTTTAGGGAGGATATTTTCTAAAGAAGAAAAGTCTGTATGATAGTTATCACAGTGGTTAAGAGCATAAGCAATGGAATCGATGAAACCTGAGCTAAAATTTTGTGCCTGTCAGTACCTGGCAATAGAAAATTGGGTAAATTACTTTTCTCTCTGAGAATGAGAAAAGAGAATTTGAACAGAACAGTAAGCAGGAAAGAAACTGAAATGGTCACTGAAGTTTTCCTTTCTCAAAAGGCTACAGCCTGAGGAGGTTTTACATGGGAGTTCTAGCAAACTTGTGGAAAAGAGCTACTTTCTATTTTATGTCAGTGGAAATACATGCAAAATTCATAAGTAAAAAGTAAATTACAACCAATAAGTAAATGATTGGCTAAATGAATTTAATAATAAATTTAACGGAATAGATTATGAAATGTAGGTTTTATCATGAAATATGTTTTTTGTTATCCTAAAATTGATTAATGTATTTAAGATATTAACTGAGAAAAATCATAAATTACTTCAGTCCATGTAGGAAAAGCATTTGATAAAGTTAAACATTTATTTTTTGTTGAAAATAAAACTTAGCATATTAGGATAAGGAAAAAACTTCCTTAATTTGAAAAGGTTTTAGAGCCCAAGCCCTAATGAAATATTGCATTCATTCCCTTTAAGATAGGGAACATGACAAAGCTACCCACAATCTTCCTTAATATTTAAAAGAATATTGAAAATTCTCTCCAATTACAGAAGAAACGGAAAAGTGTGGCATAAGAATTAAAGAAGAGATACAACTTACTCTTTCTTTATAGATTGCCTGATCGTCCCCCTAGAAAAAGCAACAACAAACTCAGCAAACAATTAGAATGAATTAGGACTATTAGTCCTGGAAAGAAAAACAATTTACAAAGCAAGAGAAAACAATAGCACACTCAAATACTCTTTATAATGACACACCATAAAATACCAAGAATTTAGCCTAATTAAAATTACAAATGCAGGGGTGGGGTGTGGGTGGTGGT
Organism: Stenella coeruleoalba; assembly: GCF_951394435.1. NCBI lineage: Eukaryota > Metazoa > Chordata > Mammalia > Artiodactyla > Delphinidae > Stenella > Stenella coeruleoalba. The sequence goes on from NC_137149.1 coordinate 5,914,262, forward strand.
GTGATGAATTGGGTGATTGGGATTGACTGTAGACACTGATGTGTGTAAAATTGATGACTCATAAGAACCTGCTTTATAAAAACATAAATAAAATTCAAAAATTCAAAAAAAAAAGATTTTAAGATTTGGCAGGCTGGTGTGAAGATCTATTCATCTTGCAGCTTCCCAAGACAAGCCTCATAAGTAAATTCCCTTGTTATTAAGTCTGCTACCTACCTACCTACCAATAAACACATAAATAAATAAAATAAGATAACAAATGAACTGGCTGGGGACATGGAAAGGCAGTAAGATCTGGCCTTATGGGGAAATCTTCCATGCACTTCTCTGATGAGTTAGTACTATATTCATGCCAATTCACAGCCATTGGCCGGCTCTGCCCAGGGTCCCTGAGCATCCTCCTGGATAATGCCCACATAGTCGCTCCAACATAAAACTGAGCCTGCGCTGAAACACACACTCCGGGATTACAGGAAGGACGTGTAAACCTACTGGAGAAAATCTATACACTGTTGTAGAAAAAAGAATCTATGAACTTTTCAGCTAAAGCGATTAATAATAATCATAATATATTATTGTGGGCCTTGGAGACAAAAAAAAAAACAACTGTATTTTCTTTTTTTTTTTTTTTTTTTGTGGTACACGGGCCTCTCACTGTTGTGGTGGCCTCTCCCGTTGCGGAGCACAGGCTCCGGACGTGCAGGCTCAGCGGCTATGGCTCACGGGCCCAGCCGCATGTGGGATCTTCCCAGACTGGGGCACGAACCCACATCCCCTGCATCGGCAGGCGAACTCTCAACCACTGCGCCACCAGGGAAGCCCATGTTTGTATTTTCTTATGTGCGATGCTTTGACAGAGCAGATCTCCCAAATGCCATAAAGTAGATAATGTGGAATATGTGACTGGGGAGGAGAGCAGGGATCTGAGGGGATTATTTGTGTGCCATTTCTAAAGCTGGTGGTTATGCACAGTAGTTCATTTTATTATTCTTTTAAAAAATACATATAAGTTACATATATTCTCTGTGTCCTCCTCCATGTATATAAAATACTTCATTTAGATAAAAAGGGAAATATATATACATGTTTTCACATATAAGTATAAAGAAGTTTTAGAAGTGTATTTAAAATTTTATAACATTAGATGCTTTCGGTTGAGGGAAAAATGTGTTAGAGAAGAGAAGTAAGCGAGAGACTTGACTTTTGAACCATGTAATTATATGTTAAATAATAAGTTAATAAAATCATTTAAAAATACATTTAAAAAAATACTACTAAAAGAGCATCAACTTTAGACAACTTAGAAATAAAAGATTGAAAAAAGCATGAAAGTACAGAAAAAACTATAAAAATAATGTCAAGATGTAAAAGGACTAAAAGATCTAATTGTACGGGAAGAATCAGATAATCAGTATCTTAGTGATGTCAGTTTACTAAATTATTCTATATAGTCAATGAAAACCCAACAGAATTTTTAATGGAACTCACTAAGTCTGTTTTTCAAGTGTGATGGCAAGGTGTAATATAGCCAGAATAATTTGGTGGACCTGTCCTACCAACTATCAAGAGAAAGTAAAGAGATAATAATTAGGACAATGTGGTTGGCTTAAAGATATAGAAGGAGACTCATGGGAGAGAAAAAGAAAACCAAGAAATAGGCCCACATAGTTATAGAGTGGTAATAAATGACAGGGCTGCCATTGCTGATGAGGCTGCAAGAGGGGACAATTTGATAAATGGTACTAGGACAACTGATAAACTTATAACAAAAACCCCTTCTAAAGATTTAAAGACATAAATTTGAAAGTAAGAATTATAAACATTAGAAGGGCATTTAGGAAAATACCTTCATGAGTTGGGGGTAGGGGAAATTTTTCTAAAAACATTAAAAATGAGAACTTTAAAAAGAGATTGATAAGTTCAATTAAGCTAAAGTTTAAAAAATGTGTACATCAATAGATAACAATACAAGATGAAAAGACAACCTACAGACTGGAGAAAATTTTCACAAATACTAATATTGAGAATTTATAATGATTTCCTATAAATCAATGAGAAAAGGGCAGTTCTACAGAAGAATACTCAAATATATATACAGACATTTCTCAAGAGAGGAAACCTGAATTATGATAAAGAAATGAAAAAATGCTTTACCTCATAAATAACCAGATAACTGCAACATGAAACCTCAACGATACCATCACACACTCGAGAAATAAGGAAACATTAAAATATTAAAATATTGATATTGACAAAAATGTAGAATATTGTGAACACATTAACTTCCCTTGTAATACTTTAAATTGCTTCAACTACTTTAAAAAAATAAAACAAAACACTTTGGCAATTAGGTTAAAATGCATACACAATTTTCCCTAGCAGTTTCTCTCCTGGGAAGAGGCAAATCTAGATACATATATTCAGGCACAAGAATGCTCATAGCTTCAATTTTTTGTAGTTAAGAAATTTTAAAAATCCTTGAAATACCATAAATTAAGAAATCCAGTGAAATGATTAGAGTGTCATATAGATATATTTATATACGTATGCTTAATGTATATAAAATTAAAATGTGTATAATTCTCAGAAACTCTAAGAATAAGAAGAGAGCAGCTAGTTGCTGGATGAACTCACTGGTCTGGCAAAGGTGATCTGGGTGGGTACCCAGAGCCTCTATTATAGCTTACAACTTGCGCCACTGAGGTGCTCTTGCTTCTCACATTTAGTTCACTACATTCAAGCACAGCTAATTTAGGTTTCTGGTTGTTCACAATTTCTAGGAAACATATGTGAGAGGAGGGTTTTATACTCCCTCACTCCTTTGGCTAGCATTTCTGCTTATCCGGATGGCTTGCCTGGTGGGGTGACCTTCTGATGGGTCAGGGGTTATGAGGCTCTTAGCTGCTACACTTGTGCATTACAATTCAGACTGGACATTGGAGTACCGTGCTTCAGTAGACCATCTGAGTACCAAACGTATTTGTTCCTGCCCCCAGTTTTTGGCAGCAGTCTTCCATCGCCATGAGGATCGGGGTCAGTTGGCCCTGCCAGTTTGGCAACTCCTTTTGGCGCCCACAGATCCACTGACACAAGGAACTCGAAATGGCCAGGCCACAGCTGTTGCTTTGACTTTAGTGGGACTCATACTGTGTCCGCTGGTAGAAACATCCCTCTTCTGGGACCTAGTTCCTCCAGGAAGTCAGAACCTAAAGCTGCAGGGTCAAAAGGCATAAATTCCCCAAGCTGGTTACTGTGAGGTCGTCACAACTATTTCCACCCCTTGTTTCCCAGACCTTTCTTTCCTGACATTTACCTATTGATAATGCAGAATCATATAATGCTTATTGGTTTAGGGTATATGCCTCATCCTGAAGGATAAGTCCCATCCTTCCAAGGTGTCCTCTCTAACTTAGGGCTTCAGCTGTGCTTCCAAGAGACTAATACTCTCTCAAGTCATCAGATTCTGGGTAGTGTGGTAGATGGTAGAAACAGTGGGTAGCATGGTCATGTGCCCATTGACACACCTCCTTTGCTGTAAAGTGGGTCCCTTGGTCTGAGGCAATGTTATATGTTTTGATAAGCCAGACTCTTCACAAGTCCTCTGATGGTGATGATGCCTGAGGTTTTGTGAGCAGGAAAGATAAACCCATACCCAATGTATTTGTCAGTTCCATCAGGATGAAAGGTTGTCACTTCCAATGTGGAAGGAGTCGAATATTGTCAACTTGCACCAAGTAGCTGGCTAATCTCCTCAAGGGACAGTACTCCATTAGGGTTCTTTTGCCTCTGTTGTTGCATAGTCGAGCATTCATCGTTGGCAGTGCCTCGATCGGTCTTGTTGAGAGTTCGTGCAGCGCCTCTGCCTCAGTAACATGGCTACTTTGGCCACGAGCCCACTGCATAAGCACTGGGGACAGATGCCATCTGACATCTGCTGCCTTCCTTATTTTATACAATGACTGTACGCCTTGTACCGGGAGCTGCTCTAGTGAAATCATATCTGAAACAGCAGTGACACTTGGGATTAATCTTGGTTAGGTTTGCAGGAGTCTACTTTCATCCACCACAGATTACCTAGTTTTTCCAGGGGCCAACCTGATGATTTAAAAAGGAATATGATGAGGACCATTTCCCCTGCATCCCTATGTCATTAGAGGTGCCAGTTATTTCTGCCCTTCCTCACGAGTTGCAATTGTTTATTTATTGTCTTGGCTGGTGGTAGACAAAGTTTTAAGATGGCCCCTATGGTAGACAGAATAATGGGCCCCTAAAAATGTCAATGTCCTAATCCCCAGAACCTGTGAATCTGTTAGGTTACATGGCAAAGGGGAATTAATGTTGCAGATGGAATTAAGATGGCTAACACTTACCTTAAAATAGGGAGATTAACAATGGATTATGCAGGTGGGTCCAGTGTAATCACAAAAGTTCTTAAAAGGGAAAGAGGGTGGCAGAAGGAACCAGAGAAATGGCAGGGTAAGAAAGACTGGGTTTGACATTGCTGGCTTTGAAGGGACCGTGACCCAAGGAATTAGGATGGTCTCTAGAAGCTAGAAAGGCAATAAACAACAAGGACCTATAATATAGCACAGGGAACTGTGCTCAATATAATGTAACAACCTAAATGGGAAAATAATTTGAAAAAGAATAGATACATGTATATGTATAACCGAAGCACTTGCTGTACACCTGAAACTATCATAACATTGTTAATCAACTATGCTCCAATATAAAACAAAAAGGTAAAAAAAAAAGGCAATAAAAACGGATTCTCCCTTAGAGCCTCCGGAACTAATGCAGCCCCGCCACCACCTTGATTTAAGCCCAGTGAGACCCATTTGAGATGTTGACCTCCAGAAACCATAAGATAATAAATTTGTGTTGCTCAGGCCACTAAGTTTGTGTTTGTTGGCACAGCAATAGGAAACTGATACAGCCTGCAAGATCTTTGGCCCCAGGCATTTACTTCCATGATTGGGCTATGTCACGTGGCCAAAGAGATTATATGAAGTCACTGAGCCCTTTAAAATGAGTGTTTTTGCCAACTTGGGGCAAAAGAAGTGAGAGAGATTCCTGTAAGAATCACTCAACCTGAGGGAGGCTCTCCATTGCTGAGATAGAAGGGGCAAAGGGCACAAGATGGCAGCCTCTGGGAGCTGATGACAACCTAGAAAACTAGACCCTCAGTCCTACAGCTGATGGAAAATGAATTCGTCCCCAAACTGTAATGAACATGAAAGTGGCTACTTCTCCAGAGCCTTCTGATAAGAGAACAGTTCAGCCTTGTGAGACTCTCAGCAAAGAACCCAGTTGATCCCACCTGGATCTCTGACTTACAGACTTGTGGTTTTTTAAGTCTCTGGGATCATCTCTTTTAATGTAGCGTAGAAAACGAATACACAGAATTTCCACTTTGCCTCTCCAACTATAACAGCTCTTAAGGGGGTTCTACAACTGTAAGTCTGTCCATTTCAATCAGATATTTGAGAACCTGGGAAATTACTACTGGTTGGGTCTGCACATCCAGTGGACCTGTGATGAGATGGACCCAAGCCTAAGGCAGGACCCCACTTGTTGCCTGACTCCATATACCCTCACTTTAACATCGGAGCCAGGAGGGCACTTTGGCTTCCCAGATACTAATGTTAGATCAGACTGTATTCCATATTCCTGGAAAGATCCGAACATTCCTCTTCTCAATGTGTGTTACCTAAGTACATGGCTATAGGTCCCTTGGAGGAAAAGGACTGTGGAAATTACCGCCGTATGTAATTGGCACGGTGTTTTGTAGTGCTTCTTGATGGGCCCTTGGTCACTCCTTCAGTTACTGGGCTCTGAGTTTGGGGACTGGCTCAGGTTTGGAAACTGGGGGAAGGATTATGATTTTCCATGTGTAGTGCTGACCTCAGGCTTTTCATCTATACTTGATTTCTTTTTATTGTATATGTTAAGAAATATCCTTGTTGGCGGCCCATCTAACATGCCCCTAGGAAAATTATGTTCTACTCTCCATGACAGTAGATCCCTGCCGAAGGATCTTTAATTGTGTTCTGACCTTGTTGCTTATTACAATAATTATGTCCATGGCTGTTTGGGATGCTAACATCTCACTGCTACTCGGAGCCTTGTTCTTTAACAGCATCTCTTACCCTCAGTGCCGTCCTGCAGAGAGCAGCCATTGGTGAGCTTCCCAACGATGCTACTGCCTCTTTGCAGTCTGCTTTTCTTACTGCCGTGGTATAAGGAGTGTGTTCCAGGTTCTTCCAAGAAGTGCGGTCGGTTATCGTTTTGTTTATAGTTAAGTAGTAGAACCATTCTAGACGCCCACTGCTCTGAGTTTTTTATCTCTTCCTCCATAGGCTGACTTGGCAGGCCTGGCATCTTTACCTTATTTAATTTGAGCCATTACGTTTTGTAAGTTTCTAGAAGCCATACCCAGAAGTGTATTTGGCCCATCTCCTCAAGGATGTTAAATCTTGTTTCATGGGAGAGTGTCTCTTATACTGACAAACTCTCCCCTATCTAGTATAATATTCTACCTCTCTTCATCCCGCAGCCTCAACTCCCAGGCATTTTCTGGGAGTACATGTTACTAGCTACATTTCCTGCTAGTACACGTTAGCAGGACTCTGCAGCTCCTTCGATATATAATCTCTGTCCTCTCTTAGTGGGCCTAGAACACTGACAATCAGATTTTGATGCAATTTGACCCAAATTGTGGATCCAGGGGTCTGAGAATGGAGGTGGGAGCAGATCCTAAGGAGAATAAGCCTTGTCTTATGGGGTATCTATGGAGTACCTGCCAGATTAAGGAACTCTGCACGGTCTTTAAGTAAGGGTTGCCCCTATCTTCAAATGAAGGAATGTGGGCTCCTGCCGTTATCACACAGGGTTCGGGGGAATCTGAGCGTTCAAGTACTGTCCCAGATACGTCCATCCCCAGTCTCAGACTTCCCACTTCTTGCCTAGCAGGGCTGTGACTTTGTTATGAAACACTTGGGTAAGCCAAGAATGCAACCTTCTTTAAACTTCTGCCTCTCTTACCTAGGCCTGAACTTCAGCTCTACTGCCCTTCAGCTACAGTTGAATTGTTGGCGTTTTAAGTGTTGCCAAGAAGGCTCCTGGACTCATACTTCGCTTGAGAAGTCATTATCCAATCTGAGTCTCTCATTTTCTCTTTCCAATATGACAGAGCCCTTTGCCATAGCCACCTAACTCCACAGTACTTACAGTTACTATTTCCTCCATATCATTGCACCAGCTAGTACGTCTACTTCCAGTTACACGCTGTTTCAATTCACCCAGTGCAAAGGAATAAAGATTGTGAATGGGGCACCGGCAAATCTCAGGGCGGCGGGATGCCAGAGACTTTCAAATCTCTACCTACCGCTAGTGATGGGTTCCCACTGCCAGTTGATTGATGAGTAATCCAACTGGAGATTCCTATCACTAGCTTGCTTCCTCTGACTCCTTCTGGTACCAACAGCCTGAGCTCAGTTTTCCTAGGAGCAGAGCCTGAATTACTGTACAAGTGAATTATGGTGAGTGTCCTCAGGAAAGGCGTTATGGAGATAAACCAAGATATGATACAGAAAAGGCCACTGGTGTGGTTCCTGCTGGAGGCAAGCTTCAGACTGGTCCCATGGAGGATCTGGAGCGTGAATGGCACCATGGAGTTGGTCCCACTTTGAGGTACCCCACGTAGGTCAGTTATTGGCTACTGGTTGCCGTCTCCATCGTGGAGGCTTAACCTTCTGGGCAAGATGGCTCTCATTTGGCCATGGGCAGTTCTCCATAGGAGGAGGGATCTGTGAGCTGTCAGCAGCTAATATTCACAGCAGCTGGGGGCCGGGCTGCACCTGTTCTGTGAATGGGACGTGTTTGTGTCCACGTTTCCTCTACTTATAAGGACACAGGTCATATTGGATTAGGGCCCACCATGATGACTTCCTTTTAATTTAATTACTTAAAACAATTTTATTGAAGTATAGTTGATTTACAATGTCATGTTAATTTCTTCTGTACAGCAAAGTGACTAAGTTTTACATATATATATATATATATATATATATATATATATATATATATATGTTCTTTTTCATATTCTTTTCCATTATGGTTTGTCACAGAATGTTGAATATAGTTCCCTGTGCTCTACAGTAGGACCTTGTTGTTTTATCCATCCTATATATAATGGTTTGCCTCTACTAATCCCAAACTCCCATTCCTTCCCTGCCCTACACCCCTGCCCCCTTGGCAACCACAAGTCTGTTCTCTGTATCTGTGAGTTCCTTAAAGGCCCTTTCTCCAAATATGGTTGCGTTCTGAAGTACGGGGGTTAGGACTTCAATGTATGAATTTTAGGGAGGACAAAATTTAGCTCAAACAGCCCCTAACTTAACTTATTATCTGAAGTTTTTCTGGTATTAAAAATTGGTGCTCTTTCAGAACATAAATGATTTCAAGGACGTTTTTCAGTTTGGAAATGGAAAAGGATGAGCACGGTTCCAATTTAGTTCTAATTTTCCCTTTTGTACTACAAAGGAATCATCTTTGAGTACTAAAATTAAATTAATGTGAAAATGAATAAATGGTACAATCTTGTCTTTTCTTGACATAATTAAGTAAAAGAATAATATCAGGTACAGACTTGTATGTCTGAAAAGCTGGTATAGGAATTATTTTTACAGGGATTTAAGTACCAAGAACCAAACATGGTTTATCTTTATTTAAATGAAAGGTTCTAGTTAATTAGAAATTGAATGAGAAGGAAATACATTTCCTACATATTAATAAAGTATTACTTAGTTCAAATTTGAATACAGTTTTCCTAAACTGCATACATTCAAAGCTTGAATTAACTGAGATCGATACTATATAAAACCTCAGGGGCCTGTTCTTGAAGACAGTCCTTTGTACAGCAATGACTAGAGTAGTGGGTTTTGATTATTAAGAAGTAGGTGTTCCGATGGACAAATTTTTATTAGCAAATAAAAACCTTGTTCTTTTAAAAAAAATCTATCCACTTTAATTTCCACAAATACCATTTCAAAAAAAAGCTTATAGTTATGTGAGATAAGAAGAAAAACTGTTGACAGAAAGAAATCAAAGTGAATTCATACACCAAGGCAGGAGAAATAAGAACCAATGAAAAGTATTTTACCCAAGAGCTACATGAATAAAGAACTAGTGATAAGAACGTTTATAGTTTACCAAGCATTATCACATATACATTTAGAGATTGCTCCTTCAAACTATCATACGAAACAGCAGGATTACTTTTGTTGTCTTTTTACAAATTAGGAAATTAGAGTTCATGCGAGTTCATGTGTTTCCAGAATCTGTGAAGGCAAGTGACAGCTTAACTGCCCTTTGCTAAGTAGGAAGAATCGGTTTACATAGGGATAATCAGTGTCCTAGGTGATCTTCTAGTCACTGGGAATAAGGCGATGAACAAAAATGACAAAAGCCCCTAGTCTTTTGGAGCTTAGAGTTGATACTAAGAGCAGACCCCCACCTTCCCTCTTCCCAGGAATTGATGAAAATATACACAGACAGAAAAAGGGGAATTAGAGCCATCAGCATTTAAACAGATAGGTGCTAAACACAGATATCAATACAATGTAGAAATTTCTTTTAAAGTTTTAAAAAAGTAACAAAATCAATTCAGACTTAGAAACAATAAAAGTGGCCAATGAAATGGGACAGCTGCAAATTGATAGGTTCTGAGGTCACAACGGGAGATGGAAGGTAAACTGGAAAGAGAAGTCTCCAGCAGGGAGATTTAGCACCAAATGAGAGTCTTCTGCTTGGACAGCCAACTTACATAATTCAGGAGAATGCTCTGTATGACATCATGATGGGACTCTGTCTGTAAAGGATTGAGGTCAGCTAAGCAACTTGCAAGAGAAATCCTTAGACGTGGGTACAGGTTATATGTCTATTCAATCAAATATTTTCCACACACATGTTCCCTTTTGTTTATTTAATGTTTTATTTGGACTTTAAGTAATCCCTTGCAAAGATATCGTGGACCTTTTTGGGAGTACGAAAAACAAACACATAGTTTAGATTCTTTTGCAGAGATTTTTTCGGAACTATTGATATTCTATAAATAATTTAACTTTAAAAATGTTATAGGTATTTTTTAAATCTATTTTTTTAACTCTATTGAAGGACTGCTACTTCTATAGTTATATATTCCTAGGGATAACAAATGGTTACTAGTGTTAATTATACCCCAGTTTGGGGTCTGCCTTGTCAATTTCCATAGAATTTTTCAGTACTTTTTCAACTTGGATTTTGAGAAGGTTTTCTGTTTCTAGTTGGTTGATTCCTTCTAAAACAGACTCAGATAAAAATGTTTAAACTTTGTAAGTGCTCCTAGGAACTGACAAGAAAAGACCCAGGATTACTCTGACTTTATGTTGACATCTAAGGGAAGATGAACCTATTCATCCAGGCAAGGTTGAAAGTTGATATTAAATATGTTAAAGTGCAGATATCTTCAGACCTGAAGATAAACATGGGAAAAGTGCCAAGAAAGGGCAGAGAATGAGCCAATACTTCCACATTTATTAGCCAGCTGGAAGAGAGAGTCATACGGATGGCAGTAACTGATGCAAATGGAGAACAGATTCATTACCTCATTACTTTAAACTTATCAGCAATATGAAACAATTTGAGCGGCCATAAGTAAGAACGCTGGTGACCTAGATCTACAGTGTCCCAGGGCTCTGATAATCAGTAGTCCTGAGACCTTGGGCAAGTTAATCTCTGTCTCAGTTTCTGCTTTGCATCATGGGGATAATATTGTCCTCATTAAGCTATTGTGAAGATTAAATGAGATGATGGGTGACAGGCTTTAACATAGTGCCGGGCAACGATTAGCATAGCTAGTGGGAAGCAGCCGCATAGCACAGGGATATCAGCTCGGTGCTTTGTGACCGCCTGGAGGGGTGGGATAGGGAGGGTGGGAGGGAGGAAGATGCAAGAGGGAAGAGATATGGGAACATATGTATATGTATAACTGATTCACTTTGTTATAAAGCAGAAACTCACACACCATTGTAAAGCAATTATACCACAATAAAGATGTTAAAAAAATAAATTAAAAAAACATAAAAATCCTCAAATAACCAAAAAAAAAAGAAAATGATAATTTAAAATTTTAATTGCACCATTCTTCTTCTCTCAGTCTGGCTGCAATTCCAGCTAGACTTGAGCCGTTTGGAGCTGTTAAAAGAACTCTATGTTATGATATTCATAGAGATTCTTGTTAAAAGTAACAGAAATTGACTCTCACTGATGAAGCAGAATAGGTGTTTTTTGTTATTTTTTAAATGGGTAACTCACAGAATGCTAAGGTGACTAAAAAACCAGGCTCAAGACTCAGCTTCCAGCAACATTGCCCAAAACGATGCCATAGAACTGGCTTGCTGAGTAAACTACTGCCACTCCCACGCCTCACAACCCCCTTCCAAACTCCAATTTACTGCCACCCCGACTGGAATGATTTCAGAGCCAGAATGCAATCTTGCAAGCACCGCCACTGAGAAAGCTAGCTGCCTCTGCTACCACCCTGGCAGCAAAACGGATCCTGTGCACATTTTCCTTCTACGTGTGGCTCAGTTCTGAAGTGAGGTCTTGCATTCGTGATCTCTGATCTCATTAGTTGGGCCTGAGCACCAAAGATGAGGGAATCTAGTTTTGTAGGTTCTACCTTGGAGGAGCTCAAACCAGCAAAGTGGAAATTCTCCAAAATAGCAAGGATGCTCAAAAGTTGTGAAACAGCCAGAAAGACAGAAAATTGTCCATTGTAAATCACTGGAGAGGGATTATTTTTGCTTTGAGAAACTACTGTGAAAGAAAAAGCTATGTTCCTGTTCGTAAGTGAAAGGTCTGCTTGATTTGTGGTGCTTTGCCTCTGATCCAGCTTAGAACATTTTGGCTACGTGTGATGTATTAGAATCTGTTTCTTCCATTTGCATCATTCAGTAGCATATTTAAAACCCTGTGCAAAAGCAGCATGGCTGATATAGTTAGCTTCTCAACTGTCTGTTTGTATACATAGTGATCAGTTTGGCTAATACATTTATATTAGGATGTCACACTTAGAGCAGTGATTCCATTCAGCATGGAATAAAAGAAAATGACTTAAAGATAATGGCATGATGAGATTGCTAATAATAATGATTTGGTGTGAGTTAAAACTTCATTTGGTTCAGCATTATGAAATATCCAGGGAATGAGTATTAGATGAGAAGCTCTGTCACGGTAAACGCTACACAATGGAATGAGGGACCCAGAGAAACGTGACGTTAAAATTTCGCGACCAAAGGAGAGATAGTAGAAATAGTTACAAATGTAATCTTTCAGTTAACAGAGTTAAGATAACATAATCTATGTTTAAAAGACCATACATAAGGAAAGAATCTATAAAATCACGTCCAGAGCCATAACCTCCAATTCTCCTGAGAGGCGATCTAAAAATAGCGAGAGAGTAAATATTTTTACCTTTCCTCCATAGAAAAAAAGAAATTGCATTTTTTTTCCCCAGATAGATCTTCACAGGAAAGATACTTTTCATTCAAGTTACTGTTCATTTTAATTTCTTAAACTTGGTACTCCTGGGCATTTGTACCTAATGTGCATTGTAGGTTCATCTGTTTTTAATTACAGTAAGTGATAAAGGTTTTTAACTGAGGTTAGATTTTTAACTGAAGTTCATGTCAGATTTACTAATGCTACAGCTTTAAGCAAACAAGACTTCAACCTAAGCAAGAAGTTTTCTCTCTCCCAATTCAACTGTTTAATATAGCCTAGCATTAACATTGGTTGATTTGTTTTTACTATGCACGTCCTGTCCCCCTTGTTTTATGGAGAAGAGGAATCTGACACTTTGCAAAGTTGAGTCAGTTGACCAAGATGACAAGGTTATAGTGTATCAAAGCAAGACTTTGAACACCATCTGACTCTACATTTTCCTGCTTAAAATATTAGGAATAGGGCTTCCCTGGTGGCGCAGTGGTTGAGAGTCCGCCTGCCGATGCAGGGAACATGGGTTCCTGCCCTGGTCCGGGAAGATCCCACATGCCGCGGAGCGGCTGGGCCCGTGAGCTGTGGCCGCTGAGCCTGCGCATCCGGAGCCTGTGCTCCACAATGGGAGAGGCCACAACAGTGAGAGGCCCGCGTACGGCACACAAAAAAATAAATTAGGAATAATAATATTTAGTGTAGGTTTTTAATGTTCCAGGCACTATTGTAAGCACTATATAAGTATTTTATCATTTAACCTTCACAATAAAACTATGAGGTAAGTATGATTATATTACAGACCAGCAAACTGAGGCACAGAGGTGTTTAAGTAACTTGTCCAAGGTCACACAGCTAGTAAGGGGCAGATCTAAATTCTAAACCAGCTGTCTGGCTCAGGGTCCAGGCTGCTGAATACCCCCCTCCCCCAAATCTAAGTTGGCTTTGAAAAAATATTTCAGTTCCTAATATGTCTAAGGTCTGAATCTCAAGCGAGAAATTTCTGCTTTAAGATCACACGTGTGATAGAGACTGGCATGAACAAGGCAGATAGAGCCACACCTACATGAATTTAAAAGCTCCCAAGAGATAAGTAGGAGAGACCAGAGAGGATGTAGGAAAGAGTGTTGATATAGGGGAAATACAAGGACTTTGGGAAGTCAGTCAGGGACATGATTCAATCTAACAGGTCAGCATAGGTCTCCTGACTTACGTAATGTTTAAACTGATACGCGAGTGATGGACACGTGTTATCCAAGAGCTTGTGGGGTGAATTGCAGGCAGATACTGCAGAAAGTCTAAATGTATGATAAGAAATTACAACGTTTTAGAGAAACTGAAAGCTGCTTAATACACGACCTGTGAAGGGATGGTGAGCATTCCAGTACTGGAGGGTAGAAATTGTGTTGGGAATTCATGGAGGGAATTTAAGAAATGTGGGTCTTATCCTAATGGAAACGGGACATCATCAAGGGATTTTTAGCAGAGGAGTGAATCGTCAGTTTTGTGTTTTAGTAAGACTGGCCTGCAGAGTGGAGGCTAGATTGTAATGGAACAGAGAGATAAGTTCTAGGGCTGTTCCAAGTGCCCAAGCAAGAGAAGTTGGTGGTTAGACTAGGAGGCTTTCACCTGGGGGATAGAGAAGTAGACAGATGTCGGAAACACGTGGGAGGTAGAATTTTTAGGTTATGGCCGAGTAGATGTGAAAGATGACAGAGAAGACGATGCCCATGCTAACACCCAGATTCCTTTCTCTTTTCTTTTTTTTTCCCAAAGATTTTTTTGATGTGGACCATTTTTTTCAAGTCTTTATTGAATTCGTTACAGTATTGCTTCTGTTTTATATTTTGGTTTTCTGGCCGCGAGGCATGTGGGACATTAGCTCCCCGACCAGGGATCGAACCCATACCCCCTGCATTGGAAGGTGAAGTCTTAACCACTGGACCGCCAGGGAAGTCCCAACACCTAGATTTCTAACCTGAGTAACTGGGATAAATGGCAGTGCTATTTACTAAGACAGGGAGCATGACAGTAGAGCAGGTTTGGGGGGAGGGTGATGAGCTCAATTTTAGAACGAGAACTAAATGGATGTGCCGATAGGTAATAGAGCTTGCAAACCCAGGAGAAAAGTTTAAGCTGGGAATGGACATTTTGAAGGCATCAGTTATATGGAAGGTATCAATAGGGAAAACTTTTAGAGAAGTTACCCATTTCCTTTTAGAGAACTACAGAGATGAAATGTTTTAAAGCGTCCCCAAACCTGGAATTTTAGTCAATTAAATGCAGAAGGTATTTATGAAATTATAAATGTTGCAATGACATTTTTGTAAATGATTTTTATAAAGATAGGAAAGTAAATTATTAGAAAATTGGTTATATTTTTGATATTGTTGGTATCTTCTCTATTTTGAATTATCGATAATGTTTTATGTTATATAGCATAAAGACAAGGCAGAAGTTTTAGCATTGAGATCCAAAGACAGAAATCCTGTTGAATAAAGGTGACAGTTTCCTTGTACTGAAGAAGGAGTATGCTATCCTTGTGATGACTTTGGTTGGTTGCAGTAATGAGTGAATGACTTTGAATTATACGAAGGTGCATTAAATGGTCATTCTTGATGCGAGTGTAACTCTGTGGTGGGTCATTTGTGAGGCGCCGTAAATTCATGGCAGATTCCACTTGCACCTCCTTTTTCAGGCCATCCTTTGTTTTGAACACAATTCTAAATGCGCTTTCTGTTAAATGTTGACTGCTACCATACGTATGAATTAGCAAAGTCTAAACAGCTGGATAAATACACAAATTAGATGTGTTAGGTCTATTCAAAGGCACGAGTCTCGGGAGGGATAGGGGTTTGAAGCGTCTCTAATGGAATAATGGCTCCAAGGGGTCTCTGCAGAGGCAGCCAATGCAAGACTAATTGAGGAAAAAGAGGCTTCACAAAAAGTCAAGCACTCAGTGGATAAGGGAGAGGGCAAAACCGTTTGAAATGCCATGAATGGTTTTTGCAAAAGATAAGGAAGTATAGTAAGCTAGAAATTAGAGATGACATATTATTTGCTTAAATAGTGGATTCTGGAAATGATTCCACCCAAAGGCACCACATGTGGCTGTAAACTGCACAGCTGTCCAGTGAGAATGGCGCCTCCCAGAGGTGAGGCCAGCCTGAACATTCACCTATTCCTTTTAGAATCTGTGAAGGATCTGCTTCCAGCAAACAATTATTTTTTGCTTTAGCCAAACATTTCACCTTGACAAACAAGATAAAAAAGAAGTAAATTATGTTTTTCTAAAGCACTACCATATTATAATGTATTGATGATTTTTATAAAGCATGTAGTTTAGTGAATTACAAATTTATGACTCACTGTGTAAATCCCTAATATGTGATTCTGAGAAATCTAAAATATATTAAGTATATTGCTATACGTATATAATATAAAGTGTTCTCTTACAATACTTTATATGTGTAGGGGTTTTAATTATTCCACTTAGTCAATTATAGCTAGCTGACATTATTCTAGAATTGTTGAAAAAGTCATTTCAGTTTAAGGTGACAAAATGACATTTGACTGGAATCTATTATAACTGACACTGTGGCTTTTTTGCTTTATTTTCAGTACCAAACACAGATATCATTTATTTTAATATTCCTCTTCTCTGGCAATGTAATAAGGGCCTAGTAAGCCAAGACTTATAAATAAATAAAGCATGTGATTATTTTGTTAATATTGTCATGATTAGCAGCTTGGGGATTTATGGATATGTTGTGAACTGAGATTGAACTAGGGTATAGATTCCCTCCATATAGAGCCAGATGCCATGTATTTTTGTAAATATGAATCAGTTGTGTTGATTGCCACATTTTTTGTAATAATTATAAATACTCAAATTCCAAGGATAACGAAACAAAGCAACATACAAGATTGCTTTATTTAAAGGTATATCATAATTATTCTGTGGTAGAGAAAAAGATTATTATGTAAATGTTTTTCTGTGTATGTCTGTGAGTAAAATGAAAGTACAAAAAGAGGAAAAGAAACTCCCACTTGCTACCTTAATGCTCCGATACGTTTTTGTGTCCTCAAGTACACACAAACACGCTTCCCCACGTCAGAACTATTACCTTGCTCTTATCAGGACTACTTGACTGTTTGGTTTAGGTTTATGTTGTGCTAGTCTGCTTATGGTAAAGGAAGAGTCAAAGCGTATACAACATCAGACACACTGCACTCAATTTTTATAACAGTGGATACACTGTGTTCTCTCTGGCTCTGATAATGTGTGGTCTCTCATTTTGATAAGTAAACATGTATTTTAATGCGTGGAAGTGTTCCCTCCTACGTTACTCAAATTTTATAAAGTTATGATTTAATAAGTGTCATACAACAATAAGTCTTTGAATCAGTACAGATTGCAAGTTATATTACAAGGGTATTCAATAAAACATGTTATAAAGACTCTGTGCCTTGGATTTTGATATATTTGTGTCTCTCTATCTTTTACAATATATGCATCTCAACATTTGTCAGTGGTTGTCCCACAATCTGCTTTTCTTTTATTCTTCTTTTTATTTTATTTATTTATGTTTAACAATCTTTATTGTAGTATAATTGCTTTACAATGGTGTGTTAGTTTCTGCTATATAAGAAAGTGAATCAGCTATACATATACATACATCACCATATCTCCTCCCTCTTGTGTCTCCCTCCCACCGTCCCTATCCCACCCCTCTAGGTAGACACAAAGCACCGAGCTGATTTCCCTGTGCTATGTGGCTGCTTCCCACTAGCCATCTGTTTTACATTTGGTAGTGTATATATGTCCATGCCACTCTCTCACTTCATCCCAGCTTACCCTTCCCCCTCCCCGTGTTCTCAAGTCCATTCTCTATGTCTGCATCTTTATTCCTGTCCTGCCCCTAGGTTCTTCAGAACAATTTTTTTTTTTTAGAATCCATATATATGTATTAGCATACAGTATTTGTTTTTCTCTTTCTGACTTCCTTCACTCTGTATGACAGTCTCTAGGTCCATACACCTCACTATAAATAACTCAATTTCATTTCTTTTTATGGCTGAGTAATATTCCATTGTATATTTGTGCCAAATCTTCTTTATCTATTCATTTGTCGATGGACACCTAGGTTGCTTCCATGTCCTGGCTACTGTAAATACTGCTGCAATGAACATTGTTGTTCATGACTCTTTTTGAATTATGGTTTTCTCAGGATATATGCCCAGTAGTGGGATTGCTGGGTCATATGGTAGTTCTATTTTTAGTTCTTTAAGGAACCTCCATACTGTTCTCCATAGTGGTTGTATCAATTTACATTCCCACCAATAGTGCAAGAGTGTTCCCTTTTCTCCACACCCTCTCCAGCATTTATTGTTTGTAGATTTTTTGATGATGGCCATTCTGACCAGTGTGAGGTGATACCTCATTGTAGTTTTGATTTGCATTTCTCTAACGATAAGTGATGTTGAGCATGCTTTCATGTGTTTGTTGGCAATCTGTATATCTTCTCTGGAGAAATGTATATTTAGGTCTTCTGCCCATTTTTGGATTGGGTTGTTTGTTTTTTTGATATTGAGCTGCATGAGCTGCTTGTATATATTGGAGATTAATCCTTTGTCAGTTGCTTTGTTTGCAAATATTTTCTCCCATTCTGAGGGGTGTCTTGTCATCTTGTTTATGGTTTCCTTTGCTGTGCAAAAGCTTTTAAGTTCAATTAAGTCCCATTTGTTTATTTTTATTTTCATTACTTTAGGAGGTGAGTCAAAAAAGATCTTGCTCTGGTTTATGTCAAAGAGTGTTTTTCCTATGTTTTCCTCTAAGAGTTTTATAGTGTCTGGCCTTACATTAGGTCTTTAATCAATTTTGACTTTATTTTTGTGTATGGTGTTAGGGTGTGTTGTAATTTCATTCTTCTACATGTAGCTGTCCAGTTTGCCCAGCACCACTTATTGAAGAGGCTGTCTTTCTCCATTGTATATTTTTGCCTCCTTTATCAAAGATAATGTGGCCATATGTGTATGGGTTTATCACTGGGCTTTCTCTCCTGTACCATTGATCTATATTTCTGTTTTTCTGCCAGTACCATACTGTCTTAATTAGTGTAGCTTTGTAGTGTAGTCTGCAGTCAGGGAGCTTGATTCTTCGAGCTCCGTGTTTATTTCTCAAGATTGCTTTGGCTATTTGAGGTCTTTTGTGTTTCCATACAAACTGTGAAATTTTTTGTTCTGTGAAAAATGCCATTGGTAGTTTGATAGGGATTGCATTGAATCTGTAGATTGCTTTGGGTAATATAGTCATTTTCACAACATTGATTCTTCCAATCCAAGAACATGGTATATCTCTCCATCTGTTTATATCATCTTTAATTTCTTTCATCACTGTCTTATAGTTTTCTGCATACAGGTCTTTTGTCTCCTAGGTAGGTTTATTCCTAGGTATTTTATTCTTTTTGTTGCAGTGGTAAATGGGAGTGTTTCCGTAATTTCTCTTTAAGATTTTTCATCATTAGTATATGGGAATGCAAGACATTTCTGTGCATTAATTTTGTATCCTGCTACTTTACCAAATTCATTGATTAGCTCGAGTACTTTTCTGGTAGCATCTTTAGGATTCTCTATGTATAGGATCATGTCATCTGCAAACAGTGACAGTTTTACTTCTTCTTTTCCGATTTGGATTCCTTTTATTTCTTTTTCTTCTTGATTGCTGTGGCTGAAACTTCCAAAACTATGTTGAATAATAGTGGTGAGAGTGGGCAACCCTGTCTTGTTCCTTATCTTAGTGGAAATGGTTTCAGTTTTTCACCATTGAGAATGGTGTTGGCTGTGGGTTTGTCATATATGGCCTTTATTATGTTGAGGTAAGTTCCTCTATGGCTACTTTCTGGAGGGTTTTTATCATAAATGGGTGTTGAATTTTGTTGAAAGCTTTCTCGGCATCTATTGAGATGATCATATGGTTTTCCTCCTTCAATTAGTTTATATGGTTTATCACATTGATTGATTTGCGAATATTGAAGAATCCTTGCATCCCTGGGATTAAATCCCACTTGGTCATGGTGTATGATCCTTTTAATGTGCTGTTGGATTTTGTTTGCTAGTATTTTGTTGAGGATTTTTGCATCTATGTTCATCAGTGATATTGGCCTGTAGGTTTTTTTGTGTGGCATCTTGGTCTAGTTTTGGTATCAGGATGATGCTGACCTCGTAGAATGATTTTTGGAGTGTTCCTTTCCTCTGCTATATTTAGGAAGAGTTGGAGAAGGATAGGTGTTAGCCCTTCTCTAAATGTTTGATAGAATTCACCTGTGAAGCCATCTTGTCCTGGGCTTTTGTTTATTGGAAGATTTTTAATCACAGTCTCAATTTCAGTGCCTGTGATTGGTCTGTTTATATTTTCTATTTTTTCCTGGTTCAGTCTTGGGAGGTTGTGCTTTTCAATGAATTTGTCCATTTCTTCCAGGTTGTCCATTTTATTGGCATATAGTTGCTTGTAGTAATCTCTCATGATCCTTTGTATTTCTGCAGTGTCACTTGTTACTTCTCCTTTTTCATTTCTAATTCTGTTGATTTGAGTCTTCTTCCCTTTTTTCTTGATGAGTCTGGCTAATGGTTTATTGATTTTGTTTATCTTCTCAAAGAACCAGCTTTTAGTTTTATTGATCTTTGCTATTGTTTCCTTCATTTCTTTTTCATTTATTTCTGATCTGATCTTTATGATTCTTTCCTTCTCCTAACTTTGGGGGTTTTTTGTTCTTCTTTCTCTAATTGCTTTAGGTAGGGTTCGGTTGTTTATTTGAGATGTTTCTTGTTTCTTGAGGTAGGATTGTATTTCTATAAACTTCCATCTTAGAACTCCTTTTGCTGCATCCCATAGGTTTTGCGTCATCGTGTTTTCATTGTCATTTGTTTCTAGGTATTTTTTGATTTCTTCTTTGATTTCCTCAGTGATCTCTTGGTTATTTATTTATTTTTTGTGGAACGCGGGCCTCTCACTGTTGTGGCCTCTCCCGTTGCAGAGCACAGGCTCCAGATGCGCAGGCTCAGCGGCCATGGCTCAAGGGCCCATCCGCTCTGCAGCATGTGGGATCTTCCTGCACTGGGGCACGAACCCATGTCCTACGTATCGACAAGTGGACTCTCAACCACTGCGCCACCAGGGAAGCACCTCTTGGTTATTTATTAGTAGTAGTTTTTGTTTAGCCTCCATGTTTTTGCATTTTTTACAGATTTTTTCCTGTAATTGATATCTAGTTTCATAACGTGGTTAGAAAAGATACTTGATATGACTTCAGTTTTCTTAACTTTACCAAGGGTTTATTTGTGCCCATGATATGATCTATCCTGGAGAATGTTCCATGAGCACTTGAGAAGAAAGTGTAATCAACAGTTTTTGGAGGAAATGTCTTATAAATATCAATTAAGTCCATCTTGCTTAATGTATCATTTAAAGCTTGTGTTTCCTTATTTATTTTCATTTTGGATGATCTGTCCATTTGTGAAAGTGAGGTGTTATAGACCCCCACTATTATTGTGTTACTGGCGATTTCCCCTTTTATGGCTGTTAGCATTTGCCTTATGTATTGAGGTGCTCCTATGTTGGGTGCATAAGTATTTACAATTGTTTTATCTTCTTCTTGGATTGATCCCTTGATCATTATGTAGTGTCCTTCTTTGTCTCTTATAATAGTCTTTATTTTAAAGTCTGTTTTGTCTGATATGAGAATTGCCTCTCCAGCTTTCTTTTGATTTCCATTTGCATGGAATATCTTTTTCCATCCCCTCACTTTCAGTCTGTATGTGTCCCTAGGTCTGAAGTGGGTCCCTTGTAGATAGCATATGTACAGATCTTGGATTTGTATCCATTCAGCGAGTCTGTGTCTTTTGTTTGGAGCATTTAATCCATTTACATTTAAGGTAGTTATCAATATGTATGTTCTTATGACCATTTTCTTAATTGTTTTGGATTTGTTATTGTAAGTCTTATCCTTCTCTTGTATTTCTTGCCTAGAGAAGTTCCTTTAGCATTTGTTGTAGAGCTGGTTTGGTGGGGTTGAATTCTCTTAGCTTTTGCTTGACTGAAAAGGTTTTAATTTCTGTGTCAAATCTGAATGAGATCCTTGCTGGGTAGAGTAATCTTGGTTATAGGTTTTCCCCTTTCATTACTTTAAATATGTCCTGCCACTCCCTTCTGGCTTGCAGAGTTTCTGCTGAAAGATCAGCTGTTAACGTTATGGGGATTCCTTTGTATGTTAATTGTTGCTTTTCCCTTGCTGCTTTTAATATTTTTTCTTTGTATTTAATTTTTGATAGTTTGATTAATATGTTTCTTGGCATGTTTCTCCTTGGATTTATCCTGTAAGGGACTCTGTGAGCTTCATGGACTTGCTTGACTATTTCCTTACCCATACTGGGGAAATTTTCAACTATAATCTCGTCAAATATTTTCTCAGTCCATTTTTTTTCTCTTCTTCTTCTGGAACCCCTATAATTCGAATGTTCATGTCTTTTATGTTGTTCTAGAGGTCTCTGAGATTGTCCTCAATTCTTTTCATTCTTTTTTCTTTATTCTGCTCTGCAGTAGTTATTTCCACTATTTTATCTTCCAGGTCACTTATCTGTTTTTCTGCCTCAGTTGTTCTGCTATTAATTCCTTCTAGAGAATGTTTAATTCCATTTATTGTGTTGTTCCTCATTGTTTGTTTGCTCTTTGTTTCTTCTAGGTCTTTATTAAATGTTCCTTGTATTTTCTCCATTCTATTTCCAAGATTTTGGATCATCTTTACTATCATTAGTCTGAATTCTTCTTCAGGTAGACTGCCTATTTCCTCTTCATTTGTTTTGGTCTGGTGGGTTTTTACCTTGCTTTTCATCTGCTGTGTGTTTCTCTGTCTTCTCATTTTGCTTAACTTTCTGTGTTTGGGATCTCCTTTTCACAGGCTGCAGATTCGTAGTTCTCATTGTTTTTGGTGTCTGCTCCCAGTGGGTAAGGTTGGTTCAGTGGGTTGTGTAGGCTTCCTGGTGGAGGGGACTGGTGCCTGTGTTCTGGTGGATGAGGCTGGACCTTGTCTTTCTGGTGGGCAGGTCCACATCTGGTGGTGTGTTTTGGGGTGTCTGTGAACTTATTATGATTTTAGGCAGCCTCTCTGCTAATGGTTGGGTTTGTGTTCCTGTCTTGCTAGTTGTTTGGCATAGGGTGTCCAGAACTGCAGCTTGCTGGTCATTGAGTGGAGCTGGGTCTTAGCATTGAGATGGAGATTTCTGGGAGAGCTTTCGCCGTTTGATATTGTGTGGAGCCGGGCAGTCTCTAGTGAACCAATGTCCTGAACTCGGCTCTCCCACCTCAGAAGCTCTGGCCTGACACCCGGCCAGAGCACCAAGACCCTGTCAGCCACACGGCTCAGAAGAAAATGGAGAAAAAGAAAGAAAGTAAAATAAATAAATAAATAAATAAATAAGCTTATTAAATAGAAAAAAATTATTAAAAATAAAAAAATTAAAAAGTAATACAAAAAGAGAAATAAAGAGAGCAATCAAAGCAAAAAATAAATCAACCAATGATAAAAACACTAAAAAGTATACTAAAAAACAAAAACAAAAAACGGACAGTCAGAACCCTAGCACAAATGGCAAAAGCAGTGCTATACAGACAAAATCACAAAAAGAAGCATACACATACACACTCACTAAAAGAGAAAAAGGAAAAAAATATATATATATCCATAAAATTAAAAAAAGGAAGAGAGCAACCAAATCAATAAACAAATCTACCAGTGATAAGCTCTAGATACTAAGCTAAGATAAACATAAAACCAGAAACAAATTAGATGCAGAAAGCAAACCCCAAGTCTACAGTTGCTCCCAAAGTCCACCGCCTCAATTTGGGATGATTCGTTGTCTATTCATGTATTCCACAGATGCAGGTACATCAAGTTGACTGTGGAGGTTTAATCCGCTGCTCCTGTGGCTGCTGGGAGAGATTTCCCTTTCTCTTCTCTGTTCCCACAGCTCCTGGGGTTCAGCTTTGGATTTAGACCCGCCTCTGTGTGTAGGTCGCCTGAGGGCATCTGTTCTTCGCTCAGACAGGAGGCGGTTACAGGAGCAACTGATTAGGGAGCTCTGGCTCACTCAGGCTGGGGGGAGGGAGGGGTATGGAATGTGGGGTGAGCCTGCAGTGGCAGAGGCCAGTGTGACGTTGCACCAGCCTGAGGCGTGCCATGTGTTCTCCCGGGGGAGTTGTCCCTGGATCACGGGACCCTGGCAGTGGCGGGCTGCACAGGCTCCCAGGAGGGGAGGTGTGGAGAGTGACCTGTGCTCGCACACAGGCTTCTTGGTGGCGGCAGCAGCAGCCTTAGTGTTTCATGCCCATCTCTGGGGTCTGTGCTGACAGCTGCAGCTCACGCCAGTCTCCGGAGCTCCTTCAGGCAGTGCTCTGAATCCCTTCTCCTCATGCACACGCTGAAACAGTGGCTGACACGATGGTCTCTTGCCTCTTAGGCAGGTCCAGAGTTTTTCCTGGACTCCCTCCCGGCCAGCTGTGGCGCACTAGCTCCCTTCAGGCTGTGTTCACGCAGCCAACCCCAGTCCTCTCCCTGGTATCTGACCTCCGAAGCCCAAGCCTCAGCTCCCAGCCCCGCCCACCCCGGCAGGTGAGCAGACAAGCCTCTCGGGCTGGTGAGTGCTGGTGGGCACCGATCCTCTGTGCGGAAATCTCTCCGCTTTGCCCTCTGCACCCCTGTTGCTGTGCTCTCCTCGGTGGCTCCAAAGCTTCCCCCCCCCACCACCACCCGCGGTCTCTGCCCATGAAGGGCCTTCCTAGTGTGTCGAAACTTTTCCTCCTTCACAGCCCCCTCCCAGAGGGACAGGTCCCGTCCCTATTCTTTTGTCTCTGCTTTTCCTTTTTTCTTTTGCCCTACCCAGGTACGTGGGGAGTTTCTTGCCTTTTGGGAGGTCTGAGGTCTTCTGCCAGCGTCCAGTAGGTGTTCTGTAGGAGTTGTTCCAAATGTAGATGTAGTTTTGATGTATTTGTGGGGAGGAAGGTGATCTCCACGTCTTACATCTCCATCATTTTGAAGGCACCTCTGCTTTTCTTTAAAAATGCCTATTTCTATAAAATGGGATAGCAATTCCCAGAGATGATACTTCAAATATTTAATTACTAGAAGGGCAAGGTCCAGTCAGAAGGAAAGGTGCTAATTAAGTCCCACTGGACAAAGCACTTAAATGTCAGTCCTTATAATACCCATCTTACTTAGGAGGTGTGAGAAATTTGAGACACAAAACAAATACCATATATGTAATGCACAAGGAGAGAGTGCTTACCAGACATTAGCCAAGTTAACAAGTGTTAGCTGAGAGCTTTACCTCCTTCTTTGGCTGGTCTCTCAACATTAATTGAATAAACTATATAAATTAGAGGGCAAGGTATTTTAAAATGTTTAAGATTGAATTAAGGACTGATAAAATGGATGAATAATTCCCAATTCTTGTTTAAGCCCGGCCAAAGACAAGGTGAACAATTACAAAAGAAAAGGTTTCTATGTACCCGTGATGAAATTTATAATGTAAATTCCATGATAAATGGAGGACACAGGAATCAATACACTTTCTGCTTAATTGTGACCTCTCCTTGTGCTTATTTGCAATTCCTTGATTGCTAAAATAAAGCTTGATAAGTTAATATCTGTGCAGAAAGTACGTTCTAATTTCCCCAGAAAATCTTAGAGAAAGACGCAATGATTAGGACTGCATGCTCAGGGTTAAGTATATCCTTCAACACTAGTGGGTAAGTTTCAAAAACATAATAAAATAAATTGACTGAAAATGACAGTTTCTCTCAAAAGCAATTGCTTAGGATTGTTTAGCATGGCATATTCAAATTAGGTATTAGTCACAAAGCATTTGTTTAGCTTTTAAAAAGGGTTAATGCCCAGAATGCCATGAGAACTTCTGTTTTAAGACTTCCATTACACAGCAGTTTACAATCTTTAATAGCTACTTATATCATTTGTTTTCTAACTTGTAGAATTTCCTTCTTTTTGTAACACATTTATCATCGGTGTTCATAAAGTGAGAACTGAAGGAGTATCTATTAAATTTTCCTGTTAAATCAGCAAAAAGCTTGAGGATAACGTTTTGAACCTAGACTTTTTTTTTTTTTAGTATACGGCAACTACGCACTCTAAGAGAATGGTGTTCACAGAGAAATTTTACTTGTATGCAGTAAAATAAAATTAAGATGTGAAATATCTCTTAGTCATTTTTTATGTCTAGCATTATTCAAGGAATGCTATTTTATATATGTGTAAATGATGAGAAATGGGCCATGGCAGAGACTGGCTGGCTATTCATCAAATAAATTTAACTGCCTCTAGGGTTCAGAGCTAAATTCGCCTTGCAATGAAAGGTGGCCATATAATTGAGTTCCTGCCGATGGAATGTGGTTGAAAGTGATATTGACCACTTATAAGGTCTAGCCCATACAAGCCTTCTGTTTTCCCTCTATAATCTCTATTACCCAATCTTCAGTGGAGTAAGAAGTGATTTCCACTTGGAAGCTACATTTATTTTTTAAAGCAATTTATTTTATTTTTTTGACCGTGCCAAGCAGCACGCGGGATCTTAGTTCCCCAAACCAGGGGTTGAACCCGTGGCCCCTGCAGTGGGAGCACGGAGTCCTAACCACTGGACCTGGGCCAGGGAGTTCCTGGAAGCCACATTTTGCAGATGTTAGGGCCACTGGCAGCCTGGATCCCCGAGTGACTTTGTAAAGCAGAATCTCCCTGTACCAAAACAAAAATACCCATTCTTGTTCTGCAAGGTCATTGGAAGAATTTACATTCCCACTAGTATTGCGTGAGAATTTTCCTTGGGTCTCAACTGAAAGCAGGGCGTCTTCTTCTGGAAGCCCAAACTTTCATTTTTGTTTCCCTAGCAATATAAGGTTGCTAGAAGCTCTGCCTAGATTTTTAGCCTCTTTGCCTCCATTTTGCTTATCTCAGCTTCTCATCAGCATCTACAAATCTCAAATGAAAATGCAGCTGAGAATATTCTCTCTCTTCTCCATTATTTCCTTGTTTTCCTAGGATCTCGGCCCCCAAAGCCCTGGCTGCTTTAATAGCCCAAATTCCAACTGTTCTTTCCCAGTGTTGTGAAATTCCTGAAAGCTCTGCTTAACTCAGTTTCTTGGATGCCACTTTAATTTTGGATTCTTCTCTTAATGCGTGTGGATTAAGAATAAACAAATACTTCAAGGAAAATGAACAGAAAACGTCAGTTCACTTCGATGATTTTGCCTGTTCTCTGAGATCGTGGCCCCTCAAATTCTGAAGCCTTGATTGCTTTGTAATGCCGTAAAAGTCTGTGACTGTCATTGCTTGTTTGCTCTTTTGTTTTGTTTTTATTTTATTCAACGACTGCGGTTATTCTTGATAGGAGGGCTACACTGAGAGCAGCTGCCCTATGTGTATTATCTAGTAGCAGTAGTTTCTCAGTTTCCTTTCAAATATGTGTGACATTCTTTTTGTAGACTGATGATAATTTGCCTTAGTGCTGATATTATGAAATGCACTTTTTATTGTTTCATCTGTGGCCCTAAGATTTATTCCCCAAACTGTAGGCCATTCCAGTGACTGTGAGGTCGTGCCTCTCCTCATGTGCAGCTCTGCATCTTCCTCAGTATTACCTTGTAGTATCCTCCTCCCAATTTCAACATTCTTTAAAATAACAAACAATGGATTCTTTTTTTTTTATTTCTACCTTTTAAAAAATAAATTTATTTATTTTTGGCTGCGCTGGGTCTTCATTGCTGCGAGTGGACTTTCTCTAGTTGTGGCGAGCAGGGGCTACTCTTTGTTGTGGTGCGTGGGCTTCTCACTGTGGTGGCTTCTCTTGTTGAGGAGCACAGGCTCTAGGCGCGCAGGCTTCAGCAGTTGTGGCACGCGGGCTCAGTAGTTGTGGCTCGCAAGCTCTAGAGCACAGCTCATAGCTGTGGTACACAGGCTTAGTGGCTCCGTGGCATGTGGGATCTTCCTGGACCAGGGATCGAACCCATGTCCCCTGAACTGGCAGGTGGATTCTTAACCACTGCACCACCAGGGAAGTCCCCCCAAAATGGATTATTTTTAACAATGACAATCTGGAAATACAATTTACACATTTGCAGTTACTCAGGATAAAAATATTATGATACTCAGAACGGTGAACTCAAAACTCTTTTGGTGAGCCTCAGCTCTTTAGGAGGTAACCTTCCCTCCGCTTGAAGAAGACAATAATATTGTTTCGTTTTGTAATGTCACAATTATTATATGGTCTTCTACAAAAAAGAATTGTGCTTGAAATGCACATCTTCAAGCAAAGTCCTTGAGGTTTACTCATTAAAATATTTTCATAATTTTATTGGAAACATTTTTATGTTTATGTAAAACTATGCATATAAACTTTTCTGGGCAAATCGAAGGCATGGGGCAAAACATGACTGTTTATATCTTCCTTTCTTTTGTTAGGTGAAGTGTTAACTATATACAAATAGATGATTACAACACAACATATGTGAAATAAAGTAGAATATGTAGTTTCTGACTTGCTGAAGGGACGTTGTTGAATCCTAGAGAAAACATACTTTTCATTTTTACCTAGGTTAGATACCCTCCTCTCTTTTAACCTTTCCTTGACTATACAGCTCTCCTGTCTGTATTTTACTGTATTTATGAAACATTTGCTACATTTCAAAGATTGTGCTAGGCGGCGAAGATAAAATTTTACTTTGACTTATGTTTATTAACTTTCCCCAGATACATAGATTTGATATCTCATATTCTTCTTCATTATTTAAAGTCCTAAATGTATATTACTGAGTGTTTTAAAGCATATTGTTTATATTGTTCTTGTTATCTATTACCATGTAATAAACCATCCCAAAGCTGAGTGACTTAAAACAACAATTTACAGTAAGTCTCCTACGTACGCAACCTTCAAGTTGCGAACTTTCAAAGATACAAATGTGCGTTGGCATGTCCAATCACGTAAGTTAGTTCACATGTCTGGCATACATTGTCACATGCATGCGTCCTCTACAAGTGGTTGTGCTTTTGGGTACTTTAGTGTACAGTATTGTGTAGAGTGCAATAGTACAGTATCTTTATTTCAAGCCCAGGATGTCTGGAAGCAGGTGTAAAAGCAGTGGTGATATAGCTGGTATTACTGTACTTTTCGAGGTACTGTACTGTAAGATTAAAAATGTTTTATTTTTTGTGTTTGTTTTTTATGTATTATTTGTGTGAAAAGTATTTATAAACCTATTACAGTACAGTACTCTATAGCCAATTGTGTTAGTTAGGTACCTAGGCTAACTTTGTTGGACTTACGAACAAATTGGTATTATGAATGCACTCTCGGAACAGAACTTGTTCATATGTAGGGGACGTAGTGTATAATTATCTCTCATAATTCTGTGCGTTGACTGGGCTCAGCTGGGCAATTCTTGTTTGCAGTCTTTAGTGCTATTGTAGTCATATGTTGCAGGCTCATCTAGACTGAATATCCAAGATCGCTCATGTACATGGCCTGCAGTAGATATTGACTATTGGCTGGGGACTGTTGACGCCCCATGACTTAGGCTTCTCACAGCCTGTTGGCTAGTTTCACATAGGAAACAACCTGAGAGCGAGTGTTCCAAGAGAGCAGAAGTGGAAGTGGCCAGTGTGTTAAGACCTGGGCCTGGAAACTGTTTCAGCAACAGTGCTGCCGTATTCTGTTATTCAGGACAGCTCAGTAGACTGAGCCCAGAAGCAAGGGGAAGGTACACAGCTGCCACCTGTCAAAGGGAGGAATGTTAAAAAAAATCTGTGATCGTTCTTATTCCACCATATATATGTATGTCTGTGTTTGTGCATTTATAATTATACAATAAATAAATCCACAATTATTTTAAAATTTCAGACATACAAAGTAAGAGTGAAAACTTTCTTTTCCTCTCCCCTAATTGCACTCTCTTTTCAAATATTATTAGTATTAGTTCGTCTTTATCCATGTGAATCTTTTTCTACTTACTAAGTATATTTTGATTTTGCTTACTTTTACATAAATAGAATCAAGTCCCTATTTTCTGAAAATTACTCTTTTTATTTAACAATATATTTTAGATAATTTAATTTATCAATATATGTATGCACATATAATTTAAAATCACCTAGTATTCTATAGTGTTGATATATTGATTATATTTCTAGATGATGATTTAGATTGTTCACAACCTTTGGTTATTTCATACAGTATTGTTCCTTTTCATTCCTCTTTATACGTGTGCAAAAGTTTTCACTAAGATATATACCAAAAGTGGAATCACTAAATTGATGGATATTAACATTTTTTAAAAAGATGCTGTTTAAATAGGCATTACCATTTTACACTTTCTTCAGCTGTACTGTATGAGAGTGTCTCTTTTTCCTCATCATTGTCAATTCTGGTTATTATATGTCTTTTCAATTTTTTAAAATCTAATGGATGAAAATGCTTCTAAGTGTAGGCATTTCACTTTTCAATCCCTAAGTTTTTGCTTACTCCTATTGCCATTGAGTCAATCTTGTATTGTTTTCTGTGAATTGCCTGTCTTTACAATTTACCTATTTTCCTACTGGTTGTATGTCATTTAAAACAATGATATAAAGATACTCTTTACAAATTCTCTACGTCCATTCATTCTTAGTTCATCATACATCACACACACATAAAATGGGCACATGGGGGCTCTATCTTGCTCCACATCTTGTAACTCACTCTTGGAGATGTGTTCTCGTGGTTCTCCATCCCCATGGGGAGGCCAGAGTCAGTTTCAGGTTGGTGAAGTTTTGTGACCTGCAGTGTGTTCACTTGGAAAGCAGGCTGCGCGTGGTGGAAGGTCAGCTTGCACATGCTGCTGGGATGCTAAGACTGCCACACGTTGGGTGCACCTAGCAGCAAATGAGTCAGGCACCGGAAGCCCAAATCACAGATATCTGTGAACTTTTGTATGTATTTGTGCTTATTTTTCAGTAGTGAAATGAAAGCATATACAAACAAATCTCAGTCATCACTTTTACCAGTGTCTGAACTTAGACTGGACTTCGTGATCCGGCCAGTTATTTGTTTGATACAGTCTACAAGATAGGCAAGAAGGACATCACACTTTCAATGGAGGGCAAGTGGAGAAAAATGACAACATTAGCAGGAAATCCGAAATAATGGATCTCACCCTTTTGCTCACATCCGTTACTGTATCCCCACTTGAGCTTGAGCAGGGAGCTCTTTGTGAAGGCATTTAGAGAAAGACTCTGATGGGGGAGGCTGATGAAGTACGACTGAGTCACTCTCCGGAGTGTTGTGAATGACAGAGAAATTTTAGTGGAAAAGTGTTGCATCCTGCACCTCTAGCCACGTGGAGCGTTCAAGACTTGGTGGCCTACAGCAAAGAGACCACGCCTGGGTTGTCTCAGGTATGATAGTCTCATGGACACATCCAGAGGCCTGGGAGGCTGAGCTGGCCTCCCCGGGGAGGCCGGTGCATCCTCCATGGTCTGCCATCGATCTGTGGCAGATTGGTTGCAGTAGAAGAGTAGCTCCTAGTTAGAATCCACCTCCTTCTAGGTGTACCGCTGGGTAGAATTATCAGAGAAAGTAGAGGACTCCTAGTTAAATCTGAATTTCAGATTTCAAACAGTGAAAATTTTTTAGTATTAATGTGTCTCCTGTAACATTTGAACACACTTAACATTAAAAAAAATTAGTCATTGCTTATCTGAATTCCAATTTTAACTGGGTGTTTTAGATTTTCATTAGCTAAATTTGGCAACCCAATACCTAGCTGTCAGTTTCATGTAGGATCTTCTTTTGGCCTGAACCTTACAGCTGATTTTGAAAAGGTATAGAACAGAGAGTTAATTATCTGCCAACATTATCATTCTGGATTCTTTAATAGAAGTCTGTGGAACTTACCAAGTCCACGTAGGCCTTTGGCTATGTTCTCTCCCATGGGGTGGGGAATCCTGAGAACACATCCTGGTCAGTGAGTCCTGCAGAGTAAAGGTAGACAAATAAGTCTTGAGGAACTGTCTGGTGAGGGCAGGCCAGATAATCACTACTTCATAACTGAGGACCCTGAGGTAAAGCAAAGCAAGTCGCTGAAATGTAAAGCCTTATGAACTGAGAGTCATGTAACGTAAAAGGCAAGTATGTTTCTGCCACATTATAGAGTTGTCACTCCCATGCCCAGTCAGGAGCTAGAGGTTGGTTGTCCACAAGGGCTGGACACCCATTTTCACAATCAAGGGTAGGATCTTTGAAGAGTACGACAGGCCCACTGCCAGTAGCCTTATGATGTAAGAAAAACACTGAGTGTGGAAATAGGTAGTTTACATTTTCTTGTATAGTAAGAGGATGGATCCTGGCATACCTCATCCCCAGCCACAAGAAACCCCATGAGCAGGCTTCCCTGGTGGTGCAGTAGTTAAGAATCCACCTGCCAATGCAGGTGGGGGACATGGGTTCGAGCCCCGGTCCGGGAAGATCCCACAAGCCGCAGAGCAACTAAGCCCGTGCACCACAACTACTGAGCCTGTGCTGTAGAGCCTGCGAGCCACAACTACTGAGGCCTGCGCTCTAGAGCCCGTGCTCCGCAACAAGAGAAGCCACCGCATTGAGAAGCCCTCGCACTGCAAGAGTAGCCCCTGCTTGTCGAAACTAGAGAAAGCCTGGCGCACAGCAACGAAGACCCAACACAGCCAAAAAACTTAATTAATTAAAGAAATCTAAGAAAAAGTAACCCCATGGCTTCCTCTTAACTGCCACCTCCCTCACTCCATGCAAGCTAAGACTACAGAACTTAAGAGAGTTTAGATTAGCGTCCCCAGACAAAGAGCCTGAGGTGGGGATTCTTACTCAAGTGGTTTACTAGGAGAGTTCTCAGTCGAAGGGAAGTAGGAAAGGGAAAAAATGTAAGTAGAGAATGTGAGACCAGCTTTATTCTGGCCCCAGAGGGGACTCTGGAGCTGAATGATGCCATAGACTTGATCCAGCTTTGAAGCTGGTGAGGCGAGTAGTTGAGGATAAGGGGCAGCCTTTTTGTCTCATATCAGCTGAACCGCTGGGAAGGGGAGATGAAGGATTGATGAACATTCCAAGACCTAGGTCAATTCTTTGGAGAAAGGGGCGGCTGTGAGCCATGAGTAAGCAACATTCACGGCAGGATATGGGTACATCAGCCTGGAAAAGGGGACCTACGTGGGCATCGACAGCATCTATACACCATCTCATTAGTTGTTTCCTTGGTTTTATGTATGCCTTTTGCTATGGGTTTTGCTGGTTCAGTTTTAAACCAATTCTGTTCATTATCTCCAATATCAAAACTAATCTACCCTTGTCTTCTGGCCCAGCTCTACCTTAATTCACTCAAATAGCTTAATTCTCCTGCCAATGACGTAAGGAGAGTTTATACACTGGTTGGATTCATGTGTCTTTTAGTAAATGGGAAATTCCATCTACCAATTACATCTCTAGAAACCTATGTACGTTTATAACTCTTCTTTCCCAATCTCTTATATTTTTTTTCTTTCCCAGTATAGTTAAGATCTGCTCTCACCTGTGTGTTTAATCATTCTTGTACTTTTTCCCTCCTTACAAGAAGAGAAATATGCTTGTTAATCATTCTATTCAAAATCACTAGATGTTTAGGCTTGCTAATAGATGAAGATGAATTTTTCACCATAGGCATCACAATAATTGAGAGTGTTTGCTTCCTTGTTCACATGTTGGAGATATGAAGACAAGAATTAAATCATAGAGCATAGCAGGGGGAAAAATCCTCAAAGTGAATGGTAAACAGAACTATCTGAGCTAGGTTCAAGCATGTGTATAAAGAATGAGTTTTGAAAAACCATAGTCTCAGAAAACTGAACTAAATAATAAAATATGTCCAAAACTGTGTATATCTATGCTAAAAAAGTATCAGCTTAACCTTTTTGAAAGTGCTATAAAATAAGCAAATGAGGCAGCTTATAATTTAAGTATAAGAAATATGTGGACACGGGGAGGGGGGAAGGGGAGGGGGGATGAATTGGGAGATTGGGATCGATATATATACACTACCATGCGTAAAACAGATAGCTAGTGGGAACTTCCTGTATAGTGCAGGGAGCTCAGCTTGGGGCTCCTTGGTGACCTAGACGGGCGGGATGGGGGTGGTGGGAAGGAGGTGTAAGAGGGAGGGGAAATATGTATACATATAGCTGATTCACTTTGTTGTCCAGCAGAAACTAACGCAACGTTGTAAAACAACTATACCCCAATTAAAAAAGAGAAATACGCCTATGTGTAAATACAGAAGTCTAGTAATGCAGGTAGGTATCTATAGTTGGTGCCCACAGACTTTTGGTTGATATTGTATGGTGCAGTTAGGAACTTGCCTTCTAATAATACCACATCAGTAAGGACAAGAGAATGCATTACTAAGATACTCTTCTATGTGAACTGTTTTTGTTTTTCAGAGAGTCTGTGTAGACCGTGTCCTCTATGAATGGAGTAAACCTACTACTGTTTCTCTGCCTGTCTGGTGCACTTCTCATGGAGATTGAATGAAGAGTGCTTTTCAGACATCATGATGAATTGTAGGTAGTTTCATGACTATGACGTGATCCTTCAGGTCTCTGTGGTAGGTGAGGGCAATGCACGCTGATATAATACTTTTTTGACTGATACTGTCCTCAGTTGTATGACTCCACACAGGATTTTAACCTCAGGTGAAACCACAGGTTCCACAGTGGTTTGTTCATTTTCTGGCTTTCAAAGGCTTTACCTTAATCTCTATAACAAAAAAAACCACCAACGAACCTTTAGAGCTTCAGACCGTCAATTCTAGACTGGCTAGCTTATCGGGGGTCAAGTAAAATTATGCCCACGTGGGGCACTGATTGGGTTTTCAAGGTAGAGTGACGGGGATTTGTACTAACAGGGTGGTTCTCAATCTTGGCTGCATTTTGGAATCTCCTGCCAAGATTTTCAAGTGTACTTCTTCCTGGGTCCCATCCCAAGAACTTGATTAAACTGGTGTGGGTATGGCCTGGGCATGAGAATTTTTTTTTTTTTTTTTAAACTCCCAGGTCTTTCTAATGTATAGCTAAGGATGCAACGCACTGGGGACATTCATCTGCATGTGCCTGAGATTGTCAGGGACTCAGCTTCCTAGCAGGTAGTCATATGCTTGAGTTAGCGTACCAAACAGAAGGGCTTCATTAAGCTCTGCTGCGAAGACTATCCTCTTAGTCTCACAGGTTGGGAAATCTTTTGGGGTGGTGAGCTTATGGCATTTGCTCAGTAAATGATTGTAGTCCCCTCAATTCTAAGAACTTGCTTGTACTTCTTTGTGATAAGTGGATTTAAATACTGTACGTTCCCAGCTCCTAAGTTTAGTTTTATCAGAATTTTTTGTGCCACGGATAGATTTGCCTGTCAGGGTAGTTTAAAAAATAATTTTTCATTACAAATTTAAAGGTCATGCCTAACAAATATTTTTCTCAAAGCTAATGGGTGTATCCTTTGATTAATATTGTTTTAAAATGATTTTTATTTCTCCATGCAAGCCCAGCTAACATTTATTGAATGTTTACTGCATGACAGACAGTGTTCTAAGTCCTTAGTTTACACATAAAGAAACTGAAGCAGAGAGAGGTCGTGGGTGTTCTCAAGGTTACACAGCTAATTAGTGAAAGGGCCGTGATACAAACTGAAGCTGTCTGGTTTCAGTGTCTTTGCATCTGTGTAAGCCTGTTTGTTGAAAGAAAACTAAATAAAAAATTTTTAAACTTCACCTTTAAGAGAAAAGCACCAAATTGACTTCCAAGTAGTTGCACAATTTACCTTTTCCTAGCATTATGTAACAGTTCTAGTTACATCTTTGCCATTATTTCACCTTGTGAAATTTTGAAATCTTGCTTAGCTGGTGAGTATAAACTCTGATCTCACTATCATTTTAATTTTTAATTCCTTTGAGAGCTCGTAATGCATCTTTAATATATTTATTCGTCATTTGTCTTTTCTTATTTTCTCTTTTTATAAAAGAAGTATCTTTTCCCATTTTTCTGGGGGGGATTGTCTGTCTCGTATTCATTTGTAGGTTTTAAAGCGTTATTTTCTACATAACAGTCCTTTTCAGTTTTATGTGACGCAAATGTTTCACCAAGTTTGCCTTGTCCTTTATGAACATAAGTTCTAATTAATGTAGTGGAACTTGTAAATTTTTTTTTGTTTATGGGTTTTTACATTTATTTTATTAAAATTTTCTCTGCCCCCAATATCAGATGCACCTTCTACTCTATTGTCTTTTAGTAGCTTTATGGTTTTGTATTTTTACATTGATTTTAATCCACCTGAAATTGATTTTTGTGTATGGTATGAATGGGGATCCAGTTTATTTTTCTTTTTTTAAAAAATTTATTTATTTTTGGCTGCATTGGGTCTTCGTTGCTGTGCGCGGGTTTTCTCTGGTTGCAGTGAGCGGGGGCTACTCTTCGTTGCGGTGCACGGGCTTCTCATTGCGGTGGCTTCTCCTGTTGCTGAGCATGGGCTCTAGGCACACAGGCTGCAGTAGTTGTGGCACGTGGGCTCAGTAGTTGTGGCTCGCGGGCTCTAGAGTGCAAGCTCAGTAGTTGTGGTGCACAGGCTCAGTTGCTCCAGGGCATGTGGGATCTTCCCGGACCAGGGCTCAAACCCATGTCCCTGCATTGGCAGGCGGATTCTTTTCCACTGCGCCACCAGGCAAGTCCCCAATTTATTTTTCAACATGGCTAATTACTTGTTCAAACACCATTGACCATGTTTCCATATATTTGTGGGTCTTTTTTTCTGGATACTCTGTTCTATTGCATTAGTTTATTTGTCTGTCTCTATATTCATAACATTTTAGGTTCATTTCTGTGGTGTGGTACTTATGATAAGTAAATCTCTTCTCTGTGTGTTACTTCTTTGCGAGTGTTTTTCCGACATTCAACTGTATTTTCTCAATCCATTAATTAGCGAATCACTTTCTAACGTTATACCAAACATGGATTCCCTAGATAAATCCAACTTGCTTATGGTGTATATTGATTTTATATATTGGAAGATTCACCTTCCTGATTATTTACTCAGGATTTTTGTTTCTGTATTGATGAATGGAATTTACCTCTGTTCTTTCATTCTCGTATGTCCTTTCATGGTGTTGATAAGATTATGCTGTATTTATACAATGAGTTGAAGATATAGAAGATGTATCTTTTTTTTTTCCTATTCTCTGAAAGAGTCATAATAGAGTTGGAGTTATGTGTCTTTTGAGTATTTGGTAATCCTGGTAAGTAATATCACTTAGGTCTATGGGTTTTGGTGAGAGAAAGATACTTAGTTATCGATTCATTCTTAAATGCTTATTGTACTATTCAAGTTGTCAGTGTTTTCTTCAGCCCGTTTTGAGGCAGCTTATATTTCTAGGAAGTTGTTCATTTCTTACAGCTTTCAAATTTATAAGAGTACATTTCTCTTTATCACTCTCATCATAGGTTTTTAAATATTAGTCTTTAAAAAAACGTGTCTTCTTTTGACTTTTATACTTTTGGTTGCTATGTCATGAATTTTTGTTTTTCTTTTTTTATTATTCCTTGTTATATTCTCCTGATGTATTCTGATCTTTCTCTTTCTTCTTATATTAGTGGATTAGCTTATTAATTTTAATCCTTTATACATTTCTATTCTAAAATTAGCATTTAAAATACGCTTTTGACTTAAAGTTTATTTTATCTCAATGTATCTCGTAAGCTGAATTCTATAAGTATTTCTTTATGATTTACATCTAAAATTTGTTACTTCTCAGCATGATTTATCTTAGAATGAGGATTTATTTAGATTTGCATTCTTAAATTTCTAGCTGGGTGGGAAGTTCTACTTTTCTTTCAATTATTTTAAATTAATTTAGGGCATGGAGTTTTATGATAACAGTTATTTTGAATTTGTAGAAATTTATATGAATTTTCATAAATGCTTGATCTGTGCTTAAAATAATTCTCAAGGAATATGCTCTTTATATGCCTATTGTATTAAGCTTATTAATTTTGTTCTTTAATTTTTCTATATACTTTCTGGCTTGGGCAGATGGATCTATCCAAGAAAGCTGTGTTAAAATCCTCTTGGTGTGGTGAATCTGAGACCTTCTCTTCGTAATTCTATCAGCTGGTGTTTACAAAACTTTATTATTTGATGCATAGGTGTTTAGAATTAATTTTTCTTACTGGAAAAACAATTATCAATCTATGACTCTACTTTTAATATTGCTTTTTATTTGAAGTCTAGTCAACACCGACTTTCTTTCGGATAAAGTTTTCCTGCTATATGTTTGTTTGATTTTTTTTAAGTTGGGTTTTGTCTCGTGTACTCCTATCCTTGTCAGGCATGTAAATGCAAAGTCCACCGCTTACTTATCCAAGCTACCTGGAGTTGCTGAGAAATCCAAAGAAGTCAGCAAATGTGTTGACAAGTAAAGTATTTCATCTTACCTCAGATTTACTTAGCAAACTCTTAAGTACTTTAGTAAGCTAAAAGATGTTAGTAAAAATATTGGGGTTAGAATATCTAACTGCTTTGGGATACCGAGAACTTGGGCATGGTTTTATGAAAAGGGCATTTGAGTTATTGGTTATGTGTCCGTGACTTGACTAAGAACCATTATTTGTGTTTAAGTTTTCTTAGTAGCTTTCGAAAGTGGAAATGTTGCTGGTCGCC
Organism: Stenella coeruleoalba; assembly: GCF_951394435.1. NCBI lineage: Eukaryota > Metazoa > Chordata > Mammalia > Artiodactyla > Delphinidae > Stenella > Stenella coeruleoalba. The sequence continues at coordinate 5,952,587 of NC_137149.1, forward strand.
CTGGCTGGCATTCAGTTCTCTGCCATCCTTGGGCGCGCTGCTGCTTTGTCCTGGTTTTATGGCCGTTCTACGACGTGCTGCCGGTTCTGCGCGGCTCTTCCTTTCTTCTATGCCAATAGTAACAGCTGCTCCTGTTTGTTGCCTGCCTTCCCAAATGTTTTTTATCTTTAGAATGGCAATAGGAGTAAGAAAAAGCTGTGGCGATTTCAGAGGGTTGATAAAGAACAATGGAAAGCTAGACTGAGTATTTCGCTAATGTTCTCACCACTTATCAGTGGCCCTTGGGGTGACTTCCAGTTTCCCACCCTCTGTGGAATCTTACTCCATGACTTGGCCTCTTTTCATTCACTTAGTACGCAACTGTTTGCAATTCTATTGATGAGCTACAATTCTAAATACTGTAGGAGAAGACAGATACTACCCTTTTTCACTTTGTCTTTTTAAACAATATAGTGATTTTATTAAAATACACAATGACTAAGTATACAGCTTGATACATTTTTACATATAGGCACACCTGTAATTAGACCCAGATTAAAGATAGAGAAAATTTCATTTCTCCAGAAGGTTCCCTTGTGTCTCTTTCCAGCCAATACCTACGCCCACTCACGCCTACACCCATTCACCATCAGAGGTAACCACCGTTCTGACTTTCGTTACTACCGATTAGGTTTGCTTGTTTTTGAATTTCATATAAATGGAACATACAGTATTTTTGTGTATGTGTGTGTGAAGTTTCTTACCCATATAAAACTACAGCCCTTATACTTTGATGTGTGATGATGTGGAAATAGAAAAGAACAAATAAAACTAAGATGAGTTTTATTTAAATGTGCTAGTCAGGTTATAAAGATAGATATTTCCTCGTAAAAGTATTTAAGTACTACACATGAAAGGAGCTATGGACTTCTCAAAGTTACTGTAATAACAACACAACAAATGTATATGGCTTAAGAAATTAAACAAACGGAATTTATGACTATCACTTTATCTCAGATTGCTAAGTGTTGCAAGTGAAAAAGAAAATTCTATGAATATTATCACATAACTTTATTTTTTTAACATCTTCATTGGAGTATAATTGCTTTACAATGTTGTGTTAGTTTCTGCTGTATCACAAAGTGAATCAGCTTTATGTATACATATATCCCCATATCCCCTCCCTCTTATGTCTCTGTCCCACCCTCCCTATACCACCCCTCTAGGTGGACACAAAGCACCGAGCTGATCTCCCTGTGCTATGCGGCTGCTTCCCACTAGCTATCTGTTTTACATTTGGTAGTGTATATATGTCCATGCTACACTCTCACTTCGTCCCAGCTTACCCTTCCCCCTCCCCGTGTCCTCAGGTCCATTCTCTACATCTGCGTCTTTATTCCTGTCCTGTCCCTAGGTTCTTCAGAACCATTTTTTTTTTTTTTTTTTTTAGATTCCATATATATGTGTTAGCATATGTTATTTGTTTTTCTCTTTCTGACTTACTTCACTCTGTATGACAGACTCTAGGTCCACCCGCCTCACTACAAATAACTCAATTTCGTTTCTTTTTATGGCTGAGTAATATCCCACTGTATATATGTGCCACATTTTCTTTATTCATTCATCTGTCGATGGACAGTTAGCTTGCTTCCATGTCCTGGCTATTGTAAATACTGCTGCAATGAACATTGTGGTACATGACCCTTTTTGAATTATGGTTTTCTCAGGGTCTATGCCCAGTAGTGGGATTCCTGGGTTGTATCGTAGGTCTATTTTTAGTTTTTTGAGGAACCTCCATAGTAGCTATATCAATTTACATTCCCACCAACTGTGCAAGAGGGTTCCCTTTTCTCCACACCCTCTCCAGCATTTATTGTTTGTAGACCTTTTGATGATGGCCATTCTGACCGGTGGGAGGTGATACCTCATTGTAGTTTTGATTTACATTTCTCTAATGATCAGTGATGTTGAGTATCCTTTCATGTGTTTGTTGGCAATCTGTATATCTTCTTTGGAGAAATGTCTATTTAGGTCTTCTGCCCATTTTTGGATTGGGTTGTTTGTTTTTTTGATATTGAGCTGCATGAGCTGCTTGTGTATTTTGGAGATGAATCCTTTGTCAGTTGCTTTGTTTGCAGATATTTTCTCCCATTCTGAGGGTTGTCTTTTCGTCTTGCTTATGGTTTCCTTTGCTGTATAACATAACTTTAGAGTGAACCTAAAACGAGAAGGAAAATATAAATATGCAAATATATTTATGAATTTGGGCAAATTTATGCCAACTCAACCAAATTCATATCTAACCTTAAATTTCCTAGAAAGGCTAGAAGTTGGTGCTCTTTGAGTCTCTTTTTTATTAACTATCAAAACTGTTAACTTGCCTGCAGAAATCTTATAAAAACTTGGAGAAAAAATATGAAAAGACTTTATATACTGTTCCAGGAGACTCTTAACTACATGCGTTGGTAAAATCCTCGTGTTCAACTAATTTTATATAAAACAGAAAATGTTTTCTGTTATTAAAAGCATTAAATTCTTAATATATACGGGAGGGAAAAATGTAAAATGTATCGTATTTCTTCTCTATGTTCCAGCATCTGAAATATATTACTTTTGTTAAGTGGATTTTAAGGGTTAAGTCAAAAGGGTTCAGGAATACACAGACTATAGACTCATTTATTGTGTCTAAACTTAACCCCTTCACTATAGTATTAGGAAGAAATTCTGTTATCTTCCTGTTATTTTTAATTTCTCAACTACCACATAAATTTTTTTTCTTATCCTTCCCTTAAGTAATATTTTCAGGATTAAGACTATCTCTGTCACTGCCCCTTAATCTTTCATTAGGATTTAATATAAACAAAGTTATGAATTAATTTACATTACTAGATTGTTGTTATATAATATCTTTGAATTTTGAGAGTTATTTTCGTTTTTCTGGAGATCAGTGTTGAAAATAACATGTATGTTTAATGATACTACACAATTTAAATTAAAAAGGAAAAAGAAAAAACGCTAATTTTATTGTTAAGCAGTGGTCTAAGGACCTGCCCTATAATAACTCATGGAATTCTCACAACCCTCTGAATTATGTCCCATTATTATTACCAATCAAATATTGCTGTTCAGAAACAGTATGTCAATTTCCCAAGATTACAGAGTTGGTAAACGGAGGAGCCAGGTCTCAGGCTTCAGAGCCTCTGCTCTTAGCAGCTATCTAGCCTCTTAATAATAAAAGCTTGGTTTGGGAAACTTTTTTGTTTTTTGTTGTACAGCCTTCAGCACATTTTTTCTTTCTTTTTTTCTGGTAAAAGGTCAAGCAAGTAAATATTTTCTCTGCTGTTGTAGTATGAAAGCTGCTATAGAAAAATATGTCAATGAATGGACATGATTGTGTTCCAATAAAACTGTTATTTATGGGCATTGAATATTGAATTTTATGTAATCTTCATGTTACAAACTATTATTCTTTGGATTTTTTCCCCCAAGCATTTGAAGATATAAAGCCATCCTTTGCTTGTGGGTCATGCAAGAATAGACAGTTGGCTGACTTGGCCTGCAGGCTCTGGTTGACTGACCCTTTCTGTAGTATATACTAGTGACAGCAAGAAACCTGAAACTTGGAAGGTAAGGTTACAGACATTATGAGGATGAATTTAGAAGCAATTGGCATGTCTCGACTGGGATCAATAATGGCTAAGGTGCAGCAAGTCCCACACTAATAAATAATCTGTCAGTGGTAAAGCAAAGGGGCAAATTTGTTAAGATAGCCTGACTATTATTATAACAAATCAACCCTAAAATCTCAGTGGCTTACAGAAGTTAATATGAGGAAGAGTGGAGGAAAAGACTGATAGATGGCTTTCCTGTTTCTTTTTATTTCGAAACAATGGTCAGTTCAGTTCCAAGAATAGCATTAATGTTTTGGTGTGCATTTTCTGCAAACAAGGACATTTTCCCACGTAATAATGATGCAATATAAAGATCAGGAAATTAACTCATATACGTTACTGTCATCGAATCCCCACACCCATTCAAGTTTTGTTGTCCCAATAAATGTCCAGGATTATACATTACTTTAGTTGTCAGGTCCCTTTAGTCCTTTTTAATCTGGAACATTTTTCCTCAGTCCTTGACCTTCGTGGCCAGGGAATCTTTGAAGATTACATGACTATTATTTTGTAGAATATCCTCTATTTGTGTTTGTGTAAAGTTTGCTCATGATTAGATGCAGGTGATACATTTTTGCCAGGGATACCTTAGAAGTGATTTCTTTTTTCTTTTTTTTTGTGGTACATGGGCCTCTCACTGTTGTGGCCTCTCCCGTTGTGGAGCACAGGCTCCGGACGCACAGGCCCAGCGGCCACGGCTCACGGGCCCAGCCACTCCGCGGCATGTGGGATCTTCCCGGACCGGGGCACGAACCCGCGTCCCCTGCATCGGCAGGCGGACTCTCAACCACTGCGCCACCAGGGAAGCCCAGAAGTGATTTTTTGATTTCCTTGCATTTTATTAGATGGTACATGATTACAGTGGGCCTTAGGAAAGCTGATGTTCATTTATTTTTGTTTTTTTCCATTTTCATTGAGATATGATTGACATATAGCACTGTATAAGTTTAAGGTGTACAGCAATAATGATTTGATTTACATATGTTTTGAAATTATTACCACAGTAAGTTTAGTTAACATCCATCATGACATATATGTGTAAAAATATATTTTTCCCTTGTGAATAGAGCTGTTAGAATTTACTCTCTTCGCTTTCAATTATAGCATACAGCAGTGTGAACTAGAGTCATCATGTTGTACATTACATCCCTAGTACTTAACTGATTTTATAACTGGAAGTTTGTACCCTTTGACCCCCTTCATCCAATTCCCCATCTTCCCACCCACCTTGTCTGGTAACCACAAATCTGATCTCTTTATGAGGTTTTGGTTTGTTCTTTGAGATTCCATGAGATCCTACAGTATCTGTCTTTTTCTGTCTGACTTCACTTAGCATAATGCCTTCAAGGTCCATATATGTTGTTGCAAATGGCAGGATTTCCTTCTTTTTTAATGGCTGAATAATACTTCTTTGTACTGATGTATTTATACCACAACTTCTTTATCCAGTCATCCACTTATGGACACTTTGTTTTTATGTCTTGGCTATTGTAAATAGTGCTTCTATGAACATGGATGTGCAGCCGTCTCTATGACATAGTGTTTTCAATTTCTTCGGCTATATTCCCAGAAGTGGAAATGCTGGATCCTATGGAAGTTCTAGTTTTAACTTTCTGAGGGACCTCCAAACTGTTTTCCATAGTGTCTGTACCAATTTACATTTCCACCACCAGTGCATGAGGGGTCCCTTTTCTCCACATCCTCTCCAGCATTTATCATCTCGTCTCTTTTTGAGGACCACATTGGTGAGGTGGTGAGGTAATACCTTACTGTAGTTTTGATTTGTATTTCCCTTAAGATTAGTGATTTTGAGCATCTTTTCATGTATATGTTGGCTTTCATAAACCTTCTTTGGAAAAATGTCTGTTCAGGTCCTTTACCCATTTTTTTAATCAGATTGTTCAGGTTTGGTTGGTGGGTTGGTTGGTTTGATATTGAGTTGTATAAGTTCTTTATTTTGGATATTAACCCCTTATCAGATATATGGTTTGCAAATATTTCCTTCCATCCCATAAGTTCTTTTCATTTTGTTGATCCTTTCTTTTGTTGTGCAGAGGGTTTTAGTTTGATGTGGTCCTACTATTTTTGATTTTGTTACTTGTGCTTTAGGTGTCATATCCGAAATATCACTGCCAAGACCTGTGTAATAGAGCTGACCATTTGTTTTCTTCTAGGAGTTCTATAGTTTTGGCCTCATATTTTAATCTTTAATGCATCTTGAGGTAATTTTTGTGAGTGATGTAAAATAAGGGGTCTAGCTTACATGTGAATATCCAGTTTTTCTAGCACCATTTATTGATGAGACTGTCTTTTCTCCATTGGATCTTCTTGGCTTCCTTGTCAGATGTTGGTTGATCATACATGTATGGTTTAATTTCTGGGTTCTAAACTCTGTTCCATTGGTCTATGTGTCTGTTTTTGTGCTAGTGTCATAATGCTTTGATTATTATACCTTTATAATATAGCTGGAAATCAGGACGTATGATGCCTCCCACTTTATTCTTCTTTCTCAGGATTTCTTTGGCTATTTGTGGTCTGTTGTTGTTTTATATAAATTTTAGGATTGTTTTTTCTATTTCGGTAAAAAAAAAATGCCTTTGGAATTTTGGTAGGGATTGCTTCGTAGTAGTATGGATATTTTAACAATATTAATTCTACCCATTCATGAACTCAGGATACCTTCCCATTTATTTGTGTCTTTTTGGATTTCTTTTATCAGTGCCTTGTGGTTTTTGATGTAGAGATCTTTCTCCTCCTTGGTTAAACTTATTTCTAATGTTTTATTATTTTTGATGCTATTCTTAATAGGATCATTTTCTTTGTTTCTTTTTCAGATAATTTGTTATTAGTGGAGAGAAACGCTATTAATTTTTGTCTGTTAATTTTGTATCCTGGAACTTTACTGCCTTCATTAATTAGACATAACAGTTTGGTGGAGGCTTTAGGATTTTCTATACATAAAATCATGTCAGCTGCAAATGTAGCCAATTTTATTTCTTCCTTTCCAGTTCTGATGCTTTATTTATTGTTCTTGCCTGGCTACTCGAGCTAGAACTTCCAGTACTATAATGAATAGGAGTTGTGAGAGTGGGCACTCTTGTGCTTTCCTGATCTTAGAGGAAAAGTTTTTCAACTTTTATTATTGAGTAAGATGTAAGCTGCGGGCTTGTTATATACAGGCTTTATTAAGTTGAGGCACTTTATTTCTATACCTAATTTGTTAAGTGTTCTTATCACGAACAGGTAATGAATTTTGTCAAATGCTTTTTCTGCATTTATTGAGATACTTTTTTCATTACATTAATACAATATAACACATATACTGATTTGTATATGTTGAACCATCCTTGTATCCCAGGGTTAAATCTCACTGATCATGGTGAAGGATGCTTTTAATGTGCTGCTGAATTCATTTTGTTAGTTTTTATTGAGAATTTTTGTATCTATATTCATCAGGGTTATTGGCCTGCAGTCTGTTTGTTTTTAGTAGTATCCCTTTCTAGCTTTGGTCTCAGGGTAATGCAGGTTCTGAAAAATAAATATGAGAGTGTTCCTTCCTCTGGCATTTTGTGGGAGATTTTGAGAAGGATTAATGTTAATTCTTTAAATGTTTGGTAAAATATATCAGTGAAGCCACTTGGTCCTGAGTTTTTCTTTGTTGGGAGATTTTTCATTACTGATTCCATCTCTCTACCAGTAGTTGGTCTTTTCAGATTTTCTATTTCTTCCTGATTCAATTTTGGCATATTGTACGTTTCAAGAATTTTTCCATACCTTCTAGATTTTCCAGTTTGTTGGCATATATTTGTTCACAGTAGGCTCTTATGATCCTTTGTATTTCTGTGATGTCACCTGTAATGTCTCTTTTTTCAGTTGTAATTTTGTTGATTTGGGTCCTCTCTTTTTTTCTTGCTAATCTTTTCAAAGAACCAAGCCCAGTTTTGTTCATCTTCTCTATTGCTTTCCTGTTCTGTTTTACTTATTTCTGCTCCAATCTTTATTCTTTCTTTACTTCTGCTAACGTTGGGCTCAATTTGCTCTACCTCCCCTGTAATTTCTTTTTTGTTCTATTGGTTTTTCAGGAGAATGTTCTTTAATTTCCATGTATTCGTGAGTTTTCCAGTCTTCCTCCCGTTATTAATTTTTATTAATACCACAGGATCAGAGAACATATTCGTATGATTTCAATCTTCTTGAATTTGCTAAGACTTACGGACTAACACGTGATCTATCCTAGAAAATGTTTCATGTGTACTTGAGAAGAACGTGTCTTCTGCTGCTGTCAGATAGTGTTCCGTATATGTCTGTCATGTTCATTTGATCTGTAGTGTTGTTCAGATCTGTTGTTTCCTTATTGATTTTCTGTCTGGATGACCTACCCATAGTTGAGAGTGGGATTTAAAGTCCTCAACTATAATTGTATTACTGTTTATTTCTCCTGTTAGCTTGGTTAGTTTTGTTTTATATATTTAGGTGCTCCAGTGTTGGGTGCATAAATATTTACAATTGTTATGTCTTCTTGACGGATTAACCCCTTTATCATTATAAAGACCTTCTATGTTTATTTTTACTATTTTTAGTTTAAAGTATATTTTTGTCTGACCTAAGTATGTAGCTCTTCCTTCCTTATTATGGTTACCATCTGCTTTCCAGCCCTTCACTCTCTATCACTTCATTCTCACTCTATGTGTGTCTTTAAGGCTAAAGTGAGTCTCTTATAGGCAGCATATCGTTGGATCTTCTTTTTTGATTCATTCAGCCATTCTGTGTCTTTTGATTGGAGAATTATATCCATTTACATTTACAGTAGTTATCCATTTGTAAGGACTTACTTTTGCCATTTTGTTCATTGTTTTCTGGCTGTTCTGTAGATGCATTGCTCCTTGCTTCTTATCCCGGTCTCTTTTCTTGTGTCTTGATGTCTTTTGGCATCAGTATGCTTTGATGTATCGTGCTGTTTTATGTAATTACTACAGGCTTTTTCTTTGTGGTTCCCATGAGGCTTATATTAACACGCTATTTTAAGCTAATAGCAATTTAACATGGATAGCATTTCTAAACATTCACCTCCCCCTCACATTTTAGGGTATTGATGTTACACTTTACATACTTTTATATTGTGTATCCAATAACAGATTATTGTAGTTATGGTTATTTCTACCATGTTTGTTTTTAGCTTTTAAACAACTTGTAACTAAATTATGCACCATCATTACCATATTACAGAATCTAATTTTGACTAAAAACTTACATTATTTTCTTCTATTATTTGTTGTTGTGCTTTTAATTTCTATTTTATATCGTATTATAGTTGATTTATAATACTGTGTTAGTTTCAGGTGTACAGCAAAGTGATTCAGTTTATATATATATGTGTATATATATACATATATATGTGTGTATATATATATATACATATATATATATATATATACCCATTGTTTTACAGATTCTTTTCCATATAGGTTATTACAGAATATTGAGTAGAGCTCCCTGTGCTATACAGTAGGTTCTTATCGGTTATCTATTTTATATATAGTAGTGTGTATATGTTAATCCCAAACTCCTAATTTATCCCTCCCCCCAACCTTTCCCCTTTGGTAACCTTAAGTGTGTTTTCTAAGTCTGTGAGTCTCTTTCTCTTTGGTAAATAAGTTCATTTGTATCATTTTTTTAGATTCCACGTATAAGTGATATCAAATGATATTTGTCTTTCTCTGACTTATTTCACTTAGTATGGTAATCTCTAGGTCCATCCATGCCATTGCAAATGGCATTATTTTGTTCTTTTTCGTGGCTAATAGTCCATTGTATATATGTACCACATCTTCTTTATCCACTCCACTGTCGATGGACATTTAGGTTGCTTCCATGTCTTGGCTGTTGTAAACAGTGCTTCAGTGAACATTGAGGTGCATGTATGTTTTCTAATTAAAGTTTTCTCCACATATATGTTCAGGAGTGGGATTGCTGGATCATATGGTAGTTCTATTTTTAGTTTTTTAAGGAACCTCCATACTGTTCTTCATAGTGGCTGTACCGATTTACATTGCCACCAGCAGTGTAGGAGGGTTCCCTTTTCTCCACACCCTCTCCAGCATTTATTGTTTATTTTTTTAACGAGGGCCATTCTGACTGGTGTGAGGTGAGATTTCATTGTAGTTTTGATTTGCATTCCTCTGATAATTAGTGATGTTGAGCATCTTTTCATGTGCCTCTTGGCCATCTGTATGGCTTCTTTGGAGAAATGTCTATTTAGATCTTCTTTCTATTTAGATCTTCTGCCTATTTTGATAGGATTGTTTGTTCTGACGTAGAGCTGCATGAGCTGTTTGTATATTTTGGAGATTAATCCCTTGTTGGTCACTTTGTTTACACATATTTTCTCCCATTCTCTGGGTTGTTTTTTCATTTTGTTTATGGTTTTCTTTGCTGTGCAGAAGCTTTTGAGTTTAATTATGTCCCATTTGTTAATTTTTATTTTCATTACTCTAAGAGGTGGTTCAAAAAATATCATAATGCGATTTGTGTCAAAGAGTGTTCTGCCTGTGTTTTCCTCTAAGAGTTTTATAGCAACTGACCTTACATTTAGGTCTTTGACCCATTTTGAGTTCCTTTTTGCATACAGTGTTAAAGAATGAAATTAGAACACTCTCTAACATGTAGCTGTCCAGTTTTCCCAGAACCACTTATTGAAGAGACTTTCTTTTCTCCATTGTATATTCTTGCTTCCTTTGTTGTAGATTAGTTGACCATAGGTGCATGAATTTATTTCTGTGCTTTCTATCCTGGTCCATTGATCTATGTTTCTGTTTTTGTGCCAGTACCATACTGTTTTGATTACTGTAGCTTTGTAGTATAGACTGAAGTCAGGGAGTCTCCAGTTCTGTGTTTCTTTCTCAGGATTTCCTTGGCTATTCAAGGTCTTTTGTGTTTCCATATAATTTTAGAATTGTTCTAGTTCTGTGAAAAATGCCACTGGTAATTTGACAGGGATTGTATTAAATCTGTAGATTACTTTTGGTAGTATAGTCATTTTGACAATATTGATTCTTGCAATCCAAGAACATGGTATACCCTTCCACCTGTTTGTGTCATACCTGATTTCTTTTATCAACATCTTATATAGTCTGCAGTGTATAGCTCTTTGGTCTCCTTAGGTAGGTTTATTCCTAAGTATTTTATTCTTTTTGATGCGATGGTAAATGGGATTGTTTCCTTAATTTCTCTTTCTGGTCTTTCTTTTTTAGTGTATAGGAATGCAAGGGATTCCTGTGCATTAACTTTGTATCCTGCAACTTTACCATATTCATTGATGAGCTTTAGTAGTTTTCTGGTAGCCTCTCTAGGATTTTCTATGTATAGTATCATGTCACCTGCAAACAGTTACAGTTTTACTTCTTCTTTTCCAATTTGGATACATTTTATTTCTTTTTCTTCTCTGATTGCTGTCTAGGACTTCCAAAAAACTATGTTGGATAAGAAAGGTGACAGAGGACATCCTTGCCTTGTTCCTGATCTTAGAGGAGATACCTTCAGCTTTTCACCATTGAGAATGATGTTAGCTGTTGGTTTGTCATATATGGCCTTTATTATGTTGAGGTAAGTTCCATCTATGCCCACCTTCTACAGAGCTTTTATTATAAATCGGTTTTGAATTTTGTCAAAAGCTTTTTCTGCATCTCTTGAGATGATCCTATGGTTTTTATTCTTCAATTTGTTTTTCTTTTTTAACATCTGTATTGGAGTGTAATTGCTTTACAATGGTGTGTTCGTTTCTGCTGTATAACAAATCAGCTATACATATACATATATCTCCATATCTCCTCCCTCTTGCATCTCCCTCCCACCCTCCCTATCCCTCCCCTCTAGGTGGACACAGAGCACTAAGCTGATCTCCCTGTGCTAGGCTGCTTCCCACTAGCTATCTGTTTTACGTTTGGTAGTGTGTATATGTCCATGCCACTCTCTCACTTCGTCCCAGCTTACCCTTTCCCCTCACCATGTCAAGTCCATTCTGTACATCTGCATCTTTATTCCTGTCCTCCTTCTACGTTCTTCAGAACCATTATTTTTTTTTAAGATACCATATATATGCATTAGCATATAGTATTTGTTTTTCTCTTTCTGACTTACTTCACTCTGTATGACAGACTCTGGGTCCATCCACCTCACTACAAATAACTCAATTTCGTTTCATTTTATGGCTGAGTAATATTCCATTGTATATATGTGCCACATCTTCTTTATCCATTCATCTGTCGATGGACACTTAGGTTGCTTCCATGTCCTGGCTCTTGTAAATAGAGCTGCAATGAACATTGTGGTACGTGACTCTTTTTGAATTATGGTTTTCTCAGGGTATATGCCCAGTAGTGGGATTGCTGGGTCGTATGGTAGTTCTATTTTTAGTTTTTTGAGGAACCTCCATACTGTTCTCCACAGTGGCTGTATCAATTTACATTTCCACCAACAGTGCAAGAGGGTTCCCTTTTCTCCACACCCTCTCCAGCATTTATTGTTTGTAGACCTTTTGATGATGGCCATTCTGACTGGTGGGAGGTGATACCTCATTGTAGTTTTGATCAGCATTTCTCTAATGATTATTGATGTTGGGCTTTCTTTCATGTATTTGTTGGCAATCTGTGTATCTTCTTTGGAGAAATGTCTATTTAGGTGTTCTGCCCATTTTTGGATTGGGTTGTTTGTTTTTTTGATATTGAGCTGCATGAGCTGCTTGTATATTTTGGTGATTAGTCCTTTGTCAGCTGCTTCATTAGCAAATATTTTCAACCATTCTGAGGGTTGTCTTTTCATCTGTGCAAAAAGCTTTGAAGTTTCATTAGGTCCCATTTGTTTATTTTTGTTTTTATTTCCATTTCTCTAGGAGGTGGGTCACAAAAGATCTTTCTATGGTTTATGTCAAAGAGTGTTTTTTCTATGTTTTCCTCTAAGAGTTTGATAGTGTCTGGTCTTACATTTAAGTCTTTAATCCATTTTGAGTTTATTTTTGTGTATGGTGTTAGGGAGTGTTCTAACTTCATTCTTTTACATGTAGCTGTCCAGTTTTCCCAGCACCATTTATTGAAGAGGCTATCTTTTCTCCATTGTATATTCTTGCCTCCTTTATCAAAGATAAGGTGACCATAGGTGTGTGGGTTTATCTCTGTGCTTTCTATCCTGTTCCATTGATCTGTATTTCTGTTTTTGTGCCAGTACCAAACTGTCTTGATTACTATAGCTTTGTAGTATAGTCTGAAGTCAGGGAGCCTGATTCCTCCAGCTCCTTTTTTCTTTCTCAGGATTTCTTTGGCTATTCAGAGTCTTTTGTGTTTCCATGCAAGTTGTGCAATTTTTTGTTCTAATTCTTGAAAAATGCCATTGGTATTTTGATAGGGATTGCATTGAATCTGTAGATTGCTTTGCATAGTATAGTCCTTTTCACAATGTTGATTCTTCCAATCCAAGAACATATATCTCTGCATCTGATTGTATCACCTTTTATTTCTTTCATCAGTGTCTTATAGTTTTCTGCATACAGGTCTTTTGTCTCCTTAGGCAGGTTTAATCCTAGGTATTTTATTCTTTTTGTTGTTGCAGTGGTAAATGGGAGTGTTTCCTCAATTTCTCTTTCAGATTTTTCATCATTGGTGTATAGGAATCCATGAGATTTCTGTGCATTAATTTTGTATCCTGTTACTTTACCGAATTCATTGATTAGCTACAGTTGTTTTCTGGTGGCATCTTTAGTATTCTCTATGTATTATATCATGTCATCTGCAAACAGTGACAGTTTTACTTCTTTTCCAATTTGCATTCCTTTTATTTCTTGTTCTACTCTGATTGCCATGACTAGGACTTCTAGAACTGTGTTGGATAAAAGAGGTGACAGTGGACATCCTTGCCTTTTTCCTGATCTTAGAGGAAACACCTTCAGCTTTTCACCCTTGAGAATGATGTTACCTGTGGGTTTGTCATAGATGGCCTTTAGTATGTTGAGGTAAGTTCCGTCTATGCCCACTTTCTAGAGAGCTTTTATTGTAAATTGGTGTTGAATTTTGTCAAAAGCTTTTTCTGCATCTATTGAGATGATCATACGGTTTTTATTCTCCAATTTGTTGATGTGGTGTATCATACTAATTGATTTGCAGATATTGAAGAATCCTTACATCCCTGGGATAAAATCCCACTTGATCATGATGTATTATCCTTTTACTGTGTTGTTGGATTCAGTTTGCTAGTATTTTGTTCAGGATTTTCATGTCTATGTTTATCAGTGATATTGACCTATAATTCTTTTTTTGTGATATCTTTGTCTGGGTTTGGTATCAGGGTGATAGTGTCCTCACAGAATGACTTGGGAGTTTTCCTTCTTCTGCAGTGTTTTGGAAGAGTTTCAGAAGGATAGGTGTTAACTCTTCTGTAAATGTTTGATAGAATTCTCCTGTGAAGCCATCTGGTCCTGGACTTTCATTTGTTGGGATTTTTAAAATCACAGTTTCAATTTCAATTTCAGTAATTGCGATTGGTCTGTTCATATTTTCTGTTTCTTCCTGGTTCATTTTGGAAGGATGTACCTTTCTAAGAATTTGTCCATTGCTTCTATGTTGTCCATTTTATTGGCATATAGTTTTTTGTAGTAGTCTCTTATGATTCTTTGTATTTCTGTAGTGTGCATTGAAATTTCTCCTTTTTCATTTCTAATTTTATTGATTTGAGTCCTCTCCTTTTTTTTTTAACATCTTTATTGGAGTATAATTGCTTTACAATGGTGTGTTAGTTTCTGCTTTATAACAAAGTGAATCAGTTATACATATACATATGTTCCCATATCTCTTCCCTCTTGCGTCTCCCTCCCTCCCTATCCCACCCCTCCAGGCGGTCACAAAGCACCGAGCTGATCTCCCTGTGCTATGCGGCTGCTTCCCACTAGCTATCTACCTTACATTTGGTAGTGTATATATGTCCATGCCACTCTCTTACTTTGTCCCAGCTTACCCTTCCCCCTCCCCATATCCTCAAGTCCATTCTCTAGTAGGTCTGTGTCTTTATTCCTGTCTTACCCCTAGGTTCTTCATGACATTTTTTTTTCTTAAATTCCATATATATGTGTTAGCATATGGTATTTGTCTTTCTCTTTCTGACTTACTTCACTCTGTATGACAGACTCTAGGTCTATCCACCTCATTACAAATAGCTCAATTTCATTTCTTTTTTTGGCTGAGTAATATTCCATTGTATATATGTGCCACATCTTCTTTATCCATTTATCTGATGACCTTTTTTTTTTTTTTTTTTGCTGAGTCTGGCTTAAGGTTTATCTTCTCAGAGAACCAGCTTTTAGTTTCATTGATCTTTGCTATTGTTTCTTTGTCTCTTTCATTTATTTCTGCTCTGATCTTTATGATTTCTTTCCTTCTACTAGGTTTTGTTTGTGCTTCCTTCTCTAGTTGCTTTAGGTGTAAGGTTAGGTTGTTTGAGATTTTTCTTGTTTCCTGAAGTAAGATTGTATTGTTATAAGCTTCCCTCTTAGAACTGCTTTTGCTGTATCCCAAAGGTTTTGGACTGTCGTCTGTCTCGAAGTATTTTTTGATTGATTTCCTCTTTGATTTCTTTAGTGATCCATTGGTTGTTTAGTAACATATTGTTTAGCCTCCATGTGTTTGTGTTTTTTACTGTAGTTGATTTTTAATATCAGAGCATTTTGGTCGGAAAAGATGCTTGACATGATTTCAGTTTTCTTAGATTTACTGAGGCTTGATTTGTGGCCCAAGATGTGATCTATCCTGGAGAATGTTCCATGTGCATTTGAGAAGAAAGTGTATTTGGCTGCTTTCAGATGGAATGTTCTATAAGTATCAGTTAAGTCCATCTGGTCTAGTGTGTCATTTAAGGCCTGTGTTTCCTTATTGATTTTCTGTCTGGATGATCTGTCCATTGATGTAAGTGCAGTGTTAAAGTCCCCCACTATTAGGGTACTTTTACTTCCACTCAAAGAACTCCCTTTAGCATTTCTTGTAAGTCAGAGTTAGTGGCAATGAATGCCCTCAGCTTTTGTTTGTTTGGGAAAGTATTTCTCCCTTCTTAATTTTTGAAGGATGGTTTTGCCAGATATAGATTTCTTGGTTGGTGGGGACTTCTTTGTTTCAACATTTTAATATAGTATTCCATTTTTCTCTTGGCCTGAAAAGTTGCTGCTGAAAAATCTGCCAAGTCTTAGGGAGGCTCCCTTTTATTTAAGTGTCTCTTTTCCTTTGCTGCTTTCAAAATTCTTTCTTTGTTTTTGACTTTTGACAATTTAATTGTAATGTGTCTAGGTGTAGCCCTGTTTGGGAACTTTGGAGTCTCATGTGTCTGGATGTCCATTTCTCTCCCCAGGTTTGGGAAGTTGTCAGCCATTATTGCTTTAAATACACTTTCTGTTTTCCTTCTGGAATTCCCATATTGTTTCTTTTGGCTGTGTCCAATAAGTTCCATAGGCTTTGTTCACTTTCTCCTTTTGGCTTCTCTTACTGGGTAATTTCAAACATCCTGTGTTCTAGGTCACTGATTCTTCTGCATGATTGAGTCTGCTCTTGAAGCTCTCTGTTGAGTTCTTCAGTCATTTTATTTTTAAACTCTGGGATTTCTGGGTTTTTTTTCCCCCAATGGTCTCTCTTTCTTCATTGAACTTCTCATTTTGTTCATGCATTGTTTTCCTGATTTCATTTAGTTGTCTGGATTTTCTGGTATTTCACTAAAATTTAAGAGGATTAGTCTGAACTATTTATTTGTCTGACACTTCATATACCTCTTTCTTTAGGGTCAGTTATTGGAGCTTATTAATTAGTTTCCTTTGGTGGTATCACGTTTACCTCATTTTTTATGGTCCTTGATTTCTTTCACTGGTATCTGTGAATTTGAGTAAGGAAGTGTTA
Organism: Stenella coeruleoalba; assembly: GCF_951394435.1. Lineage (NCBI taxonomy): Eukaryota > Metazoa > Chordata > Mammalia > Artiodactyla > Delphinidae > Stenella > Stenella coeruleoalba. The sequence continues at coordinate 5,969,154 of NC_137149.1, forward strand.
TCCTCTTCCAGACTTTACAGGTTCACTGTGGCAGAGACAGTTTTGGTTTTTTTTTAACCAGTCAGCTCAGTTTGAGTTTCTGGATGTGTCCACAGGTAATTGCCTTGGGCAGGTTTGGCTTGATATCAGGGACTATTTTTGGGTGAGGCAACTGTCTGAGCTCTGAGGTCAGAGTGGGATATCTGCTAGCAGAGGAGATTTAGATAGGATTGCTGGCTTTCTTCCCTGCCCGTTGGGACTGGGTTCTATATTTATTTAGTAGTAGCTGGGGGCTATGAATTAGCTCACCTGCCCTGGCAGGGCAGCAGAACTGTCCCCAGGACCTGCACAGCTTCTTGTTTGGGGACCCAAATCAGGCAAAACTATGCACTGAACTCCCTGGCCAGAGAAACCACCAATTTTGCTCTGCAGATGGGGCTGTGCTCTCTGATCATCATCTTATACTTTAAACAGATCTGCTAGGTGGGCTCTGGTTAGATCACCTGGTTGGGAGGGCCTGAAGCTGGGTTTAGCAATGAACATGGCTATGAATTAGTTTCCTTGCCAGGGCAGCGTGGGAGAACTGGATCCAAATCAGTAAGGCTCTTTTTGCTCTTGACTGAAGTTGACCTGCACCCCAAGTTCCCTGGCCAAGTGGGGCCACTAGCTTTGCTCTGTGGACAATGAACTCTGCCTGCTGGACTCTTCCGTTGAGCATTATTGGGCTACATGGCTCTCCAGTCAGATGACGCAGGGAGCTATACTCAGCAATAGATGGGGCTGTGAATTAGCTCACCTGCCTGGGCAGGGGCCGAATAGGCTCCAGAGCTAAGAGGCTCCTGGTCTGAGGACCCGAATCAGGCTGCCCTGCACCCTGCCACGTTCCCTGGTCAGACTGCACCTCCATCTTGGCTCTGCAGATGAGCAAAGCTGCTAGTCGGGATTACTATTTGGGCACTGCAGGTAGGAACTTGGTCTGCCAAGATCTGAGTGTTGATTGTTGGAAGCCCTTTCCTCCTTCTCTGTCATAATTAGATTCCCAGCAGTAAAGTCTGTCACATTCCCCCATGGGGCAGTACCAGAATGGGGGCTCCCAAGAAGTGACCGACAATGCTGGGGGAGATGGATGTTTACCCTGGGTTCTCCTTCTCCTCTGGAGGAACCACAGGCTCAGGGACAACCATTCCGTGGGATGCTATGCTGGCCTGAGGGAGGGGCAACGTGGTCAGCATATGGCTACTTTTCTTACCTTCTGATGCCATCTGTCTTGGTCTCTGGTGCAGGGGGTGCTTCCTCCTTCAGTCCCGTGTTCTACGATTTTTTCATTCATGTCTTGCCTCTGAATAGTTGTTAGTTGTTCTTCTTGTGCTGGGGAGCAAAGTCAGGAATGACTAGGTCACAATCTTGGTGATATCACTCTTTAGAAGCATTTCTTTATATGTTCATTTGGGAACCCAAATGATGGGGGATCTACCATCTTCAGCAGAAGCTCCAGATGTCACCTTGGAAGGCTTGATTCTGAGCAAAAATCAGGATTATAGGATCTATTAAGAGGTTTTTATGGGCCAGGGCTAGAATTGCTATAAGAACTTTGGTCCACGTTCCACTGGTCAGAACCCAGTCACATGGACATAAGATGTTTAAGGAAGATTGGAAAAAAAATAATATTGTCTACTCAGGCAGTTGCTATCAGTAGGAATTGTACACAATGATTAGGGAGCAAAAATTTTTGGCAGACAACTAGCCATCTTTGCCACAGGAGATTTAAAAATATATAAGCCCAGATTAACACAACATTGTAAAGCAACTATTCTCCACTAAAAATTAATTTTAAAAATATTTAAAGGTCCTATTCATGTTGTCTAGTATGTAGTTGAAAAGATATAACTCTCATAGAAGGTCCGCTTTTGTAGCATGTTCAAATATATTATACCCTGTCTGAAGATTCCTTTACCTGAAGGGAATGATTTGAATATTTACGTAGAAGCTAGAAAAAGGGTGGCAAAGAAGAAAATTTTAGTATCTTCAGCAGTTCTAGTAAAGAACCTATAACGACCAGTAGAGTTAAGCATCTAGACCTCTTGACAGGCATATCTTTTTAAGAGAATACATGCATCAAACTTGTGTGTTGGTGATGGTAGCCATCCAGATTACCCAGTAAGCCTTACCCTGATTGTATACTTACTTAACGTAAGATCATCTAATAATCATATGATTTCCCACATAATTTTTCTTATAGGAAAAGAAGATGATACCAGCTAACAAGTATTCTCTTTTGCCTGCCTGTTTTATTTCTCTCTGTAAGACAATTAATTAGTATTTTGGTTAATATATAGGTTTTAGAGTTTTATAGCACTAATTTCATCATCCAATTTCTAATCAATTGGGAAATAAGACCAACAGAGTGAGGCAGATGAGAGATCAAATATGACTTTTTTAAATTAATAAATAAAGTTAGTGTTGGAAAATGGGGCATATATCTGCGGTCAAGTGGATTACTGTATTTTGAAAAATTACACAGGTTTACCCTTCCAATTAAGGCAATGGTGTCAGGATGCAGACCATCCTCTATAGAGCTTCCCCTGCACAGTTTATGGCAACAAGAAGCGAAGGATAGCATTGGAAACATGCTGGCAGCTCAAAGAAAGTGGCACAAGCATGCCCAAACTAGCAAGTCAGAGAAGTCATCTATTTTCCATGAAGCAGAGAAATGTTAGAAGAATTAAACTAGAAGAGCTCATGTGAAACTAATTTGATTGGGGGCAGCTGAAGACAGCAGCGTTAACATATTACAAATGATTTAGCCTCCTAGAGATAACCAGTGACCTACGGCTGTATGTAATTTGTTTTATTTGTAGGTCTGAGAACCAAGGTTTATACTGCAGAAAACAGTGAGTGTTTTCTAAGTGCTTAGGCATCATTTTCAAATAATATTTCTATCTCATTGCTCCTTACCTTCAGCAGTTTCTAATATGTATAGTTTCTTATAATACTTGTTAAAGCAACATTCTTATTTTGTCCAACCACTTTTGATACAGAGCAGTTAGTCTTAACATACAAATAGCTGCTCATTTTTTCTATCAGAGCATTTGTGTATTTCCAAAAGTTTAAATCGTACATCTGAATGAAAATAGGAAACAACGGAAAACATGTAAGATGCTGTTACATTAAGGATGATTTCAAAGTTATATTGCCAGTAAGAAATTTCTTAAGATAGATAGGAAGAAAAAAATTAGTATCATGATATACTGAATGAGAGCACAATAAGATTTTAAAGATCTATTACTGAGGGTTTACAGTTGAAAGGCAGATGTGGTGCTGATGCAAAAATCAAAGAAAATGGTCTGATATGCCAAGGAAGCAAAACACTACTTCAGCAAAGCTGAAAAATTAAGCACTGACTCATGGAAATAAGACACTGAGGAAACATTTTTGTACCTTTTGCCTTTAAAAGATACAAGGAAACCTTTGAGAAAGGAATAAAGTAAATTTGACATTGTTTGGGCAAGTGACATTTAGAAGTTGCATATTTTAATTTTAGCATGCTCTCCTTTTCTTATGGAAGACTAATGCGATAGCAGATAGTTGCTCGTTCATTTAATCGTATAGTAACTCAGTAAAAGAGTGAATATTGCTATTAGTATATCCAGAAATAATTTTTCTTTAAACAATTTGGAGTTCTATTTCAAACAAACACTTTTAATAATTTTGCAGTACGGCACGTAAGTAAGTTGCAACTTCATTTAAACGTACTGTGAACAATCCATTGCAGTGAAAGTGACACAGACCTTTCCCCAATGGTCGTCAGGTAATTGATGCTTTATGTGAAAGAATCAATGCAGAGCAAGAAGTTTACTTCTGGCTTCACGGAAATAGTCATTAAACTGTGATTTACATATACAACCAAGTGAGTTGGATTAAATTTATAAAGTGAAATTCAGAAAAGATATATTCAGTGGCCAAAATGAGAAAGGAAGAAAGAAAGCTGTTGGTAAAGCAGTAGCCTGTGTATACTACATTTCTTCTGAAACCTGGTAGAACATTATGGATAAAGGAAGGAAGGATATTGATGCACCATCTCTGTTTCTAAGCCAAGAAGAGCATCCTGGTGATATATGAGTAGCATCCAGTCTTACAGCAGGGGATGGAATGGACTAAACAGAAATCAACACGAACCATCATACAAAATACCCAAGCACTACAAGCATCACTGAGAAGTAACATCCTCTGTCTGGGTGACTGCTTGTCCTGAGGGTGGAATGCCAAAAGCTGAATTGTCAGCGTTTTCTTCCTGAAGTTGTGATCACAGATCAACATCCATTTACTTGCCTTAACCACTGCTGAACAAACAGCTGTGCCGTAGAGAATTACCTCGTTCAAAGATGAAGTGGAGACAAAGAAGAACACATGCACAGATACGGTAGAAAACGGAGGAGTGATTGATAATGAAAGTCCAGATGAATTGTTAGGTGTAACACACCTCAGAAAAAATAATTCTGTCCAGGTAACAGAAAACATTTCACACAAATACATCTACATACCCTTAAATAAACCAAAGGAAAAATTCTAATATAAAAAGGAGATTGCAGTAGTGATTAACAAAGAGAGGAGACATACTAGCAGATCAAATAGGAATCAGCAAAACACAGAAAACAGAGAAATAAAATAAAACCACTACAGAAATGAAAACTACATTTGAACCAGAAAGAAACAGAATAAATACTACGGAAAAGAGAGATAGGAACAAGGACAAACACAAGGTGACTATGAAAAACAAATTACTTAAAAACATTTTAATAACTGTGCTTAATGAGATGATAGACATGGAAAAACATAGGTAAACAAATGGGTGGATTTCTAAAAGAAGAGAATATTTTAAAAATCAAAAGGAATAAGATATTTCCTGAAATAATAGACGAATTGACTCTCTAGACCAAAAATGCAAAATTTGTTCCAGGAAAAGTTGATTTAAAATGACGAACACTGATACATATGTTGATAACATTATTGAACTTGAAGGATCAAGAAAGAAACCTATGGTATTCAGACAGAAAAATTAAATTACTTGTAAAGGTGAAGCATAAAATAACTGGCTCCAGGATTCTCCTCAGTAAATTTGATGTAAGCCAACCGTTGAGCTATATAGAGAGTGTTCCTGAAAATTTCGTAACACTCGTGTTTTTATTCACTTAAAATATGAGTGGGAGTTCTGGTTCAAGATGACGATGTATGAAGACCCTGAACTCGCCTCCGTCCACAGACACACTGAATCTATGCTACCTATGGAGCAATATCCCCTGAGGAAGAAGAAAAAACCTAGCTGAGCAGCTCCTGCGTAGCAGGTAAGTGAGAAGGAAAACTCATCAAAGTGGGTAGGAGAGGCTGAGTCAAACTCAGCAGAATCCCCACCACCCCACAGTGGTGACTCACAGGAGGGGACTCCAAACCCCACCTTCTGCCTGAGAAGCAGAAGGTGTGAACTACACACTGAGCACCCCAACTTTGAAGACTTCCACCTGAGAGACAAGACACCAAAGCATCTAGTTTTGAAAGCTAACATGGCTTGCATCCCTGAGAACCAGAGGGTTAGAGTGAACGCAGCAACGGTTCCTAAAGGGCTCTCACACTCAGACTCACCTGCTCTAAAGCCCAGCGCCGAGGCAGCCAACCGAAAAGCACCCAGACTTTCTGTGAAAGAGGTTATATGCTTCTAGCGTTGATGTGAGGTGCAGGCCTCTGATTGACACACATTAGGAGCCAACTGAAATGCTCTCCGGGGATAAATTCTCACAGGCACCATCCTTACACTCTCCCTGTGCCTCACTCCAGCTCACTGCTATCTTCCAGAGAGATCTTGAACCCTTGTTGGTACCCTGATGTTTGTGGCTGCTGCCCAAAGGACACCCCTATGTCACCGGGCTCTGGTGGCCAGAGGGGCTTATGCTCTCAGACCCCACAGGCCTGTAAGAAACTGAGAAAGAATTCGTAACTGGTTACCAGCTCCAGGGCACAGCAAGAGGCAGCAAACAGAAATGCCCAGTCTTTCTATGAAAGACGCCTAGGAGCTAATATTCGTAGGTACAGTCTGAGAGGCAGGGTTGTACTTCAACACATATGTAAGGGCCGACTTCAATCGTCTCCAGAGGCCTCAGAGGATGGGCGATATCTTTGTGCTGTCCCTCTGCCATGCCCCAGAGTGCCAACATCTCCCAGAAGGGAACCTGTACACGTGTCTGGTGCCCCAGCTTTGTAGCTGCTGCCCAGGGGATGCCCTGTGATCGTCTGGCTGTGGTGGCCAGTGGGGCTTGAATTCCTGAGTCCCATGGCACTGTACAAATGGAAAGACAGTTCTTGGCTGGCTGCCACCTCCATGGCACAGTACAGACGGCAGACTGAAACACATCCAAAGTCTTTCTGTGAAAGAGGACTATGATTGACTTGTCCTGGAAGCCTGAAGGGCAGGCATCTCCTTTGGCACACAATTAGGTGCCTACTGAGGTGCTATCCAGGGACGAAAGCTAGTGGGCGCTGTCTTTGCTCTCTTTCGCTGAATCACTATGGCTCACCAGTATCTCACAGAAAGGAGCTCGTACACTCTTCTGACACCTCAACTTTTGTGGCTGCACGCAGGAAACACCTCTAAATTACTTAGCTCTGGCTGCCAGTGAGACTTACGCTTGCAAGGTGCCAAGAATTTGCAACGGGAACAGGGTAGTCTCTTCAATACTGTGGGGAAACTGGACAGTCACATACAAAAGAATGAAACCTGGATCACCATCTTATACCATTAACAAATAACTCAAAATGGATGAAAGACTTGAACATAAGACCTGAAACCATAAACTCCTAGAGGAAAACATAGGCACTAAGCTTTTTACATTGGTCTTGATATTTTTTTGAATTTGACACCAAAAGCAACAAAAGCAAAAATAAACAAGTGGGACTACATCAAATTAAAATGCTTCTGCACAGAAAAGGAAACCATTAACACAATGAAAAAAACAGCCTACTGAATGAGAAAAAATATTTGCAAGTGATGTATCTGATATCTGAATTCTTTACATATTTTTTGCATCTATAACTCAATAACAAAGAAACAGGCAATCCATTAAAAAATAGGCAGAGGGCCTAAACAGACATTTTTCCAGAGAAGACATACAGATGGCCAACAGGTACGTGGAAAGATGCTCAACATCACTTATCATCAGGGAAATAAAAATCAACACCACAGTGAGATGTCACCTCACATCAGTTAGAATGGATATTATTGAAAAGACAAATGAAATAACCAATGAAATATGACATAACAAATGTTGGCAAGGATGTGAGGAAAAAGGAATGTGCGCTGTTGGCGGGAATGTAAATTGGTACAGCCACTATGGAAAACAATATGGACGTTCCTCAAAAAATTAAAAATAGAACTACCGTATAATTCAGCAATTTCACTTCTGGGTATTTGTCCTAAGAAGACCAAAACAGTATCAAAAAGATATCTGCCCAATTCACTGAAGTGTAATTACCATAGCCAAGATAGGGAAGCATCCCAAGTTTCCATTGATGGATGAATGGATAAAGAAAGCATATAGAGATATAGAGATAGATAGATAGGGATATAAACACACACACACTGGAATATTATTCAGCCTTGAAAAAAAGAAAATATTGCCATTTGCAATAATATGGATGGATCCTAGGGCATTCATGCTAAGTGAAATAAGTCAGAGAAAGACAGATACCACATGATCTCATTCACATACAGAATCTAAAGAAAACCCCGCAGAAGACACAACCAACCAAGCTCATGGATACAGACAACAGATTGGTGATTGCTAGATGTGGGGTGTGTGATGGGTGAAATGGATGAAGATCAAAAGCTTCCAGTTATAAAATAAGCCATGGGGATGTAATGTACAGTATGGTGACTACGGTTATACTGTATTGTAGATTTGAAAGTTGCTAAGAGTAAATCTTAAAAGTTTTCATCACAAGAAAAACTTTGTAACTTTGTAACATGATGAATATTAACTAGACTTATTGTGGTGATCATTCTGCAATATATGTAAATGTTGAATCATTATGTTGTATACCTGAAACTAATATATTGTTATATGTCAATTATATCCCAATTAAAAATAATTAAAATTTTAAAAACATGAATATAAAGTATTTGCTAAGTATATACATTTAACAAATATAGACATGTATAAACCTTTCTTGATAAAAATTATTTGATAAAGATATTCATCCAAGAGATAAATTCAGCATATACAAATCAGGAATGATGCAACCATGATTTTAAAGGTGTTGTTTCTTTATATAGAAATATATATATAGAGAGAGAGAGAGAGAGGGAGAGGGAGAGGGAGAGGGAGAGGGAGAGGGAGAGGGAGAGGGAGAGGGAGAGGGAGAGGATAAATATAAAAATAAATCTAGGAGAAATTTGGGGATTATTGATACAGAGATGACAATGGTTTAAAGCTTATTGATACAGAGATGACAATGTCTTGGGAGAATCTCTCTCTTTCTCTCTCAAAGGATCCTTTCCCCCTTCTCCTTCTCAATATTCAATGAGTTATAGAAGATGCAAATTTTCATTTGTGCTGTGTAAGAGCCAGTAATATCTTTTACTATGTTTAGTGGCTGTTTAAACAAATCGTTCTGTAACTCTGAAAGAATAAGAAATCTCTAACTACATTCTTTGTTCCTCATTTGTAATGGTACCTGTGAAATGGACATTTACAGACTCTGATTTGTACTTACCTTTCTTCGTGCAATGCCTCTATTCAATCTTTTTCAACTTACTTTATTAATTGTACATCCTTACATCCTAACCCTTTTTGTGTATCATCGATTTCTTTCCAAAGAATCATTTCTTTGTCCTGCATGTCACCAATAAGTTCTTCAAAGTTTCTAAAATTTCATGAAATACACATCAAACAGGTGCTAAACTGAATTCAGTTTAATCATATCAGACCAAAAAAATCTTTATCGAACTAACTCAGAACAGCTTTTTCTGTAGGTAAACCACAAGAAAGAAGAAAATATCAGTTTTACAGCTCATTCATCCCCAAATATTTATGGACAGTCTTCATTATCAGTGACAATTTGATGTCTGGCAAATTATGTATCTGTGCTTCTTTATTTGTTAAACGTTAAATTAAGTAGCGATAATGCTATCAGTAAAATTTTTTAAAGGACATTAACTCACAGAATTATTATGATTGAATTAAATGATGCAATGAGAAATCTCTCAAGTTAGTGCCTGCGATTTATCAAATACTCAGTAATTATTCAGTTTGCTTCTCCCAGAGAATTGGCCCACCCAATGCATTCACATAAAACAGCCCTACTCTCTACAAGGTGTAAAGCCAAGCGCTCCCAACAGGATAGCGCTCCCCAAACAAGACGCTTCTAGCCAGAAATCGCTTTGGGGAATACAAAACTGTATCGCCTCTTTCTTTTCAGGTCTGAGAAATGTAGCTTGGATAGGTCTCCCTTCCACAGAGTGACATTTTGGCCTTTGCTCTGTCTTCCTGCTTGTCTAAATCCTGTTTTCTGCCAATTCTCTTTCAAGATTGACAGGATTCCAGGTGCTGTCGCTGCCAGGTCTACAACATCTTGCCCGTTTGGCATCACAGGACTGGAAGGACAGTTTATACGAGAGAGAGATCCTTACTGCCTGCTGTGGCAAGGAGCCTGTGACTGTGGTCATCTTGGCTGTTCACTTTCTCTATGTGGGATCTGGCTGTCTTCTTGGATTACCCTGTCTTGGACTTGGACGCAGAGCTTCTGAGATTAATACCATGAGTCTTCCCTGATACACTACCCAGACTATTTTGTCCATTATATAAATGCTCACAGCTTGTTATTTATCAGACACTGCGGAAACAAAAATTAATTATCGAGTACCACACTAAGTATTAGGGACATAAAGATAACTAAAGATAGCTCCCTATCTTCAAAACCTTCTGCTAATAAAATAATCCTTAGTCATTTTTTCTGACATCCCTAAGAGAACAGAGATCCAGTATCACGACTCCTCATTTCATCCGGCCACACTGCTCTACCAGATTCCTCAGCATAGATGGTCAGGGGATATTATAGGCAAAAAGCTTCAACAAAGTAATAATAAAAACAGCAACCAACATTTCTTGAGAGTGTAAAACTAGCAAAAGGGTTTGACATGTATTCATTTATTTGCCTAACAATCATAGAAGTGTGGTACCATTATTATCTGTTTTACTGATGAAATGGAAGCATAAGGAAATTAACCCAGGTTACATAGTAAATCAGACCTATATTTCGAACAGATAAAATAAAAATTTGTATTCTATGGCAAGTCAAGGAAGATTTAAACATAAAAATTTTTCTCTGCCCTTTGGCCTTCTCTCTCCCCTCTACTGTGCATTAGGTATCTGTATTATGTATCGAGCGGACCTCCCCATCAGCAGAAATACTTGCTCAACTATAAAGAACAACATTCTCCTACCACCAACACCTAGCACCTTAGGAGTTAACCTTCCTTCTTAATTTTGTAAGGGGCCACGGTGACCCATAACCCACTATTCGTTTCGTACTTGCAGACCTGGATTGTGCAAACTATCTACATCATTTAGTGTACTGCCCTTTGTCTCCAAAACCTGTATAACTGTGCTTTGACCTCCCAGGAGCAGGACAGTTCTCAGAGCTTTCCGAGAGGCTCTTCCCAGGTTATAATCCTCAACTTGGCTCAAATACAATTTTCTATTTCTTTCTTAGATCGACTGATTAATTTTTTTCATCAACAGAACTCAGCTCTCGAGTACTAGAAAAATCACACATACACAAGATCATTAGTAATAGATATAAATACACGTAGAGGTACCACTAGACGTTTGGAATGCTAGAATATTACTTTACTAGATCACTGCATTGCTCCACTAGTATTCAGAGATTCAAGTGCTTTAAATTGTACTGCAGCCATTCCACTAAATATATATGGGCTTGGATTTCAATAAATCTTTAAATTACACAGCATAAACTTTCCTTAACACAAACTAAAAGACCAATAGCATACAAAGGCTGACACGTAGCACGCATGCCTTACACACTCACTGAATTATTTTCCTGGGTTTATACTTTTTGTTGTCCCAATTAGAAGATTACTCTTTTATAGCCTGTTCTTCTACTTACGTTTAGACTTTGTTCAATCAAATATCAGACTTTACGCAAGAACGCAAATTTCTTAAAATACTTGAGGGTGCTGTCAATTTAGTGTATGAATTTTGTTCTTGTAACCAATCTTACATTTTCAGGTGCGTCTATCTCACCTAATAAACTAGGAAGGAAAAAGTTTCATAAACTCCATAAGCTTCAGCACTGGAATGGAACAATTTCAGAAGATAATGGTCGTTATTTTTAGTGCAGGGATTATTTCACAATACCAGACATGTACAGGTAAAAAAGAGGTTACTATAATTTGTAGAGCAGCTCTTTATGTATGTTTACATGCTTTTATTACTAGAAACTTATTATTACATTTACAGTGCGCTAAGGGTGTGTTCCCAAGTAGGGACAGCAATGCTTTTAGCTACTGTAGCTGTTCTGGGATCACTGTCAAGCTTTATACGTTGCTCCTTCCACAGTTTTTCAGGGTGAATCAAAGTAGTCTTTAAAATTGTGGCCTGACACATTGTGTATATTAGCCCTGTCAATATTGTGTGTTGATTTGAATCCTAGCTACATTGAAAGTGCTGAATTCCCAAACTTTAGAAGAAATCAGAGCTATCTAAACCCCATTTTCTATCATCTTTAGAAAACGCGTAGTGGCAGTTATCTTTTTTTTTTCTCTCTCTCTCTGAAAGTCATTTCTTCAGCTCACCTTCCTTCCAGTATCTGTTAACGAGCTTTCTATGCCTGGCCGATTTTGAGTAAGTTAAAAATTTTATTGGGTATAAAAAAGCTCATGTCCCTTGGACTTTTATCCCTGTAATGTGGAAGCATGGCACGTCCAAGTGTGAAAAGTACCCGTGAATAATTGAGAATTTACAGAGCAATGGAAAATAAGACCCTTTAAATATAAAAACAACTTGAGCAAATTAAGCCTTACCAACACCTGTATGTTGACGGCTGACTCATAATGAATGTTGGATCAATCATTGCCAGATTTTAAGGTGCCCCTAACGATCACTCAAGATACATAAGTTATGAGATGATTCTCGTTGACGCAGGTGTCAGAACCCATGTTTTAAGAATAGTTTATTAGAAGATTGGGATATTCTGGACAAGTTTTTAAACACCTAAAAAAATATGGAACATGCTAACAAAACCAAGAGGGAGAATGGAAACTAACTTTCTCTGACAAAAAGGTGCAGTGAAAAAGAGTCTTTAAAGGTACAACACTGCAGTCTGCAGCGGATTGCAGAAATGCGCTATACATTTACACTTGCCAGGAAAGACTGCATATAATGTCTGATTCTTTTAGAGAATTTGTAAAATTCTCTAAAATTTTACCACTGGCCTGATTTGTAAATGTGTGATTAATTTACAGCCCATTATTCAGGAATGGAACTGGCCTCTTCCTTTCAACTTACTCCGAAGGTTAAGCAGTGTGGTTGAGTTTAGCCCAGATGTTAGCTATCACTGGCTTTCATGGAATTATCCTGCCGTATGTTGGCAGAAATATAGGTGTTTTGTAGCTTGTGCTTAAATGGCTCACTTTTCGAATAGGAAAAATGAATGACCAATAGATGTGACATAAGCCTCAAAAAATCCACGCAGCAGTCAACTTTAGCTACAAGATTTAACAAGCTTGGGCAATACTAAGTTTTAGACAGTGTTGTCTATAATTTGCACATAATTTATATAGCCTTTTGAGCACAACTTTGTATAAGTTGAGCACAACTTTAAATATTGTAGCATACTGGCATCACAACAGAGCACACTAATCATTAGAATCTCAAGGAATGCAAAATGAAATTCAGTGTGGGTTTTTGTTCTTACTTAACCTTAAAAGTGTATAGACTGTTTTAATCTAATAAGTAAGCCATGTGAAGGTGACTTAAAACATTCAAAAACTCACTTTTTTCAAGATATATAATTAACTCTAAGATATTTTATTTAATAAATGCTTGGTATGGCTTAACTGCCCTTTAATAAGATAATGAGCCTTTTATGAACATCTCCCCTGTTTTGTGTCTCATAAAAAAAACCTCCTGAAGGGCTTCCCTGGTGGCGCAGTGGTTGAGAGTCCGCCTGCCGACGCAGGGGACACGGGTTCGTGCCCCGGTCCGGGAAGATCCCACATGCCGCAGAGTGGCTGGGCCCGTGAGCCATGGCCGCTGAGCCTGCGCGTCCGGAGCCTGTGCTCCGCAACGGGAGAGGCCACAACAGTGAGAGACCCGCATACCGCAAAAAACAAACAAAACCTCCTGAAGCATCTGCTGTCGACTTTATATCCAAGAGACTGTCTTTACATAGAGTAATGAAGAGCCGTCTGTCTCAGTTTTATAGTCATTGGCATTATGCTACCTAAGAATGAGACTCAATATCTATTTTACAACTATTTTTTGGCACATATGATTATGTCTTCTAAATGGGAAGACAGAATTTTTGAAAAAAAATTTAAATTATTTTTTTGGTCTTAATGTTTCCTCTATATTTTCTCGGTTAGAATAATGGGAGAGTTACAGGGAAGGTGCTATTATTGGGAAAAAACCCTGTCTTTACATAGCAAAGTTAACAAAAGCTCATACTTATTATTATTATATTCTTAAACATTATAAAACCTGTCTTATTGTGGAATTTTGTAGTCCCATATCAGCAAACACAAGTGTATGTTATAGGATGTATTTCTCTATATAGAAAAAGCAACAAGTGAACACATTAAAGAGCTCCTGTTTTGCAGAATGTGTCCAGTAATCTTAAAGATATGCCAAAGCGATGAATCAGATAAGAATACACCTGGGCGGTTGAGGTTGAAGATGCAGTTCTCAAAGACGTTGCTGTTTGAGTAGGGAGAAAAAGAACCAGGTAGCAGGACACATTTTGCTCACTGGAGGCTAAGGAATCAATTCTAGAAAGGCACCTAGCTCTCAGAATTAGACCTGACGGACATAATCTGAGCTATGTGAATCCAGGCAACCTAATGGTATAATAAAAGAGATCAGTTACATGGGTAGGACTGAGGGCTTAATCCAACAGATGGAGAATTACTGCGAAGCCAATCTAGGGGAGGATGAAAACACAGGGGAGTAATTTACTTTGGAGATTTGCCTATAACAGAGGATGGCAGGGCACATGGGGGAAAGGTCCAGTGCTTCAAGGAAAGAAAGTAATGGAGAAGTATTCTTTCTGACTACTGCAAGATTAGCCATTCTTCTCAAATACATTTAAAATGTTTTGTTTTGTTTTGGTTTTGTTTTTTCCTCTTTGGATATTTTGCAGAGTTATCTCTGTTGTTTTTAATTTGATTTGTCAAGTCTTTTCTGTGTATTTCTATGCTTATTTACATGTGTAACAAATATCTTTTCCCTGTGGATGGATTTGCTTTTAAATTGTTTATGCTGATTCAGGTGTCCAGAAGATTTTAATTTTAATTATAAAGTAGTCAAATGTATTAAATGTTTCCTTAATGGTTTATGCTATCTTGATTCTTGCCAATAGAGTCCTTCTCTGCCCCACCTTCAGAAAGATTTTCTCCTATATTTTCTACAATTTTCATACTTTGCTCTAAATATTTAGGTTGAATTTTACTGTGATTATTTGTATACATGCATGTGTGTACTGAATAATCCACTGTGATTTTTTTAACTATTAATAATCAATTTTCCCAGCAAATTTACTAAATGATTTAACTTTTCCCCACAGATTTGGAAACTCATCTCTATCACACATTAAAACCTCATTCACTATTGGGTCTATTTCTGACTCCTTAATCTCTTCCATTGTTTCTTTTTTCCTGCATTGTCCTAATTCCTTAGCTTTCATCCTTATTTCCCTTCCCTTTCACATTTTTAAATGAATTCATACGAATTCTTATTTTTTAAATGACTACATAAATGCTATTTTACTGTTGATCCAAATGGGGTACTGTATTTATTTAGCTTTTCTTATACTATCTCCTAATCTCTTCTCTGGCTTAATTTCCTATTGGTTTTCTCTTTCTTAATTTACATGTGTTAAATCTCTGGCTAATTTTGGATATTCTCTAACCTTTATGGAAATCACCTCTCAATCAAATATTTCTCATATTTATATCTTTGTTATTCCACTCTGAGAGGGTAGAATAAAAGAGCAGATAAATAAAATTGGAAAGTGGAAGACAGGAGGGTAGAAGAGAATGAGTGCATCAAGTGATCATGCATTAGGAGTATTTTCAGCTGAAAGTAAGAGACTAGTCAAATAAACCTGACATAACCCATACGGTCATTTATTATTTTCTTTAACAAAATGTTTGGAATTAAGCATCCCCAGAGCTTTTTTTTGAGACTCATTCAAGTTATCAAGGACCAGGGTCTACCTTTCTTGTTGGCCATTCTTAGTGCATTAGTGGTTTACCCCATAAGGTCAGCCATAGCTCTAAGCAGCATCCTTACATGGGATAATCCTAAACAGAATGCAAGGGTAGAAGGGAGATCAGTAGAAAATATTATCCTGTAAACCAAGCAGGAAAGGGGGAAATAGCTGCTATCTAGACATCCAACAGTGTCTTCCATGATACTCTGCATAATTTATCGAATAAGAAACATGTGCAAGTACATTACATATAGGTACCAAGTAAATTTACTTGAAGGTTTTAAAGAGTGGAATTACAAATACTGACATAACTCTATTGAAAGAATGGAGAACTCAGGACAAGACGGCAGAGTAAAAGGACGCTGAGCTCACCTCCTCTCAGGAGCACACCAAAACCACAACTAACTGCTGAGCAACCATTGATAAAAAGGTCTGGAATCTACCAAAAAAAGATATCCTACATCCAAAGACATAAAGAAGAAACCAGGAGGTGGTAGGAGGGGCACACTCATGATATAATTAAATCCCATACCACCCGGCTGGGTGACCCCCACCCTGGAGAATAATTATATCACAGAAGTTCTCCCACGGGAGTGAGAGCTCTGAGCCCCACACTGGGCCCTTCAGCCTAGGGGTCTGGCATGGGTAGGAGGAGCCCCCAGAGCATCTGGCTTTGAAGGCCAGTGGGGCTTGATTGCAGGAACTCCACAGGACTGGCGCAAACAGAGACTCCATTCCAGGAGGGTGCACACAAGGTCTTGTGCACACCGGGACCCAGGGCAAAAGCAGTGACTACATAGGAGCCTGGGCCAGACCTACCTGCTGGTCTTGGAGCGTCTCCTGGGGAGGTCGGGGGGTGGCCGTGGCTCCCTCTGGGGACTTAAAAACTGGTGGCAGACATAGCAGGGACCTACATGACCACCGGCTGGAGGCAGATATCTTGGGTCCTTGGCCCAGAGACCTGGCCTCACCCAACAGCCTGTAAGTTCCAGTGCTGGGATGCCTCAGGCCAAACAAACAACAGGGTGGGAACACAGCCCCACCCATCAGCAAACAGGCCACCTAAAGACTTCCTGAGCCCAGAGCTGCCTCTAGACATACCCTTGACATGGCCCTGCCCACCAGAGGGCCAAGACCCAGCTCCACCTACCAGTGAGCAGGTCCAGTCCTTCCCACCAGGAAGCCTGCACAAGCCTCTAAACCAGCCTCACCCACCAGACACCAGAAGGAAGGAAACTATAATCCTGCAGCCTGCAGAACTGAGTCAACGAACACAGGTCAGAACCTACCCTGGGACCAGCCAATCCCTGGCCCTTGGGTGACAAGAGGGGGGTGCACTGCTGGGACACACAGGACATCCCCTACAGAAGGCCGCTTCTCCAAGGTCAAGAAATGTAGCTAAGCTACTACATACATAAAAATACAAATAGAAATTTAAACAAAATGAGATGGCAAAGGAATATGTATGTTCCAGACGAAGGAACAAGATAAAACCCCAGAAGAACAACAGCTAAGTGAAGTGGAGATACTCAGTCTACCCGAGGAAGGGTTCTGAGTAATGATGGTAAAGACGATCCAAGAACTCGAGAAAAGAATGGATGCACAGGAGAGCTTCAAGATGGCGAAAGAGTAAGACGCAGAGATCACCTTCCTCCCCAAAGATACATCAGAAATACACCTACATGTGGAACAACTCCTACAGAACACCTACTGAACGCTGGCAGAAGACCTCAGACCTCCCAAAAGGCAAGAAACCCCCCACGTACCTGGGTAGGGCAAAAGAAAAAAGAATAAACAGAGACAAAAGGATAGGGACGGGACCTGCACCAGTGGGAGGGAGCTGTGAAGGAGGAAAAGTTTCCACACACTAGAAGCACCTTCACGGGCAGAGACTGCGGGTAGCGGAGGGCAGGTGCTTCGGAGCCACAGAGGAGAGCGCAGCAACAGGGGTGAGGAGGGCAAAGTGGAGAGATTCCCGCACAGAGGATCGGTGCCGACCAGCACTCACCAGCCCAAGAGGCTTGTCTGCTCACCCGCCGGGGCAGGCGGGGCTGGGAGCTGAGGCTCGGGCTTCGGTCGGAGCGCAGGGAGAGGACTGGGGTTGGCTGCGTGAACATAGCCTGCAGGGGGTTAGTGCGCCACGGCTAGCCGAGAGGGAATCCGGGGAAAAGTCTGGAGCTGCTGAAGAGGCAAGAGACTTTTTCTTCCCTCTTTGTTTCCTGGTGCGTGAGGAGAGGGGATTAAGAACGCTGCTTAAAGGAGCTCCAGAGACGGGCGCGAGCCGCGGCTAACAGCGCGGTCCCCAGAGACGGGCATGAGACGCTAAGGCTGCTGCTGCCACCACCAAGAAGCCTGTGTGCGAGCACAGGTCACTATCCACACCCCCCTTCCGGGGAGCCTTTGCAGTCCGCCACTGCCAGGGTCCCGGGATCCAGGGACAACTTCCCCGGGTGAACGCACGGCGCGCCTCAGGCTGGTGCAACGTCATGTTGGCCTCTGCCGCCGCAGGCTCGCCCCGCACTCCGTGCCCTTCCCTCTCCCCCGGCCTGAGTGAGCCAGAGCCCCCAGTCAGCTGCTCCTTTAACCCCGTCCTGTCTGAGTGAAGACCAGACACCTTCCAGTGACCTACAAGCAGAGGCGGGGCCAAATCGAAAGCTGAAACCCAGAGCTGTGCGAACAAAGAAGAGCAAGGGAAATCTCTTCCAGAAGCCTCAGGAGCACAGGATTAAAGCTCCATAATCAAATTGATGTACCTGCATCTGTGGAATATCTGAAGAGACAATGAATCATCCCAAATTGAGGAGGTGGACTTTGGGAACAAAGATATATTATTTTCTCCCCTTTTTGTCTTTTTCTGAGTGTGTATGTTTATGCTTCTGTGTGTGATTTTATCTGTATAGCTTTGCTTTTACCATTTGTCCTAGGGTTCTATCCGTCTTTTTTTGCTGTTTAAAAATTTTTTTCTTAATAATTATTTTTTATGTTAATAACTTTAGTTTATCTTCTTTCTTTCCCTTTCTTTCTTTTTCTTTCTTTCTTTCGATTTCTTCTCCCTTTTATTCTGAGCTGTGTGGATGAAAGGCTCTGGGTGCTCCAGCCAGGAGTCAGTGCTGTGCCTCTGAGGTGGCAGAGCCAACTTCAGGACACTGGTCCACAAGAGACCTCCCAGCTCCATGTAATATCAAACAGCGAAAATCTCCCAGAGATCTCCATCTCAACACCAAGACCCAGCTTCACTCAATAACCAGCAAGCTACAGCGCTGGACACCCTATGCCAAACAACTAGCAAGACAGGAACACAGCCCCATCCATTAGCAGAGAGGCTGCTTAAAATCATAATAAGGCCACAGACACCCCAAAACACACCACCAGACGTCGTCCTGCCAACCAGAAACACAAAATCCAGCCTCTTCCACCACAACACAAGCACCAGTCCCCTCCACCAGGAAGCCTACACAACCCACTGAACCAACCTTAGCCACTAGGGACAGACACCAAAAACAATGGGAACTACGAACCTGCAGCCTGCAAAAAGGAGACCCCCCCCCCCAACACAGTAAGTTAAGCAAAATGAGAAGACAGAAAAACACACAGCAGATGAAGTAGCAAGGTAAAAACCAACCAAACCTAATAAATGAAGAGGAAATAGGCAGTCTACCTGAAAAAGACTTCAGAATAATGATAGTAAAGATGATCCAAAATCTGGAAATAGAATAGAGAAAATACAAGAAACATTTAACAAGGACCTAGAAGAACTAAAGAACAAACAAGGATGAACAACACAATAAATGAAATTAAAAATTCTCTAGAAGGGATCAATAGCAGAATAACTGAGGCAGAAGAACAGATAAGTGACCTGGAAGATAAAATAGTGGAAATAACTACTGCAGAGCAGAATAAAGAAAAAAGAATGAAAAGAACTGAGGACAGTTTCAGAGACCTCTGCAACAACATGAAACACACCAACATTCAAATTGTAGGGGTCCCAGAAGAAGAAGAGAAAAAAAAAGGGACTGAGAAAATATTTGAAGAAATTATAGTTGAAACTTCCCTAACATGGGAAAGGAAATAGTTAATCAACTGCAGGAAGCACAGAGGGTCCCATATAGGATAAATTCAAGGAGAAACATGCCAAGACACATATTAATCAAACTGTCAAAAATTAAATACAAAGAAAACATATTAAAAGCAGCAAGGGAAAAACAACAAATAACACACAAGGGAATCCCCATAAGGTTAACAGCTGATCTTTCAGCAGAAACTCTGCAAGCCAGAAGGGAATGGCAGGACATATTTAAAGTGATGAAAGAGAAAAACCTACAACCAAGATTACCCAGCAAGGATCTCATTCAGATTTGATGGAGAAATTAAAACCTTTACAGACAAGCAAAAGCTGAGAGAATTCACCACCAAACCAGCTTTACAACAAATGCTAAAGGAACTTCTCTAGGCAGGAAACACAGGAGAAGGAAAAGACCTACAATAACAAACCCAAAACAATTAAGAAAATGTTCATAGGAACGTACATATCAATAATTACCTTAGATATATGTGGATTAAACGTTCCCACCAAAAGACACAGACTCCCTGAATGGATACAAAAACAAGTCCCATATATATGCTGTCTACAAGAGACCCACTTTTGACCTAGGGACACATACAGAGTGAAACTGAGGGGATGGAGAAAGATATTCCATGCAAATGGACATCAAAAGAAAGGTGGAGTAGCAATTCTCAGACAAAATAGACTTTAAAATAAAGACTATTACAAGAGACAAAGGCCACTACATAATGATCAAGGGATCAATCCAAGAAGAAGATATAATAATTGTAAATATTTATGCACCCAACATAGGAGCCCCTCAATACATAAGGAAAATACTAACAGCCATAAAAGGGGAAACTGACAGTGACACAATCATAGTAGGGGACTTTAACACCCCACTTTCACCAATGGACAGATCATCCAAAATGAAAATAAATAAGGAAACACAACCTTTAAATGATACATTAAACAAGACTGACTTACTCAATATTTATAGGACATTACATCCAAAAACAACAAAATACACATTCTTCTCAAGTGCTCATGGAACATTCTCCAGGATAGATCATATCTTGGGTCACAAATCAAGCCTTGGTAAATTTAAGAAAATTGAAATCATGTCAAGTATCTTTTCGAACCACAACACTATGAGACTATATATCAATTACAGGAAAAGATCTGTAAAAAATACAAACACACGGAGGCTAAACAATACACTACGTAATAACCAAGTGATTACTGAAGAAATCGAAGAAATCAAAAAATACCTAGAAACAAATGACAATGGAGACACGAAGACCCAAAACCTATGGGATGCAGCAAAAGCAGTTCTAAGAGGGAAGTTTATAGCAATACAATCCTACCTTAAGAAACAGGAAACATCTCAAATAATCTAACCTTGCACCTAAAGCAATTAGAGAAAGAAGAACAAAAAAACCCCAAAGTTAGCAGAAGGAAAGAAATCATAAAGATCAGATCAGAAATAAATGAAAAAGAAATGAAGGAAATGATAGCAAAGATCAATAAAATAAAAGCTGGTTCTTTGTGAAGATAAACAAAATTGATAACCCATTAGCCAGACTCATCAAGAAAAAAAGGGAGAAGACCCAAATCAATAGAATTAGAAATGAAAACGGAGAAGTACCAACTGACACTACAGAAATACAAAGGATCATGAGAGATTACTACAAGCAACTATATGCCAATAAAATGGACGACCTGGAAGAAATGGACAAATTCTTATAAAAGCACAACCTTCCAAGACTGAACCAGGAAGAAATAGAAAATATGAACAGATCAATCTGAAGCACTGAAATTGAAACTGTGATTAAAAATCTTCCAACAGGGGCTTCCCTGGTGGCGCAGTGGTTGAGAGGCCGCCTGCCGATGCAGGGGACATGGGTTCATGCCCTGGTCCGGGAAGATCCCACATGCCGTGGAGCGGCTGGGCCCGTGAGCCATGGCCACTGAGCCTGTGCTCCGTAATGGGAGAGGCCACAACAGTGAGAGGCCCGCGTACTGCAAAAAAAAAAAAAAAAAAAAAAAAAAAAAATTCCAACAAACAAAAGCCCAGGACCAGATGGCTTCACAGGCAAATTCTATCAAACATTCAGAGAAGAGCTTACACCTATCCTTCTCAAACTCTTCCAAAATATAGCAGAGGGGGGAACACTCCAAAACTCATTCTATGAGGTCACCATCACCCTGATACCAAAATCAGACAAAGATGTCACAAAGAAAGAAAACTACAGGCCAATATCACTGATGAACATAGATGCAAATATGCTCAGCAAAATACTAGCAAACAGAATCCAACAGCACATTAATAGGATCATACACCATGATCAAGTGGGGTTTATTCCAGGAATGCAAGGATTCTTCAATATATGCAAATAAATCAGTGTGATAAACCATATTAACAAACTGAAGGAGAAAAACCATATGATCATCTCAATAGATGCAGAAAAAGCTTTTGACAAAATTCAACACCATTTATGATAAAAACCCTCCAGAAAGTAGGCACAGAGGGAACTTTCCTCACCATAATAAAGACCATATATGACAAACCCACAGCCAACATCGTTCTCAATGGTGAAAAACTGAAGACATTTCCAGTAAGATAAGGAACAAGACAGGATTGCCCACTCTCACCACTGTTATTCAACATAGTTTTGGAAGTTTCAGCCACAGCAATCAGCGAAGAAGAAGAAATAAAAGGAATCCGAATCGGAAAAGAAAAAGTAAAAATGTCACTGTTTGCATATAACATGATACTATATATAGAGAATCCTAAAGATGCTACCAGAAAAGTACTCGAGCTAATCAATGAATTTGGTAAAGTAGCAGGATACAAAATTAATGCACAGAAATATCTTGCATTCCTATATACTAATGATGAAAAATCTTAAAGAGAAATTACGGAAACACTCCCATTTACCACCGCAACATAAAGAATAAAATACCTAGAATAAACCTACCTAGGAGACAGAAGACCTGTATGCAGAAAACTATAAGATAGTGATAAGAGAAATTAAAGATGATACAAACAGATAGATATACCATGTTCTTGGATTGGAAAAAACAACATTGTGAAAATGACTATATTACCCAAAGCAATCTACAGATTCAATGCAATCCCTATCAAACTACCAATGGCATTTTTCACAGAACAAAAAATTTCACACTTTGTATGGAAACACAAAAGACCTCAAATAGCCAAAGCAATCTTGAGAAAGAAAAATGGAGCTCGAAGAATCAAGCTCCCTGACTGCAGACTACACTACAAAGCTACAGTAATTAAGAAGTATGGTACTGGCAGAAAAACAGAAATATAGATCAATGGTACAGGAGACAAAGCCCAGTGATAAACCCATACACATATGGCCACATTATCTTTGATAAAGGAGGCAAAAATATACAGTGGAGAAAAACCGCCTCTTCAATAAGTGGTGCTGGGCAAACTGAACAGCTACATGTAGAAGAATGAAATTAGAACACGCCCTAACACCATACACAAAAATAAAGTCAGAATGGATTAAAGACCTAAATATAAGGCCAGATACTATAAAACTCTTAGAGGAAAACATAGGCAGAACATTCTATGACACAAATCACAGCAAGATCCTTTTTGACCCACCTCCTAGAGAAATGGAAATAAAAACAAAAATATACAAATGGGACCTAATGAAACTTAAAAGCTTTTGCACAGCAAAGGAAACCATAAACAAGTCCAAAAGACAATCCTCAGAATGGGAGAAAATATTTGCAAATGAAGCAACTGACAAAGGATTAATCTCCAAAATTTACAAGCGCTCATGCAGCTCAATATCAAAAAAACAAACAACCCAATCCAAAAATGGGCAGAAGACCTAAATAGACATTTCTCTAAAGAAGATATACAGACTGCCAACAAACACATGAAAGAACGCTCAACATCATTAATCAAAATGCAAATGCATTTGATTTGAAATGCAAATCAAAACTACAATGAGATATCACCTCACACCAGTCAGAATGGCCATCATCAAAAAATCTACAAACAATAAATGCTGGAGAGGGTGTGGAGAAAAGGGAACACTCTTGCACTGTTGGTGGGAATGTAAATTGATACAGCCACTATGGAGAACAGTACGGAGGTTCCTTAAAGAACTAAAAATAGAACTACCACAGGACCCAGTAATCCTATTACTGGGCGTATACCCTGAGAAAACCATAATTCAAAGAGCCATATACCAAAATGTTCATTGCAGCACTATTTACAATAGCCAGGACATGGAAGCAACCTAAGTGTCCATCGACAGATGAATGGATAAAGAAGATGTGGCACATATATACAATGGAATATTACTCAGCCATAAAAAGAAACGAAATTGAGTTATTTGTAGTGAGGAGGATGGACCTAGAGTCTGTCATACAGAGTGAAGTAAGTCAGAAAGAGAAAAATAAATACTGTATGCTAATGCATATATATGGAATCTAAGAAAAGAAAAAAAAAAAGGTAATGAAGAACCTAGGGGCAAGACGGGAATAAAGACACAGACCTACTAGAGAATGGACTTGAGGATATGGGGAGGGGGAAGGGTAAGTTGTGACAAAGTGAGAGAGTGGCATGGACATATATACACTACCAAACGTAAAATAGATAGCTTGTGGGAAGCAGCCGTGTAGCCCAGGGAGATCAGCTCGGTGCTTTGTGACCACCTAGAGGGGTGGGATAGGGAGGGTGGGAGGGAGGGAGACACAAGAGGGAAGAGATATGGGAACATATGTATATGTATAACTGATTCACTTTGTTATAAAGCAGAAACTAACACACCATTGTAAAGCAATTATACTCCAATAAAGATGTTTAAAAAAAGCAAGAAAAGGAATGGATGCACAAATCGAGAAGTTACAAGAAGTTCTTGGCAAAGAGGTAGAATATATAGAGAACAACCAAAGAGAGTTGAAGAATACAGTAACTGAAGAGAAAAACACACTAGAAGGAATCTAACAGGAGAATAAATGAGGCAGGAGAACGAATCAGGGAGCTGGAAGACAGAGTGTTGAAATCACTGCCACAGAACAGAATAAAGAAAAAAGAATGAAAAGAAATGAGGACAGTTTAAGAGACCTCTGGGATAACGTCAAATGCACCAACCTTTGCATTATAGGGGTTCCAGAAGAGAAGAGGGAGAGAAAGGCTGTGAAAAAATACTTTAAGCGATAATGGCTGAAAACTTCTCTATAATGGGAAAGGAAACAGTCACGCAAGTCCAGGAAGTGCAGAGTCCCAAACAGAATTAACGAAAGGAGGAAGACGCTGAGACATAGTAATCAAATTGACAAAAAATAAAGACAAAGGAAAAGTATTAAAGGCAACAAGGGAAAAGCAACAAATAACATACAAGGGAATCCCCGTGAAGTTATCAGCTGATTTTTCAGCAGAAACTCTACAGGCCAGAAGGGAGTCACATTATATATTTAAAGTGATAAAAGGGAAAAACCTACAACCAAGAATACTCTACCCAGCAAGGCTCTCATTCAGATCTGACGGAGAAAACATAAGCTTTACAGACAGACAAAAGCTAAAAGAATTCAGCGCCACCAAACCAGCATTCCAAAAAATGCTAAAGGAACTTCTTTAGGCAGAAAAGAAAAGGCCACAACTAGAAACAAGAAAATTACAAAGTGGGAAAACTCACTGGTAAAGGCAAACATACAATAAAGGTAGGAAATCATCCACACACAAATGTGATATCAAAACCGGTAATCAAGGCTGGAGGAGAGTACAAGTGCAGGATATTTGAAATGCATTTGAAATTAAGCGATCAGCAACTTAAAACAATCACGTATACACGTAGACTGCTGTATCAGAAGCTCATGGTAACTGCAGCGGAAAAATTTATCATAGATAAACAAATTTTAAAAAAGGAAGAATGGAGAAGGGAAGGGAGGATAAGGAAATTTGTAGTTGAGCTATATTCTCTTTTTTTTTTTTTTAGAGTAAAAAGTCTATAGATAATGGTTAAAATTGATTTTAAAATATCTATATGAGAATACACTTTAGATAAAATTAGGTTTCAGAAGAAAGATCCAAGAGAATACAAAGTATTTTTTTCCTGCAAGGAACAGGACAGAATGTGAAAAAAATAGAGAAGGGACAGTTGCTTTTATGTCAAGTAAGTATGTTCCATTTTTTTAAAATCATGTGCATACTTTATTTGATCAAAACTTAAAACATTTCATTTATTTCTCCACAAGGTCTTCCACTAAGATAAAAGATCTATTATGATGACAGTTAAACTTCTATTTCCTACCCTAGGTATATTAAAAAATCTATCTATCTCAAAATCAGTTCCTGCCTATTTTAGTCTCTTTGAACATTTACTAGTATCTCAGAAATTGCTACATCTTCAGTTATACTATAATTCAGTGAGAACTCCGTACCACTTGACTTTGAACTAGACTGTTATGTTCCCCAAACACCAATTCTGAAGCTAAGTGGCAAGTCTATAGTGAAACACTGTTACTTTAATTGTTCTCTCTCTGTCAGTTTTTTGGCTTCCTAACTCTAGGTTTCTCTCCACACACTTGTTAAGTGATATAATTCTTTAACTCATTAATCCTTTCAATCCTCTATAGTTCCTTTAAAGCATTCCTTGAAAATTAACTGGGTCATTGAAGCTCCCCAGTGGTGCTTGTGCCCCTGTATTGACCACCACACAGACATCTTGTAACATCCTCAACAAAATCACAGCAGTCCGTGGGTTTCATCATGTCAGAGTGCTTTTGAAGAACTATAGTTGTCAAATGAGACATTTAGTGGGATTTTCAGGGTTTCCTCAATTGGCACTGTCTCCTGAGGACAAAGAGAACTTATGTGCCTCAGTTCTAAAATGAGCCTTAAAATTTGGGACCAGACAAGTCTTTACAAAGAAGCTGAACTAGTCCAACCACAGTCAAGCACTACCATGACTGCCTTAAGAGTGGCACTCCTATGTCTAGGAACTACCTTAGGATCTTTCAAAAGCGTAACAGGAACTCTCCAAGATAGAGCCAGCATTTTATACTTGTCACATGGAGGTCATCGATGCCCAGACAGTAGCTAAAGACAGTGGCAATGAACAGAAGCTGCCTTCAATGGGCAGTTGAATTGAGATAGTTGCCACTTCTGCCCCATGTCCCTCCTATTTCACTTTACCAATGTAGCAGGAGAAGAGAGATTGTAGGGCCAGTCCAGGCATCAGACTCTCCTGCTTTAAGGAGGTAGAGTGGGAAAAAGAGTAAAGAGCAGAGCAGGTTGGCTTTCACCAGCCTGCGTGGCACCTGCCAGAGGTAGCAGGGTAGGGATGGGGATGATGGACATCATTTTAAACTGATCAGACTCTTAAGAACCACAATATTATAAAGCACTTCATAAACAATGGACTCTATTCAAAATACAGAGCATTAGCATTTAATTATGTACTATTTAGCATTCCTTGATACAGATAAGTTCAATGGTTCACATGGTTTACTGGAATTGAGATGTCAAAACAAACACTGTACTTTGAGCTGCTTTATCAAGACTTAAACATATTCCTAGAATATAGTTACACAGTTATAGGCAATACACTTCTCCTTAACTAGCCCTACAGGCATTTACAGAAGGATTATTTTTGTGAAGTCACATATAAACACAACCCAACAATAGGTTACTAGTCTGAGTTAGAAAGAAAGAAATTGAGGAAAAGACAAATGTGAAAAGAAGGAAAGGGGAAAATGAAAAGATAACTAGAGCTTAAGTTGATGGATATGTAGATTATAAGTGAAGGAATCTGAGTTTTCCAAATGTCTGTATTTATCTATTTATTTTAGTTTGCCAGGCTAAAATTCTGATTAAGAAAATGGACAGGTTGGATAATATATAGTAATGGCTGTGTCTAAAACTACGAAAGTTTCTTTATGCCACTACTTCTGTTGTGAGTGTGAGTCCTTAACGTCCTGCTAAAGTCAGATTAAATTCCACTTACATCTCCTAAATGGCAGAGCATTTGTTTCTGCTCCCAGAGCATTTTGTGCTCGATCACAGAGGCACATTTTATATATAATACTTACGATCAAGTAATTGTAGCGTAAGATTCTATCTGTTCAAAAGTCAGAAGTAGTGTTAAAATATTCAGCCCAGCCGTGCACATGGTAAAAGTCTAAAGAAGCTAAAACTTTTCCTTTTTTGAAAAAATTACTTGAAGAAGAATACAGCAATCCATTATTCGTTAGACATATGCATTATACAAAGCAGCTGTTTTAGTTTTACAGAACATTTCATTTCTACCAAAGCTATCTTCCGAATTCAGCTCATCTATGGAATTTAGCAGTGTCTGAATACGTGCTTTATTTCATCAGCATTTCACAGATTCTTGATTAAATTTAACTATATCTATGGTGTGTTTCTGAAAATAAAGCTTTGTAAGAGTCAAGTTTTATGGTCAATGTGTTTTTTCACTGGGATAACTAATCAACTGTTTAACTTAACACAAGCTAGAATGGTAAAGTTATGTTCTGTCATTTGAATTATGAAAAAAGAAGAAAAATTAACAGCTCAAAGTTCAACTAAGCTTCGGTGAGTTTGCCTTTAAAGCAGCATTTATTACTCTGACTGATAAATAATGTGCTCCACGTGTCAATGCTGTATAATCCATTTCCATGCCTCGCTTGATTCAAGTGCTCAACTCCCTAATTAGACATATGTTAGACAATGAAACTTTGTTTTCCCGCACATAATATTGGTCTCTTCACTAGTATAGCTTGAATAACAACTTCTTTCTCAAGAGATTGATTTGATGCCTAAAGTGTCAGGAGGAAAGATTCAACATTTACTTTATATTAATTGTTAGGGTGTGAATATGACATTGTTATTACAGAAAGCCACATATTTTAAAATTCAGTCATGGAAACCAAAACCCAACAATTTTGAACACAGGAAATACTGCCACATCAATGAGATATCAATGAATATGGTTTCCATGACTGTTCATTTTGTAGGCTATTATATTCAAATAGACTAACTGACATATCATTCTTCTTTGCTTTGTCTATAAATATGAGTCTAGATAGCCAGTAGTTTTATCTGTATTCTTAGGAGAGGACATTTTCTCCATTAGAAAATTCAGTGTATAAAAATCTCTGTGTTGGTTGGTCATTAGTTTCATAAAAAGAAATTTAAGGAAAACCACCCAATGAACAGAGAAGACTTATCAGCCATGTAGAGCTCTCAGATGTCAAAGTGGTCAGTTAGGATACCGAGTCAAAACGGAGGTAACAAGCATGCCTATTGACTCACTGTAACAGCATAACAAGAGACAAAAGTAGATGCCAGTTCCCCAGTGTTCCATGTCTCACATAGAACAGCAAGGCAAGGGTTCAGTGACGCACAGTGCAGACAGGAGGCTTCGTCTAACTGCCAAGGATCCCCAAACAGACAGCCCCTATCTCTTTATGGAACTGAGGGCCTTGGGAGAAGGGAAGGGCTAAGAGTGGAGAAGTACTGAGCCACTGGATAAAAGTGTCTTAGTCAAGGTTCCCCACTAAGAAGGTCCTGGCAGAGACACCTGAAAAGTGCCTCGGCCAGTTGCCCCAGTAAAGAGGCTTCTGAATGGGCACGGAGGCTAGGAAGCAGGTATGTGTCTGAGCATGGCTGGCCTGTGGGACCTCGAGTCCTGAACTTGACTCCCTCCAGACAACTCTAACATGCGGGATGCAGACCAAGTCTGGTGAGGAGGGAGCAACTTTCCCCATGAGACCTGTAAGGCAGAGCCTGTGTAATTGCCTACAGTCGGGCCTGAAAGGTCACACAGGGATCTCTGGCCTGGAACCAGACGCCTCGAACCAACGCTGTCAGATTCAACAAATACATCCCATACTTCTGAAGACCTGTCGCCTTCACAGATAGCACGGCGGAAACCGTCTTTCCTATTTTTCGTCATTAAAATTAAAGTTCAATTCTTCATTCAAATTTTCTATTGTATAAGAAAAGACTGGCTTACTTTATTTTGTTGAGTTTGGTATGTTGAAGTGTTATATAACTATAATTTCAGTGTTCACAGAATGCCTGACCTCAGATGCTACGGCATGTGACATTTACAACGTGGATGAAATACCAAGCCTGTGAATGACTGCTTTCTTGGGTTGGAATTTATTGCAGCAACGGTACAGCTTCTCTGAAAGGAAAACTGTATTTTTTTTCAAGATGCATCATTGTGAAGCGAAAAATATTGGCTACAATGATGCAGTTATATACCAGCAATAATGAGGAAAGCAGAATTACTGTTGAGCTGAAGTAACGGTTAAATAGTTTTTCATTAACTTGAACGGTACATGAGATGTAATAAAGATGAAATTTTTACTGAAGTAATTTTCTCTTCATTATGGAAACATTTCTGACAATATTGAAAAGCAATGCGAAGGAAAAAACAAACCCTGTTTAGCTTTAAAGAACTGTTTGAAAAAGTAATGGATAAATAGAGAAGTTCTACTGAGCTGCAAATCCAAACAATTATTTCCTTACCAAGAAATCCCAGCATTTAATAAAATACAGCTCCCATCTCATTTTTAAATTTGTTTTTTTAAGCAAAAAGAAATGTACGTTATATAGAATAGTGAGGACAAAAAATAAGCAGGAAAATGAACATAGTTAATATCTGTATGTATTATAAAATAGATACCTCATACATACACATAAGCCCTAGTCCTTGAAAATGTATTATTTAACAATTTTTGAGCATTAATTTTTTAAATTCGTTTTAAGTCAGAGTTTCCTCTGATTTATCGAACAATATGAATATGCATATAAAAGTACTGGGCAAAACACTGAAAGTAAGTACTACAAAAATATATACATGCAAAACATATGACATGAAAGGATGTTATATACACTATTTTATAGTTCCCTTTATAAAACCATGTGACATGGGGTGATGATCTGAAGCCTAGAAACGAGGTTCGTCTAATTCCCAGCTATCCCTGGTTTGCCACTTGGCTAGTCACTTGACGTAAGGCATTGACTAATAACAATCCTGACAGTTAAATTCACTGAACTAATAGGTCTATTGTAAGTAGCACAAGAATAATAAGTATAAATGACTTGGGAATTATGTAGGACTGTTTAGACTAATCTTAAAGTAATAACACATTTGGCAGAAAAGTGAGTCATGAAAACAATATTTTTCCTAATTAGAGCTGAAAAATCAAATTTAGTACGTATAAATAGAAACAGGATTCAAGTATCCTTGGATTGCCACAGGTTATATTTCTTTATATTTCCCTTCTCAAAGTAATGTGGTGGTGCTGTGTAAAATTTTCAACATTCATATCTTTAAATAAGTTCCTTCACACTTTATTTATGGAATAATTTTGTAACTCATGGTTATATGATCAATAAATGTCAATATTTCACAATGTTAGTTTTTCAAATATATTTGCCTACCTGATCATTTGAATTACAATGAACACATTTATAAAACTGGAAATTGTAGTTACTCAGTAGAACTAAATACATATTGTCTTATCAAATGCAATATGGGTGCTCAAAAACAAAGAGTCCATTTATTGCAAACAAAATCACGTTCTTGCCCTGATTCCTGTTTCTGTTGCACTTAAACATTAACCATGTTAAAACGAAAGCGACAGGGCTGTAACAGTTTTTGTTGTTGTTCTGCTAGCACATTTTTGCTTTCCTAAACAGGCAAATATCATAGTGAATTACATGGATCTTCTTAATGCCAAGTCAAAGACAACTGCTTTTCAGTACCAAATTATCTTTGATATTTGAATTGAAAATGCAATATAAGCGAACATAGCATTCTAAAGATGACTGATAAAGCAACATTCAATTGGTCGGATTTATCTCAGCTCCTTCTTCCTTGAAGCTTAATCTTTATAACTGGGTAACTTGTGAAACCTGTAACTTTTGCAGAGGCATAATGTCACAAACTACTTTAAAATAAGAATACCAGGACAGAATCCGGATTATGACATAGAAACTAAAACTGCTTCTGGTAGTTTCACTTTACAAAATAGCAGGACTAATTTAGCTATTTTACTGAGAATATATTCATTTTTGTTTCATATAGCTTATGTCCTATAGGCATAATGGAAAGCCATGTGCAAGGGTAAAGAAATGCCTGCTTACGAGGGTAGAAAAATAAGGATTCAATAGTCAAATAATAATACCATCATGTCTTCGTGTCTTTGGCATTCGTGGAGATTTTCACCTTGACCTGAAAGTATATACAAACTACAAGCTGCTTTCCAACTATGTAGATTTGAGTAACATGTTTTTGTGTATGCCTTCAGTATAGCTCTGACCAATCTTCATACATAATCCGAACATAAAATCCCAGGCTCGACAACCTAGGTAGAGGAATTCTGGCTTTGGTAATATGGTGAAATAGATAACGTGGCTTCAATCTCTGACCCCGACCGACAAAAACTAACCCTGCTACAAATGTGGGATAAAATTTAAGAGGCATTCTCACAGGGAAGAAAGGGAAATCCCCAAGCAAAAGAAACAAAATAGAACTTCAACGTGGATTATAAGAAAATGAGCTGGCAGTGGGCTGCAGGGAGATCTTAGTTATTGCTCTTTGTAACCTGAGCAGGGATGTAGTACTTAGACTCCCATGTAAAGCTGAGACCCTCAGAGCCTCCATTCATGTGAAGAGGGTACGCAGAGAAAGTTTGCCTAATTGCACATGCAGATGATGAGGCAGATACCTGAATAATGATGCAAAACCATGGACCTTTATCTACTGGGCTTTTGGTTCAGTGTATAGCAGTGGTCCCCAACCTTTTTAGCACCAGGGACTGGTTTCCTGGAAGATAATTTTTCCACAGACGGTGGGTGGGGGGGAGCAGGGGGAGTGTCAGGTGGTAATGCGAGCAATGGGGAGCGGCAGATGAAGCTTTGCGCGCTTGCCCGCCGCTCACCTCCTGCCGTGCAACCCAGTTCCTAACAGGCCACAGACTGGTACCGGTGCATGGCCAGGGGGCTGGGGACCCCTGGTATATACTAACTAAATGGTTCTGGAAACCCTACGGTAAGAAACCTACACTATGACATAAGTGTTGGCCCAGAAGACAGTGGTGGGCTTGGGGTACTAGGGAAAAGCAAGTGCAAAATCTCTTTGACCCCTACAGGATGCCCATAAATAAGGCCCAGAAGGCAAGCTCACAGTCCAAAGTTATAACACACTCAAACAAAACAATCCCATACAAGAGAGTCACAGCCATGACGAGCCAGCTGAATAGAACCTCCGAAATTCAGGTAATAAAGCAAACTGGTAGACATTATGAAAATGTATGTTTCAAATGATTTAAAAATATGTAAAAATGAAGTTATAAAACTAAAAAGCAAATTTAAATAAGAGGAGTATTTGAAAAGAACAAAATATAAGTTTCAAAAATTATCATTTAAACATTTATGAAGTTAAACAATTGATTAGAAACAGGTGAATAGGAAATTAGTGACCTGGAAGCTACATAATAACTAATGCCTATAGAGTGCTTACCAAGCCTACAAATGCTAAAAAGGTCATTGCTATACTATGATTTTTTATTGTCGTTTGTTACTAATTTTATTATTATAAAGTATGTTCATTAGTATAGTCTTGCTGGATGGAATTTGTTAGTGACAAGCAAACTGGCTCTGTGACCTGTGCTATCAACCACTCTGCTCTACTGACCCTGAGGAAATTATCTAGAATTCAGCATAGAGTTATAACTAGATGGGTAATATGAAAGGGATTAGGAGATGTGGAGAATGAAATTTAAAAACCTAACCTGTGACTCTACTCAGTCTTCCCTGACACTCTTGTGAGACGTACACACTCCTGGATTTCTGGCTTCTTCACTGGCTACTGCATCTCAGTGACTTACACTGGTTCCTGCTCATGTCTCTGACCTCAACAGTGGAACACCCAGGGCTCAGTCTGCAGACCTTTTTCCTCCCTGGATTGCTCACTCACTAGATGATCTCACACAGTCTCATAGTTTTAAACATCTCCAGGCTGTTAATTCCCAGTTTCTATTCTATGTATACCTATATCATATATACAACTGACTTAGTAATACCCCAAATTAATATGTTCAGAATTGATATGATTTCCCATCCCCCCAGTCTGGCTCTAAAAGTGTTCCTCATCTTAGTTCCTTCTAGTTCTTTAAGCCATATTTCTTCTCTTTCTCTTACAAATCACATCTAAGTCATCAAAAAATTCTGATGGCCTAAGGGTCTAACCCTGCTTCCCACCTACACCATTAACCACTCTGGTCCAAGCTACCATTATCATTCTTCTGGATAACTGCAATAGTCTCCTAACTTGATCCCTTTCAGTCTATTCTGAATACTGAAGCCTGTATGATCCTACTTCAATGTAAGTCAGATGATGTCACATCTTTGCTCAAAGTTATCTAATGGCTTCCTAGTTCACCCAGAGAAATAAAAGTGTATAAGGTGGTAAATAATCATGTGCCATCAGCAGTGTTCTCATAATTTTCCACTCTTCTCCTTTTTTCCTGTGTTCCAGGCACACGGGCCTCCTCTAGTAATCTAGGCATGCTCCTACCTCAGCATATTTGCACAGGTTCTCTCTCTGCTTGGAACATTCTTCTTCCCAGGGATGTCCACATAGCATTTTCCTACACCTCCTTTTTCATTCTCTTTATACAACTATCACCTTCCCTCATCATCTATATGAAATTACAACCCTAAACAACTTACCATTTCCTCTACCTGCTTTAATTTTATTTAGTTATTTAACAAATTTCTCCTTAGCACTCACTACTGTACACAAAATATGTCCTTTTAATTTTTTTTCAGTCTGCATCTCACAGAAGGTAAACTCCAGAGTCACTGCTGAGTCCCCAATGCCCAGAAGAAGAGGAGGTCCTGAACAAGGTCCTGAAAACATGACTAGGTTGCATGAGCAGGTAGCTTGCACTCCCAGTGCATGTATTCATCCCTGTTTTATTGCCTTGTCTTTTTCAACCCTTATCAATGGCCTCATGGAAAGTTCCTGTGACTGGCTGACTAAGGGATAAAAAAATGTACCTGTCCTCTAGATGGCGCTACGTGATACGCTATCACCAAACGAAAATGGAAGTCTGTAGCATTAAAACCTTCTTTAAAGGTCGTGGGAAGAGAAATCTTTGCAGAGGGTAGAATTTGGACCAGTGCACCTGGCTGTCCACTTTGTCTATATTGATTATACTTATTTATGAATGACAAATAGTGGTTGAATGGTGAGGAACTTTGATGAAGTAAGATTAGTGGATTGGAGTAAAATACAGCAAGCCCCTGACTCTGCACTCTTCAGGTCTATCAGATTCTTCCCACCACATATGCAGTCCTGACCAAACTTTGTGCGCGCCTCTGTGAGGCTCTAGGAAGAAACTGGGCACCTGCCTCCAGTCATGTTGATTCTTCCCTCATAAATCCTTTGCATGGCTTCTGCTAGTTCGATAATAACAACAACCTTGAACCAGCCTGAAGTTCCCCTTCTGGTAAACTTTGTAATCTAGTTGGCCCTGAAAGGTGTGGCATAGCTTGCTGTATGTTGGAAGTATTTCAGAATTAAAATCTAGGTATTTATAAATAGAAATGAAAACCTATGATAATATTTCAAAAGTGGCACAGTGGCCAAAGTAGATGGCTCTAGACAAAATAGTTATGAGAGTTATTTCACTCTCACTTATATATTCTAGGTCTGTTTGTCTCCAAGACCTTCAGTAACTTTCACTTTACTGTTCTCTAATTGACCACAACCCTACCATGACATCCTATCCAGATTTTCCCACCTTTCTACTGTCCCACACTTCAAAATTCCTTCCATGACTTTTCTTTTCATAACTCTTATTCCTAATATTTAACATATACAACATATATAACTCATATTTCCTAATATTTAACATTTCCTGAAGCCTTCACAACTAAATCTTCATAAATATATAGAAGATTCCTATTCCCCCTAATTTCTGGGGATTATGAAAGAGGATGCTGTTGATCCTTATGGATTATTTGCTCTCAAATTCCACTTTCTAAAATGAGGAACCTATTTTTACCAGAACAGAAGGTAAGATCAACTTTGGTCGAGGGAGATCTAGAAGTAGTTACAGTTTTTGCACTTCTTTTCTTTCTGCCCCTCTCTTCCAACTCCTGTCTCACTATCCCATTTTCCTATTTTTTTTTCTATCATAGGGAGAAGTTTCTCTCACTTTTAAAGATTTTTTATAAAGTTAGTAATTAATTATATTATGTATTTTCTTTGTATACAACATAATTATTTCTTGCTTAGACATTCAGAGCCTCTGGTTTTTCACAGTTATATTTCTTCAGTTTATACTGAATGTGGAGGATTTTAATTTGACTAAATTGTTACTCAGCAGTATTAAATTTCAAGATAACAGGCATAGACAGGTTATAAAATTTTTGTAATTAGCTTATTTAAATATTAAAACAAATAAAACCATAAGGTAAAAGGCAAGATAATTTTCATTTTTGAAATAAGGCAAGTTAATTAATAAAATTCCACCAATAAATAGGGCTTAACGTTGACAGTTCCTTGTCGAAATATGCAAGTATTTATCTGTTCCAATTGCAAACATGGATTTTTTTTTAAAAACTGACATTTTTACATTTATATAAAATGTTTATATTATCCAGAAAAACAGGGAAAATTTAATTTATTAACCTATTTTTCCCAAAATTTTAATGTTCCAGGTATCCTTGGAACTCCATATATTTAACAGAACTTCACTTTTAAAGTATTTTCAAACCATGGAAAGAGAGTTTTCTATTATGTAAATTAATTTTATTTTGGAAGAGCAGAACATATTTCTGTAACTGAAATACTCATTCGATCTTTAAAAAAATGTCCTAAATAAAAAAGCTAAATCGTTAAAGGATAATACCATGACTTGTATTGTGGAAGGGCATTGAACCTGACTGTCTAACTAGGTTTTTGAGATGTTTTGAAAGGAGAATTTATTGAAGATAAGAATTGGTTGGCTAGATATTTGTATGGTTAGACCTAGTGTACCAAGAGATGATTATGAAGAATACCTTAATTTATGATGAAAAGTGGCGATTCCAATGACTTTACTGCTATTTTTGGATGGCATGTAGAACTTAGGTGTGCAGACAACTAGGAGCTATCTCTGTTCCTAGTCCCTCCATTCATGATAACTGTATTTTTTTTTTTAAATTTTTTGCGGTACGCAGGCCTCTCACTGTTGTGGCCTCTACCGTTGCGGAGCACAGGCTCCGGACGCGCAGGCTCAGGGGCCATGGCTCACGGGCCCAGCTGCTCCGCGGCATGTGGGATCTTCCCAGACCGGGGCACGAACCCGTGTCCCCTGCATCGGCAGGCGGACTCTCCACCACTGTGCCACCAGGGAAGCCCAACTGTCTGTATTTTAATAATCAAAGTGCTGGGTTCTGGTTCAAGATGGCAACATAGCAGAATTCTGAACTCACCTCCTGCCTTGGACACACCAAATCTGTGACTATACATGGAAGAACTTCCTCTGAAAAATCTTAAAAACTGGCTGAGCAACTCCTACACATCAGGCAAATGAGAAAAAGCCCACATTGAAGTGGGTAGGAGAGGCTGGAACACAATCTCACCATGAATCCCACCCCCAGTGCTATGACCCACAATCAAGAGGGAACTCAAAACCTGCAGGTTCCCCTGAGGAGTAAAGGGTTTGAACTACATCTTTTAGGGTGGCCCATCTTTTAAGACCTGCATCTAAGAGATGAGATTCCAGAACATGTAGCTTTGAAACAAATGAGGCTCATATCCATGAGAGCAACAAGACCACAGTGAAGTGAGAAATGGTTAATAAGGGGCTCATGCACGAACTCACCCAACGCAGGGATCAATGCAGAGGCAGTCGATCAGGAGATGCCCAGACTTCAGGTGGAAGAGGCTCATTTGCTAACCCTAAAGTTTCAGCTTGAGGAGCAGGAATCTAATTTAGGACACATCTGGGTACTTGATGGCTGGCAGGTACCGTCTTTGCACTCTCCCTCTGTCTCAGTCCAGCCAGTGGGCACCACCTAACCACCCACCCCAGTGGGTGCCATTTATACGCTTTCCCTCTGCCTTCCTCCATCTTTTTTTTCCCCCCCGAGCAGACACAACCTTCACACTCTCCCTCTGCCCTGCTTCAGCCTGTGGGCACCATGTTCAGGCGCACTCGCTGCCACACTCCATAGCACAAGTATCTCCCAGATGGGAGCTTTCACATGCATCTGGTTCTCTGGTTTTTATATCAGGTGCCCCAGTTTTTACGGCTGCCACTAAGGGCATATGCTTCGATATCTGGCCCTGGAGGCCAGGGAAGCTCGTGATCCTGGGTCCCATGGTACTGGAACAATCAGAGAGACAGTCCTTGGCAGACGACCAGCCCAGAGCCCTGCACAGACAGAAGAGAAACATACCCTCAAACTTTCTGTGAAAGAAGCCTATTTGCTTGCCCAGGGACTTTGGTCTGAGGGGCAGCCTTCTACTTTGGCACACGACTAAGAGCGCTATGGTGGTGCTCTCAGGGAAAGG
The DNA here is from genome assembly GCF_951394435.1 of Stenella coeruleoalba. Classification (NCBI taxonomy): domain Eukaryota; kingdom Metazoa; phylum Chordata; class Mammalia; order Artiodactyla; family Delphinidae; genus Stenella; species Stenella coeruleoalba. The sequence goes on from NC_137149.1 coordinate 6,007,251, forward strand.
AGGCTGGTGGACGCAATCTTTGCACTCTGCCTCTGCCTCACTCCAGCACACTGGTATCATCCAGGAAAAAAAAGTTATACCTTTGTCTGGCACCCCGATTATTGCCTGTGGCTAGAGGACATCTGTATATCACCTGGCTCTGGTGGCCAGTGGGGCTTATGTTTCTGGTTCCCACTGGGCTGTAACCAATAGAAAAAAATCTCAGATGGCTACTACCCCCTAAAACAACTAGAGAAAGAAGCACAAACAAAACCCAAAGTTAGCAGAAAGAAAGAAATTGAAAAGATCAGAGCAGAAATAAATGAAATAGAAATGAAGAAAATAATAGCAAAGATTAATGAAACCAAAAGCGTGTTTTTTGAAAGGATAAACAAAATTCATAAACCTTTAGCCACACTCATCAAGAAAAAAAGGGAGAGGGCTCAAATCAATAAAATTAGAAATGAAAAAGGAGAAATTACAATGGACACCACAGAAACACAAAGGATCATTTGAGACTACTACAAGCAACTGTATGCCAATAAAATGGACAACCTGGAAGAAATGGACAAATTCTTAGAATGGAACAATCTCCCGAGACTGAACCAGGAAGAAATAGAAAAATATGGACAGACCAATCACAAGTACTGAAATTGAAACTGTGAATTAAAAAAATCCCAGAAAACAAAAGCCCAGGACCAAATGGATTCACAAGCAAATTCTATCAAACACTTAGAGAAGAGTTAACACCTATCCTTCTGAAACTCTTCCAAAAAATTGCAGAGGAAGGAAAACTCCCAAACTCATTCTATGAGGCCACCATCACGCTGATACCAAAACTAGACAAAAACACCACACACACACAAAAAATTACAGACCAATATCACTGATGAGCAAAGATGCAAAAATCCTCAACAAAATACTAGCAATCCAAATCCAACAATACATTAAAAGGATCATACACCATGATCAAGTGGGATTTAATCCCAGGGATGCAAGGAATTTTCAATATCCGCAAATCAATCAGTGTGATACACCACATCAACAACTGAAGAATAAAAACCATATGATCATCTCAATAGATGCAGAAAGAGCTTTTGACAAAATTCAACACCCATTTATGATAAAAACTCTCCAGAAAGTGGGCATAGAGGGAACCTACCTCAACATAATAAAGGCCATATATGACAAACCTATAGCTGTTATCATTCTCAACAGTGAAAAGCTGAAAGCATTTCCTCTAAGATCAGGAACAAGACAAGGATGTCCACTGTCACCTCTTTTATCCAACATAGTTTTGGAAGTCCCAGCCATGACAATCAGAGAAGAAAAAGAAATAAAAGAAATCCAAATTGGAAAAGAAGAAGTAAAACTGTCACTGTTTGTAGATGGCATGATACTACACATGAAAAATCCTAAAGATGCTACCAGAAAACAACTAGAGCTCATCAATGAATTTGGTAAAGTTGCAGGATACAGAATTAATACACAGAAATCTGTTGCACTTCTATACACTAACAGCAAAAGATCAGAAAGAGAGATGAAAGAAAGAATTCCATTTACCATCGCACTAAAAAGAATAAAATACCTAGGAATAAACCTACCTAAGGAGACAAAAGACCTGTACTCTGAAAACTATGAGGCGCTGATCAAAGAAATCAAAGATGATACAAATAGATGAAAAGATATACCATGTACTTGGATTGCAAGAATCAATACTGTCAAAGTGACTATACTACCCAAGGCAACCTACAGATTCAATGCAATCCCTATCAAATTACCAATGGCATTTTTCACAGAACTAGAGCAAAAAAATCTTAAAATTTGTATGGAGATACAAAAGACTCCAAATAACCAAAGCAATCTTGAGGAAAAAAAAAAAGTGGAGCTGGAGGAATCAGGCTCCCTCATTTCAGATTATACTACAAAGCCACAGTAACCAAAACAGTATAGTACTGGCACAAAAACAGAAATATAGATCAATGGAACAGGATAGAAAGTCCAGAGATAAACCCATGCACCTATGGTCACCTAATCCATGACAAAGGAGGCAAGGATATTCAGTGGGGAAAAGACAGCCTCTTCAATAAGTGGCGCTGGGAAAACTGGAAAGCTACATGTAAAAGAATGAAATTAGAATACTTCCTAATGCCATACACAAAAATAAATGCAAAATGGATTAAAGACCTAAATTTAAGACTGGCTACTATAAAAGTCTTAGAGGAAAACATAGGAGAACACTCCATGATATAAATCGCAAGATCTTTTCAAGCCATCTTCCAGGATAATGGAGATAAAAACAAAAATAAACAAATGGGACCTAATTAAACTCAAAAGCTTCTGAAAAGCAAAGGAAACCATAGACAAAATGAAAACACAACCCACAGAATGGGAGAAAATATTTGCAGACAATGCAACCTACAAGGGATTAATCTCCAAAATTTATAAACAGCTCATGTGGGTTAATATCAAAAAAACAAACAACCCAACCAAAAAATGGGCAGAAGACCTAAATAGACATTTCTCCAAAGAAGACATACAGATGGCCAAGAGGCACATGAAAAGATGCTCAACATCACTAATTATTAGAGAAATGCAATCATAACTACAATGAGATATCACCTCACAACAGTCAGAATGTTCATCATCAAAAAATCTACAAATAATAAATGCTGGAGAGGGTGTGGAGAAAAGGGAACCCTCTTACACTGTTGGTGGGAATGAAAATTGGTACAGCCACTATGGAGAACAATATGGATGTTTCTTAAAAAGCTAAAGATAAAGCTACCATATGATCCAGCAACCCCACTCCTGGGCATATATCCGGAGAAAATCATGGTTTGAATGGATACATGCATCCCAATGTTCATTGCAGCACTATTTAGAATAGCCGGGACATGGAAGCAACCTAAATGTCCATCAACAGAAGAATGGATAACGATGTGGTACATATATACAATGGAATACTACTCAGCCATTAAAAAGAATGAAATAATATCATTTGCAGCAACATGGATGGACCTGGAGACTATCATACTAAGTGAAGTAAGTCAGACAGACTTACACATGATAAAATTTAAAAATTAAATTAAATTAAAATTTTAAAAATGATACTAATGAACTTATTTACAAAACAGAAACAGACTCACAGACTTAGAAGAGGAACGTAGGGTTACCAGGGGAAGGGTGAGAAGGAGGGATAGATTAGGAATTTGGAATTGACATGTACACACTGCTATATTTAAAATAGATAACCAACAAGGACCTACTGTATAGCACAGGGAATTCTCCTCAATATTCTGTAATAACCTAAATGGGAAAAGAATTTGAAAAACAATATATACATGTATAAGTGAATCACTGTGCTGTACACCTGAAACTAACACAACATTGCTAATCAACTCTGCTGCAATATAAAATAAAAAAATTTTAAAAATAGAAAATACTAGACATGACTTGAAGTTATGGTGGACAGATGAGAATCATAATGGAATACAATGGAGCAGAAACATGAAATGTTGAAAACATATGTAATGATTAAAAATAGAAAAGCCTGTAATAAAGTAAAAACTTAAAACACTTTAAAAAAATGGCTACTACCCACAGGGCACAGCAAGAGGCAATGGACCCAGGAGTTCAGTCTTTGTTAGCTTAACATCACAGCTGTAGCCTGAGGGACATGTTCTAGTTGAACATACAGATAAGAGCTCATACAGTCCTTTCCAGGGACCTTGTAGAGTGGGCACTGTCTTTGCACTCTCTGTCATGCTCCAGAGCAACTGTACCTCCCAGAGGAGAACTTGTACAGTGTCTGATGCCCTGGTTTCTGTGGCTGCCACCCAAGCGATGCCACATGAATACCTGGCTCTGGTGGCCAGGGGAGCCTGTGTTCCTGGGTCCCATGGGACTGTAACGATCAGAGAGACAGTTCTACACACCCAAAGTCTTTCTGTGCTTGTTCTGGAGTTTCAGCCTGAGGCACAGGCTTCAGGTGTGGCACACATCTAGAGGTCTTTGGAGCTACTTTCAGGTAACATAGAGTAGTGGAAGCCATCCTTGCACTCTACTTCTGCTTTGCTACAACTCATGTGTATCTCCTGGAAAGGAGGCCCAACTTTTGTCACTGGTAACCAGGCAACACCCTTGGTTGCATGACTCTGGTAGTGATACTTATACTTGCTGCCCCTCAGGTTTGTATATATTTGCATACCTTAATAGCTGTTGCCGGGCTTCCTATCAGCCTAGGCAACAGCTAGGTGCTGAATGAGATCCTCCCCTCTGGGACAATGACAAGTCTTGCACAACCACAACTAGTGAGAGCCATTAAAAATAAAATAGACTGCATTGGCAATCACACAAGTCTGAGAGAAAAATAAGAGCAAGGGCAGGATAGAACAATAAGATTCATCTCCTACACAAAGCCACTCTTTCAAGACTGGGAGAGGCAGCTGTTTTATCTAATGCATAAAAACCAACATAGAGATTCAAAGGAAACAAAGAAACAGAGGAATGTGTCCCAAGAGAAAGAAAGAGATGAAACCCAGGTGTGGGGGAGGCGGGATGAATGAAGCAGGGATAAGTAATTTACCCGATAAAAAGTTCAAAGTAATGGTTAACAAGATGTTCACTACCTATGGAAAAGAACAGATGACCACAATGAGAACTTAAGCAAAGAGATAGAAAATATAAGAAAATAGCAAATAGAAGTCACAGAGCTAAAGAATACAGTTAATGAACTGAAAAATACAATAGAGGGGTTCAATAGCAGACCAGACAAAGCAGAAGTGAGGATCAATGAACTTGAAGACAGGGCATTGGAACTCACCCAGAGCAGCTAAAAGAAAAGAAAAAAAAAATTGCAAAAGCACAGATAGATTAAGGAAATAACATGAAAATATCAGATGGATTAACATCCACATTACAGGTGTCCCAGAGGAAAAGAGAGAACGAAAGTAGCAGAAAACTTATTTCAAGATAAAACAGCTGACAACTTCCCTAACAGGGAGAAGGAAATAGGCATTCAGATCCAGGAAGGACAGAGAGTTCCAAAAAGGATGAATCCAAAGAAACCCACACCAAGACACATTATAATTAAAATGTCAAATTTAAGGGGAGAATCTTAAAATCAGCAAGAGATAAAACAACTTGTTATATACAAGGGAACCCCCATAAGATTATAAGCTTAGCTTTCAGCAGGAATTTATAGGCCAGAAGGTGTGACTTTTAATTTTAATTGTATGTGTATGACAGAGGGGAGTTTACCATAAACACATATATACTGTACATTTTCTTATTTACTGCTCATCCTACTTACCTTAGGTCAGGAGTATAATTTTTTTTTTTTCAGAATTCTGAGCACTTGCCAAAGCTTTCTGACAATAAATATACCCTATCTGTCAACATACAGTAGACATTCATTTATGATTCATAATATTCTTTGACTTCCCTCATTTATAAAACAGGAACCAAGAGTTTTCTTACTGTATTAAATGAAGTATAGAAATCTCATTTCAAAAATCTGTTAATTATAAATTAAGTAAGTCAAAATCATATTTTACAGATTTACTAAAAAAGATAATGTACATTGTCTATGTGATCTTGACTTCTCCAGAAGATGACATCTACCAGAGATCTTTTTTTCTAAACCATGAATTATAAAATTGGAGGATTTATTAGGAATGATGTCAGCTTCATGGTGGTCTAAGTCATTTCTCTTCTTTGCTCTCCCTTTTTTAAACAACTAATTAGATATCCATAACCAAAGTGCCTCTGCATTTTACACCAAGGGACCTAGGAGGTTCCTAGCCCACAAAAGCATCCAAAGCTAAACAAGGACTTTGTAAGGGCTGTGGATCCAAGGGATTCAGTGAACCTGCTCCACCCCCCACCCCAAACTGGGCTTGATTAGGGAAAAAAAAAATTGGAGAGCATAAAACTGGGCAGATACCTATGGGCAAGAGAGAATTTATAAAAGTATAGCCTGCCAGAGGTGAGATTCTATCACCCCAATGAATCAAGAGAGAGGTCAGTTTGGACACAGAGGAGAGGGAGTAACACACCACCCTGCTACCAGGGCAACACTGCAAGGGGCTAAACTTTTGGCTGCTGTAGTGGTGACCCCTCCTGCAGAGGAGGTGGGAAGCAAAAGTTGTGAGTGACTGCCCAGCCACCCCAGGTGTGTGGGTTACATCTGGAGAAACCTGCTTGTTTCCAGCAGTTCTTGATTTCCGAGGAAATTCCATGACTGGGGGGAAGGAGGAGAAAGAGAAGGAAGCCGATAAGAATATCGAAGGGCATTAAAGGAATATATTTCCTGCGGTCTGCTTCAGGACTTCAGCAGGAAGTCTACCCACCAACCTCTGGGAGTATCGCACTCAAGGATCTCCCTACCAGCCTCTGGGTAGCCCCAAATCACCAAGTGTTAAACCCACATCTCCCCGCCACTGCACTCTGTTGCCGGCTCCTTCTGCAAGCTCTCAAGTGCATCCTTAAGAGGGACTGGAGTAGACGCATAGGGTGATCAGATAGTAGGCAAGGGAGAAAGTACAAAACTGAGGTATAGCACCACCTTCTGGAATACAAAAGAAAGGTTTCTAATGGCCAGCCTGTTGAGTTGTAAGAAGCAAAAAAGTCATAAAAGCTTAGTTACAGAGATGTCTGCTACTTAGAAGAAACACATTTCAGCTCTAAAGACACATATAGGCTCAAAGTACAGGATAGAAGAAGGTATTTCATGCAAGTGGAAACCAAAATAAAGTGGTTATAACCATACCTATGTCAGACAAAATAGACTTGAAGCCAAAAATGGTAACTAAAGACAGCGGTCATTATATAATGATAAAGGATTCAATACATCTAGAAGCTATAACAATCATAAACATATACACACACAACATTGGAGCACCTAAATGTATTAAGCAAATACTCACAGATCTGAAGGAAGAATTAGAGAGCAATACAGTAATAGTAGGAGATTTCAATACCCCACTGCCAGCAATGGATAGATCACCTGGAAAGAAAATCAAAAAGGAAATATTGGAATTGAACCATGCTTTAGACCAAAGAGACTTAGCAGACATATATAGAACATTCTCAAGTGGCTTAACCATCTGATAGGGAACAGATCAAGTCTTAGCAAATTTTAAAAGATTGAAATAATACCAACTATCTTTTCTGACCACAATGGTATGAAACAAAAAATCAAAAACAAAATGAAAGCTGGACAGTCTATAAACACGTGGAAACTAAACAACACATTTCTGAACTACCAATGGTTAAACAAAAAATAAAAATGGAAATTAAAAAAAATCTCTTGAAACAAATAAGAATGGAAGCACAACTTACCAAATCCTATGAGATGCTGCAAAAGCAGTTCTAAGAGGGGAGTTCATGGCAATAAATGCCAACATCAAGAAACAAGAAAGATCTCAAGTAAACAACTTAACTTTATACCTCAAGGAAGTAAAAAAAAGAGGAAAAATGTAAGCCCAAATTTAGCAGAAGGAAGGAAATAATAAAGATCAGAATGGAAATAAATGAACTAGAGATGAGAAAAACAATAAAAAGGATCAATGAAACAAAGAGCTTGTTTTTCAAAAAGGTAAACAAAATTGAGAAACCTTTAGCTAGACTCACCAAGAAAAAAAGAATGCTCAAATAAATAAAAATAGAAATTAAGGAGAAAAGTACACCTGATACTACATAAATACATAGGGACATAAGGGACTATAGGCATACCTCAGAGATATTTCAGTTTCAGAACATTCCAATAAAGCAATTATTACAATAAAGTGAGTCACATAATTTTTTTGGTTTTCCAGTGTATATAAAAGTTATGTTTACACTATACTGTAGTTTATTAAATGTGCAATAGCATTGTGTCTGAAAAATGTATATACCTTAATTAAAAATACTTTATTGCTAAAAAACTTTATTGCTAAAAAATACTTTAGTAATAAATCTTAATCTTTTTAAGATAGTAACATCAAAAGATCACTGATTACAGATCACCATAACAAAGAAAATAATAATTAAAAGTTGGAAATATTGTGAGAATTATCAAAATGTGACAAAGAAACATGAAGTGAGCACATGCTGTTGCAAAAAATGGCACTGACATAACTTGCTTGACTCAGGGTTGCCACAAACATTCAATTTGTAAAAAAAATGTAATATCTGGAAAGTGCAATAAAGCAAAGGGCAATAAAATGAGGTATGCCTGTACTATTAACAATTATATACCAATAAATTAGATAACCTAGGGGAAAAATGTTATTTATTCCTAGAAGCACACAACCCACCAAGACTAGATCAGGGAGAAATAGAAAATCTGAACAGACCAATAATAAGTACTAAGATGTTAAATGAGTAATCAAAAATCTGCCAACACAGAAAACCCCAGGACCAGATGACTTCACGGGTGAATTCTATCAAACATTTAAAGAAGAATTAATGCCAATGCTTCTCAAACTCTTCCAAAAAATTGAAGAAAAGAGAACATTTCCCAACGCATTCTATAATTCAGCATTACTCATACCAAAACAAGATAAGAACACTACCAAAATCAAACAATAGAAATAAAAACTATAGACCAATGTCCCTGATAAAAATAGATGTAGAATTTTTCAACAAAATATTAGCAAACTAAATTCAAGAACACATTAAAAGTATTATACATCATGACCAAATGGGATTTATCCTTGGGATGCAAGTATGTTTCAACATGCACAATTCAATACATATAATACATTACATTAATAGAATAAAAGATAAAAATTGCATGATCACCTCAGTAGGTGCAGAAAAACGTATAAGGTATAGAAGAAACATACCTAAACATAACAAAGGTCATATACAACAAACCCACCGATCACATCCTCAGTGGAGAAATACTGAAAGCTTTTCCTCTAAGATCAGGAACAAAACAAGAATGCACACTCTCACGCCTCTTATTCAATATAGTACTGGAAGTCCTAGCTAGAGCAATTAGGCAAGATAAAGAAATAAAATGCATCCAGATTGGAAAGGAAGAAGTAAAACTGACATTTTTATCAGATAATATTATTTTGTATATAAAAAATTCCAAAGACACAACCAAAAAATTATTGGAATTGATCAGTGAATTCATTAAAGTTGGAGGATGTAATATCAACATACAGAAATTACTGTATTTCTATACACTAATAATGAATCTTTTGAAAAATTTAAAGAAACTATCCTATTTACAATAAAATTACCTAGGAATAAATTTAACCAAGGAAGTGAAAGATCTGTAAAATGAAAACCACAAGACTTTATTGAAAGAAATCAAAGATGACACACAAAAAAATGAAAAGACATCCCATGTCCATGGATTGAAAGAATTCATATTATTAAAATGTCCATGCTACCCAAAGCCCTCTATAGATTCACACAATCTTTACCAAAATTCCAATGGCCTTCTTCACAGAAATTTTAAAAAAGTCTAAAATTTGTATGGAACCACAAAAGACCCCAAATAGCCAAAACAATTCTGAGCAAGAAGAATAAAGACAAAGGTATTATACATCCTGATTTCAAACAATAATACAAAGCTATAGTAATTAAAACAGTATGGTACTGGCATAAAAATTGACACATAAACCAATGGAATATGAATAGAGAAGCAACAATTAAACCCCCAAATACACAAAAAATTAATATTTTACAAGAGGGTCAAGAACATCCAATGGTGAAAGGACAGTCTCTTCAACAAATGGTGCTGGGAAAACTGGGTAAATACATGCAGAACAATGAAATTTGATCCCTATCTTATATCACTCACAAAAATTAACTCAAAGTGCATCAAAGACTTAAACATAAGACCTGAGGCCATAATACTCCTAGAACATAGAGAAGAATTACTCAACATTGTTCTCATCAATGACTTTTTGTATATGTCACCAGAAGCACAAACACAAAAAGTAAAAATTAACAAAAGGGACTGCATCGACTTAAAGGCTCTACACAGCAGAAGAAACAACAAAATGAAAAGGTAACCTATGGAATGGGAAAAAAAGTTGCAAACCATATATTGGATAAGGAGTTAACATCCAAAATATATCAAGAACTCATACAACTTAAAAACAAACAGACAAAAAATAAAAGAATCCAATTTAAAAATGAGTAGAGAAAGTAAAGAGACATTTCTCCAAAGAAGATATCCAAATGGTCAAGAGGTACATGAAAAGATGCTCAACAGAACTAATCATCAGGGAAATGCAAATCAAAGCCACATTGAGATACCACCTCACAACTGTTAGAATAGCTATCATCAAAAAGACAAGAAATAACAAGTGTTGCAAGGACATGGAGAAAAGAGAAAACTTGAACACTGTTGGTGGGAATGTAAACTGGTACAGCCACTATAGAAAACAATATGGATAGTCCTCAAAAAATTAAAAATAGATTTACCATATGGTCCAGCAAAGGAAATGGAAATGGAATATAGATGGAATATATGCACTCCCATTTACTGCAGCATAATTCAAATTAGCCAAAATATGGAAACAACTTAAGTGACCATCAATGGATGAGTGGATAAAAAAAGACGTGGTATGTATACACACACACAGGCACACAGAGAAATATTATTGAGCCATGATAAAGAAGGACATCCTGCCATTTGCACCAACATGGATGGACCTTGAGGACACTATGCTAAGTGAGATAAGTCAGACAGAGATAGACAAATACTGTATGGTATCACTTATACGTGGAATCTAAAACAGCAAAACTTGTAAAAAGAGAGAGTAAAATAGTGGTTACCAGGAGGTAGGAGGGTGGGAGTGGAAGGATAGGACAAACACTGTTTAAAGGTACAAACTTGCAATGAGTAGTAAATAAATCCTAGAGATCTACTGGGTTGGACAAAGAGTTCATTCAGTTTTTCCATAGCATCTTACAGAAAAACCCAAATGAATTTTTTGGCCAACCCAATAAATCAGCACAGTGTAGTGATGTATTATAATCATCAAGCTTGGTAAGAGAGTAAATTTTAATTATTCCATCCAATAAAAAGAAATAATTAGGGACTTCTCTGGTGGTCCAGTGGTAAAGAGTCCACCTTACAATGCAGGGGATGTGGGTTCGATCCCGGGTCAGGGAACTAAGATCCCACAACTAAACCTGCGCCACAACTACTGAGCTTGTGCGCCTCAACTAGAGTGCCTGCATGCCACAAACTACAGAGCCCACGTGCCCTGGAGCCTGCGTGCCACAACCTAGAGAGAGAAAACCCACATGCCACAACTAGAGAGAGACCCATGATCCGCAAAAAGAGAAGCCACTACAATGAGAAGCTGCACACCATAACTAGAGAAAGCCCGCATGCAGCAACAAAGACCCAATGCAGCCAAAAATAAATAAATTGATAAAAAAAGATAAACTGTCACTTTTTTTGGCTCATCAAGAACACTGGTTCACAGAAGTAGAAAATTTAAATCATTAAATATTTCAAAGAAAATAGAGCAGTACAATTAATTCAAACAAAACTCAACAAGTAGTATTCATCCTGGGTGCTGGAATGTGGGGTTTGGAGGGCAGACCTAAGGGAGAGGACTGCTGTTGGCTGTGAGGAGACAGCCTGAGGGGACTGGAGTGAGGAAATCAGCTACTGGGAATGCCTGTGGAGGAAACTCGGACCACCACAGAAGTGAAGCACCGTTGCTGAGTGTCATGCAAGGGGTGGGGCCACCACTGCAGCTTCTCTCCCCATGCACCGGCCCCTGCCTCCCCAGGCACTAGGAAGGGCCCCTTCTGGGGCCAGCTCTCTCGTGCCTGCAACTGGGCACTAGGAAGTGTCCCCACCAGGGCTGCCTCTCTCATGCCCATGGCTGCCAGCTACCTTGCATGCCCCATCCCCACTGGGGCTCCCACGGCCAAGGCCGCTGCCACCTCTGTACCCCTTCCTCACCAGGGTGGTCTCATGTGATCCTGGACAGCCTCGGGAACAGACACCTGTGGGTGGCCCACACGCAGTGGTGGGGCTGAAACCACAACTGAGCCCCAGGGGCCATGCAACTAAGGAAGAAAAGCTGAAATCTCTCCTTGCAGCTGTGCAGACCATGCACTGACACCCCCACAACCGGCTTTGTAAACTCAGTGCATACAGAACATCTGAATGGACAAGTGCTCCCACAGCCAAGACTGGTCTAACTTTAGCAGCTGTAGACTTTATGGGCACATACACATGGGGGTTGGGCCAGGCCAGAGCCTGAGCTGCCCCATAGCGTCAACGGCAGGTCCAGATCCATAATTATTGCACTCCTGGGACCTGAATTCAGTGGATCTATGCTGGTGCCCTCGTGAAAATAATGTCTGAGAGACACCAGGGCCAATTGCCAGCATACCCACAGTTAAGGTGGGCCCGAGAGCAGTGTCAACAACAATGTAATCTGAGAGCGCACACAATGGGTGAAAGGTGACATAACAGAGCACACCCACAGGTGAACGGCTACAGAGGAGGAATACTCAGTGTCTTCTCTCTCAGTGGGAGTGCTCCAATCCCACCTACCTTGCACCGCAGATCAGAAACACAGCTAGAAACAGATCTGGGGGCCTCCACTCCAACAACTAGGGAGGATACCCCACCTCTGACAGGGCAGTAACAACCACAGAGAAAAGGAGAGGCCCTGCTCAATAGCCAGTGCAGGCTCTGGTCATCACACCTCCTATAAAGAGGATAAAGGCCACGATACACTAAGGAAAGAGCAGACATGTATACTAAAAACAACCCTTGCACCAAAAAATATTAAACTCACGTAGGCTACACAAGGACATTCCCACATAAAATGGCCCTTGAAGACCCTCTGAGGGTCTGGCATTGGTGGGAGAACCTCCAGAGCATTTAGCCGTGAAGGCCAGCAGGGATGGAATGCAGAAGATCCACAGCGTTGGGAGAACAGAGACTGCACTCTTGGAGGGCACACACAAGGTCTCATGTACACTGGGACCCAGCATGAAGCAGTACCTCCATAGGAACCTGGGTTCCACCTACCTAGGAGTCTTGGAGTGCATCCTGGGAAGGTGAAAGTCAACTAGAGCTCACTGTGAGGGCAAGGACACTGGCAGCTGAAGACCCAGGGAATATTGACCAGAGTGAGCTCTCCCGGAGGTCCACATTTCAGCACCAAGACCCAGCTTCATCCAAAAAACTGCAGACTCCAGTGCTGGAAGGCCTCAGGCCAAACAACCACCAAGATAGGAACACAGCCCCACCCATCAGAAGAAAGGCTGCCTAAAGTCGTACGAGCTCACAGCCACCTCAAAACACAGCCCTTGACATGGCCCAAGCCATCAGATCAACAAGACCCAGCTCCACCCACCAGACGGCAGGCACCAGTCCCTCCAAACAGGCAGCCTGAACAAGCCTCTGGAACAATCTCACCCACCAAGGGGCAGACACCAGAAGCAAGAGGAACTACAATCCTGTAGCCTGTAGAAAGGAGACCACAAACACAGAAAGTCAGACAAAATGAGACAACATAGAAATATTGGGTTGGCCAAAAGGTTCGTTTTTTTTCCCTGTCAGATGTTTCTAGTAGCGCTTAGTTGTCTTTAACTTAATTCAAAACAATTTTGTTAGATTATATTGTGACAGCTGTCATATCATTGTACATTTTCAAAAACATTATCAAAATTGGTGAATTTTTGTGTAGCCATTTTAATATTGAAGATGGAAGGAAAAAAATCAACATTTTTGGCATATTATGCTTTATTATTTCAAGAAAGGTAAAAACCCAAATGAAACACAAGAAAAGATTTGTGCAGTGTATGGAAAAGGTGCTGTGACTGATTGAACGTGTCAAAAGTGGTCTGCAAAGTTTCCTGCTGGAGATTTCTTGCTGAACGATGCTCTATGGTCAGGTAGACCAGTTGAAGTTGACAGTGATCAAATCCAGACATTAATTGAGAACAATCAATGTTATACCACACAGGAGATAGCCGACATACTCAAAATATCTAAATCAAACACTGAAAATCATTTGCACCAGCTTGGTTATGTTCATCATTTTGATGCTTGGGTTCCACATAAGTTAAGCAAAAAAACCCTTCTTGATGGTATTTCTTCATGTGATTCTCTACTTAAACATAATGAAAACTTTCTGTTTTTAAAACAAATTGTGATGGGCGATGAAAAGTGGGTACTGTACGATAATGTGGAATGGAAGAGATCATGGAGCAAGTAAAATGAACCACCATCAATCACACCAAACCCCTGTCTTCATCCAAAGAAGGTCATGTTTTGTGTATGGTGGGATTGGAAGGGAGTCCTCTATTATGAGCTCCTTCTGGAAAACCAAACGATTAATTCCAACAAGTATTGCTCCCAATTAGACCAATTGAAAGCGGCACTCAATGAAAAGCGTCCAGAATTAGTCAAGAGAACATTCATAATCTTCCTTCAGGATAATGCAAGACTGCATGTTTCTTTGATGGCCAGGCAAAAACTGTTACACCTTGGCTGGGAAGTTCTGATTACTCTGCCTGTATTCACCAGACATTGCAGCTTCATATTTCCAATTATTTCAGTCTTTACAAAATTCTCTTAATGGAAAAAATTTCAATTCCCTGGAGGACTGTAAAAGGCACCTGGAACAGTTCTTTGTTCATAAAGATAAAAAGTTTTGGGAAGATGGAATTATGAAGTTGCCTGAAAAATGGCAGAAGGTAGTGGAACAAAAGGGTGAATACATTGTTCAATAAAGTTCTTGGTGAAAATGAAAAATCTGTCTTTCATTTTTACTTAAAAACTGAAGGAAGTTTTTGGCCAACCCAATATGTTGCAAATGAAGAACAAGATAAAAACCCACAAGAACAATTAAATGAAGAGGAAACAGGCAATCTACCTGAAAAAGCATTCAGAGTGATTATAGTAAAGATAATCCAAAATCTCAGAAAAAGAATGGTGGCACGATCAAGAAGATACAAGGAATGTTTAACAAGGAGCTAGAAGATTTAAAAAACAAACACACAGAGATGAACAATACAATAACCGAAATAGAAATAAACTAGAAGTAATCAATAGCAGAATAACTGAGGCAGAAGAAGGAATAAGTAAGCTGGAAGACAGAGTGGTGGAAATCACTGCCACAGAACAGAATAAAGAAAAAAGAATGAAAAGAAAGGAGGACAGTCTCAGAAATTTCTGCGACAATATTAAATGCAACAACATTCACATTATATGGGTCACAGAAGGAGAAGAGAAAGAGAAAGGGCCTGAGAAAATATTTGAAGATATTATAGCCAAAAACTACACCAACATGAGAAAGGAAACACTCACTCAAGACCAGGAAGTGCAGAGAATCCCATACAGGATGAATCCAAGGAGGATCACACCGAGACACAGATGAATCAAATTAACAAAAATTAAAGACAAAGAAAAATATTAAAAATCAACAAGGGAAAAGCAACAATTAACATATAAGGGAACCCCCAAACGTTATCAGCTGATTTTTCAGCAGAAACTCTGCAGGTCAGAAGGGAGAGTCATGATATACTTCAAGTGCTGAAAGGGAAAACCAACAACCACGAATACTCTTCCCAGCAAGGCTCTCATTCACATTTGATGGAGAAATAAAAAGCTTTATAGACAAGCTAATGCAAAGAAAATTCACCACCAAACCAGCTTTAAAACAAATGCTAATGGAACTTCTCTAGGTGGGACAGAGACCAGCAACCTAAAACAACTGTGTACATACATAGACTGCTATATCAAAACCTCATGGGAACAGCAAATGCAAAAACTACAATAGATACACACACACAAAAAAAAAGCAACCCCAAAACAACACTAAAGATGGTCATCAAACCACAAGAGAAGAGAAGAAAAGAGGAAGGGAAGAAAAAATACCTACCAAAAAACCCCCCAAAACAATTAAGAAAATGGCAGTAGGAACATACATATTGAAAATTACCTTAAGTGTAAATGGATTAAATGCTCCAACCAAAAGACACAGACTGGCTGAATGGATATGAACACAAGATCCGTATATATACTGTCTACAAGAGACCCACTTCAGACCTAGGGACACATAGTGACCAAAAGTGAGGAGATGGAAAAATATATTCCATGCAAATGGAAATCAAGGAAAGCTGGAGTAGCAATACTCATATCAGACAAAATAGACTTTAAAATAAAGACTGTTACAAGAGAAAAGAAAGGACACTACATAATGATCAAGGGATCAATCCAAGAAGATGATATAACAATTGTAACTATATATGCACCCAACATAGGACCACCTCAATAGATAAGGCAAATGCTAACAGCCATAAAGCAGGAAATAAACAGTAACACAATAATAGTGGGGGATGTTAGCCCCCCACTTACACCAATAGACAGATCATTCAGACAGAAAATTTATAAGGGAACACAAGCCTTTAAATGACACATTAGGCCAGAAAGACTTAACTGATGTCTATAGGACATTCCATCCAAAAGCAACAGAATACACTTTCTTCTCAAATGCACATGGAACTTTCTCCAGGATAGATCCCATATTGGGCCACAAATCAAGCCTCAGTAAATTTAAGAAAACTGAAATCATATCAAGCATCTTTTCTGACCACAAAGTTATGAGATTAGAAATTCATTACAGGAAAGAAATGTTAAAAACACAAACAAGTGGAGGCTAAACAATATGTTACTAAACAGCCAATGGATCACTGAAAAAAATCAAAGAAGAAACCAAAATACCTAGAGACAAATGAAAACGAAAATCTATGAGATGCAGCAAAAGCAGTACTAAGAAGGAAGTTTATAGCAATACAATCTTACGTCAGGAAACAAGAAAAATCTCAAACAACTTAACTTTACACCTAAAGCAACTAGAGAAAGAAGAACAAACAAAATCTAAAGTTAGTAGATGGAAAGAAATCATAAAGATCAGAGCAGAAATAAATGAAATAGAGATGAAGAAAACAATAGCAAAGATCAATGAAACTAAAAGTTGGTTCTTTGAGAAGATAAAATTGATAAACCTTTAACCAGACTCATCAAGAAAAAAGGAAGGGACTCAAATCAATAAAATTAGAGATGAAAAAGGAGAGATTACAACTGACACCGCAGAAATAGATCATAAGAGACTACTTCAAGCAACTATACACCAGTAAAATGCACAACCTAGAAGAAATGTACAAATTCTTAGAAAGGTACAACCTTCAAAGACTGAACCAGGAAGAAATACAAAACATGAGCAGACCAATCACAAGTACTGAAATTGAAACTGTGATTTAAAAACTCCCAACCGAAAAAAGTTCAGGACGAGATGGCTTCACACGTGAATTCTATCAAGCATTTAGAGAAGACTTAACACCTATATTTCTGAAAATATTCCAAAAATTTGCAGAGGAAGGAACACTGCCAAGCTCATTCTATGAGGCCAACATCACCCTGATACCAAAACCAGACAAAGATATTTAAAAAAGAAAAGAAAATTACAGGCCAATATCACTGATGAGGAAAGACACAAAAATCTTCAACAAAATACTATCAAACCAAATCCAACGGAACATTAAAAGGATCATCCACCATGATAAAGTGGGATTTAACCCAGGGATGCAAGGATTCTTCAACATATGTAAATCAATCAATATGATACACCACATTAACAAACTGAGGAATAAAAAACATACGATCATCTCAATCAGTGCAGAAAATCCTTTTGACAAAATTCAACACCCATTTATGATTTAAGAAACTCTTCAGGAAGCGGGCATAGAGGGAACATACCTCAACATAATAAAGGCCATATATGACAAACCCACAGCAAACATCAGTCTGAATGGTGAAAAATTGAAAGCATTTTCTCTAAGATCAGGAACAAGACAAGGATGTCCACTCTCACCACTTATCCAACATAGTTTTGGAAGTCCTAGTCATGGCAAGGAGAGAAGAAAAAGAAATAAAAGGAATCCAAATTGGAAAAGAAGAAGTAAAACTGTCACTGTTTGCAGATGACATGATGCTTTACATAGAAAATCCTAAAGATGCTACCAGAAAACTACTAGAGATCATCAATGACTTTGGTAAAGTTGCAGGATACAAAATTAATGCACAGAAATCTCTCACATTCTTGTACACTAACAGCGAGAGATCAGAAAGAGAAATAAAGGAAACAATCCCATTTACCACTGCATTATAAAGAATAAAATACCTAGGAATAAACCTGCCTAAGGAGGCAAAAGAACTGTACTCAGAAAACTATAAGATACTGATGAAAAAAATCAAAGATAACACAAACAGATGGAGAGATATACTGGTTTCTTGGATTGGAAGAATCAATATTGTCAAAATGACTACACTACCCAAAGTAATCTACAGATTCAACACAATCCCTATCAAATTACAAAGAGTATTTTTCATAGAATTGGAACAAAAAAAATTTACAGTTTGTATGGAAACACAGGAGACCCTGAATAGTGAAAGCAATCTTGAGAAAGAAAAACAGAGATGGAGGAATCAGGCTCCCTGACTTCAGACTATGCTACAAAGCTACAGTCATCAAAACAGTATGGTACTGGCACAAAAACAGAAAGATAAATCAATGGAACAGGATAGAAAGTCTAGAGATAAACCCACGCTCCTATGGTCACCTAATCTACCACAAAGGAAGCAAAAATATACAATGGAGGAAAGACACTCTCTTCAATAAGTGGTGCTGGGAAAACTGGACAGCTACATGTAAGCAAATTAGAACATTTTCTAACACCACACACAAAAATAAAATCAATATGGACTAAAAACCTAAATTAAGACTGGACACTATACAACTCTTAGAGGAAAAAATAGGCAGAACACTCTCCAACATAAGTCATAATAAGATCTTTTTGGATCTACCTCCTAGAGTAACGAAAATAAAAACAAAAACAAACAAATGGAACCTAAATAAACTTAAAAGCTTCTGCAGGGGCTTCCCTGGTGGCGCAGTGGTTGGGAGTCCACCTGCCAATGCAGGGGATACGGGTTCATGCCCTGGTCCGGGAAGATCCCACATGCTGTGGAGTGGCTAGGTCCGTGAGTCATGGCCACTGAGCCTGCGCGTCTGGAGCCTGTTGCTCTGCAGCAGGAGAGGTCACAGCAGTGAGAGGCCCGTGTACCACAAAACAACAACAACAACAACAACAACAACAACAAAATGGGCAGAAGATCTAAATAGACATTTCTCCAAAGAAGACATACAGATGGCCAAGAGGCACATGAAAAGATGCTCAACATCACTAATTATTAGAGCAATGCAAATCAAAACTACAATGAGATATTACCTCACACCACTCAGAATGGCCATCATCAAAAAATCTACAGACAATAAATGCTGGAAAGGGTGTGAAGAAAAAGGAGCCCTCCTGCACCACTGGTGGCAATGTAAATTGGTGCAGCCACTATGGAGAACAGTATGGAGGTTCCTTAAAAAACTAAAAGAGCTACCATATGATCCAGCAATCCCACTCCTAGGCATATATCTGGAGAAAACCAAAATTCAAAAAGATACACATACCCTAATGTTCATTGCAACACTATTTACAATAGCAAGGATGTGGGAGCAACCGAAATGTCCATTGACAGAGGAATGGATAAAGAAGATGTGGCATATATATATATATATGTATTCATACATACACACACAATGGAATATTATTCAGCCATAAAAAAGAATGAAATAATGCCATATGCAGCGACATGGATGGACCTAGAGACTGTCATACTAAGTGAAGTAAGTCACACAGAGAAAGACATGTATTATATGATATCGCTTATACGTGGAATCTAAAAAAATGGTACAAATGAATGTATTTACAGAACAGAAATAGAGTCACAGATGTAGAAAACAAACTTATGGTTACCAAAGGGAAAAGTGGGGGGAGGGATAACTTGGGAGATTGGGATTGACATATACAACTAAGAATCTACTGTAGGGCTTCCCTGGTGGCGCAGTGGTTGGGAGTCCACCTGCTGATGCAGGGGACACGGGTTCGTGCCCCGGTCCGGGAGGATCCCGCGTGCCTTGGAGCGGCTGTGCCCGTGGGCCATGGCCGCTGAGCCTGCGCGTCTGGAACCTGTTGCTCCGCAATGGGAGAGGCCACAACAGTGAGAGGTCCGCGTACCGCAAAAAAAAAAAAAAAAAAAAAGTCTACTGTATAGCACAGGGAACTCTACTCTCAATACTCTGTAATGACCTATATGGGAATAGAATCTAAAAAAGAGTGGAGATATATATATATATATATATATATATATATATATATTTGTGTAACTGATTCACTTTGCTGTACAGCAGAAACTAACACAACATGGTAAATCAACTATACTCCAATAAAAATTAATTTTAAAAATCTAATTAAAATTAACAGCTTTTGTGTTGCAAAAATCACCATCAAGAAAGTGAAAAGATACCCCACAGAACTGGAGAAAATAACTGCAAATCATTTATATGATAAGGAGTTAACATCTAGAATATATAAAGAATTACAACTCCACAAGAAAATGACAAGCAATCCAATTAAAAATGAGCAAAGATCTGAGTAGCCACTTCCCCAAAAATGATATACAAGTGGCCAATAAGGACATGAAAAGATGGTTAACATTAGCCATCAAGGAAATACAAATCAAAACCACAATGAGATACCACATCACACCTGTGAGGATGGCTATAATAAAAAAGATATAATAACAAGTGTTGATGACAATGTGGAGAAACTGGCACCCTTACATACTGCTGGTGGGAATTTAAAATGGTGCCGTTCCTTTGCAAAACACTTCGGCAGTTCCTCGCAGAGGTTAAACATAGAATTACAATAAGACCCAGCAATTCCACTTCTAGGTATATACTTGGAGATTTGAAAACATACGTCCACACAAAAACTCATACACAAACGTTCATAGCAGCATTATTCATAACAATGGTGGAACTCCCAGAAAGTGGAAACAATCCAAATGTCTATCAACCGATGAGTGGGTTAACAGAATATTATTAGGCAATAAAAGGAAATGGGGGCTTCCCTGGTGGTGCAGTGGTTTA
Source organism: Stenella coeruleoalba (assembly GCF_951394435.1). Classification (NCBI taxonomy): domain Eukaryota; kingdom Metazoa; phylum Chordata; class Mammalia; order Artiodactyla; family Delphinidae; genus Stenella; species Stenella coeruleoalba. The sequence goes on from NC_137149.1 coordinate 6,028,268, forward strand.
GAATCCGCCTGCCAATGCAGGGGACACGGGTTCGAGCCCTGGTCTGGGAAGATCCCACATGCTGCAGAGCAACTAAGCCCGTGTGCCAGGACTACTGAGCCTGTGCTCTAGAGCCTGCAAGCCACTACTACTGAGCCCATGACTCGCAACTACTGAAGCCCGCGTGCCTAGAGCCTGTGCTCCACAACAAGGAGTAACCCCCACTCACCACAACTAGGGAAATCCCGCACGCAGCAACGAAGACCCAATGCAGCCAAATAAATAAATTATTTTTAAAAACGAAATGAAGTATTGACACATTCTACAACATGGATAAACCTTGAAAATGCATATTAAGTAAAAGAATCCAGCCATAAAAGACCACATATTATATGATTCCATTTATACACAATATTCAGAACAGACAGATCTACAGAGACAAAAAAAGTAGACTAGTGGTTGCCTAGGACTTGAGGAGGCGGGGAGTGTATGAAGGGGAAGAGGGAAGTGACTGCTAACAGATACAAGGCTTGGGGGGAGGTAATAAGAGTGTTCTAAATTGATTGTGGTGACGGTTGCAAAGACTTTGCTGTACAATTTTGATTGTACCAAAAATCACTGAATTATACACTTTAAATAGAAAAATAAAGTGCTTAGCTTTATATATACACACATATATATACACACACATAAAAAAAGGGTTAGCCAAAAAGTTTGTTCGTTTTTTTTCAGTAAGCTGTTACAGAAAAACCCAAACAGATGTTTTGGCCAATCCAATACCATCTCCCACTATATGTGGATTGTTTATTTGGATATATTCTCACCAGAGAATATACCAGGAGAATATACCAGTGCACTTTTGATAACTGCCATAGTTGAGAATACATGACCTACAGAGGAAATTTCTTTCATCTTTGGATAGCTCTGCAATGAGGAAAGTTTTGGTCATTTCGAACCCCAAATCAATATTCTGGAATCTTGCAATCTAACACAACTACAATTCTATTCAACTAGGCTAGCATTGTATTAGTTATACAGGTTGGTGCTTTATACCAATATATTGGGTATTAATTGAGATTGATATTGAGTTTAGTAACTAACATTCAGATGTCATGCCTTCTCAATTCCCAGGTACTGTTTCCCAATCAAATTTTATTTTCTTCCAACCTTTTTGGAACCAAATGCAAGAATTTTTATTTACCCACTTTTAAGTTCATTCTACTAGGCAGATTGCTCTATTGCATTGCACCTCCTTTAGATTTTAATTACTTTCACTAATGACCATTCCCTGTTATTTGCAAATTTTGCAAAATATATTCAATGTCTTTATTCATATTATTGGCTAAAATGTTATGAAAAAATGCCTCTCTAAACTTCTGTGTCACCCATATTTCTGTTCCTATCCACTAGGTTACATGACAAACCTTGACAAATGTCTTGCTAATTTCACATAAGAAAAAAAAGAGAAAATTAGATTAGTCATAATGGCATGTACTAAATGAAGCCATTAATACTCCTAGTGATTAATGGTTTCATTTTCTAAGCACACAAATTTTAAGTACCTAATTCTAGAAACTTAACCAGGACCTGTATAATCACATCTGCTAATAATTATCAGAATTTAATTTCTTTGTCTCTTGGAAAACACAAGCTACATCTTTCCTTCTTTCTCTTCTTCATAATTCTTCCAATAGTAATGCAACCACTCAGTAACTTTATCTGAAACTTTAAGTATCCTGGTATATAATTCATCAGAATTTTGTTGTCAAATGATTCCTAGATCAGGTTCTTCCTGTCTGGGAGACTTATCTCTTCTTCTCTAATAAACCCATGAGCCTTCCTTAAACTTGAGGAACAGCCCAGCAGCAAGGCATGCACTGTGCTTGAGGCCAACTTGCCTTCAGATGCTGGTGCTGACTCCTATTGGCTGAATAAACTGAAGGCCAGGTTTTTAGTTTTACTGAACATAGTTTGTCCTGGCTACATAATTACATAATGAAATCCACACTTCTGGGACGCAGGGATTTAGAAATTTTGCATTCAAAGCAATGGTGCATAGCACTAACAAAATTTTCAATCCATTTCAGCTTTTATGATCATTCAGTGCTCAGTTTCTAATTCTTACATTTCCCTATTCTTTGTGCTATTCTCTTTTATTCTTTCTTGTCTATGTTCATATTAACTTATCTATAGACTCAGAAAATCAGAGATTTTCAAAGGTTTGTTGTTTGATTTATAAAGCTGCATTGGGTATTGGTTTTTGTAATCAATGCTCTTTTTTTTTCTTCCTCAAGATATTTTGTAAATTCCTTTTGTTTTTACAGTGAGTATAGTCTTGGATATTCTTTCATTTTAACATAAATATAAGTGAAGCAAAAATAATCATGTGTGATAATATTAAGAATTAAATATAGAAAAATATTAATAGAAAGTAAGAACAGGGTATTATATTAATGGCTTCAATTATTCCTTTTTTTTTTTAATCTTTTACCCCCATTGATGACATGAATTGCCTAAAATAAATAATAAGCTAAAAGGACATGCATTCTTAGGAACCGAGGGTGAAACACATTTCTGTACTGCTTATTACTCTTGCTTTATTCTAAGGATTGGGTATGTGATTTAAATATTTACACTGACGCCTTGAGGAACATCTGTCTTACCTGTGTGAGTAATGTGCTTACACAGAATTATTCAATTCAGAACTAGGCAATTAATTCCATAAGTGCCTTCATGACCCTCTACATATTTCATGAAGCTGCTGTTACCACATTTGCCTTTGTACTTTGTGTTTGCAGATTACATCATAATTATTTTATCTGTAATTTATTATTTCCATCAGTTCTTAATACCATTATTTTCCACATTTGCAATGTAGAGTAACTGAAGCATAAAATAGGTTGTTGTCCACACTAAATAACAAAGGCAGCATCCAAACAACCTGTTTCTTTGTTTAAATTAAAGCAGCAATGTTGCCATTTTAACTAGTAACTTCTTTTCAACGGTAAGGGGCTAGAGTGTGTTGCTTTTAGGAAGAGAAGATGTGACATTTATCTTTTCATAGTCTATATGTTTACTACAGTAAATAAAATACATGAAGCAATAAAAAAGTGAAAATTCATTTTGACATTTGACTTTATGTCATAAGTTATGTCTGGCTCTGAGTCTAGATTTTTCTGGTTCACTCAGCAGCAATAATAGCTTTATTCATCATAAAGCAAGTGATTGCAATAACAGGATCACAGGAATCAGAAATTATTGATTTTTTTTTTCTTCTAATCAAAACTTCTGCAACACGTAAGTACTGGCTCAGAGTCTCTAAAGTTGAAAGCTGTAGAATGTGAACATTTTTCTTTCTCAAGAGGCTATAACTTTATTTTTCCCACCTAGCTCTAGAAAGAGGTTACAGAGGGGTATGTAGTCAAACCTTAGTACTTTGCAAATTGCTCCTAGAGCCTAATTGGTGACTCAGCTGCCGGTACAGCAGCTGTAACAAAAGACTTTGCCTACAGACACATGTCCATAGAAACCATTTTTTCCCTAACTTGCTTAGAAGCTCTGCTCCAGGCTAAACTTAGGGCATTAAAACTCTGCATTTCCAACGATTTTATCTGAATACCAAGTCACATTGTAGGTTTCTTATATTTTAAAAAATTTTCATTAACACACTCCTGTTCCCCAGCCCCACAGCCCAAATATTCAAATGACTTCAAAAAATCTTTTGGGGCTTCCCTGGTGGCGCAGTGGTTGAGAATCTGCCTGCTAATGCAGGGGACACGGGTTCGAGCCCTGGTCTGGGAGGATCCCACATGCCGCGGAGCAACTAGGCCCGTGAGCCACAACTACTGAGCCTGCGCGTCTGGAGCCTGTGCTCCGCAACAAGAGAGCTGCAATAGTGAGAGGCCTGTGCACCGCGATGAAGAGTGGTCCCCGCTTGCCGCAACTAGAGAAAGCCCTCGCACAGAAACGAAGACCCAACACAGCAAAAATAAATAAATAAACTCCTACCCCCAACATCTTAAAAAAAATCTTTTAGAGTACTAAAGTAGGACTAGACCCTCACAGATCTCATCAATATTAATGTCTACTTATTCAAAAATTCTCAAAAACAATGAGAAAAACAAATGTTTTAAAGTATTTACAGAGCTGACATTTGAGACTGACTCAAATCAAGGGTGTGGTAATAATTAAAGTCTCTGTGATGGAGCATAATGCTCTCCTGTGTACTCTGTAGTAAGAAATAATCTGACATTTTAGTAAAGATGAGTTAAATGATAAATTAGAAAACACAATTGTATACAAGGGATAGAAAGGTGGAAGACAACCAGAAAATCCTTAAGACTGGCCAATATTTATACCAGATTCCAATAGGGAAACTGGTAGTTGACATCAGAACCCCCCAAAATACTGCATTTTAATGATTTTTTAACATAATAAGTAACTAGACATCATAAATGTCTCAAAAATTCCTTTCACATCTTCGTTAATTCCCAGGTGACACAATGTGGCATATGGAATGCAAGACTGGGTGGTTCCTATCAGGGCTATGAAAGTCAAGGTTAAATGTCCACAGTAAAAAAGAACAGGCAAACTGCACTCCTGACAGATGCTGTCTTAGGAGATACAGTGATGCCACCTATCACTTCCATCACATATTCTGTGGCATCATGAAATTTATGCAACTTCCTGTGGATGTTTTTATATATACTATTTTCAAATATCTGTGTAAGTTTCTGAAACCATTAAAAAAAATCCTCCCAGAGAATTCATTTTTGCCTGAGGGTGTTCCTGATTAGGCTGAAATTCTACTGGGCTTCTCATCTTGTTTTTATTATCACCATCAAGTTTTCTCCTTTTTTTGTGTACTCAGAAACATATAGGTAGTACTTTAAACTTTAAAATCAAAAACAACAAATGACAACATATTCATGACAGGCATGTAATTTGTGTGTGCATATACACACACATTAAGCACTATTTATCTTGCTAATGTTGATATGTTGAAATGGCACATTTACATACTTTTATTAACATTCTAATGGAAAATTAATATATGCATATGATAAACAAAGAGGGGTTAAAAGGAAAGATTCTTTTCTAGAGAAGACTCCACAAGGCTCTTTTTGCTATGCAAACATTGTTAGTATTATTTTGTGTATCTTACCATAATTTGCCTATGAATATGCCCAAATACATTTATATTTTTTAACAAAAATGAGATCATGTTAGACACACACACACACACACACACACACACACACACACACACACACATATAAGTGTTCCCTCTCATGCAGTTTTCAATTTTCAGTAAATAAGCCAATATATATTTTGGCTCATTCTACATCATCAAATTAGATCTACTCCATTATCTTAGCTGCAGCAGAGTCAGTATTTCATTAGACAATTGCATTTTGATACATTTAATGAGCCCTATATTAACTGGCATTTGATTCGTTTCTAGCATTTTGTTAATACAAACTATGCTACTAGGAGAAACTTTTTTCGGGTGTGTTTGCACACTTGTAGACTGTAATGTACTGTAACTAAAAGAATGTGGAGGACAAGGCATTTGTGCTGCTTTTGTGTTACCGGAAGCAGGTTACGAAGTGAGAAATGCAACTTCAAGGGACTGTCATACCCTCCCCAATTTCACAATTGTGAGGAAATAATACAATGTTTTAAGTTGCTAATTTTGATGGTAGGTACTCACACAGCAATAGCAAATGGAAAGAGGCTTTGTTAAATTTAAGACTTTCTGTTCATCAAAAGATATCGTTAACAGAATGAAAAGGAAGTCATGGATTGGAAGATATTTACAATACATACAACTGAAAAAGGAATTATATTCAGATTGTATAAAGAAACTCTATGAATCAATAAGAGAAAAAAATCTAAACAGTAAATGGGCAAAAGACTTGAGACACTTCACAAAAGAATATATTGAAATTATAATAATTATATAAAAGGTGCTCATCATTAGTAATCTGAGAAATACACATTAAACTGCAAGGATATATCAGTATACATCCATCAGTGGCTAAAATAGAAAGTTTGACAATACCAAATGTTGACAAGGATTTCTGTAGCAAGTGAAATTTTCTTTCATAGTTAGTGACTGTAAACGGGTAAAACCATATTGTTTAGTAAGTACTGCCAAACATACTTCCTATCAGCAATTCCTCTCTTAGGCAGATTATCAAGGGAAATGAGCGCACATGTCCACCAAAGACACATAAAAGAATATCATAACAGCTTTACTCAGAGTAGTCAAAAATTAGAAGCAACTAACCATAGAATAAGTGTTACATTTATGCAGTGAATACACACCAGTAAAAAAAGTACTCTACCACAATCTACAATTACATGGATGAATATTGTTTCTCTTTTTTACTTCATACCTGGCATCTTTTCATCTAAATTTTAAACTTTTTGCTTATAAAGGACTTCCTCAACTAAGAATATTTTTAAAATATATTGTTTTATTCTAGTACTGTTATAGATTCCATTTTAAATATTTAAATCTTTGATTCATTTGCAGTTAGTGTTTGTTTCAAGAGGAATTAAAAATCAGCATTATTTCTTTCTAATGGCTAGCCATGTATCCAACATTTACAGAGTATCTGTATTTTCTTCACTAATTGGGAATGGCAGTTTATCATATGTTATGTTCCCATACTTGTTTGTGTTTACTTCTTAATTTTCTAATTGGTACCATTAATGTCTGTAGATTTTTTTGCACCAATATGAAGCTGTTTCAATTACTAAAGCTTTAAATATCTTTCAGTTATCTGATGAGACTACTTACCCTTTACTCATTTTTCTCTTTAGACTATCCTGGCCTTTTTAAAATATATATATTGTTAAGAATTTTAACATTAGAATTGTTGAGTTCCAGAAACTATGATACATACATTTCAGATTGAGGGGAGAAATGACATAGTTAAATATGAAGAACTTATAATCAAAAACAATGTTTATGATTCCACTTACTCAAGTCTTATTTTATGTCTTACACAAATATTTCAAGTTTCCTTTGTAGATCTGCAATTCCTAAGCACATCCACTATATATTATCTATTGTCTTTTTCTCTTCCTTCCTCCCTCCCTCCCTCTTTTCTTTCTTTAAGGAAATGTTGCAAATGAAATCTTTTTTCTTGTTAGATTTTCTCTGTTACAGAACACAAATGATTGACTTTATTACTTGTGTAGCTAACCATTTTAATACAGTTTCTTATCGTTTCTAACCATATTCTGGTTGAGTCTTCAGAGTTTTGGACAAATACAACAACACCATCTGCCCAAAGTGTTCTTATTTATATACTGCATGTGTAATTGGACTACCTAGTACTATCAAGAATATTCAAAATAATTATGTTTTTGGAGTAGTCCTCATGATGATATTAAGCTTAAATAATGTATTTGAATTCCTTACATACTACCCAATTGTTTTTTAAAGACATAACAAATATTTTCCCAAATCTTACCCTTATTTTAGGTGGAGTGTCTATATTGATTGTGTTTGTTTTTATTAACTAATGCAGAAAAGCACCTAGTGAGTTATCTTTTTTTTCCTTTGAATCAGTAAATCTAATAAATGTCCTAATACTGAAGAATTTTTACATTCCTTAGATAAAATTCAATCAGTTGACAGTACTTATGTGTTAATACATTTTTCATTTAGCATTATTGGACTCATATTCTTAAGTAATATTGGTCAGTAATTTTCTTCAATTTATTCTTTACCATTTTTAAGTTTTTGGTGACAGTATTTTCCTACTTTTCTGAAAACCATTTTACAAATTTTTCCTTTTTTCTATGATCTAGATGAATTAGTTAATTCATCTAGATCATAGGTTAATTGATTTATAATGTTATATTAATTTCACATCTACAGCATAGTGATTCAGTATTTTTACAGGTTATACTCCATTAACAGTTATCAGAACATAATGGCTATAATTCTCTGTACTGTACAATATATCCTTGTTGCTTATCTATTTTATACATAGTAGCTTGTTTCTCTTAATCCCATAACCCTATTTTGCCCCTCCCCCTTTCTTTAAATATAATTGGAGCTGTTTGTTTCCTAATGAAAAAGAGTGCACCTGTAAAAGATCTGGAAATAAGAGTTTTGGAGAATAGTTCCTTAACAATTTTCTCAAACAGCTCCTTAGAATTTTCTTTTAGATTTCCATCTCTTTTAGACACAGTTTTTCCAATCCAGCTTTTCAAATTAACTCATATGGAGCTGAGAGAAGTGGTCAAAAATAAGTCTTTTGTATTCTGCCATTCATTTTTCTAATATCATTTGTGCTTAAACTTTGCCAATTTTCTGATTTCTATTTTATAAATTTTTGCTTGCTTTTATCTTTTAAAGTTACTTTCTTCTCCATTCCTTTGTTATGTTTTGTTGTTCTTTTAATTATTTTATAAACTCAATGTTTTCCTTTGTTTCCATTTTTTTCCTTTTTCTTGTAAGCTAGGTGCATAATAGTATTAATTTTTCATCTGAACATTTTTACCAGATACTACAAAAGAGCTGATAGTGTTTACCGCCTTTATATTTTGTGAAGTGTATTCTATGCGTTCAGTATATAAGTACAAACATGTATCTTTTTCTTTGTATCCTACCATAAATGCATTATTTATTTCTCCTATATACTTGATTTTATTGAAATTATTTAATCTATTATTGGCTAATAGATAAGTAGAAGTTCCTGGTATTTTTCCAGAGAGTTCTTGCTTTATTAATTTTAATGCTCCTTAACTATTTAACATATGTATAATACTCACCTGACTTCATACTAAGTCTTTTATAAGTATTAACTAATTAAATTCTAGAAGTAACTTTTTTGAAAAAAAGATTATCGTCTGCATTTTAGAGATGAGGAAATTGAAATATTGAGAACTTAAGTGACTTGTTCAAGTTCACATAGCTATAGCTGGTGGACCAAGAATTTTAACTCAGCCATATTGACCCAGAGTCCCTCTTCTATATTATGGAATTATTGGCACATATAGAGTATAAAATATTTGAGTTGTGCTTTCTGACATAGCCCTGAGAACACTGTAGACATTTGCCCCACAGTTTTTAGTACTGAATGGTGTTAATTACAAGTCTGCAATGAGCTCTATTTTTGGTCCCTTTTTTAAGTGACTTGATCTTTTACCTAAATTCCCTTAGAATTTCATTATTTGTTATTGAAGTTCTATAACTTCACCAGGATTGGCCTGGTATTGATAATCTTTGGGACAGTATGGACTATTTAAGGTGATAATACAGGTCTTCTTTTTAAAATAATTTCTTTCTTTGATTATATATATGAATTTTTTCTAGGTTTATTTATTCTACCCTCTAAAAACACTGATTTGTTACATGCTGTTTTGCACATTGCTCATTATCTTTCTCTTTCTTTACAGTCTTTGTTTCTAATTTGATTTTGTATATTTTCAAACCTTTGACCAATGACAGCTTTATTGGCTAATATTATTTGAATTTTCATTATATGTTTTCTTTTTCCTTTTCATTTATTTTCTGGAACCAGTTGGCTCACTTTTCATCTCTTTATGTTACCTTGTCATTGTTTTTCTGGGAAATTATTTCAGAGGGGCCATATCTTTCACTGTTCTTTGTTTCCGTTGTTGATTTTTAAGATTTGATCTACTTTGTGATAGAATTCGTCTTTTGTTCGTCCACTCCAGGTCATTTGTTTTGGAGTGTCTTTGCTCAGTCCTTTCTAGATTTCACTCATCCCTGAATGGAGACTGTTCTCCACGGTCCAGCTTTTTGTAGACGTGATTTTAAGGGGAAAGGTCCATGAGCTGTAATAGCCCAGCTTGAACATTTTTTTTCTGTGGTTTCTAAATTTCTCTGTCCTTGAGGTAGCAAGCAGTCCTCTTGGTTCTCAATCTTCCTACACAGACTTATTGTATGCTGACATGGCATTTTCTTTCTTTTTTTTCTTTTTTTAGCAGACAAGATTGAAAACTGCAGGGCTGCATACTCCCCAAAGCTGCTTCATCCTGCCTCCTAAAAGCATGCTTCTTTCAAGGACAGCATGCTTCTTTCAAGGACAGTATGTACGGATGGGTCCTTCCCAGCCCCTTTTCCCCTGACACACCTCTGTGATAAGTATGTTTAAGGACATCTCCTTGTTTGTTTTTCTAGACATTGCTATTTCAATCAAGGACACCTTGCAATAGCCTCTGAGAAAGTGACACTGAATTTGTCATTCTCTGTGCTCCTCTCACTCTGACCTAGATACACAGAGACAATTTTCTCTCTGTCTCTCTTTACTGCTCTGGTCCAATAATTTCTGCTGTTGGCAACTTTACTCCATGTTTAGTTTTTTTTTTTTTCTTTCTTTCTGTGTGCTTTGTCCTAATTTTATCAATTTTATTATTTTCTATTTCTCATTTCCTTGTCTTGGAGAATTGGATTCAGGACGAAGGTGAACAAAGTGATCTTTGTTGTCTCCAAATGGAAGTCAAAACATGCTTTAGACCTTGGTGTAATGCCTTGTAAAATACTCAGGACACAGAATAATTAAAAGATAAAATGAACTTGATGTAAAAGTAATGGATGAGTACATTAACATACTTAACAATTCTGTTCTTCTCCAAAGCTTGTAGCTGTATGTCTCATCTATATTTGGTATTATCATATACCATAGTCAGTATAAAATACACCACTGTACAAAATTCAAATTCTGTATTAAATTGTGTTAATATACACTACCAATAACATATCAAATATCTCAACATCTACTATGTAACTGAAAAAAAAGCACATGAATGTTACTAAGGAATAAAGTACTAGATCTGTGTAATATTATCATTTAAAGTGTTTTGATTTTTAATCAAATTTTCTGGGTCACTAAGAACTAAATTATCTGTGTCCTTCCACAAAGTATGTCTAAAAACAAAACATTTTCTCAAATTACATTCTTAACCCCAAGATAGTATATTTTTTTCTCATATATTTTGATTCATTTCAAATTTATTTCCAAAGGTTACTCCTGACTTTGGTTACCTAATATGGGTAACTGAATAGTGACTTCAAATGTTATTTGAGTTCAGAAGGTTTAGATGCTCTATGACAATTTGGGACACTTGGATTGGAGGGAAGATTGTTGTGTCATTAAGACATGGAAGAGTGGGTGTGTCTAAAAATGTTTTATGTTACTGTATTGTTTATCTATTGCTATGTACCAAAATATCTCAAAATTTAGATATTTAAAAATAACATTTATTAGCCACAGATTCTGTGGGTCTGGATCTGGTCACAACTGATCTGGGTGCCTCTGAATTTGGTCTCTCTTGAGGTTTCAGTCTAGCTCTTAGCTGAGGCTGCAGTCTCATCTGAAGGCTCACTGCAGGGAGGGATCCAATTTACAAGCTCACTGATATGGGTGTTGGCAGGTCTCAGTCCCTTGCCCTGTGGGCCTCCTCATGCTCCCTTAAGGGATAATGCATCATGAAGGGATGCTTCCTGATGTGGCATCTGGTTTTCCTCAGAGTAACTGAAGTTGCATTCTCATTACTTGATCTCAGAAGTGACACGTCATCACTTTTGCCGGTTCTCTAAGAAAGGAGTTGGTAAATTCAGCCCATATGAAGGGAAGAGGATTGCACAAGGGCATGAATATCAAAGGGTGGGAATCACTGCCCCCCATCTTAGAGGCTGCCTACCACAGCTATCTTCTGAAAGGGTGTAAAAAAGGGTCAGAAACAACAACTTTAAAATACCCTGTTCTGATTTATATCTTTTCATCCTTTCAAAGTGGCTCAAGGGGATATCTGTAAAACTCTTTCAAAAAAAGATACACAGTGATAGAAGAGGCTGTGTATCTGTGTCCAATGGAAATAAGGATGTTTATTGATAGGTAATTGTTCCACTCCCTAGACAGTCTCAGAAATAGCTTGACTATTTGGGGTTCGTTTCAGAAGCAACAAGAGAACACAGAAAACTAGATAGATTGTAAATTGTCCTGGATTTTAGAAGAGGAATATGTGTGGGATCCCCTGTAAGTTTCCAAACATCTCAACCAATGGAATCGTGGAAAGGAGGTTATTTCAATTCTTCAAGCTTCATCTGTCAAATGAAGTGTAAAGTACCAACAATTCAGGTTTTTTCTGAATATTAATAAAGAAAGAAATACCCTGGCCGAGTAGGAATCTTTCTGCTCTCTTCTTTATCCTCATCCCCTCTTGTTTCCTTTCTCCCTCCATCATTTCTTTAACACTGCAGAATTTCTGGACCCATCAAACTTCATGTGATTTTTCCCTTCCTCCAAAAATCTATAGCAGTTTGAGTATCTAATGCCATTGACTGTGCTTATCATTATATTTCATATTTATTATAATTGCTCATCTCTATATTTTGTAGTATTTAGCCTAGTTTCTGCACATTGTAGATGTTCAACATATATTTATTTAATTCTACTGAGTTGAATTCATAAATGAATCCAAATATTAACATATTTGCATTAATCAAAGCAAAGATTATGTGCTAGTTTACATTAGTATTCTACAAAAATAATGGATACCAAATTTATACATTTTTACTATTTGCAATAGTTGTGATACTGTCCTTCAGATGTGGTCATTTTGCTTTGAGCATTGACATTAACTCAAAATCCATTTAATCCAATTTTTCAGTTTATTTTTAAAGAATCAAGATGATTTCCAATATGAAATGAATCCAGTGCAGTGGTATGAATAATATTTAAATTGTTTCATGTATATTTTGACATAGAAACATTTTTTTCTAGCTTTTGCTCCTTTGAGGGTATTTGGAATTTTAATATAAATAATAAATTCATTTACACACATAGTAGAATAAACTCAAAATCACCAAGCAAGGGCTTCCCTGGTGGCACGGTGGTTGAGAATCTGCCTGCTAATGCAGGGGACACGGGTTCGAGCCCTGGTCTGGGAGGATCCCACATGCCGCGGAGCAACTAGGCCCATGAGCCACAACTATTGAGCCTGCGCCTCTGGAGCCTGTGCTCCGCAACAAGAGAGGCCACGATAGTGAGAGGCCCGCGCACCACAATGAAGAGTGGCCCCCGCTTGCCACAACTAGAGAAAGCCCTCGCACAGAAACGAAGACTTATCACAGCAAAAATAAATAAATTAATTAATAAACTCCTACCCCCAACATCTTCTTTAAAAAAAAAAAATTACCAAGCAAAACTATATATAGCAAGAGACTTTATACTACTTTTTTTTCCCCCCAATAAAATGCCATCTTCAAATTATGAGCTACTTATTTAGCTAAGGGAAAGTACCAAGTCTCTTAGGAAAACGTAAGCCATATTTATTTGCTGTTCAGATGGCAATTTTAGCTAGTTTGGAGAGATCAATATTGTTTCTTATGACTATGACATTGATTCAGTTTTACGATAAAGAAGAAAATTTATATTTGAGAAAAATACAACTATTTCTTCTATTCTTTTGGCATGGTAAAATATACAAGACAGGGAAAAGTTACACAATTATCCTAATTGCATTTCTTTATTCCGAAAATTATTTTCGTAAGACAATACAAATCGTTCAGAAGATTGCCTGGTACCCAATAAATATTTCTAAATGAGTTTTTATGATTATTTAATTTTTAATAATAGTTGTATTATCTTACCATTAACAGTAATTAAAGTATGCAACAATAAAAACAAACCAAAATGCAGACACTAATCCTTCCTAATTTGAAACCACATCTCTTCAAGTAAATAAATAAATAACATTCAATCTTGCCTTATTACAATGTGCGTGTGTGTGTGTGTGTGTACATACTGCATGTGCAGGTGTCTGAATATTTATATGAGAGTAAGGATATATATATATTTATCAACTGAAATAATTTTAAAATATTTAAAATAATTTGAATTCTAAATACTAGTATTATAGCATATTCTATCATTATTACAATGCAAGTATGGTAAAATTTCAATTTAAAGATTCTCCTAAATTGCATGTTTTACTTGCCATCCTCCTTCTTCTTGTCCTTTTTCAAATACTTTGTGCATTCTTCCATACACATTTTCTCCATGTAAGTATGTGTGTATGTATATTTATATAGGTAGGTAGATAACAGGTAAATTGATAAATGTGCAGAATGTCTTGACCATTGTTTCCAAAACTCATACCACATTAAATATACTTTTCTGAATTATGAATGTATATCACCTAATAACAGGGCTTTAAAATATATGAAGCAAAAATTGACAGTTCTTATGGGAGAAATCAACAAAGCCACAATAATGGCTGGAGACCTTAATACATTTCTGTCAGTTACCGATAGAGAAGCTTGATAAAAATAAAGAGTAAGGATATAGAACATCTGATTGACATTACCTACTTTAGTCAAAGTGACATTTAAAGAACACTACATCCAATAACTGCAGAATGTGCATTTTTTTCAGAGTAGATATAACACATTCAATATGCTGCAACATAAAATAAGTCTCAGTAGATTTCAAAATCAAATAATGACTATCCCAAGGAAACTTTTCTATGATAGAATTAAATTAGAAAGCAATATAAATATAACATCCAGAAAAGCACCCAAATATTTGGAAGTCTGACAAATCACACTTAAATATCTCACAGGTAAAAAGAAAAAATAATTATGAAAATTACAAAATATTTTGAAGTAGGTGATCATAAAAAACATGAAAATTTAAAGCATTTAAAGAGAAATATATAACTTTAAATATTTCTATTGAAAAAGAGTCTAAAATTAATTATCTAATCTCCCACCTTAAGAAGTCAGAAAATGAACTCAAATAAGTAGAGTGATAGAAAATAAAGACAAGATTAGAAATTAATAAAATATAAAACAGATGAATAGAGAAGAAGTTTTAAAGTCCAAAGGTGTTTGTTAGAAAACATCAACAAGACTGACAGTCTCCTAGACTGAATGATTAAGAAAAAAGGAGTGAGAACAAAACTATCAGTGCCAAGAATGAAACTGAGGGCCCCACTAAAGATCCTACAGAAATTAAAAGTGTAAGAGAATATTAGAACAACTTTACACCAATACTATTGACAGCTTAAATGAAGAACATAAATTCCTGAAAGACATAAATTACCAAAACTGATAAAAGAAATAGAAAAATCTGAATTCTCCTATATCTATTAAAGAAATTGAAATCATAATTGAAATCTTCCCATGAAGAAAACTCCAACATTAAATTGCTTCATTGTTGAATTGTCTCAGATATTTAAGAACAAAGACTAAGCCAAGATGAATACATTCCAGAAATAGATGAGTAGGAAGTACTTCCCAACACATTTCATTTTGCTAAGATTCCTCTGGTCCCAAAACCAGGAAAAGACATAACAAAAAATGAACCTCATACTAATTATTTCATGAATGTCAATGCGAATTCCTTAATAAAATATTACCAAATCAAATCCAACAATATATAAAAAGAATAATATATTTTGACCCAGTGGAGTTCATCCCAGAAATGCAAGTTTGTTTAACATAAAGAATCAGTCAGTCTTATATTCAGAAGATACAGAGAACTCTTAAAAATCAACAATAAGTAAACAATCTGATTAATAAATGGGCCAAAGACTAACAGATAGCTCAACAAAGAAGATATACAGATGGAAAATAAGCATGTGAAAAGATGCTCCACATCATAGGTCATCAGGAACATGCAAATTAAAACAATGAGATACTATTACACTATTGGGATGGTCGAAATCCAGAACACTGACAACACAATGCTGGTGAGGGTGTGGAGAAACAGGAACTCTCATATGCTGCTGATGGGCATGCAAAATGGCACAGTCACTTTCGAAGACAGTTTGGTAGTTTCTTACAAACAAACATAATCTTACTGTATGATCCATCAATTGTACTCCTAGATGTTTACCCAAATAAGTTGCAAACTTATGTCCAAAACAAACCAAGAAACTTATGTCCTGCATACAAATGTTTATAGCAGTTTTACTCACAATACCAAAGCTTAGAAACAACCAAGTATCCAAGGTGTCCTTCAATAGGTGAATGGATAAGCAAACTGTGGCATGTCCACAGAATGCACTATTATTCAGTGATTAAAAACAGATGAGGTTTCAAGCCACGAAAAGACATGGAGGGACCTTTAATGCATATTGCTAAGTGGAAGAATCCAGTCTGAAAAGGCTTCATATTGTATGATTCCAGCTATACGGCATTCTGTAAAATGTAAACAGTAAAAAGAACAGCTTCCCATGGTTTGGGGTGGGTGTTGGAGTAGAGGTCAAGTTGAATGAATAGGTCAAGTTTAGGAGATTATTAAGGCAGTGAAACTATTCGGTATGATACCATAATGGTGAATACGTGATATTATGCATTTGGCAAAACCCATAAAACTATGCAACACAAAGAATAAACCCTAATTTAAACCATGGATTTTAATTATGAGGTATCAATGTTGGATCATCACTTGTAACAAATGTAGCATAGCAGTGAAAGATGTACGCTACTGTGGGAAACTGGGTGGCAAGAGATGGAGCATATAGGAACTCTCTGTACTTTCTGTTCACTTTTCTGTAAACTCATTACTGCTTAAGAAATAAGGTCTATTAATAAAAAATTTAAAAAATCGATTTGAGTCCCCATGCCACTAAATAAAGGAGGAAAGCTAATTATTTCAATATATGCGGAAAAAAGCATTTGACAAAATTGAACATTCTTTTATGATAAATAAAACATCTTTGCAAGTTAGGAAAAGGTATACAAAAATAGATTTGCCTTCAATCTGGTCTGGGGTAGCTCCATGCTTAAGTTTGATAATGCTTGAAAATCTGGTTCTAACCCTTGGCCAAGATAAAAAAAAAATGTGGTAGCTAGTCCTTTTAATGTCCTGTTTAAAGTTCACAATTTCCCTGGAGACAACTCTATACTATTGTCTCCACTGTTTACCAAAAATGTATTAATTAATGGTTTAAACCTTCTTTAACTGGTTTACACAGCCTGGTTTTAGGTACTTTACCAGTGGAATATGGGAAACCCCGCAGTCTTTGACTCCCCTGAAATCAAGACTTATCACATAGTTTGAAAATGAAGCATATTCTGTATAACTGAGAAAAATCCCTAAACGCTGTGCTTGGACGTTTTCTTTATTAACACCATAAATGAGTTTATCCTATGGATGTTCTTTCAATTATCTGATTGTTTAATTGCTACAGCTGGTACTGTAAGCAGGTTATTTGTAATACACTTGACTCTATAATGTAAGTAATTGCTAAGGCTTTTGGTTTAGGAAAAAGAAGGATGAGGAATCCAGAATGGAGAATCTGCAAAGGCAGGATGGCTTCCTGACAACCTCTGCTTTGAGGTCCTCACTCAATCACTGTGACAACTGAAAGGAAGGAACATTTATCAGTGGGACTCAGAGGTGGTAGATCTGCAACAGAGGGGAATAGCTAAACGGATCTTTAAAAATTCAAAGGAGGAGGAAGTCAGCCCCTTAATATGGTACTTTGGTTGCTTTTGGTTGCTTTTGAGAAAACAAAAGTAACTGATAAAGATCTCAAGCTGCCCAGGCCCTCAAATTATGGCCCATGAATCCGTGTGTTCAGAGGACACACATGACACCAAAGAGAGGCATATTTTTTTTAATAACATGTGGCCATCATCCAATAATAAATCACTGAAAGGAGTATATAGATTATAGGAGATAGGAATGAAGAGACACCTAAAAGATGGGGATATTGATTCAAATAGTCAAGTCACTTTGTGTAACACTACTAGTACATTACTTTTAAGACATTATTGAAATAGATCATTGGTGATCAGGGAGCTATTTCCCTTGTATTAGATATTACCAAATGAAAAGGCATATTTGGTCTTACTCAGGATCTTCATTAATCTCAACTTTTGCATGAAATATAGCCAGACAAACTCCCAACCTGTTGAGTGAGATGAAGTAGAGATATAGCCTAAGAAAGAAATTGTCCAAATCCATCCTAAGCTATTAAATGGAATACTGTTTCTGAGGCTGCTGAAACGTGGAAGATGCAAACACATATGGATTAATTTTAGGATGATACTGAAGTATTCCTTAATTCTATTCCTTTGACCCAAGTGATGTTAGATGCTGAGAAAAGAGTTTCCAATTGCTTGGACTCCTTATGTGACCCTATTGTCAGAATAAAGTCACATAAGGCAGAGAGATGTGACAGATGTTGTGGAGTACATCCTTGCTGAGCTTCCACAGGATGGGGTTGAATAACAGGAAAATAGTTACAATTTAAGGAACAAGTAAATAATACAAATTAAACGGATGAAATATTCTTGGGACAATTAAACTAGGTAGAAGTGTTTAGATAATTTAAAATGACATAAAGAAAGAGGAGATAGATGGAGTAGCTATTAAAAATTTAATGGATTGCTGTAAAAAATAGGTGGTTTGGCTACTCTCAACCCCTAATACTGCACAAAGACCACAATGAGTTTACTCAATTTGCTATAGCCTTGATTAATTTTAAAAAATGATAATAACACAAAGGAGGAATCTACAGTCCCTTCCAAACAGTGCCAATTAAAAGGTGAGAAGCAAAGGAGATGTTATAATTTGAGTGGATGGCTAGGATCTCTCAGTACAACCCCAGCAGGGGACCAAAGTCTATTTGCCTTAATAAAATGGACTAGGTATTGTGAAGAAATTTTACTGGGATTTCTGGACACTGGTGAAGAAAGTACTGTCATAACTAAACCCACTAATCAAAACCTAAAGGGCAATAGAATTATGTTAAGAGGGTCTGGTGATGCAACTATAATAGACTCCAAAGTATGAGTAAGACTTAAAGAATTTAAGAACAAATGTTATCTCTGATTGCTGTCTCACCCACCAGAGTATATTACTGTAATGGGAGAGATGTTTGAACGGGAGACTATGTCCTTTTCCAAACCATTGGAAAAGGGATATCATTCAAATCTGCTGTTGAACTGTTTTCAAATCTGTTTGTACTATTTTAATTTGTGTGCCAAATAAGAACTTTTACAATTACCTCAACACACTCAAATGGTTAGTTAAAGCAATATCAGATACATTGGAGAGTATCAGTACATTTCAGCTTTAATTAAGGCTATATTAGATGCGAGTCTATCAGTACCCACAATTTTTTTTTTAATAGTCCAGTATGGCTATTGGAGAAAAGGTGATGGATCCTGGTTAACTTTATTTTCTTTAACTTTTTTTAAAAATGAACTTATTTATTTTCATTTATTTATTTCTGTCTGCATTGGGTCTTCATTGCCGCTTTCTCTAGTTGTGGCGAGCGGGGGCTACTCTTTGTTGCAGTGCACATGCTTCTCATTGTGGTGGCTTCTCTTGTTGTGGAGCATGGGCTCTAGGCACACGGCCTTCTGTAATTGTGGCACACAGGCTCAGTAGTTGTGGCTCGCGGGCTCTAGAGCGCAGGCTCAGTAGTTGTGGTGAAAGGGCTTAGTTGCTCCGCGGCATGTGGGATCTTCCCAGACCAGGGCTCGAACCTGTGTCCCCTGCATTGGCAGGCGGATTCTTAACCACTGCACCACCAGGGAAGTCCCCTGGTTAACTTCACACTACAAAAGATTACATGGAGTGTTGCCTTCAATAGCATCAGTTCTTCCCAATGTGTGGTTTATTCAAACTGTGTAAGAAACTAAGGCAGATCAGTATTCTGTGTTCAATTTGGCTAACACTTTCTTTTCAATAACTACTTCAAATTTTTTTAAGAAAAGAAGAAAAGTGGGGTGGTGGGGAGCCAGAACCAATGCACAATCATGTGAGACAAACTCAAATATACTTTTAGAGTTTATAATATTGTGTTTACATAGGGATATTTAAATTCTCAGGCTTATTGCCAGAGCCTAGAGATGAGACGTATACTTGATTAACTTGGAAGTACAGACAATCACACACACACACACACACACACACACACACACACACACACATACATAATGTTCATGATATAATGTTGATTCTCAATTGGTAGATCAACCTAAGATTGAGTTACAAATTCTGGTTAATCATATGAATTTCAGTGTGTAGCTGATTATTCTGGGTGAGGTACACTGCTCATCACAAATGGGGAAATCCTTAGAATATTCAGTTAGCAAATCGAATCCAATAACGTATAAAAAGAATTCTCCACCATGATCAAGTAAGATTTAACCCAGCTGTGGAAGGCAGGGTCAAGATTTGAAAATCAGTTAATAAAATCCATCACATAAATAGGCTAAAAAAAAGCAAAATCACATGATCATATCAATAGATGCAGGAAACATTTGACAAAATCCAACACTCATTCATGAAAAAAACTTTCAGTAACCTAAGAATATAAGGAAATTATCTCAACTTCATAGAGAATATATATGAAAAAAACTACAGCTAATAATGTACTTACTGGTGGGGAACCTGAAACTCACCTACTAAGATCAGGTATAATTCAAGGATGTCCCCACATTCCACTACTTTTAAACATCATACTAGAAGTCTTTGTTAATATAATAAGTCAATAAAAGGAAATAAAAGTTAGATTGGGAAGGAAGAAATGAAACTGTCTTTGATTGCATATGATGTGATCGCCTATGTAGAAAATCCAAAATAAATTCAACAAAAAACTTCCTGGAACTAATGAGCAATTCTAGCGAGGTGGCGGCATACAAGATTAATATAAAAAAGCCAATCACTTTCCTATTTATTAGCAAGGAACAAGTGGGATTGGAAATTTAAAATACAATGCACCCGCCAAAATTGAATTCTTAGGTATAAATCAAGACCTATATGAGCAAAACTACAAAACTCTGATGAACAAAAAGAAAAACTGAATAAATGGAGACATTTGGCCTACATAGATATGGTCAACTGATCTTTGACAAAAGAGCAAAGGCAACACATTAGAAAAAAGATAGTTTCTTCAACAAATAGTGCTGGAATAAGTAGATATTCACATGTAAAAATAAACACGTAAGTAAATCTGCATACAGACCTTACACCCTTCACAAAACTTAAGTCAAAATGGATCACAGACCTAAATCTAAGATGCAAAACTATGAAACTATGTAAGATAACAGAGAAGAAAACCTAAATGACCTTTGGCATGGTAATGACTTTTTAGATAAAATGCCAAAGGCACAATTCATGAAATAAAAAAGGATGAGTTAGACTTCATTAAAGTTAAAAACTTCTGCTCTGTGAAAGACATGTCAAAAGAATGGAAGATGAGGTACAGACTGAGAGAAAATGTTTGCAAAAAATTATATCTGATAAAGGGCATTTATTGAAAATACACAAAGAACTCAAAACTCAGTGATAAAAAATCAAATAATCCTAACAAAAATGGGCCAAAGACCTTAACAGACACCTCAACAAAGAAGATACGCAGATGGAAAATAAACATATGAAAAGTTGCTCCAAATCATATCAAAGAAATGCAAATTAAAACAATAATGAGCTACTACTATACATCTATTAGAATGGCCAATATCTGGCACAATGACAGTCCCAAACGCTGGTGAGAATGTGGAAATACAGGAACCCTCCTTCATTGCTGGTAGAAATGGAAAATGACGCAGCCACTTTGGAAGAGTTTGGCAGTTCCTACAAAACTAAGCACCTAATCTTACCACAAGATCCAGCAATTGCAATCCTTGCTATTTACCCAAAGGAGTCTGAAACTCCTGTCCACACAAAGATCTGCACATGGATGTTTATAGCAGCTTTATTCATAATTGTCAAAACTTGGAAGCCAACAAGATTTCCTTCAGTAGGTGACTGGATTAGTAAACTGTAGTATACAAAGACAATGGAATATTATTCAGCACTAAAAAGAAGTGAGCTATTAAGCCATGAAAAGGTATACAGGAAATTTCAGTGCATATCACTGAGTGAAAGAAGCCAATCCGAAAAGGCTGCATACTGTATGATTCCAACTCTGACATTTTAGAAAAGGCAAAACTATAGAGACAATCGAGGGATCACTGGTTGCTAGCAACTGGGGGTAGAGGGGAGGGATGAAGAGATGGAACACAGAGGTTTTTTATTTAGGACAGTGAAAATACCCTGTAGGATATCATAATGATGGAGACATGCCATTATAGAGGTGTCCAAACCCATGGAATGTACAACACTAAGAGTGAACCATAATGTAGACTACAGGCTTTGGGTGATAATGATGTGTCAATGTAGGTTCATCAATTGTAACAAATACACAACTCTGGTGGAGGATGTGGATAATAAGGGAGGCTGTGCATGTGTAGGGGCGGGGGGTAGAGGGGAAATCTCTGTACCTTCCCTTCCATTTTTCTGTGAACCTTTAACTGCTCTTAAAAAAAGAAAGTCTTAATAAAAAATAAAAGCAAGTCACAAGTCCCATCCACAATCAAGGGGTGAGAATTAGTGGGAGGTGGGCAACATTGCAGCCACCTTAGAGTCTGTCAGCCACTATAAGTTTCTTTCTCCCCTGTATTATACTAATTTTACTTAGTTTATTTTTCAAATAATACTTCTCTGAATTGCCTGCATCCTTTTTTTTTTTTTTGGTAGCAAATAACACTGTCAAAATAGTATATAGGTGTGAAGGACATTTAGCAGGTAAATTCCATTTTCTTTTTTTTTTTCTTTTTTTTTTTGCGGTACCGTTTTCTTTCTAAAGAAACTTATAGTAGTGGTAAACTGAGTATAGTCAAATGTAAAATTGACCAACTGACTTGCAGCTCTGCCCTTATGAAGTTCACAGTCTGCCAAGTCCTGATGTCAATCTAATGTGATAACATCAAGCTAGATAATCTCAAAAACACACTTGAACATGAAATATTTAGGAATTCAGTGTACTAGCAAGAGCAGATTTTTAGATTAAGAAATTAGTGTTCAGTACTCCAAAAATGCCCACTTTATTTCCATGGACTTATTTTGGTAGATCATCAGCTGTTTGCCAATTAGGCCGTTTGTACCTATAAACTCATTATATAGACTAAGTCTGAAATTCTAGCATTTTTAAAAATTCATAAGCACATTGGATATTATCTAAAAAGTTAAACCTTTCTTTCTCAGGGAAAATTATTTTAAAGCACAGAAGAGGTTGATCTTGTGAAATTTAATTTGCATTCTATGTAAATTAGTTTTAGTAAAGAAATTGAAAAGTCCTGTTTAACTTGACTCTTTTCCGGTGATTAAAAAAATATTCTGAAACAATGTTATTCCAAAAAAATTGATTGTTTTCCACAGTTTGAATTTCTGCCACAGCCTACATAGAATACTGGTCAATTTAGATGCTGTTAGTTCATTCTTTTCTAGACTTATGGACTCAAAAATTCTCCGACATTTTAGAGAAACAGCATGCAACTTTCTATTTTATTATAATCTTGTAATCTCTATTCTCATCCTCACTGCATTTCCAAATTAGAGAAGGAAATTTTATTTTTCCTACACTTTACAGATATTTCTAGAACAACATTTCCATGCAGCAGACCAACATCTTAGCACTTTTTTATGGCGCACAACAATGAAAGCCTTCTTGTAGAAACACATCTAGGAGGACACTTGTGATTACGTTCAATGAGCCTAATTGGCTAATCCAGAATAATCTCACCATCACAAGATTAATAATCACAACTACAAAATTCTTTTGCTGTATAGGGTAACATTCACAGACTCCAGGGATTAGGACGGGGGTATCTTTGGGGAACATTACTAAACACCACATTTATCCATGACTTACATTACAAAAGCCTCAATATCACAGGTGAGAAAATCACACCCCTATTTAGCAGTATTTTTTACATGTATAAGACATTAAGCAGGTAAGATGTTTTCATTGTCCCTGATATGAAATTTATAAATGGAATGGAACTTGCCAAAATTTATGTTTTCACTGTCTGCCAAATATGGAGAGAGGTAAACAAAGTCTAGTTTGTATTTTGAAAAGATATCAGCAATATTTTGATTTATGCTTTCTGTGGTTTCACTAAAATCTTCACAGAAACAAGGATTTCATTTGAAACTACATTTTTTTGAAATGAAAGTATCTAAGAGTTAGAGAGAACATCTTTGGATGCTTATTCAACACATCACTTTATATATCCTAGAAAGCATGATAGTTGGTAAGGTCTGACAGAATGAGCTCTATACTGTATTGATTTCCTATGGCTACCATAACAAATAACAGTAAACTGAGTGGCTTAATAGTATAGAAATTTATTCTCTCACTGTTCTGGAGGTTAGAAGTTCAAAACCAAGGCACTGACAGCACCATGCTGCCTTTGCAGGCTCTAGGAAATAATCCTTCCTCGCCTCTTCCTAGCTCTGCTGTTTGTCGACAATCCCTGGTTTTCCTTGATTTATAAACACATCATTCTAATCTCTGCCTGTCATCCCATGGCATTCTTATAAGGACACCAGTCATTTGATTCAGGACCTACTCTAATCCAATACACCCAATTTTAACTTGATTAAATTAACCTGATTACATCGGCAAAGGCTACTTCTGAAGAGGTTCATATTTTGAGGTTTTGGAAAGATATGAATTTTCAGGGACACTATTCATCCAAGTGTAATACTATAAGACACCAACATATCCGTTATCAAAATTTCTTCTTTTGCTTGCCCATAGGACATTATAGTTACAATCTTTGACTCAGGGAATACAACTCTATCCTGTTTAAGGAAGCAATGGAAAGAGCACAATGATAACGCATGTTCACTCATGTGGTATGTCCAAGCTAATTCAGGGCTCGCTATTTTGGACTGAGCATTTGGGGAAACAATAAACGTTTCCATTGCTTTAGAAGAACTTGCCCACATCATCTGAGACTTGTGAGATCCAGTCTCCTTTATGTGATTTTATACCTCCTTCTCCACTCTGCCCAATTTTGAATTCTTTTTTGCACATCATACAGTATGCTCTGTTTTGGTCCTAATGCCATTGTACGTGTCCTTCCATTGCCAATAAAATAACCCAGTTGTTAACTTTCTTTGTCAGTGATATCTGAGTCTTGCTGGCATTGGTATTGTAATCATCCACATATTCATTATCTGAACTCTCAGAAAACACTGTCACAACATTCACAATATTATAAATAAAACTAGCAGTTTTTTTGCAATAAAAGGCACAACAAGTACTCCACAAGCAATCATATCACACTTAAATCACATCATTTCGAATGATTCAACAATGGATTATCTATTATTGTGAGTTGTAAATCATGGTTAGCAATATCAACAGTCAGGTAAAAGCAGTGACTGTGATTATGGAAGTTATATAATCCCATACCCATTTGACACCAAAAACAGTGTTTCTTTCAGCCCCTATATTTGGCCCATCATATGGGTTTTATACTTTTCCTCAGCCTTCTACAGTGACTACTGAAACCTTTTATAGCTTAGGGTGGGTTTTCCTGGCATTCAAGACTTTCAGTGCTAAACTTATACAGTCCAGACAAATCAGGACAGTTGATCACCCTTCTTAGGACCTAAATGTTTGAATGATATTAAAAGTGTCAGTAACTCAACATCATGCTGACTGCTAAGATTTTGGACTAGAAAATTAATTACGTATTCTTATCATATATACCCTTTGAAAGACAATTAGTGGATTACTTTTTGGCTTTAGTTGAAACTACTTCTATTACCAGAAGCACAGAAAATTATTTGAGATAATACCCATCATGTCATGGTTTATGTCACAATAGCATTTCAATAGAAAAGGAAATACAAAGAAGGGTTACCTTGCCAAATGGATATGGTATGTTTAGGACATTGTTACAGGGGTTACACTTGGGAACAGATATTGCATTTATAAACAGGTAACTGGCATGACTTTGAGTCCTACATTAGATACCCCTGAGGAGTCAACTAACCCCAAAGCTGAATAGTTCCTTTCCTATGATCAGTATCTGAGGATGCCAAACTAGCACATGATCTAAAGACGGTAGCTCAAGAGTGGAGTAGCAACCGGTAATTTGGAAAACAGCTATATTGCCCCTGTTTAAGGGCTGTATTTTGACCAAAGAAGGAAGAGGTAAATATGCTTAATGGGCAGAAGAATTAGATAATAACAATTATATGGCCTCCAGAATAATTAGATAACAACAATAATTACCTGGTATATATTTTTTAGTAACACAGGTGATAGACAATGGATTAACAGTATAGTTTAAGATGGGTTTTAGATAACTGGAAAATTAAATTTCAATTTGGGGCGCTATGTTATAAAAAATTTTGTGGGTTTAAAAAGGAAAAATCAAAGGGGGCGTGCTGATAATCTGAAAAGAATCTTTTTCCAACTTCAGAAGTATTCTGGGACCCGTGAGTGGATGCCTGTATTCATCCTTTCAAAGAAGTCTCTCCTGTACATGAGGTGAGTGGTGTGGATGCATTTAATCATTGAAACAATTGGTGGATAGAAAAGCATCCCACTAACCTAAGGCACTTAAAAGCTTGAAATGTGGTAACGATTGTTCTGTTTTTCAACAGAAACGTAAGAGACAGAAAAAGGACAGCCATGGGTCACCCACTAAGAATGTCTTAGTGTAGCTGCTATAATGAAATACTACAGACTGGGGCGCTTAAACAACAGACATCTATTCTCCACAGTTCTGGAGTCTGGGAAGTCCTAGATCAAGGTGCTGGTAGATTACAGTCTTGGCTACAGACAAATGCCCTCTTCCTACATTCTAGCAAGGCAAAAAGCAGAAGCTCTGGTGTCTCTTCCCTTTCTTATAAGGGGGCTAATCCCATCATGGGATTTCCATCTTTATGACCTCATCCAAACCTAACTACTTCCCAAGGGCCCACCTCCTAATACCATCACATTGGGGGTTAGGGTTTCAACATATTCATTTTTGTGGGGGAAACAAACATTCGTTCCACAGCAGAGAAGTTAAGAGTTGGCCCGGAGCTGTCCTATTGCCCATGGCTCCAGGTGATACTAGCAGGTATCACCAGTATATTGCCAGGGGTATATAATTTATTCCAGATTTGTATTGGCATACCCAGTAACTGAAGCCAGTGTTTTACACACTACCATAGGTAGTGCCTGACAGAATTCATAGCATACCCTTTTCTTATGCTCTCCTGAGGAGGGGTAATCATAACCAGTTCAATCTGTCTATGCCAAACAGACCTAAAATCACTTATCACATACTCTTCTGTCAGCCCCATAGCACTTGTTATTGCAGCTATCCTCATCCAGACTCCTTGAAGTCACATAGGAGTCACCACTCTAATAATCGCCCATGGCCTCCCATCATCTATATTATTCTGCCTAGCAAACTCAAACTACGAGCGAGTCCATAGCTGAACTATAATTTTAGCCCGAGGCCTACAAACCCTCCTCCCACTACTAGCCACTTGGTGACTACTGGCAAGCCTGACAAACTTAGCCCTACCCCCAACTATCAATCCAGTCGGGGAACTATTCGTAGCTATAACAACCTTCTCATGATCAAATCTCACCATGATCTTAATAGGAACTAACATTGTAATTACAGCCCTATATTCTATATACATATTAATTATGACACAACACAGTAAATACACACACCATATTAATAATATTACACCCTCCTTCACATGAGAAAAGGCCCTTATAGCCCTCCACATTCTACCCCTCCTATTCCTGTCACTAAACCCCAAAATCACCCTGGGCCCCCTGTATTGTAAATATAGTTAAAAAAAAAAAACCCACTAGATTGGCAATCTAGTAACAGAAGACTGAGACTTCTTATTTACTGAGAAAGTATTGCAAGAACTGCTAATTTGTGCCCCCATGCCTAACAGTATGGCTTTTTCAAGCTTGTAAAGGATAATCGTTATCCATTGGTCTTAGGATCCAAAAAATTGGTGCAACTCCAAATAAAAGTAATAAACCTATTTCCCTCTTTTGCCCTGGTCACACTACTGATACTCATCATCCCGATTATAATAACGCAAATTTCTACAAAAGTGATAAATATCCATCATATGTAAAAAGTACTGTCTCACGTGCTTTTATTACCCGCCTAGTTCCAACAATAATATTCCTCCACACAGGCCAAGAAATAATCATTTCAAACTGACATCGAGTCACTGTTCAAACCCTTAAATCCACACTTAGCTTCGAAATAGATTTCTCAATAACATTCGTACCAGTAGCATTATCTGTTACGTGGTCCATCATGGAGTTCTCAAGATGGTACCTACACTTAGGTTCTTACATTAATCGGTTCTTCAAGTACCTACTCCTTTTCCTCATCACCATGCTAATCCTTGTTATGGTCAATAACCTCTTCCAAATTTTCATTGGATGGGAGGGGGTTGGAATGATATCCTTCCTACTCATTGGGTAAAGGTATGGAGAGGCAGATGCAAACAGAGCTGCTCTTCAAGCAATCTTACATAACCACATTGGAGATATCAGACTCATGATATCAATAGCATGATTCCTGTTTAACTCAAAACACATGAGACCTGCAACCAATTTCTATACTCGACCAAAGTCCCTCAGACCTCCCCCTTATAGGACTCATACCAGCCGCAGCCAGAAAATCAGCCCAATTTGGACTTCACCCCTGGCTCCCCTCAGCAATGGAGGGCCCCACCCCTGTATCAGCCCTGTTCCACTCAAGCACAATAGTTGTGGCAGGAGTCTTCCTACGTATCCGATTTTACCTCTTAACAGAAAACAACAAACGTATTCAAACAACAGCGCTGTGCTTAGGAGCCCTCACCGCCCTAGTCACAGCTACATGCGCTCTCACCCAAAATGATATTAAAAAATGATCACTTTCTCCACTTCAGGCCAATTAGGCCGAATAATGGTAACGATCGGCATCAGCAAACCCCATCCAGCATTCTTGCACATCTGCACACATGCTTTTTTTAAGCCATGCTATTTATATGCTCCAGATCCATTGTCCACAGCTTGAACAACGAACAAGATACTCGAAAAACAGGAGGGCTATTCGAGGCTTTACCCTTCACCACAACAGCCCTTATTATCGGGTGTCTGGCATTGACAGGAATGCCTTTCCTCACCGGTTTCTATTCTAAAGACTTGATCATTGAAGCCGCCGACACGTCTTATACCAACGCCTGAGCCCTGTTAATAACTCTAATTGCCACCTCCCTCACAGCTGCCTATAGCACCCGCATCATCTTCTGTGCTCTATTAGGCCAACCCCGTTTCTCTCCCCGAACCCCCAACAATGAAAATGACCCCCTCTTAATTAACTCCATCAAACGCCTACTAATTGGAAGTGTCTGCTGGATTCATTATTTCCAACAACATCCCCCCAACCACAGTTCCCCTAATAACCATACCCTTACATCTAGAACTAACTGCTAACTGCCCTTGCAGTAACCATCCTAGGCTTCCTACTAACACTCAAAATTAACCTTAACACACAAAACTTAAAATTCATCTACCCTTCAAATTCCCTTAAATTCTCTAGTCTCTTAGGATATTTCCCCACCATCATGTACCGTCTGCCTCCTTACCTAAACCTATAAATAAACCAAAAATCAGCATCCTCCCTTTTAGACTTAATCTGACTAGAAAACATTCTACCAGAAACCACATCCCTTATTCAACTAAAATGATCCACGCTAATTGCAAGCCAAAAAGGCCTTATCAAACTATACTTCCTGTCATTCCTCATTCCTCTCACCCTTAGCATGCTTTTATTTAATTACCACGAGTAACCTCCATAATAACCACAACACCAATAAACTGCGACCAGCCAGTAACAATCACCAACCAACTACCATAACTATACAATGCCACAATCCCTATAGCCTCCTCACCAAAAAAGCCAGAGTCACCAGTATCATAAATAACTCAGTCTCCCAACCCGCTGAACTTAAACACAACTTCCACCTCCTCATCCTTTAAAATATAAAATACCATCAAAAACTCTATTATCAACCCTGAAAGAAATGCCCCCAAAACAGTCTTATTGGAAACCCAAACCTCAGTGTACGGCTCAGTGGCCATAGCCGTCGTATAATCAAACACAGCTAATATCCCTCCTAAAAAAATCAAAACCACTATCAGACCTAAAAATGAACCACCAAAGCTCAACACGATCCGGCACCCAACACCACCACTTACAATCAACCCAAAGTCCCCATAAATAGGCGAAGGTTCTGAAGAACCCCCAAAGAACTGATCACAAAAATAACACTTAAAATAAATACAATATATGTCATCATCATTCTCACACGGGTCCCAGCCATGATCAATGACATGAAAAATCATCGTTGTCATTCAACAGTAAGAATATCAATGACCAACATCTGAAAAACTCACCCACTAACAAAAATCATCAACAGTTCATTTATTGACCTCCCAACCCCATCAAACATCTCATCATGATGGAACTTTGGCTCTCTACTAGGCATTTGCCTGATCCTACAAATCCTAACAGGCCTAATACTAGCAGTACACTACACACCAGACACAACAACCGCCTTCTCATCAGCAGCACACATCTGTCAAGACACTGACTACGGGTGAATCATTCGATACATGCATGCAAATGGAGCTTCCATATTCTTTATCTGCCTTTACATTCACATAGGACGTGGCCTATATTATGGGTCCTATACCTTTCAAGAAATATGAAACATTGGAATTATTCTACTGCTTACAGTCATAGCTACTGCATTCATAGGCTATGTACTACCATGAGGGCAGACATCATTCCAAGGGCCAACAGTCATTACCAACCTGCTCTCAGCAATCCCATACATCGGAACCACCCTTGTCGAATGGATCTGAGGCGGCTTTTCCGTAAGCAAAGCATCACTCACACCATTCTTTGCTTTTCATTTTATTCTCCCCTTCATCATTACAGCACTTGCAACTGTCCACCTACTATTCCTCCACGAAACAGGACCCAGCAACCCCACAGGAATCCCATCTGACACAGACAAAATTCCATTCCACCCCTATTCCACAATCAAAGACATCCTGGGCGCCCTACTACTAATCCTAGCCTCACTAATACTAGTCCTGTTTTCACCCAACTTGCTAGGAGACCCTGACAACTATACCCCAGCAAATCCACTCAATACACCACCACACATTAAACCAGAGTGATACTTTCTATTCACATATGCAATTCTACGATCAATCCCTAACAAACTAGGGGTCTTAGCCCTATTACTCTGAATACTAATTCTAGCATTTATCCCAATACTCCACACATTCAAACAGAGAAGCGTAATATTCCGACCTCTTAGCCAGTTTTTAGTTTGAGTGCTAGTGGCAGATCTACTAACACTAACATGGGTTGGAGGGCAACCTGTAGAACACCCTTCATCATTGTCGGACAACTCGCATCTATTTTATACTTTCTTTTAATTCTAGTGCTAAAGCCAGTAACTAGCACCATTGAAAATAATTTCCTGAAATGAAGAGTCTTTGTAGTATATCACATTACCCTGGTCTTGTAAACCAGAAAAGGAGAACAACACACCTCCCTAAGATTCAAGGAAGAAGCCCTAAGCTTTGCCACCAGCGCCCAAAGCTGAAATTCTACTTAAACTATTCCCTGAAAATAAGACATTTACAAAATTATTAAGAACTGTGTCAGTATCAAAACAGTCCATTTTATCACAAACTATTATGTACATCGTACATACATGTACTACCACATTAATAAGTACATATACCTCATACACACATATTACATTATATGTATAATCGTGCATTACATTATCTACCCCATGCTTACAAGCATGTACATCTTATTAGTAGTATTACATAGTACATACAGATTATTAATCGTACATAGCACATTAAGTCCAATCAATTCCAGTCAACATGCATATCCTGTCCATTAGATCACGAGCTTAATCACCAGGCCACGTGAAACCATCAACCTGCTCGGCAGGTGTCCCTCTTCTCACTCCGGGCCCATAACTTGTAGGGGATTCTACTGATGAACTTTATCGGACATCTGGTTCTTACTTCAGGGCCATCTCACCTAAAATCGCCCACTCTTTCCTCTTAAATAAGACATCTCGATGGACTAATGACTAATCAGCCCATGCTCACACATAACGGTGATTTCATGCATTTGGTATTTTTTAATTTTTAGGGGGGATGTTTGGACTCACCTATGACCTTAAAAGGTCTTAACACAGTCAAGCAAGTTGTAGCTGGACTTCAACTGAAAGTTATTTACCAGCAGCAACAATCCATGGTGTGCAATTCAGTCAGTGGTTATAGGACATAACAATATTATGTGTGTACATATGTACAATAGACATAGTATTCCACTCTCCCTGCCTCGTCTAAAACAAACACCCATCAAAACAGATTAGCCTCAAAACACCCCCATTATACCAATTAACTACTTAGGTATTCACCACCCATATAGACAGACGTCCTCCTAGATTCAACAGCCATAGGTCTAGAGTCAAAAATATAATTTCAAGTTGGATTCCCTGCTTATATATCACCTGATCAACGCATCTGCTTTTATTAAAGATGCACTACAACAATGGGCTAAGAAGCATCATATATACTGAATTTATCCTATACTCTATCATTTACCAAAGTAGTGTACTGATTGAAAATTGCAATGGGCAACTGAAACAACCCTTTACTAAATTAGTGGAGTGGAGGAGCAATGAGGGACTGAAAGGAAAGCTTGCATGATTGAATATATGCTAAAACTTAATTTCTATGGAAATAAGATGATCATCGTTGGATAGCCTATTGAGATATTGTGGGAAAGATATGGAAGAGGAGGTGGGGGATGACCCAGGAACTTACATAAACTTCTTACCACTAAATTTTTATTTTTCTCTGCCTTGTCATATAGTATGAAATCTGAACTACATATAAAATTCCAAAGGGATCAACTGCTGAACATCATGAAAATACCTCTAAATAAGATATAATAAAAAGAGAGATTCCATGTACTATAACAAAAATAATATATAATACATAATAAGCCATAAATATAAACTAAAGATGGTCAGGTTTTTTAAAAAGGGCAAAGCCTTAATTATCAAAAGATCTGAAAATAGACATACATCATACTCTTGGATATAAACACTAAATATTTAAAAATATATATCTATTTCCTGAGTTAAACATATAAGTTTAAACAACACCAAGATGACAATCTTTAAGAGGACATTTTTAAAACTTGACAGAATGTTTACAAAACATAATGGAAATAAAAAGACAATGTTGTAGGACATTTGGAAGAAAATATGGGACAGCTGGACTCTTTTCCTTTCAGAAACTAAGTTTAAAATTAAACTCTTTCAAATCAAACATTTAAAAATTTCTCTTTTGTAGAGGCAAACAGAGAAATAAATTAGCAGAATAGAGAACTCGGAATGCAATCCATTAAATATAAAGCCTAATATCTCATGATTATACAAGTTTAATATAAGTTAGTGTAGAATGTTATTTAATAAAGAGTTTTAATACAGACAGTGATTTAGGGGCAAATATTGAGTTCTATCCATCTTATGCCAGTTGTTCTCAACTGTTCTTCAGTGACAACTCAGGCACTTGTAAAAACATACTTCCCAAGATCTCAAGACCAGAGATTGCTTTAATCTGTATAAACAAACCGCATGCGTCTGATAGCATATAGTTTTGATCTCTGCATTGACAAATACTGTCTTATATCATACTCCTAACTAAATCTCATGAATAAGAGGAGAAATATAAAATATAATTTAATGGGACAAATAATAGAACCAACAAAAATTCTCAACCTTGAAACAGCAGAAAATTTATGATGGAAAATATTGGCAGACTATAACATATAAAAACTAAAACTTAGAGTGAATATAATAAAACTCAAAAAGCACAATAGAAGAGGAAAACACTTCTTCTATCAATCGGTTAATAGGTGTTCATATATCTATTTTGTTACTATAATTTATAGGAAAGTTATCAAACTATAATACTTCAACAGTTAAGTGGGAAAAAACTAACAATTGAGCCAATTAGACAAAATTCAAATAAAAAATGTTTATTTTCCATGATAAAGGATTGCAAATTAAAGGAATTTTGAGTCTATTTTATACTTATAAAATTAAAAAATTAAAGTTATCAAAGAAAACATGATTTATTAAATGATGTTACAGAAACTTGGTAAAATATTTATAACCTTAAGATCATTTTGAACATTTTAAAGAAAATATGTAATAAAATTATAGATAATTTAATCTATAAATACAACAATGATACCTAAAGCACAGCAACAAAATAAAAAATAAAGTGGGACTATATCAATTAAAAAGCTTCTGCAGAACAAAAAACAATCAACAAAATAAAAAGACAACATGTGGAATGGGGAAAATATATCTGCAAATCATGTATCTGATAGGGTTAATATCCAAATATCTATAAAGAACTCAAACAACTCAATGGAAAAAATAATCCAGTTAAAAAATGGGCAAAGAACTGACTAGACATTTCTTCCAAGATATACAAATGGCCAACCGGTGCATGAAAAGGTGCTCAACATCACTAATCATCAGGGAAATGTAAATCAAAACCACACTGAGACATCACCTCACACCTGTTAGAATGATTATCATCAAAAACACAAGAAACAACAAATGTTGGTGAGGATGTGGAAAAGAGGATCCTTGGGCACTGTTGGTGGGATTGTAATTTGATTTAGCCACTCTGCAAAACAGTATGATTGCTGCTCAAAAAATTAAAAAAAAACTACCATACAATCCAGCAATTTCATTTCTGGGTATTTTTCCAAAGAAAATGAAAACTCTGCCTCAAAAAGATATAGGCACCCATGTGTTCACTGCAGCATTATTTATAACAGCCAAGACATGGAAATAACTTAAGTATCTATCAATGAATAAATGGATAAAGAAGTTGTGGTATATATAAACAACGAAATATTATTTAGCCATATAAAAGAAGGAAATCCTGCCATTTGTGACAATGTGGATGGACCTTGAAGACATAATGTTAAGTGAAATAAGTCAGGCAGAGAAAGACAAACGCTGTATGATCTCACTTATCTTTAGAATCTAAGAAACAAACTAACTAATAGAAAAAGAAGTCAGATTTGTATTTACTGGAGGTGGGGATGGAGGAAGGAGGAATTGGATAGAGGTGGTCAAAAGGCACAAACTTCCAGTGATAAGCTAAATAAGTACTCAGGGTGCAATGTACAACATAATGTCTATAATTGACACTGCTGTGTGGTACATTTAAAATCTGTTAAAAGAGTAAAACCTAAAAGTTCTCATCACACGGAAAGAAAAACATTTTTTTCTTTGTGTTTATATGAAATGATGGATGTTAACTTATTGTGGTAATCACTTAATAACATATATACGTAAGTCAA
Source organism: Stenella coeruleoalba (assembly GCF_951394435.1). NCBI lineage: Eukaryota > Metazoa > Chordata > Mammalia > Artiodactyla > Delphinidae > Stenella > Stenella coeruleoalba. The sequence continues at coordinate 6,063,573 of NC_137149.1, forward strand.
CTCATTATGCTGTACATCTTAAACATACAGCTATGTCAAATATATCTCAATAAAACTGGAAAAAAAACTCAGTGGAAAAATATAACAAAATTGTATATGGTATGTTGTCTCAATAGCATACTATGTACATGATAAAGATAACATACAAATGTTAACATAGGCTCACTAAAGTGGTGGGATTATAAAGTTCTAATTTAACGTTTTAATATTATCTTTTCAATAAAAACAAATTTAAAACAGTTACTGTATAGTAAATTCTCCCCTAATTATGAATTCATGGCATTTCAGATATGTCCTATGTAACTTTATTACATTTGAGTACTTAATTAATAGAAAGTGCAATTATTCACTCATTTCACAATTATATATTGACTATCTACTACCTGGCAAGTACTAGTCTAGGCAAGGGGGGTACAGGTCTGAGGAAAACTGGAAAAACAAAACAATCCAACAAAAACAAAAAAAAGACTTGCCCTCATAGTTAATATTCTAGTGGAGAAAATGATAATAAATACCATGAACATTTATAAGGTATTAAAATGTTGTGCTGTGGGAAAAATAAGAGCAAGCAAAGAGAGATGAAAAAAGTAGATTTTGTGGGAGAGAGCAATTTTAAATAGAGAGGTCAGAGTAGGACTCAATGAGAAGGAGTTTAAAAAAAGTTGTAAGAAAGATAATGCAGCAAGCATGTGGAAGAACATTCTAAGCACAGAGAGCAAGTGATTCAAAGAGTGAGCAGGAGAATGACGGATTAAGTAAATACTAGGAAATCCACTGCACTTAAAGGGCATGAGCAGGGGAATATATAAGAGAATGAAGGTAGTAGGAGATGAGAGTGGGGGGACAAAAATTATTAGTATTCTAACATCTTTTTCTACATACTCCTAAATGAAATAAATTTTAAGGATGGGTATAGGGAAGCCATCTTTAACTTCTCTAAAGCAAGAGCTTGATAAATACTTATTTAAGAGAGTGGTCCAATTGTTATAGTTTATAATGTTTGGGAAAATAATGACAATATACATCTAAGATGTATTATGGGTGACAATTATACTTCATATATGTTTGAGTTTGTAAATGCTATGTTAAGAGTTATGCAGAGTCTCACTCTAACTCTGTACTTAGGTGATTATTTTCCTTTGATAACAGTGTATTTTGCATATGTATACATTCAGATACCCACTAGCGATCCCAGACCCAATGCAAAAGGAAAGTGTGTGCTATAATTAATACTGATCTAAAAAAATATAGAGTTGTTCCAAAATGTCATTGCAACAGATACTAGACAAAGGATGCACACATCCTAAACAGAAGAGTCGTTTACAAAACAAAAATGTTACTGAGGACTAGAGAGACTAAAAAACCAACTCCATTGAGAACAGAACAGGTCATAGCATGAGCACAAGGAAATTATGTATGTGTGGCATTTTCCACAGGCATTTTAATATACTAAGCAGAAATCATCATATATACATCTTACTGTCTTACATTCTCTAGGAGAAAATAATGTATACCTTAAGTATTCTATTTCTTTGCAATACATATCAACATAAAGTTTGCAGCATAGAGATAGTTGTAGTGAGTACCTGATATAAAACACTCAATTTAGTTATTTCATTTTATTCTATAATTATAGTCAATGTTACCAGTAAAGTAAAACATACTGATTTATACTTTGAAACATAAAGGTAATGTTACTCAGTGTAGCTCCTTATAATTGATGTTATTAAATGCAAATAACTTGGGAGAATATTTGCACAGATAAATGTGTCAAGTATTTTTTAAAATTTACATCGGCATCCCACCTAAAGTGTTTCCTATATTTGGGAGGGGATTCTGAAAAACAACAGTACCCTAATCAAAGTAAGATATAAAGCAATTTAACAGAAGTAAACTGTGACATCAAAACATAAATCATGGAGAGGAGTGAAAATGTAGAGCTTTAGAATGCATTCAAACTTAAGTTTCTATCTATTTAAATAGGTTGTTATAAATATAAGTTGTTTTATGTAAGCCTCACTGTAAACACAAAGCAAGAACCTTATAGGAGATACACAAAAGATAAAGAGAAAGGAATATAAGTATACCACTACAGAAAGTCATCAACTCACAAAGGAAGAGAGCAAGAGAAGAAAACTGAGGAACTGAAAAACAGCCAGAAAACAATGAACAAAATAGCAATAAGGACATACCTATCAATAATGACTTCAAAAGTAAATGGGATAAATTCTCTAATCAAAAGACAGAGTGGCTAAATGGATAAAAAAAATGACCTATGTATGTGCTGTCAACAAGACACCCACTTCAGATATAAGCACATGATCAAACTGAAAGTAAAGGAATGGAAAAGCATCTTCCCAGGAAATGGAAACCAAAAGAAAGCTGAGATACCTATGCTTACATCAGACAAAATAGACTTTAAAATAAAGACTCTAATGAGAGAAAAAGAAGATCATTATATAATGGCAAGGGGGTCAATCTAACAAGAGGATGTAAACTTGTAAATATATATGCACCCAACAAGGGAGCACCTAAACACATAAAGTGAATATTAACACCTAGAGAAATAGATAGCAGTACAATGATGGTAGGAGACTTTAATACACCCCTTTTATCAATGGCTAGATTATCCAGACAGAACATCAGTAAGAAAGCATTAGCCTTATATGATACTTTACCCTAAAAGGACTTAAAGACATATGCAGAACATTCCATCCAAAAGCAACAGGCTCTACATTCTTCTCAAGTACACAGTGAATGTTCTCCAGGATAGATAATATGTTAGGCCACAAAACAAGTCTTAAAATAATTTAAGAAGACTGAAATTATATCAACCATCTTTTCTGACCACAGTGGTATGAAACTAGAAATCAATTACAAGAAGAAAACTGGAAAATTCACAAATATGTGGAGATAAAACAACATGCTACTGAACAAATAATGGGTCAAACAAAGCATTGAAAGAGAAATCAAAATATACCTTGAGACAAACGAAAATGTAAACACCACATACCAAAACTTGTGGGATGCTGCAAAAGCAATTCTATGAGGAAAGTTCATAGCAATAAATGCTCACATCAAGAAACAAGAAAGATCCCAAATAAACAACCTAACTTTACACCTCCAGGAACTAGAAAAATAAAGACAAATAAAATCCAACTTCAGTAAAAAGAAAGAAATAACAAAGATCAAAGCAGAAATAAATGCAAGAGACCAAAAAGACAATATAAAAAAATCAATGAAAATAAGAACTGGTTTTTTGAAAAGATAAACAGAAGTGACATATGTTAGCTAGACTTACCAAGATTAAAAGAAACAGAACTGAAATAAAATAACAAATGAAAGAGGAGATAATAAAACTGATACCAGAGAAATACAAAGGATCATAAGAGACCACTATGAACAATTATATGTCAACAAATGGACAACCTAGAATAAATGGATAAATTCCCAGAAACATATAACCTACCGGAAATATACAACCTACGAAGACTGAATCATGAAAATAGAAAATTGGAACAGAACAATTACTAGTAAGGAGATTGAATTAGTAATCCAAATTCTCCCAACAATACAGTCCAGGACTAGATGGCTCACTGGTGAAGTCTACCAAACATTTAAAGAAAAATTAATACCAATTCTTCTCAGACTCTTTCAAAAAACAGAAGAGGAGAGAACACTTCCCGACTCATTTTACAAGGCCAGTATCACTCTGATACCAAAACCAGACAAGGATGCCACAATAAAAGAAAATTACAGGACAATATTTCTGATAAACATAGATGCAAATATTCTCAACAAAATATTAGGACACCAATTTCAACAGTACATTTAAAAGATCATACACCAGATGATTAAGTAGAATTTATTCCAGGCTTGCAGGTGTGATTTGATATTTTCAAATCAATTAACATGATATACCACATTAATAATATGGAGGATAAAAATCATATGATCATCTCAATAGATGCAGAAAAAGCATTTGACAAAATTCAACATCCATTGATAACAAAAAGTATTGACAACAGGGTATAGAGGGAACATATCAAAATAATAAAGCCCATATATGACAAGCCTACAGCTAACATCATACTCAACAATAAAAAGCTGAAAGATTTCTAAGACCAAAAACAAAACAAGGATGCCTCATCTTGCCTCTTGTATTCAATGTAATATTAGATGTCCTAGCAAAGAAATTACTCAAGAAAAAGAATAAGCATTCAAACTGGAAAGGAAGTAAATTGTCACTATTTTCAGATGACCTAATATTTTATATACAAAGCCCTAAAGACTTTTCCAAAATACTGTTAGACTAATAAATGAATTCAGTCAAGTAGCAGGATACAAAATCAATTTACAAAGATGTGTTGCATTTCTATACACTAAAAAATATCAGAAAGAGAAATTAAGTAAACAATCCCATTATAATTGCATCAAAAAGAATACCTATGAAAAAAATATAACCAAGCAGGTGAAATATCTATACACTGAAAACTATAAGATATTGATGACAGAAACTGAAGAAGTCACAAGTAAATGGAAAGACATTCTATGCTCATGCATTAGAAGAATATTGTTAAAATTTCCATACTACCCAAAGTAATCTAGAGACTCAATGCCACCTCCATCAAAATTCCAATGGAATTTTTCACAGAAAAAGAACAAACAATCCTAATATTTTCATGAGACCACAAAACACCCCAAATAGCCAAAACAATCTTGAGAAAGAAGAACAAAGTATGAGGCATTATGCTTCCCAATTTCAAACTATATTACAATGTTATAGTAATCAAAACAGTGTGGTATTGGCATAAAAACAGACACACAGATCAGTGTGACAGAACAGAGAGCCCAGAAATAAACTCATACATATATGGTCAATTAATTTATGGCAAAAGAGCCAAGAATACACAATGGGGAAAGGATAATCTCTTGAAAAAATGGTGCTGAAAAAAATTGAACAGCCATATGCAAAAGAATGAAACTGGACCACTATCTTACACCATACACAAAAACAACTCAAAATGGATTGAAGACTTGAACATAGACCTGAAACCATAATACTCTTACAAGAAAACATATGGGGTAGTTCCTTGACATAGGTTTGGCAATGAATTTTTGGATTTGACACCAACAGTGAAGGCAACAAAATGAAAAATAAACAAGTGGGATTATGTCAAACTAAAAAGCTTCTGCACAGAAAAGGAAATCATCAATAAAATAAAAAGTTAACCTACTGAATGGGATAGAATATATACAACTGTATATATGATAAGGGTTAATATCCCAAATATGTAAAGAAGTCATACAACAGAAGAAAAAACAATTAAAAATGGGCAGAGGATCTGAACAGACTTTTCCAAGAAAGACATACAGCTAGCTAACAGGTACATGAGAAGGTATTCAACATATCACTAACCATCACGTAAATGCAAATCAGAGCCACAATGAAATAGCACCTCACAACTGTTAGAATAGCTATCTTCAAAAAGACAGAAAGTAACAAGTGTTGGTGAGGATGTGGAGTAAAGAGAACCCTTGGGCATTGTTGATGGAAATATAAATTGCTGTAGCCACTATGGAAAACAATATGGTGCTTCCTCAAAAAATTAAAAATAGAAATAACATATGATCCAGCAATTTCACTTCTGGGTATTTATGCAAAGGAAACAAAATTACCACCTCAAAAAAATTTACAGTACATGTGTGTGTATTATACATATATGTGTGTATATATATGTATATGTATATATATACATATACACACACACATATATGTATAATACACACACATATACATCACCATATTTATTGCAACATTATTTACAATAGCCAATAGCCAATAGCCAAGACATGGAAGCAACTTATGTATTTACTGACTGATGAATAGATAAAGAAGATGCAGTATGTAACTATGGGTGGTGATGGACGTTAACTAAACATTATAGTAATCTTTCACAATATGTACATATATCAAATCATTATGTTGTATACTTAAAACTAATACAATGTTATATGTCAATTATATCTTAATAAACATCTTTTAATTAAAAAAAAAACAGGCGGGGCTTCCCTGGTGGCGCAGTCGTTGGGAGTCCGCCTGCCAATGCAGGGGATGCAGTGTTCGCGCCCCGGTCTGGGAGGGTCCCGCATGCCACGGAGCGGCTGGGCCCATGGGCCATGGCCGCTGGGCCTGCGCGTCCGGAGCCTGTGCTCCGCGACGGGAGAGGCCACAGCGGTGAGAGGCCCGCGTACCGCAAAAAAAACAAACAAACAGGCGAAGTGTGTGGTTAAGTAATTTACAGCGCTCAATTGCACTAGAAATCAGGGAAATACAAACTAAAGCAACAATAAGATATAATTTCATACCCATCAGTATAATAAAAACATAAAAGTTTAATTATATCAAGTGTTGGTGAGAAATATAAACTGTCCCAACCAGCTGATAAGTGTATTAAAAATTAAAAAATAATGTTTAGACAAGACTTATTGTCAAGTTGATGTGCACCATCATTATCATTATATTAACTTTTCAATATTACAACTAATATTTATTCAGAGGTTGTGATGTGTCCAATTTTCTGTTGAGCTTTTCATGGACTGTCTCATTTATTACTCATAAAAATCCTATGAGGTAATTACTATTATACAAAGCAAATTGAATGAGTAAAAAATATTTTCAATTAATCTTTAATTTTTGTTCAACATGAATATTTATACAAATATATCTAATCAGAAATAAACTCTAGCATAATTATTGTTCTAAGTATGGTTCTCATTGGCGACTCTAATACATTAAACCCAAATAATGCTTATGCCTTGTAAATGATATCAAAGTTGAGTTTTTCTAATGCTAAGCAACATAAATGCAATTTTCTAATGTTCCCATTAAACTGTCCAGAATAGTGGCATTCTTGAGGAAACGAAGTCTTTCTTTCCTTGTAGTTGTTGAATATCATATATATGTATATGTACAGCAGAACTTCAACTTAATGAAAAATATCCATGGCAAAAAAATACAGCAGCCCCTATTCTGAACTGTAGTCTATGAAAAATTAAGATCTTAGAGAAATACATTATATTATGTGGATAGCAGTTACAAAGAAGGATCCTTTTTTAAGGTAAAATCAATGTAGAAACTAGTTTATCTACATATATGCGATAATAAATAATATTTGACTTCACTTACTAACTCATGAGGAGTCTTCTCAACATCAGAAATACATGGGGGGAAAATCAGTGAAACAGAGAGTTTCCTTCAAAATAAAATCCCATGACAGCATTATTCATAGAAATAGGAGGTTTGTCTTATTCAAGGTATTAAGAATACTATGACACTTTCAACTGCATGCCTCTGTCATGAGGTTTTATACCATATCACAGCTTCAACTCATAAGTATGGTACTTCTACTGTTTCCATGGTTGCAAGCCTCAGAAATCACTTTAGCTAATTTAACAAAAACAAAATTTGCTTGAAGGAAAGAGGTTTCTTATAGAGTCAAAAGAGTAATTGATGTATCAAGCTTAGAAAGGTTTAGGAATCAGGGCAGGTTCAGGTCTCCAGAAAGTTAGCTGATTTACTAAAGAACCACCATTGACATAAATCAGCCTAAGAGCAAAATCTCAGGAGAGAGAGGCCAGTTTCCTGACCCCGAGTTAGGTGTTCACCTCTTGAAAGATGAAGGCTAGGGCACATTGAATTAGATCATTTCTAAAAGACAAAATTGACTAATGTGAATGTAAATAAAGGGTAATGGTTACCATGTGGACTAAGGAATCCAGGGCCTACTACCACTTAGAAGAAAATGCAGAGAGAATATAGGTGTAGCAATACTGAATTAGTAACATCGTACAGTAATCTAGTAATTTGCAGTAGAACGGAGCATGGAAAATCAATCATGATTCTTAAAGAACTTTCTATATTTCATATTTGATAGATACGCAAAGGCATTCATTGAGAAGTTAATCTCAAAGTGAAGCAGTAAAGTGGAACATTTAGAAGTCACTAAAAAATAAAAGTTAGTGGTTTGCATTTTTTGAAAGCCAAACTTCATGTTTCTGGGGTAGGCAAGATTCAAAAATATTGCATTCTTCCTAGTTTAACTTTATTCTATTTCTCTGGTGTTAGCACACTTCCAGCAGCTTTCCATCATTATGTCAGGGTAGTACTTCATAATATTTGTCACATTTTCTACCTCATACATCAAACTATAAAATTTTACCCATAAGGCAGAGCTGTTGTTCTGTAAAATTTTTAGCAATGTTCTTATTTTTATCTGATATCTAGAAATACCTAAAGTAATAAAAAATTCATTTTTACTCCATATTTGCTTTGGTTTTCATTCTGTCCCTGTCAGTCTATATACAGTATAGGAAGAGAAGATTTATATAGTATCATTTTGGGTGTTCTAGAATCAGACAAAGAACCCTCACTTTAGCTGGGTTTTTCCCACAGAATTTTATATAAAAACACAAAATCTATACTTAAAATAATACTATGTTTCTCTTACAACTTTACCTTTTGCAATGAACACTTTCCAGTAAGTTTTGCAATATACATATATATAATTTACATATAAAAAATATTCAACAACTACAAGGAAAGAAAGAATTTCCAAGAATGTCACTATTCTAATGAAAACATTAGAAAATTGCTTTTATGTCACTTAGTATTGTCTCATGATAGTTTTCAACTATCAAGATAGTTAAAAAATAAGATTTTGCCAAACATCCAAGTTTCAATTCAATTCTGAGAATGCAAACTAAGCACTAAAATAAGATCCTTATCTTCAAACAACTTATTTCCCTAAGTGGTTTAAATAAAAATGTAGATTCTATCCTTAACACGTTAAATTCAATGTATAAAACCTTGAAATTATTTAAGGCAGCAAGAGATATTAATGAACTGAAAAATCTAAAATGCTATACACTCTCCTTAAAGATGATCATGTATTAGTTTTTGTAGTTTCATTATGAAAAATAACTAGGTATTTTACTGAGCACTTTGTATGTGCCAAATACCATGCAAATGTATTAACTCAATGGACCCTCAAATAAGACTAGAAATGATTAATTTTCTTATTTAATACTGAGGAAACTGAGGCTTAGGAAGGCTGACCAGTTTGTTCAAGTTCATTTGCTGGTAGGTAGTGGAGCTGGCATTTGACTCCAGCACGAAGACTTGGGCCCTCTCCCTCCAGCCCTCTGCTGTACTGCTTCTCACAAAGTGGTTTCATTGTACAAAACCCAAAGAATGCCAGAATGCAGATATTCCAATTTATTTTAATCAAGTATATACTTTTCATAGTCATGACTTCATAACGGGGACAAAAAGGATGGTATAGATGATGTAATTCATCATTCCACTCAACAATCTCAGTTTTGACATAAACTCCAAGACAGAAGTACAAAAATAACTCATCAGTGTGCAACATTTTAAAAATGAACCTTTTTGCATGTTTTTTCCAATCTGTGTACCTTAGAGGACTAGTTGTGTGTTCTGGGGAAAGGAGATGGAAGCAGAATAATCCAGAGAGCTTGGGAAGTGATGCATACTCTCTTCTTCTCAATATACATCACCATGTTAATACTAAAGAGAACACTGAGGCCTGCTTATCTTTATTTAGTACGGTGTTTTCCAAACATGTTTGAGACAATTAATGAACAACGTTCTTTAAAGTTTTTATTTAGCCTGTCATAATATACAAAGCAAAAAGTACTTTCACTTTTTATTTTAAAATAATAATATTGAATAGTTTTCTTCATGTCTGAACCATTTTTTAATCACAGCTAGGTTTTATAATAATGCCTACCTATGCCTCAAAATTAACTGTAAGATGTCCATGATAAAAAATTATTTCCTCTTTGAATAATAATTTCACAAAAAAGACAAATACTATATGATCTCACTTACATCTGGAATCTAAAATAAGTGAATTCACAGAAACAGAGTACATTAGTGGTTGCCAGGGATGAGGGGGTGGGGAAAATGGGTGAAATTGGTCAAAGATTACAAGCTTTCTTTATAAAAGAAATAAGTTCTTTTTATAAGATGAATAAGTTCTGGGGATCTAATGTACTGGACTTGGAAAACTTTAAGACATGCTAATAGAATTTGAAGACTACACAAATCAAATGGAAAGATATACTGTGCTTATAGATTAGTGGAATTAATACTGTCTAGATGACCATACCATGCAAGACATTCTACAGGTTTAATTCAATTCCTATCAAATTATCAATGGCATTTTTCACAGAACTAGAACAAACAATTCTAAAATTTGTATGGAAACATGAAAAATCACAAATAACCAAAACAATCTTGAGAAAGAACAGAGCTGGAGGTATCATGCTTCCTGACTTCAAACTATACAAAGCTACAGGAATCAATACAGTATGGTACTGACACAGAAAGAGACACATAGATCAGTGGAACAGAAAAGAGAGCTCAGAAATGAACCCATATGACCCATTAATCTACAACAAAGGAGGCAAGAATATAAAATGAGGAAGAGACAGCCTCTTCAATAAATAGTGTTGGAACAACTGGACAGCTATATGTAAAAGAAACAAGCTGGACTACTCTTTCACACTATATTAAAAAATAAACTCAAGAATGGATTAAAGACCTAAATGTTTAAGACTGGAAACCATAAAACTCCTAAGAAGAAAATAGAGAGTATGCTCTTTGACATCAGTCTTAGCAATATTCTTTTAGATATGTCTTCTCAGGCAAGAGGAATGAAAGCAAAAATAAACAAATGAGACTACATGAAACCAAAAAGCTTTTGCATAGCAAAGGAAACTATCAACAAAATGAAAAGGCCAGCTACTGAATTGGAGAATATATTTGGAAATAATATGATATATATGATAAGGGGTTAATATCCAAAATATACAGATAACATGCAACTCAACATCAAAAAAAACAACTGATTAAAAATGGGCAGAGGACCTGAATAGACATTTTGCCAAAGAAGATATACAGATGGCCAACAGACATGTAAAAAGATGTTCAACATCACTAATCAACAGGGAAGTGCAAAAGATAACCACAATGAGATATCACTTCACACCTGTCAGAATAGCTACAATCAAAAAGACAAGAAATAGCAAGAGTTGGCAAGGATATGGAGAAAAGGGAACCCTCATGCACTGTTGGTGGGAGTGTAAACTGGTGCAGCCATTATGAAAAACAGTGTGGAGGATCCCTAAAAAATTAAAATAGAACTACCATATGACCCAGCAATTCCACTTCTGGTATTTTTCCAAAGAAAATAAAACACCAATTTGAAAAGATATATGCACCCCTCTGTTCACTGCAGCATTATTTACAATAGCCAAGATATGGAAGCAACCTAGGTGCCTATAGATAGATGAACGAGTAAAGAAGCGATTATATATATAGTACATCCATTATGCATATGTACACACATACACACACACACACACACACACACTTACAATGGAATATTACTCAGCCATAATAAAGAATAAAATCTTGCCATTTGTGACAACATTGATGGACCTAGAGGACAGTATGCAAGTGAAATAAGTCAGACAGAGAAAGACAAATACCATACATTCCATTTATAAGTGGAACCTAAAAAACAAGTGAACAAACATAATAGAATTATAGATACAAATATATACAGAGGACAAACAGGAGGTTGCCAGAGGGGAGGCATGTGGGGAATGAGTGAAATAGGTGAGGGAGATTTGTACAAGAGGCACAAACTTCCAGTTACAAAATAAAGGAGTCACGGGAATGAAATGTACTGCCTAGGGTATATAGTCAATAATAATGTAATATCTTTGTATGGTGACCAGTGGCAACTAGACTTAAAATGTCTCTATATGTTTAGCATCATATTGAAATAATATATTGATGTTAACACTGAGAGCTTATAGCGAGTGAGAGAAGATTCGAATTGATTCTAAAAGTGGGTGTGAGCCCTGAAGAACAAAGAATGATAATCCAATCTAACATTATAGCTGAAGGGACAGCAACCAATTTAAAAGAACGAAAGCTTTTTTAAAAGTTTTACATTTATTAACATGTCTAATCCTCATGATAACTCAGCGATATAGATGCTATTATTGTCCCCATTCTACGGATGAAGAAATGAAAGAAGAGAGAGTTTAAGAAATTTACACAGGGTAACACAGCCAGTAAGTGCAGAAACAGGACTAGAACCCAGAACACATTCTTTTAAGTAGTACTTCATTATATTACAATGAAAATGGAAAAATTTTTAAAGTTTCTTACTAACATGATAGGGAAATATTTAATATTATGTACAGAACTCAAATACACATAGGGAAAACGTCATTCAAAAATGCAAAATATAGAGAATTTTAAAATCAAATATGAATTTTTAAAATAATACAGTCCAGTAAGACTGGTATTTTCATATAGAGTGTCAAATTTCTGGGAATTTTCTAGAAAGTGATTTGATTATATGAATTAGAAGCTTTAAAAAAAACTTTCAGTTTGGAATTTGATTCAGACATTTTAAATCTAGAGGGTACCCTAAGAAAATATTTAGTGAAGTAGAATGTAAAATCTTTCATTACTTGTCACACTGGTAATTTGTGTAAATATATTATAGTGAGAAACCTCTTTTCAAACTTGACTAACACAATCGCCTGTAGAGTTTCTACACAGAATGACAGATTCAGAATTTTAAAAAGGCCCACTGGTGATCTGTTGCAGAATCAGTGTTAAATAAATTATAGTACTCATTAGAATTTTTCTATCCATTAAAATAATATTTTTGAATAATATTTAATATTACACAAAATATTTATAAACTATTTCTCAAATATTTGTACTTAAAACATATTAATTTTACAGTTAAAAAACATGAAGAACAGAGTAAATATATTGGATCATGTTGAACAAATATGTCACAAAAATTCACTCTGGTCTACACTTCACTAGGAAAATAAAAGTTTACACATAGAGTATAGGCATTTACTCCAAGGCTCAGTATATTTCACTATTAATATCACGGTCAAGTAACATATATTCTGTTAAAGGTAGTGTTTTTATCTTGCTAATCCTCACATATCTAGCTACTAACAATTTTGCAGAAAGTGGGCACTCAAAACATGAATAAATTAGTAAGAGAATGGCTAATGAATGAACGAACAAATATGAAATGAATTACAGTCAGCCTTCCATATCCATGGGTTCCCTATCCACAGAGTCAACCAACCCAGATCAAAAAGAATTGAAAAAAAACCTTTAGAAAGATCCAAAAAGCAAAACGTGAATTCACCAAGCAGGCAACTATTTACATAGCATTTACACTGTATTTACAACTATTTATATAATATTTACATTGTATTAGGCATTATAAGTAATTGAGATGATTTAAAGCATAAGGGAGGATGTATATAAGCCTAGGCAAGTACTAGGCCATTTTATATAAGGGATTTGAACACCTGTGGAGTGTGGCATAGGGGAGGGTCCTAGGACCAATGCCCCATGGATACTGAGAGATGACTCTATAGAACTTCTTATATATGAATATATCCTTAGAATGTGTATATATGTTTTCTTATCATTTATTTTCTAATATGAGTTTCTCTACTCATATGGTTTAGAGTAGCCTTTTTTGAGTAGCAATTTTTCTTACTCCTTACTTTAAAAACATATTAATATCCTAAAATATATACTATTTCTCTGTTGGATTCTTAATTGCTTTATGCTCTTTTGCTAAGATTTGTAGACTTGAGTTTATGGTCAGAATTCTCTGTCAAGTATTAGAATTGCAAATAGAGCACACTTGCTTTATATTAAAAGAACAGGAGCTGCCAGTGTCTGAAAAGTTAATTAGACAAAACAGACTATTAATTACATCTTATTAACGTGTAAAAGGCCTGTGACAAATTGCACTAATTGCATGCTCTTATACATCTCAAGAGGTCAGGCTACTTTAAAAGTATGTTGTTAATGGAAGACAAATGTATCTTTACGTGCTTGATAAGAATATTATAAACTGCATTATTTATGACTCTGTTGGAATCCTTAATATTTTTAAGTTTTAAATTAAACTGCTCATTAAACAGGAGAGCTCGTACCAAGTTCTTAAAATAGGCCATAAAAGCTGGCAGCAGTGTAAGATAAACTTGAAGGTCTAGCATTTCCTCAGAATGTCTTTATACCCTACTTTAAGTGAGCCCTGGAGATGTTAAACTTATCTTAATGTGGCCTTAGTAAGGGGGAGAATTCTTCCATTAACAGTATTCACCCCAAAGAAATATGATTCATTTTTAAAAGCCCCTAGCTGCTTAAAATACTCTTCTTAGCCCTTAAGCTTTATTTTCAAACAAAAAAGATGGAAAGAAAAAAAATAAAGCAATGGGTGTGCATTGTTTGAAGGAACTAAGGGCATTTTAGGAGATGGGTGAGACTAGTGACAAAGAAACAGTAGTGGTAAAAAAAATATGTTAGAAAAGTGGACAAAAAGCCCAATAGAAGCTTAGAGAGACAAAAAGAAGTAGATGGAAACAACTTAAAGTAAGGAATGAGTCACAGAGGCTCTCACAGGCAAATACTTAATTACACAAAGGCACTTTAGTTTGTTTCATTGCGTACCTGTCAAGGGGAGGGTACACTAGCAACTGGAGAGGAAACTGTTTCTATTTCAGTTAAGAAAACCGGATGCTCACCCAGGGCTCTCAGAGGGGCTTTGCAAATAATGTAGATTATTTTTTTTCTGTTCCCCAGAACCAAAAGGCCTTCTAAAATGAACCTGACTGTCACCACACTTTAGTTGTTTATGGTTGGTGAGCTCAGTTAACCAAAGCAGTGTGCTAATGAAATCACCATGCCAAGTTTCACTCTATCAGGAGTCTAGAAACTGCACATAGGCTTATAGTTAAAGGGGGGCCGAGGATAAAGGATAAGCTCACGCCTTCTGCTCTCTGTGTACCCATCCCAGCATCTTCATGCTGTTTTGACAGGCAGGTAGGTCAGAGTACGCCAGAGCCCTTCTTCAGTTATGTGATTGAAACAGCTGAACATCAGTCATTTCAATATAAGGCCCACAGAATCCATTTACTTTTTTTTAAAATTTATATTTATTTTTATTGAAGTATATTGATATACAATATTATACAAGTCACAGGTATACAATACAGTCACCATTATAAAGGTATATTCCATTTATAATTATAATATATTGACTATATTCCCCTTGTTGTATAATATATCCTTGTAGCTTATTTTATACCTAATAGTTTGTACCTCTTACTCTCCTACCCCTATGTTGCCCCTCCCCCCTTCCCTCTCCCCACCGGTAATCACTAGTTTGTTCTATACCTCTGTGAGTCTGCTTCTTTTTTGTTATAATCACTTGTTTGTGGTATTTTTTAGATTCCACACGCAAGTAATATCACACAGTATTTGTCTTCTTCTGCCTTTTTTAACATCGTTATTGGAGTATAATTGCTTTACAATGTTACGTTAGTTTCTACTGTACAACAAAGTGAATCAGCTGTATGTATACATATACCCCCATATCCCTTCCCTCTTGTGTTTCCCTACCACCCTCCCTATCCCAGCCCTCTAAGTGGTCACAAAGCACCAAGCTGATCACCCTGTGCTATGTAGCTCCTTCCCACTAGCTATCTATTTTACATTTGGTAGTGTTTATATGTCAGTGCCACTCTCTCACTTTGTCCCAGCTTACCTTCCCACTCCCAGTGTCCTCAAGTCCATTCTCTACGTCTGTATCTTTATTCCCGTCCTGCCCCTAGGTTCTTCAGAACCATTTTTTTTTTTTTAGATTCCATATATATGTGTTAGCATATGGAATTTGTTTTTCTCTTTCTAACTTACTTCACTCTGTATGACAGACTCCAACTCCATCCACCTCACTAAAAATAACTCAAATTTGTTTCTTTTTATGGCTGAGTAATATTCGATCGCATATATGTGCCACATTTTCTTTATCCATTCATCTGTCAATGGACACTTAGGCTGCCTCCATGCCCTGGCCACTGTAAACAGAGCTGCAATGAACATTGTGGCACATGACTCTTTTTGAATTATGGTTTTCTCAGGGTATATGCCGAATACTGGGATTGCTGGGTCATATGGTAGTTCTATTTTTAGTTTTTTAAGGAACCTCCATACTGTTCTCCATAGTGGCTGTATCAATTTACATTCCCACCAATAGTGCAAGAGGGTTCCCTTTTCTCCACACCCTCTCCAGCATTTATTGTTTGTAGATTTTTTTGATGATGGCCATTCTGACTGGTATGAAGTGACACCTCACTGTGGATCTGATTTTCATTTGTCTAATGATTAGTGATGTGTTGAGCATTCTTTCATGTGTTTGTTGGCAATCTGTATATCTTCTTTGGAGAACTGTCTATTTAGGTTTTCTGCCCATTTTTGGATTGGGTTGTTTTCTTGATATTGAGCTGCATAAGCTGCTTGCATATTTTGGAGATTAATCCTTTGTCAATTGCTTCATTTGCAGATATTTTCTCCCATTCTGAGGTTGTCTTTTCGTCTTGTTTATGGTTTCCTTTGATGTGAAAAAGCTTTTAAGTTTCATGAGGTCCCATTTGTTTATTTTGTTTTTATTTCCGTTTTTCTAGGAGGTAGGTCAAAAAGGATCTTGCCATGATTTATGTCATAGAGTGTTCTGCCTATGTTTTCCTCTAAGAGTTTTATAATGTTTGGACTTACATTTAGGTCTTTATTCCATTTTAAGTTTATTTTTGTATACAGTGTTAGGGAGTGTTCTAATCTCATTCTTTTACATGTAGCTATCCAGTTTTCCCAGCACCACTTATTGAAGAGGCTGTCCTTTCTCCATTGTATATTCTTGCCTCCCTTATCAAAGATAAGGTGACCATATGTGTATGGGTTTATCTCAGGGCTTTCTATCCTGTTCCATTGATCTATATTTTTGTTCTTGTGCCACTACCATACTGTCTTGATTACTGTAGCTTTGTAGTATAGTCTGAATTCAGGGAGCCTGATTCCTCCAGCTCCATTTTTCTTTCTCACGATTGCTTTGGCTATTCTGGGTCTTTTGTGTTTCCATACAAATGGTGATATTTTTTGTTCTAGTTCTGTGAACAATGCCATTGGTAGTTTGATAGGGATAATGCTGAATTTGTAGATTGCTTTGGGTAGTATAGTCAGTTTCACAATGTTGATTCTTCCAATCCAAGAACATGGAATATCTCTTCATCTGTTTGTATCATCTTTAATTTCTTTCACCAGTGTCTTATACTTTACAGCATACAGGTCTTTTGTCTCCTTAGGTAGGTTCATTCCTAGGTATTTTATTCTTTTTGTTGCAATGGTAAATGGGAGTGTTTCCTTAATTTCACTTTCAGATTTTTCATCATTAGTGTATAGGAATACAAGAATTCTGTGCATTAATTTTGTATCCTGCTACGTTACCAAATTCATTAATGTGCTCTAGTAGTTTTCTGGTAGCATCTCTAGATTCTCTATGTAGAGTATCATGTCACCTGCAAAACAGTGACACGTTTCCTTCTTTTTTTCCAACTGGGATTACTTTTATTTCTTTTTTACTCTGATTGTTGTGGCTAAAACTTCCAAAACTATGTTGACTAATAGCAGTGAGAGTAGGCAAACTTGTCTTGTTCCTGATCTTAGAGGAAATGGTTTCAGTTTTTCACCACTGAGAATGGTGTTGGCTGTGGGTTTGTCATATATGGCCTTTATTATGTTGAGGCAGTTTCCCTCTATGCCTACTTTCTGAAGAGTTTTTATCATAAACGGGCATTGAATTTTGTCAAAAGCTATTCCTGCATCTACTGATATTATCATATGGTTTTTATCCTTCAGTTTTTTAATATGGTGTATCACACTGATTGATTTGCATATACTGAAGAATCCTTGCATTCCTGGGATAAACCCCACTTGATTATGATGTATGATCTTTTTAATATGCTGTTGGATTCTGTCTGCTAGTATTTTGTTCAGGATTTTTGCATCTATGTTCAGCAGTGATATTGGCCTGTAGTTTTCTTTTGTGATATCTTTGTTTTTGGTATCAGGGTGATGGTGGCCTTGTAGAATGCGTTTGGGAGTGTTCCTCCCTCTGCTATATTTTGGAAGATTTTGAGAAGGATGGGTGTTAGCTCTTCTCTAAATGTTTGATAGAATTCCCCTTGAAGCCATCTCATCCTGGGCTTTGGCATGTTGGAAGATACTTAATCAAAGTCTCAATGTCAGTGCTTGTGACTGGTATGTTTATATTTTCTATTTCTTCCTGGCTGGTCTCGGAAGTTTGTGCTTTTCTAAGAATTTGTCCATTTTTTTCCAGGTTGTCCCTTTTATTGTCATATAGTTGCTTGTAGTAATCTCTCATGATCCTTTGTAATTCTGCAGTGTCAGTTGTTACTTCTTTTTCATTTCTAATTCTATTGATTTGAGTCTTCTTCCCCCTTTCTCTTGATGAGACTAGCTAACAGTTTATGAATTTTATTTATCTTCTCTAAGAATCAGCTTTTAGTTTTAGAACGATCTTTGCTATCGTTCACTTCATTTCTTTTTATTGATTTCTGATCTGATCTTTATGATTTCTTTCCTTCTGATAACTTCGGTTTTTTTTTTTTCTTGTTCTTCTTTCTCTAATTGCTTTAGGTATAAGGTTCAGTTGTTTGAGATTTGCCTTGTTTCTTGAGGTAGGACTGTATTGCTATAAACTTCCCTCTTAGAACCGCTTTTGCTGCATCCCATAGGTTTTGGGTCATCGTGTTTTCATTATCATTTGTTTCTAAGCATTTTTTGATTTCCTCTTCAGTGACCTCTTGGTTATTTAGTAGCATATTGTTTAGCCTCCATATGTTTGTATTTTTTACAGGTTTTTTCCTGTAATTGATATCTAGTCTCATAGTGCTGTGGTCGGAAAAGATACTTGGTATGATTTCAATTTTCTTAAATTTAACAAGGCTTGATTTGTGACCCAGATATGATCTATCCTGGAGAATATTCCATGAACACTTGAGAAGAAAGTGTATTCTGTTGTTTGATATTTATAGTGTCTATAAATGTCAATTAAGTCCATCTTGTTTAATGTGTCATTTAAAGCTTGTGTTTCCTTATTTATATCTATTTTGGATAATCTGTCCATTGGTGAAAGGGGGGTGTTAAATTCCCCTACTATTATTGTGTTACTGTCGATTTCCCCTTTTATGGCTGTTAGTATTTGCCGCATGTACTTTTTATGTTGGGAACATAAGTATTTTCAATTGTTATATCTTTTTGGATTGATCCCTTGATCATTGTGTAGTGTCCTTCTTTGTCTCTTGTAATAGCCTTTATTTTAAAGTCTACTTTGTCTGATATGAAAATTGCTCCTCCAGGTTTCTTTTGATTTCCATTTGCATGGAATACCTTTTTCCATCCCCTCACTTTGTCTGTATGTGTCTCCAGGTCTGAAGTGGGTATCTTGTAGACAGCATATATATGGGTCTTGTTTCTGTATCCATTCAGCCAGTCTATGTCTTTTGGTTTGAGCATTTAATCCATTACATTTAATGTAATTATCAATATGTATGTTCTTATTACCATTTTCTTAATTGTTTTGGGTTTGTTTTTGTAGGTCTTTTCCTTCTCTTGTGTTTTTTACCTAGAGAAGTTCCTTTAGCATTTGTTGTAAAGCTGGTTTGGTGGTGCTGAATTCTCTTAGCTTTTCCTTGTCTGTAAAGGTTTTAATTTCTCTGTCAAATCTGAATGAGATCCTTGCTGGGTAGAGTAACCGTTGCTGTAGGTTTTTCCCTTTCCTCACTTTAAATATGTCCTGTCACTCCCTTCTGGCTTACAGAGTTTCTGCTGAAAAATCAGCTGTTAAGCTTATGGGGATTCCCTTGTACGTTATTTGTTGCTTTTCCCTTGCTGGTTTTAATATTTTTTCTTTGTATTTAATATTTGATAGTTTGATTAATATGTGTCTTGGCATGTTACTCCTTGGATTTATCCTGTAATGGACTCTCCGTGCTTCCTGGACTTGAATGACTATTTCCTTTCCTATGTTAGGGAAGTTTTCAACTATAATCTCTTCAAATATTTTCTCAGACCCTTTCTTTTTCTCTTCTTCTGGGACCCCTATAATTCGAATGTTGGTGCATTTAATATTGTCCCAGAGGTCTCTGAGTCTGTCCTTAATTCTTTTCATTCTTTTTTCTTTATTCTGCTCTGTGGCAGTTATTTCCACTATTTTATCTTCCAGGTCACTTAATCATTCTTCTGCCTCAGTTATTCTGCTACTGATTCCTTCTAGAGAATTTTTAATTTCATTTATTGTGTTGTTCATCATTGTTTGTTTTCTTTTTAGTTCTTCTAGGTCCTTGTTAAACGTTTCTCCATTCTATTTCCAAGATTTTGGATCATATTTCCTATCATTACTCTGAATTCTTTTTCAGGTAGACTGCCTATTTCCTCTTCATTTGTTTGGACTGGTGGGTTTTCACCTTGCTCCTTCATTTGCTGTGTATTTCTCTGTCTTCTCATTTTGTGTAACTTTCTGTGTTTGGGGTCTCCTTTTCACAGGCTGAAGTTTTGTAGTTCCAGTTATTTTTGGTGTCTTCCCCCAGTCGGTGAGGTTGGTCCAGTGGCTTTTGTAGGCTTCCTGGTGGAGGGGACTGGTGCCTGTGTTCTGGTGGGTGGGGCTGGATCTTGTCTTTCTGGAGAGCAGGACCATGTCCAGTGGTGTGTTTTGGGGTGTCTGTGGACTTGGTATGATTTTAGACAGCCTCTCTGCTAACAGGTGGGGTTGTGTTCCTATCTTACTAGTTGTTTGGCATGGGGTGTGTAGCACTGGAGCTTGCTGGCCATTGGGTGGAGGTAGGTCTTAGTGTTGAGACAGAGATCTCTGGGAGAGCTCTCGCTGACTGATATTATTTGGGGCTGGGAAGTCTCTGGTGGTCCAGTGTCCTGAACTTGGTTCTCCCAAATCAGAGGCTCAGGCCTGACACAAAGCCGGAGCACCAAGACCCTGTCAGCCACAGAGCTCACAAGGAAAGGAATAATAAAATAAAGAAAATAGTAATAATAATAAATAAATTATTAAAATAAAATAATAATAATAATAAAGAAAGAAGAGTGCAACCAAACCAATAGACAAATCCACCAATGATAACAAGCACTGAAAACTATATTAAGATAAGCATAAAAAGCAGAAACCAATCAGTCACAGACAGCAAACCCCAAGTCTACAGCTGCTCCCCAAAGTCCACCGCCTCAATTTTGGGATGACTCGTTGTCTATTCATGTATTCCACAGATGCAGGGTACATCAATTGACTGCGGGGATTTAATCCGCTGCTCCCGAGGTTGCACAGAGAGATTTCCCTTTCTCTTCCTTGTTCGCACAGCTCTTGGGGTTCAGCTTTGGTTTTGGCCCCACCTTGTAGGTGGCCCTCAGGCATCTGTTCCCCCCCAGACAGGACGGGGTTAAAGCAGCAGTTGATTAGGGGGCTCTGACTCAGTCAGGCTGGGGGGAGGGAGGGGTACAGTAGTTATAATTGGAATGAAGGGCAAGCCTGTGGTGTCGGAGGCCAGCATGAACTTGCACTAGCCTGCAGCGCGCCATGCGTTCTCCCAAGGAACTTCTCCCTGGATCACAGGACGCTGGCAGTGGCGGGCTGCACAGGTTCCTGGGAGGGGAGGTGTGGAGAGTGACCTGTGCTCGCACACAGGCTTCTTGGTGGCGGCAGCAGCAGCCTTAGCGTCTCATGCCCGTCTCTGGGGTCTGCACTGACAGCTGCGGCTTGTGCCCATCTCTGGGGCTTATTTAGGTGGTGCTCTGAATCCCCTCTCCTCGCGCACCCCGAAACAATCGTTTCTTGCCTCTTAGGCAGTTCCAGACTTTTTCCCAGACTTCCTCTCGGCTAGCTGTGTCGCACTAGCCCCCTTCAGGCTGTGTTCATGCAGCCAACCCCAGTCCTCTCCCTGGGGTCTGATCTCCAAAGCCCGAGCCTCAGTTCCCAGCCCACACCCACCCTGGCAGGTGAGCAGACAAGCCTCTCGGGCTGGTGAGTGCTGGTCGACACAAATCCTCTGTGTGGGGACTTCTCCGCTTTTCCCTCTGCACCTCTGTGGCTGCGCTCTCCTCAGTGGCTCCGAATCTTCACCCCCGCCACCCCCCCGTCTCTGCCAGTGAAGGGGCTCCTAGTGTTTGGAAACTTTTCCTCCTTCACAGCTCCCTCCCACTGGTGCAGGTCCTGTCCCTGTTCTTTTGTCTCTCTTTTTTCTTTTTTCTTTTGTCCTACCCAGGTATGTGGGGATTTCCTTACCTTTTGGGAAGTCTGAGGTCTTCTGCCAGCATTCCCTAGGTGTTCTGTAGGAGTTCTTCCACATGTAGGTGTATTTTTGATTTATTTGGGAGGAGGAAGGTGATCTCCATGTCTTACTTGTCTGCCATCTTGAAGCTTCCCGCCATTTACTTTCTTTTGCTTTTCCCTATCTCTTTCCTGCCTGCTGTCCATAGATTAGACTCATAGGTCTGATGACAAAGATTTATAAAGTATCTACAGTAAGGTACTTTTTAAGCTAATACATGTGAAAAGACCTATTTATAATAGGTACTCAAATAATAATAGTTGAACCAAAATCTGAATAATGGGAAAATCAATTCCCCCAAAAGTTAACCCTAAGGTATTGGCAGAGTATGGTGAGATTTATTAAAGAATACGTAGACAGGGCTTCCCTGGTGGCGCAGTGGTTGAGAGTCCGCCTGCCGATGCAGGGGACACGGGTTTGTGCCCCGGTCTAGGAAGATCCCACATGCCGCGGAGCGGCTGGGCCTGTGAGCCATGGCTGCTGAGCCTGCGCGTCCAGAGCCTGTGCTCCGCAATGGGAGAGGCCACACGGTGAGAGGCCCACGTACCGCAAAAACAAACAAACAAACAGAAAAAACAGAATACGTAGACAGATTGAGGCAGGAGATAGATGGGCCCCAGGCTAAGCAGCTGGAGTCTGTACCCTGTGGACAGATACTCCAAGATGAAGACGAGAGCAGAAAGGAGCTGAGCCTGCCCAGATAAGAGAGAAAGAGATCACGTATTCTTCATTCTCAAGGTCAGGGAGACTTTCCCGACTACAAATGTGTAGATAGGCTCCTCGGGGTCAAAATGGAAGTGGCATCACCCCACAGTAAGTGATGTCAACCTCCCCATAGGCCTCTTTGCTAGAATCCATCTTGGCTAAGAGAGGACAATGCACACATGGGAGGACCCTGAGATAAACCAAATATGGACTCAGAACCAGGCAAAGCAAGATGATTGGCCAAGGGAAACCCAGAAGAAATGCCCCATGTAAGTGATTCAAACTACCACGAGGGCGCGACTCTCTCCCTCTCCGAGCCCGCCCATGCGAGTCTTCACGCATACCCTTTTTCCTCCTAATAAACACTTTACTTGTTTCACTACTTTCTGTCTCTTTGTGGGAATTCATTCCTACAAAGCCTACAGGCCAAGGCCTTTTTACTCACCACTGGTCTAGTGGCTAGGATTCAGTGCTGTCACGGCTGTGGCCTGACTTCAATCTCTGGCCAGGAACCGAAATCCTGCTTCAAACCGCTGCAGGCTGAGGCCACTGGAGATCAAGATGACCTGTGGGATTAGAAAGGTAAGTCTTAAGGGGAGAGGATATCACATTCATGGCCCGATGGCCATTCCAATATTTTACTTGAACAACTTTTGGATCACTAAGATATCTATCATTATAAGAACACAGATGAAATTAGTTGTCCAAATATATGGAGAACAATGCTATAAATGATCTAATCATAATCCCTGTTCTTTGAGAAATTCTTGATATACCTTCTGAACTAGGCACTTGGTAGAAGTAAGTTTTCAAAGTGACCATCTCTTCCATGCACTCGTATTTTATAAACGTTCTTCCTGGTGAAAATTTCTCATTATTGCTGATTGATTTGCAGCATCTTTCAGGTAAAACACTGAGTGTCAGAGAGATTAAAGGTATGCACATGAGAAATTCACATATAAAATATTGGCAGAAAATTATGGTATGAGCATTTATGTTGACAAGTGTTTATTTACGTCATATTTCTTTTTTTCTGGAGATGGGAAAGCTGAAATCAAGGTTGGACGAAAGCCAAGAATAAGGGTCAGAGAGGGATTTTTTAAATGTCACTTGCCAGAATATGAAGCCAGGAATTCAAGCACCAAAGGGATGAGTCAAACTATTAAGTTTATATGTTTAGCATGGTCATGGTCAGGTAACTGAAATCCATGTTGCCTCTGATCATCTTTTATGTGCACACTATCTTTAAAAAAATGCAATTGCTCCCTAAATGTAAGGAGAAATAGATAGAGCAGACAGAAATGGTAATGCTTTTAAAAGTTCAATTATAAATTCATTTTGTATTATGAAAAATAATATAACCACATTATAATCACTGATAAAAAATAGAACTGACATTAGTAGTCTTATTTCCCTGGTTCCATCTCTATAAACATTTGGTCATACTTTGAGCTATTTAGACTCATCCTCTGTTCCTACCATGTATATTAGTTTCCTTTTGATGTTACAACAAATTGCCACACATGACTAGCTTTAAAATGACACAAATTTTTATTTCAATGTCTGACAGTCAAAATCAAAAAGGATCTGCAGGGTTGCATTCCTTCCGGTGGTCCTAGGGGGAAAATCTGTTGCCTTTCCTTTTCCAGCTCCTAGAGGCTGCCTACATTCCTTGGCTTATGGCCTCTTTCTCCATCTTCAAACCAGCAGTGGAACATCTTCAAATCTCTGTTCCTTTGCTTCTGTCATCACATCATCTATCTGATTCTAATCTTCTTGCCCTCTCTGAAAAGGACCCTTGTGATTTTATTGGACCCCCTTGGATAATCTAAACTAATCTCCCCATCTCAAAATCCTTAATTCAATCACACCTGCAAAATTGCTTTTACCATGTAAGGTAACATATTCACAAGTTCTGGGGGCTAGGATGCAGACATTGTTGGGGGATCATGATTCAGCCAATCACACTGTGGTTTCTTCTGGAACCAGTGGGCAGCGAAGCAGATAATCAATATATCAACAACCCTAAATTTACACGTTAGCAAGATTTGAAAATAATTGTTTCTTCTTGTTGCAGATTTGCTTCCCCAGGGAACCACTTTAAATATATGTATGTGGGAGGAATATTGAGAATATGCTAAAGAACATCTGTGAGAGTGAGAGAGATTAGTCAGAAGCCCAGCTGTGATGCAGATGCAACAGGGGCCTCGAATAATCAGAGAGTTCTGAAGTGGGAATGCATGGGACCTGGCCGTTGGATTCCTTCATTGGTGCCGTTGTTGGCAGCGAGTGGACAGGAAGAAAAACTCTGAGTAAGTGCTTCTTCTGGAAGAGGGACACAGCTATGAGACAGCAGCAGCCAACAATGCATGCAGCTAGGGACTGAGAGCCTTAGCCCGGCTCTGACAGATGAGCTGGTTAGCTCCTCACAGCAACCACTACCCTGCTCTTCTATCAAGGGTTGAATCCATGAGTATTCAACAAGATATACATAGTGAGTCACCTCACTACCTTCCTTCGTCATATTTAGGGTACTGATGTTCTCTTTCTCCTTCCTCACAAGGCAATGAGCCCCCAAAAGGAAGGTTCATTCTCTACCCCAGGTTGATAGGCAAGTGCCTGACCTCTCTTCTGAGCCTATGAACTCCATTTTCTAGAAACTATTTCCCCTTTTCCTTTGTTTTCACCCAGAATTCTTGAAAAATGGCATAGTTCTATATCTGACCTGACTACTGAATTGCTACAGGTTTCCTTATTTGCTAGGCTTTTCTATTAACTTCCTGCTAAATGTCCTCTATACAACTGATTCATTTACCCATTCATTTGTTCATATCTTTGTTGCTTCACTCAACAAATATATAATGTTCACCAAATAAGGGTCGGGTCTGGTCAATCACTAGGTATACTCATTCTCTTCATGGGAATTAATTTTAAGGGAGACTCACAACAATAACAACAAATATTAACAGGGCTTTCCTAGGATATTAAAAGCTGAAAAGAGGATTGCTTTGCCCTGACAACAATATAGCATCAGATAATCTACAAAATCACAACTTTTCTTGAGCCTATCAGAGAGCTGTGGCTGCAGGGCAACCAACTAAGCCAATACTTAGGAAAAGCAGATACATCTAAGGAGACACAAGATGTTAGTATTTGCTTACCTGGAATAAACACAGGATGGCTCGCCTTGGAGGCCAGAAAGAACTCAGCCCAAAATTTTTGATAAATTGTTAAATGTTGAGTATGGGTGAATGTGAGAATATAGAAGTACTGGAAGCCACACACAAGGGGAATTTTCACAAACTCACAGGTTCTTCCCCAAAGACCTCACTAAGAGCTCATGGCAAAATGTGGTGGAAACAGAACCAAGAAAACCTTTTTCTGGTGCATTCCTAGGAAAGAGATGTATCTTCTAGTCTCTATCTCCTCTATGAAATAAAAGCCTTGAATCAGCAAGAGTAGGGCAGCAAATCATATCAGCTTTAGGGCAAGGGTGAAAACCCATCCCAGCTGGGAAAAAGAACAGAAAATAATCCTCTCTACCCCTGGAGGAGGGGCAGGAATACATCTTGGGCCCAGACAGTTAGAGGTCTCCCACAACAGGTGGAGACAGGCAAGAGCGCTGAAAAGGCTCCACCAGGACACGATGCCTACCTAAGATAGAGGCTGACCCAGAACAACCGGGAGCTGCTCTCCTCCCCTCCACCAGTAGGCTAATAGACTGAGTTATAAGTAATAGCAGTCCACTGCTGGAGGAAGGTCAAGAGCAAGGAGAAAGACCCTTTCCAACGTGTAGTTAAAAGGGAAGATTTAAAGCTATAGATGGAACAGACATTGAGAAAAACCTGCCAAACCCATCTCATCCCAAACATAAGAAACCAGTACTAGATGAATGTGAAGCCTTCGGTGCATCGTGAATAATGTGCGGTGGTAGGTAGAGTCCTGTTTGTCCTTCAACAACCTGAAGTCGCAGGGCTTTTCATGTTGACTTTGAAGGAGCAAACTGCCATGGTTTGCAGGAAATGACAGGCCCTTCCAGCTGCTAAGAATGATCCCCAGTTAACACACAACAAGAAAGTGAGGACCTTAGTCCTACAACCATGAGAGATTGTATTCTGCCAACAACCTGAATGATCATGGAAGGCGACCAGAGCCTCAGATGAAATTGCAGCCCGGGCTAAAAACTCGATGTTTCGCCTGATGACCCTGAGCAGACACTGTATCTGGACTTCTTACCAAAGGAACTAAGAGATAATAAACGTGCGTTTTGTTTTCACCTCCGTTTTTTATCACGTTCAGTTGAATAGGCTCTAATCAGCTCCTCAAGGGAATGAAAATCCTTGACTTCAACAGATGGTGATTTTTTTTTTTTAAGGTAACATTCACATAACACAAAATTGACCATTTTAAGGTGCACAACAATATTATACAACCATCACCTCTTTTTAGTTCCAAAAATGGGTGTCATTTTAAGTTTGTGGTAACCTGTGACACAGCCCAATATACACTGTTGGAGGGATGACGGATCTGCTCAAAGGAATGAAGGTCTCTGAAGGTGGCACGAACTAACGTAAATATAAAACTTTAAGAAAAATTAATTGCCGTAGAACATAACTGTCTAAAACAAGATGGAAAGCAATTTATTGTGGACAGATATATATTTTACTTTCATAAACGTTAACAACAATAGTACAAAGGATGTGAGGGAGGTACTGGGAATATGTTGTGTTCGGTCATTACCGTGTGAGTTTCCTATTGCCATGTAACAGGTTATCAGTTAACTTGCTTCAGTCTACTTTTAATTTAGTTAAATATGTATGTGTGTGTGTGTGTATATATATATATATGCATATATATATATATATATACATACATATATATATTACACTCGAAGGCAAAAAACTTTTTCATGAAATTTATGAATAACAATAATGGAAAAAATAAAATCATAAAAACTCATCAATCCAAAAGAAGGCAGAAATTGGGGGTGAACAACAGATGAAACAGAACATAGCAAGCAAGACGGACATATCAATATCAAACATAAATGCTTTGAATACACCAAATAAAAAGAGACCCAACCAGATACTACCTATACTACTTTATACCTACCTTAAATTGAATTGAAATTAAAAAAAAAATCTCCTGCAAATATAATCAAAAGAAAGCTGGAGTGGCTATATTAATATCAGAAAAAGTAGACTTCACAGCAAGGAATATGACCAGAATAGAGAGGGACATTATGTAATAATAAAGGGGGTCAACTCATCAAGAAGACATAATAGTCATAAAATTTTATGCACATAAAAACAGAGCTTCAAAATATATAAAGCAAAATAATACTAAAAGATAGAATTGAAAGGAAAAATGGTCAAATCCATGATTATATTTGGAGTCTAATTTTCTAAACATCTCAATAAACTTTGTTTTAGGTCGTGTGTTTTTAATGAAGGTCACAGATGGTTGTAACTATTTAAAATTCAAATAGGGCTTAAGGCTCCCCATGGCACATTTCTCAGCCTCCCTCCACTCAGTCATAACACTGTACCCAAATACAATCTCCTCTAGTCCTAACCAGGAGCAGAGGACTCCCAAAGGAAGGATGAATTACAAATTGAACTGTCTGTAGTGAGGTGTATGGACCTAGAGTCTGTCATACAGAGTGAAGTAAGTCAGAAAGAGAAAAACAAATACCCTATGCTGATGCACATATATGGAATCTAAAAATCTGGTACTGATGAACCTAGTGGCAGGGCAGGAATAAAGACGCACACGTAGAGAACGGACTTGAGGACACGGGGAGGGGAAGCTGGGATGAAGTGAGAGAGTAGCATTGACATATATACACTACCATGTGTAAAACAGATAGCTAGTGGGAAGCAGCCGCATAGCACAGGGAGATCAGCTCGGAGCTTTGTGACCACCTAGAGGAGTGGGATCGGGAGGGTGGGAGGGAGATGCAAGAGGGAGGGGATATGGGGATATATGTATATGTATAGCTGATTCACTTTGCTGTACAGCGGAAACTAACACATCACTGTAAAGCAATTATACTTCAATGAAGATGTAAAAAAAAAAAGAAATTCATCAGAAAACCCATCTCAGATACTCTAGGGCAGTCTTCAGATTAGTGAAATCTGAGTTTCTTAATGGGCATCGGCATTCTTATAGCTAGAAAAAGTTCAGTCAAAGGCTATATATTATGTTTGAGGCAAGTTCTACCATGATGCCGCATAATCCCTTTTTTCCTTC
Organism: Stenella coeruleoalba; assembly: GCF_951394435.1. Lineage (NCBI taxonomy): Eukaryota > Metazoa > Chordata > Mammalia > Artiodactyla > Delphinidae > Stenella > Stenella coeruleoalba. The sequence continues at coordinate 6,092,874 of NC_137149.1, forward strand.
CCCCCTTAGCAATGGTTCTCAAAGTTTTTAGTCTCAAAACAATTTACACTCTGAAACACTACTGAGTGTCCCAAATCCCAAAGAATTTGTGTCTATATGGGTTATAGCTATGAATACCTAATGTTGTAGAAAATTGAGAAAAACATTAAAATATTTTTTTACTAACTTTAAGGTAATAAATCCATTATACTTTAATATAAATAACATATACTATGAAAATAACGCATTTTTCCTAACAAAAGTACTAGTAGGAAGAGTGGCATGGTCTTATGTTTGTGTCAAATCCCTTTAATGGCTGGCTTAAAGGAGGAAATCTGGATTCCCAAATCTGCATTCAACCTGTTGTATATGTTGTTTTGGTTGAAGCATACGAAGGAAACGCAGCTTTACACAGATATATAGTTGGAAAAGGGAGGAGTATTTTAATAGACTTTTCAGACAATTGTGAATATTCTTTTTTGACAAACAATAGTTTCTTTTTTTTTTTTTTTGCGGTATGCGGGCCTCTCACTGTTGTGGCCTCTCCCGTTGCGGAGCACAGGCTCCGCACGCGCAGGCTCAGCGGCCATGGCTCACGGGCCCAGCCGCTCCACGGCACGTGGGATCCTCCCGGACCGGGGCACGAACCCGTGTCCCCTGCATCGGCAGGCGGACTCTCAACCACTGCATCACCAGGGAAGCCAAACAATAGTTTCTTAAAGATTAACTGCAACGTGGAATCTTGAAGCTAGTGAATTTTTGTACTCTGTTACACTAAAATCTATTCGTCAGTCATGCATTTTGAATGGATCATTTGCCCATATACAATTTTGAGATATCATAAATTCATCATTTGGAAAATTGATTCCTTATGCTATGTAGACATTCCAAATGTTGATAGATTTCTTTATACAGTAATAATATAAAAACACATTTGCTACTATCATCAATCTCATCAGAAAACCTTTAAGTATTGGGAAATTACCCAGCTTGTGGTGGCAGATACAAGCTTTCCAAAATTCTAATTTTCAATTGAAAGTTCAGGTTTTATCACTGGTAACAAATATTGTCAGTTATTTTCTTTGAAGTGACAGGCTCACTGAATTGATTTTCAAGAAAATGTCTGTCAAATACCAAGGTCTGCATAACCATCAGCTTGGGAGTCATTCTTCTAAATAAAAACGGTGCTTCGTGAAAAAGTGGCTAGTTCACCTCATTATTCAGACAAGTGCTTTCCTTCAGCCACCAACATATTACTCTGCAGAGCACTTTCTGTGTATTTCTGTCACACAGAACATTAAAAAGAGGTACACATAAGGGTTGAGATTTAATAACAGTAGTAGTTTTTACTGCTTCATCAGGGCATTCTTAATGGAAACTGGTTTTTGTTTCGTTTTATCTGCAAGGTGCATGAGCAATGCCCTGATTACTAGCAGCTTTGTACTGCTGCCTTGGTGCACGCTAAGGTAGTAGCAGTTTTATTACCAATATTTCACTATCATTGCAAATGGCAACAGAGTGAAAGAGCAAATAACAGTACTATTATAAAAGATAACTTTGATAACACAGATCACCTTAAAACAAAGCTTGGACACCACTAGGCGTCCAGTGGAGCACACACTGAGCACAGCTGCTTTACTTCAAACATATATTGGTGAAAATAAAGTTTATGGATACACTTACTATAACTGCTAGGGTAAAAGGATGGCAAGGTTAATTTTGTGAGTTAAGGCTATATTTCATAATTTTCCTGAGTCTCTCTTACCTAAAACCTTTCATAATTAGTCACTGCTAACATTTGTCTCCGTAAAAGAAGAAGTACACACTCCTTAATTAAAAGGGATAGCATACTTTCTAATCCTAAAGGTGACACTGAGGAGAAGAGTTTAGCCCCCTACCCGGCCTTCCTCTCAATCCCATCCTAATTTGGAATGAAGGTTTAGTTGCTACAGACAGCGTCCTTGATACAAAGAGAAGACTCGAATTATAATGTCCTTGAATTATAACTACCCAGGGAATTCAGTGAGAAAGTCAGTCAGTTACAAATAAATATAAAAAAGTTAGGGCTTCCCTGGTGGCGCAGTGGTTGAGAGTCCGCCTGCCGATGCAGGGTACACGGGTTTGTTCTCCGGTCCGGGAGGATCCCACATGCCGCGGAGCGGCTGGGCCCGTGAGCCATGCCCGCTGAGCCTGCGCGTCTGGAGCCTGTGCTCCACAACGGGATAGGCCACAACAGTGAGAGGCCCGCAAGTTATCAGCTATATATACTAAGTATAAACAGAAAACATAACAGAAAAAAATAACCCTTTGCCAACCCAGTAAAAATATAAAATTCCTAGCAATAAACTTAATAAGAATATGCAAAACCTCTCTGAAGAAAACTACATGAATTTACAGGACATAAAAAGAAACTTGACAATAGGCAGGGGCATATCATTCTACTAGGTAGAAAGAATAAACAATTGTAAACCACGTAAATTTTGCTCTAAGTGACTCATATTTAAACCAAGCACAATGAGAAACCAGAAAGAAATTTCTCTTTTGAATTTGGCAGTATGATTTTAAGTTTCTCCAATAGAATAAATACGTGAAAGTAGCCAGAATAATTTTGACAAAGCAGAGAATTTTCACTTATTAAAGATACGCATGTCAAAGCTACACCCATTGAAACATGGAGTACTAGGGTAAGGTTAAACACATTATCTAATGCCACAGAACTCAGAGTCACGAAGGAGACCCAAGTTATCTAATAAATGTTGTGATGATCATGAAAATAAGTGATCACATGCTGAGGTATTTATTATATGCTGTACACTATTCTAAGTGCTTAATATTATACATTAACTCATTTAGCCCACTCTGAAACTATGCGAGGTAGGTATTTCTTCACTTTAGAAATGAGTTTTCTGAGTTTACCAAATTGAGGATGACTGAATAACCAATTTGGGAAAATCGGCTTGCTGTTAAGGAGGAAATAAAGTCATAGTTCTTTTTTTATATATCTGCCCCAAAATATATTTCAAATGAGCTGTATTAAATATAAAAAATAACTGACAAAACTTTAAAAACATAGCAGACTATTTACGTAAACTAGTAGCAAAAAATACCTCTTTAAGCATGATACCAAAGGCATAATGCAAAAGGTATAAGTTCAGATAAATTATATTTTTATTTCTACCTTCAGGCAAAAATTTAAGTTAGATGATACTCAGAATGGTGGAGTTTTAGGAAAATGTACAACCTCATTTCCTGCTGGAGGGATGACAAAGCAATAGTCTTAAACATATCTATACTCTTTAAGCCAATGATCATATTTCTAGAAAATATTCACCAGGAATTATAAAAATGAACAAAGATGTATATATAAAAGATGTTCATAAGTATTTTTGTAAGCATAATAAATTGGCTACTATGTAAATATCCTGCAACAGTGACCTGTTGGGATAGAAATTACAGTATATTCATATAGTAAAGTAATAGGTAGGCACTATAATGATGCTGTAGGTCTTGTATTTATGGGCATGGGAAGATGCTCTATGGTATGTTAAATGAACATTGCTTATAAACTGCGTGAATAGTTTGATCCCATGTTTATTACCTCAACACACACATGCCCTCTATAACAGTGATGCTTAACCTTTGCTGCAAATCAGAATCACCTGGAGAGATTATAAAATCCAATTAGCAAGAATTAATTCAGATCAGATTTTCTGGAGGTGAGACACAAGTATCAAAAATATTTTAATGCTTCTAAGATGATTCCAATAGGTAGCCAAGTTTGAGAACTATGGATACAGAACCATCTGCTACGTGGTCCGCTGAGTGTCTCTGTGGGATAGAATTATGATATATTTTGTCTTTTTGTGTGTTTTCAACTTTAATATGTGAATAATTTGAGTGATGATAATGGTATGGAGTGTACCGGTGTGTGGAATGAGGAGTCTGACCCCATTTTTTTGATGTCTGACTGCTGACAGCTTTAAGCCTCACCCCTCCTTCCCCTGAGGCCCCGTATCTGATCAAGCTGATAAGGAGACCTGGGTTGCCCTCCTTCGGCACAGATGAGGGATTCCAACCATGAAAGCCTCTTCTCGCACACGAACCACCACTCCAGCCCTATCTCGTAAAGATGCTAAACTCCCAGGCCAATCTCCTTTCGTTGGTTTCTCAAGCCATTTCAGACCTGCTGGAGAGACTGCCCTATACTTCCCAGAGGCCTCAATTATGTAAGCAATAAACTTGTCATGTTTTTACTTACAAACTCTTTGCATGTGTCTAGCGTCGGTCTCAATATGAACCAAAGTTTGGGCAGGGGTCCATTTGACCTTTCAGGGGACTCTACAATAGCATGGAAAACAGTCACCTTTAAAAACTGTCATTGCAACTCCTCATGAGACCCCATGCCTTCATGTATCACCAAATATTCTTTTTCCTGCACGGTTCTAGGGCTTTTATTGTCCTCAGCTGCTAAAGACTCCTGCTTTGTCCTCTGGGAGCAGACTAGGGGTTTCTATCTCTATTATCCAACCAGACATAATTCCCGGGGGATTTTGCTATCCAGTCCCTGTCTTCAAACTGAATTTCTGAGGCCTGGGGTGGGGTGCGCACGGCCTCTGCCTATTCTGGCGTGGCTGCTGTCTTTGCTCTATTCTTCCGATGTAACATAGCAGCACTATCCCTCGATTCAACGTCCTCTTGAGTTTTGATGCCAGGATAAGACGTGGACTGAAATTTCAACATCTCGGTTTTAGAGCCTCAAAGGTGATTATATTTTTCATCTCCTTCTCTAGAAGAATCACACCTACTGTAGTTTTGACCAAATTTCTTTTTGTTTCAAGCAATCAACCTTTAGCTGTGTATTGATATCTTTTATACTCATCTTGCCATGCTCCTGGCAATGTTATTACGGCATCTTTTTACACTTATTAGCCATTAGTTAGCCTTCTTTATAATATTTTATATCTATATTTTAATAGTTAGAATGATAAAAAAATGTATTCTCCTTATTCTTAATTATATTAAATACTTTCCAACTCTAAGAGTTCTAAATAATTATTATTAGTTTTTTTTTCACTTTAAAAAATCACTTTATCTAGCCTCTCTTGCATCTATTAGGCTTTCCCAATGGTGTAACTATGAGGTGGGATGCATAAAGAAAAAAGGAAAATTGTAAGCTTTGAATTTAAATTTCATCATAAAAGATCAATCATAACTTCTGTGAAAATAGAAAACTGTTCTATTTTGTTTCAAAATGAAACAAAAATATTATTAGTTTTTTGATTAATAGTTTTATAGTAAGCTCAAGTAAATGAATCATAATTTATCTCAGTGGTTGGTTGGCAAACGATGGCCCACTGGCCAAATCCTGCTTTTGTACATGAAATTCTATTGAACTCATTTGTTTGTGTTCTCTGTGACTGCTTTTGTGTTACAGCAGCAGAGTTGAATAGTTGTGACAGAGACCATCTGGCTGCAAAGCATAAAATATTTACTACCTGTCCCTTTATAGAAAAAATTTGCTGACCTTGATCTATGTTATTGTGAAACAGCTAGTGGTGTTAAGACTCTCCACAGTAAAAACTGCTAAAACAAAAAGGAATAATAAAACACTTTAAAATATTTGATAAGTGAAAAAAAGTTACAGGATAAGAACTGTAGTGGCATGAAGGGGGGTTAAGACTTTTTAAACATCCACCACACAATATAGGCTGCTATGTAAATACCTATCTGCACTCACAAAACTCTAAGAGCCCCATGTCTTCCTTTTACATTTACAAAGGCAAACTTTCTGATAAATTCTGGGGGGAACAGGAATTATTTACTTTCATAAACTCTTAAGCCAGATGAAGTCCAGTGTTTCCTAAAGTGGTCTGGTCTCTGATAGTCTTGGCTCTGTTAAAGAATACTTTTTTTTTTAAGGTAAAATTGGGGCTCTCTTAGAAATATAAAAATGAACACAAGTATTTCATTTAACTCAATTAATGATGGAGCTAGTAAGATGCTATTACCCAGTCAAAGGAGAATTTTAAAAATTTGTATGCAGTAAAGAAATGCTAAAATGAACTTAAAATAGATGCAAAAATTGCTCTAGCCACAGGCAATAATCAATTGCATTCTACTGGGCACAACACACTTATGTTTCTATGAATAGCAATCGTTTGCATTATTATCTGTTTTCTACAATTTATAGAGTTGTAAAATAGCTCAAAAACCAGGAGAGGCAGGGATCACACAGATGGAGTAACCAGATAGGACCTCTGCTGGTCCTTTTTGGCCCATTTCAAAGTCACAATTTTTCCTGACAGCTCAAATGGTCCATTTCTTCTCTCCTTACCTGTTTTATTACCAATATGGAACCCTGCCTCTTTCATTTGTTTCTGCAACACTGTGGTTCTTTGAAGGGATGTACAGCACTTTGGGGACTAATGCTAAGGTAGTTCTAATACGAAAGCACAAAAAAGGAACAACTTAACATTTGGTTTTATACATTACTGTCCAAAGACCTAGGCCACTCCTCCCTCTAGAGTAGTTATTTCTAAAATTTCTACTGTTGTCCTATTCTCAGCCATCTCTCTACTTTCAGTGCTCTATAGAAATTTAATATTCCTTACTTTACTATACAAAGAAATCAAGCATCTTCTTTATCTCATCCTTGGACCTGACTCTGCCCAAGAGGACACAATGGGTCAATTAAAAATTTCCATTGATTTATTTTCCTAAATAAAAGAACGGAAAACCGAGCCTCCTTAGACGTAAAGTTATGTCAGTTCTCTAGAGGACAAAAATGTCTTTAGTCAGTTTTTGGTTTTGATTCAATAGCAATTTCTTTTTCTGAGTTAATAGATACTGTAGGGGGAATAAAAGGTAGGGTAAGGGGTATGGCAATCTACAGAGCTGAGGTGGGTTCGCTATTTGTATTGAGCTGCTAGGGAAGGCCTTGCTCTGGTAAGAGATTCCAGTGAAGTGAAGGAGGATCTTTCCCCAGACAGAAGACCAGCCACTGTATAGTCCTTAACCGTTAGTGTATTTGAGGAAGAGCAAAGAAGCCAGTGCAGCTGAGCAGAGTGAGTAACGAGTCCAGTGTTAGGAGAGAGAGAATGTGGTAGAAACCAGCTCATGAAGGACCTTATTGGTAAGGTGTCTACAATGCAAAACTGTAACCCTTCTGGGCGGAGTGTCTATTGCTTCCTTTTACTCTCAAAAGAGTTTTGGTTTAGCTTTGGTTTGCTTTCTTTTACTCTCAAAAGAGTTTTGGTTTAGCTAAAAAAAATTATATGGTCACCCTACTTAAAAATAATAGCTAAAGGTTTTTTTACCACGGTATATGAGTGAAATCAAGAGTCACTGTGCGATTTTGAGCAGAGGAATGATGGGAAACCATATACATTTTAAAAGGAGGAAATTAAAAAATTAAGATAATATTTTCAGAGATACCGAAATCACCGACAATTATGTGGGGAGTAAGAGTGACATTGGGCTATGGAGGAGGGAAAATGTCTTTCCTCTATCCATCTCAGGTTCTCAGCTGTGTCTCTGTAACCAAAGACAGATTAGCCAGAGAAAAGCATACACATTTAATATGAGTTTTATATGACACGGGAGGCTTCATAAGGAAGTGAAGACCCACCCAAATAAATGGTTAAACCTGAACATTTTTATGCGAAGTTTGATGAAGAGTGGAAATCATGGGAAAATGTGACAGGACCAGGGGTCCGAGGTAAGTGTAGTGAACCCAGGGGAGAACTTGCCAAGTCCTGTGGTTCAGATTTCCCCACCGGGTCCTTCCTTCTTTGGAGATGAGGATGCTGCCTTCTTCCCAGTAGAGGGAGGACGCCTCTCACATGAGAGTCTTACGACCTGCTTCACGGGAGATGGTCAGAAAGTCCTTCCTGAGCCCGCCATTTCTCAAATTCCTTCAGCTTAAAATATTACATAGGACAGAGCACCATATTTGGGGGTGGTATGTCCTGAATCCCATCACAGCCAATTGCTAAAATCTCCTAGAGTAAGGAGGGATATTCCAAGGTATGTAGAGATGTCAGAAAAGAGACCTGGCAGGTGACGTTTCCCGTAAGAGCAAGTGAGCTTCAAACCCGGGGGTTTCATGGAAAAGGAACGGCAATAGTCTGGAGGTAGCAATAAGGAACAAAGAAGAGATCTGTCCCACCTCAGGGCCCACTAGGAGGTTTTAGGGGAAACAGTGATTTCTCGAGAGGGCCAGATTTCAGTTAGAGCAAGAAAGTGAACATTATGTTTTCTGAAGGTACTTACTATACAGTACCTTGAATGTATACAGTACGTATAACGTCTCAGAGCATAGATACTGGAGCCAGACAAACTTGACTTTGAATTTTATTACCAAGTATGTGGACTCAGGGAAGATGTTTAAACGTTCTAAGTCTCATTTTTCTCTTCTGCAAAATGAGTGTAATACACTTACCTAATTTTGGTAAGAATTAGCTGGAATAACAAGAATCACGTATCTAACATGGAGTCTGACGTAACTGTCAAACAAATAGCAACTCAAATAGATGCTTAAAAAGCTTGTATTAAATGGATAAGAGACTGTAGCCAGCTGCTAACACAAGCAGTTAACTAGATTACATTATCAAAAAGCATCTACTGAGAGCATGCTACGCACAGGTTGCAGAGAGAAATGGGCCCCATTCCTTAATTTCCCCCTTTGAAAATAGGCACGTTTTCATGTCATTCTCATGCTCCGAATTCGACAATGGCTCTTGATTTTACTAAAAATAAAAGCTAAAGTTTTAAAGGACCAATGTAAACGATTTCTCTATGCAAATGTAATTTTAATACCGCTTTCTATCTTCATATCAAGATGAAACTGAGATTTCTACATCAGGCCAAGATGAAATAACACAGACTGGGTTTACCTCTGGCTTAAAATAGCAAAAACAAAACCAAAACAAAACTGGAAGTGATTTTTAAGATACCGGATATCAAGCAGCAAAAACCAGCGATCCTTGAAAGAGGAGAAGCAAACACGGGTGGCGGAGGGAATGGAGAGCGGCTCTCAAGCGCCCCAGTTTACTGCCCTGGGAGAGTTTCCAGCAACAGGGCAGGAAGGGGGATCTAAGTGGGGTCCCTCTGCAGTGAGGGGTTGCAGCTGAGGGCCAGGAAGGCCAAGGCAGCCAGAGTTCACAGGACAGAGTAGAGGAGAAAGGAAGCTATGCAGAAAAAACCCTCTGAGCTACGGAGGGGGTCCGTGGTGGCGTATTCAGCTGAATTCTGATAAGCACAGGTCCGTGAGGAAACTGCCAATGCTGACAAAAACCACGTAAAAGGAGCAGAGGTATCAATCCCTGGAACTCACACAGAATAGAGCTGGTTTTCAGCAGCCACAATGGTGGAAAGAGAAAGAGAATAAAATGTCACTAGCTGCTGCTATACAAGTTGTTCCAGAGCTATGGTATTTACTATTTACTAGTAAAGGGCTTAGTTGAGATGGTGACAAAAAGAAGATCTAAAGAGGGGGAAAATAAAGGAAATAAAAGTGGTGCTTTTGGGAAAATTACTACTACTAGAAGTGATGAAATAAACGGTAGCCACCGGACGGTGATCTGGGATCAGAGGAAGCTATTGATCCCAAGCAGTTTGACGATCCACCAGTGAGCCTCCCTGCTTGGAGGCCGGTATCTTATCTTTCCAAAAACACTCATCTTTTAAAGGGACGAGGGGTAGGAGTGTGGCTGCCTTCCTCTGGGGGAATATGATGCAGTATAAAGTGTCTGAAGCATTGTGTCTCAAACTCTAATCTATTAAATAAAATTCATCTGGGAAATCTTGTTCAATTTCAAATAATGATGCAATAGGCATGGGGTGGGGCTAACCCTTCCACACTTCTAAGTTTCCTCCCAGAGATTCTGCCGCTGGTACGTACGCCACACTTTGAGCAGTAAGGGTCTAAACATTTTAAAGTGCTGTGTGCACTTTAATTAGAGGTCCTATAAATCGGGCAGTGGAGCTCAAGTGTTCGTGGTACCAAGGTATATATACTATTTCTGTTATACTAAGTAGTACTACTCCCAAGGAAAGAAGTTACCTAATGGAAACAACGTATGAAGGATATCAGAGCAGTAGACCTTCTGGATTCAAAAGGGATAATTTTATAATCTACGTTAGCAATGTATTTTCAGGATAAAACATTTATAGTCTTAAATTAGGTGATTTATACTTGGTTGCCCTTGCCGTACATATATAAATCAATTTTATCTTGAACTGAGAACCTTATAAGAACCACAGTAAGATAACTAAGCGTTTATATACAAAAAAGGAATGGTGGAATGGGAAAGTTAATCCTTTGACAATAATGCCAATCGTTTATGGGCTTCTCCATTATAAACTAAAACAATTCTAAACAAAGCAATAGAAACTACAGATGAACGACCACTGACCTCAAAAATTCCTTCTATTGCAAGACCTTAATTGCCATCATTAATGCCTAGGCTAAAGTTTTCAGAAGATACTAAGACAATTTAGAAGCAACTTATCAGAGAGAATTCCTTTTAAATCATCTCAGATCACACGTGGCCAGGAGAAAATTGATCTTAGAGATCTACCAATGTTAAGGGGCATCCAGGAACGATGTGCTTGATTACATTCTCTATGTCCTTCAGCTATTATCTTAGAAAACTGAAGGGAGACAAGGAAGTTATAAACTGTAGAGCAGTATCATTTTCTTCAAGGCACTTTTCAGTAACAGAACTGGAGCTGTACAATCACTAACAGGCAGACAGGCCGGAGAGGAGCAGCTTATTGTCAAGCAGGGCGCTGAACCAGCAACAGGTGTGTCTAATCCTTCTGAGTCCTCCTACACCTAGGAGCTAGACCGGTAAGATAATGAAACTTCGTGAGCTGAGAACAAACTATGATGTCGTTTGTCAAACTGGCCTGGGTGAAGGTTTCTTTCATAATGAGATTTGTGAAAGAGTGACGTACCTGTTATCTATTCCGATTCCAGGCAAGGTGCTATTTCAGTAACTGTGCGTGCGAAAGGTGGTGATTTTCACCCCACTCTGTCACTACCCCCTCCTTTGCACCTCCCCGCCAGCTGTGCGATTTGCTGGGGATTTGGCCGCTGGAGTTCACATTCAGAACAGCGTCTCAAAATGCTATTTTCCCATTTATTTCCTACGGAAGGAAATGAAAAGACTAGCGTTTCTAAAAATTTATTCAAGCAATGGTTTGGTTCTCTTTTATTTCCTTTGGGAAAGACTCTTGTTGACTACGGCAGGTATTCTGTCTTTTTCGTTAGGTGCCTCTCACCGTTAAGTAGAAAGAAAATGTTGTATCATAGGGGAGCTAAAAGTTCTCCCACGGATCGACTTTGGCTATTCTGACTTTTTAAAAGCAAAGCAAAGAATTGTCTATCAGGTTATCCGACCAAATAGCTGCTTAATTTTCGGGCCATACTGCAATACGACTTAAAGCCCCAGAGGAGGGGTGAAATATACACTAATATATTTTGACGCTGATATATATATATTATGACGTCATAATATATATATGACGCTGAAATATAAATTCAGCGTCAGCAGCAATTTATGACAGACAATTATAAAAATATAGTTTAACAAAAGGAATTTTATTTGTCATACTGTGGGAAGAATGAAATCGTTTTAGTTTTAGCTTGGATGTAAAGTAGGAGGGGAAAAAAGCATGTTCCAGAAGAGTTTGAGTTTTTCTTCCTTCCTTCCTTCTTTCTTTCTTTCCTCCATCCTCTCTCCCTCCCACTACCCATAACAACCAAGATGCCAGGACGCTCCCTAGGTGGAGGTGATGTCAGGATTTAGTTTTCTCATTTTAATGATATGTCTGGTTTTCCAACACTCAGCCTTTGAAATATGTCACTGTAAAGGAATATCAAGCCCACTTTGTAATTTGGAGGTAATGTACAAAGCGTGTGGCTGTATATTACGTAACTTCTCTTTCGCCGTTATATGCCCTCAATTCAGTTGAGAAAACACTTACTGAGGGCCAAGGATTTGCAAAGCGCTTTGCAATAAATGACTGATGACGCCCAAGTTGATTAGAAGCGGCCTCTGCCAATTCATGGGGGAGATAACTACTTGCAAAAACCGTTATCAGACAAATGCAGGAAAGCCTTGTAAATAATTGATTTGTGTATACGTTTGCTGAGCTCGTGCTATGGCAGGTGCTATGCCAAGCAGTGATCATCCAAGACGAAAAGACACAGCCTTGACCTTAAGGAACTTGGAATTAAAATTTAGAACGATAAGGGAGTACATAATTAGTGTCTATGCTAATTGCTATACAGGACAGAGGCACGTATACAGTGAATCTCTGAGGAATCTTATCAATGTTGAAGATGATAGGTACTATATCTACACATATGGACGACCATTTCAGTGGCAGACACGAATATCAGATCATAACACTGCTAAGTCTGAACAGAGCCCTTTCGCCACAGTATTCCAGGCAGTAACCATAAGTTGAGCAACAATGACAGAAGAAAACTATTATCCATTCTTTATGTCTTTCCACCTGTGCCTCCACCCATTCAGTTTGTTTCCTCAACTGTTCTCCAGAAAACATCTTATATACGTCAGGATGCCCAAAGGTGTACTTTCAATCATAGTCTCATTCTGGCCAAGTTTGCAATGGAGTATCTTTAGTATTTTTTCATCCATACTTCAAAAAATGCATTTTTTTCTTCCTATGCACAACTTAAATGTTAAGTTCTTGCTCTAATTCCTGTTCCCTCCCAAATCTATTACTAATTCCTGTGGATGCTTTTCACTGTAATGCATTCGTTGCAAATCTGTCTGTGAAGTTCAATTCGTCATCCAAATCTAGATCCTCACTTCTTTCTTAATCTACTTCTACTGTAGCCTGCAAACTGTACTCCTTGATGTAATCCCTTTAGTCCTATGGCAAGTGTCCATAACACTCCATATATCACTCCCAGGTTGAGAATCATAAACTTAGGATTTAACTGGGAGATTGGGATGGACATATATACACTACCATGTGTAAAACAGATAGCTAGTGGGAACCTGTTGTACTGTGCAGGGAGCTCAGCTTGGGGCTCCGTGGTGACCTAGATGAGTGGGATGGGGGGGTGGGAGGGAGGTCCAAGAGGGAGGGGATATATTGTGTACAAATAGCTGATTCACTTCGTTGTATAGCAGAAACTAACACAACATTGTGAAGCAACTATACCCCAATTAAAAAAAAAATTATGTTCTGCATAAATTAGAACCTTAATTCTTCAATCTAGTAATTAAGGCCCATCATAATTACTGTAACTTTCACTGCACAACCAACATGCATAGCCGTCTAAAGGGCACATTTAAAAGGCACATTCATATTGTGATCATGACATTAACCTAGAGAGCTGGGTAATATACATTATTTTTCTAAGAGAGATATGACTTCTCTGAAGCAACAGGGCAATTGAGAACACCCCAGTTTGAATTTAGGTATTCTGCCTTCAAATACGGATCTTCTAAAATACAACGATCAATACATATCATATCACACATATCAAAGTTCCCCATAATGATCTTATTCTTCAAGAATAATGGGTTACTTGGCCACGTGAAAACAAAAACCAAAAGAAACCCTCGACCTGAAATGCTTTTCTTTATTCTTCCCTATCTACTATTTCCTCAAGAATACCAACTCACCTTCTTTAGAAAATCATTTTTGGGTAGAATCTTTCTTGCCTACATTATTTTTAAAATTAATTAATTAATTGTTCTCCATACTTATTCAAATTTTACTACACTATCTTCACTTGCTGTATTAGTTTGTAGTTTGTTTCACTTCGGTATGTTTTGTTTCCTTCTGCTCTTTTAGGGCATACTGTGTCTTCTGATATTTAAAAATATGATATAATACTTAGTAAAATCCTTGGCACATAATAAATATTCGCTGAATGCTTGTGGATTCATCACTGGTCTTTCCCATTGCACATTGGCCCTTTTTAGGACGTTTTTGTCAGGCTCTATACATAGCTGTAGTAGGCAGAGTGACGGCCTCCCAAAGATGTCCGTGTTTAATCCCCAGAAACTACAACTAGCTTAGGTTAATAGCAAAGAGCAATTAAGGCCGCAGGTGGAGCTGAATGTGTTCATCAGCTGACCTTGAGCTGGGGAGATTATTCCCGGCTTACCTGAGTGGGCTCAACACAATCACAGCGTTCTTATGAACAGGAGAGGGAGACAGCAGAGAAAGAACCAGAGGGACGGTAGCATGAGAAGGATTCCCCCAACATTACTGGCTTTGTGGATTCAGGCACGGGCCATGCAGGAGAGAATGCTGGGGGCCTCTACAAGCTGGAAAAGGCCAAAATACCAGATTCTCCTCTAGAGTCTCTAGAAAGAAGGGTAGCCCCATTTTAGTCCCGGGAGACCAGTTTCACGCTCTGACTTCCAGAACTGTACGATGATAAGTCTGTGCTGTTTTAAGCCACTGTTGGGGAGAATTTGTTACAGCAGGCATGGGAAACTAATATATAACGAATATACCGTTTATTTTTATAAAAATATTAAAGATGGGCTTTTATGGAAAATCCACTGAGATTTTCTGAATCATATGAAGAGTATATTCCTACTCAGCTTAAATTTTCCACAAGTGTGTTCTGTGTGTGTTTGCAACCTGATTATTAGACAGCATGTAGCTAAATGTCAGCTAAACAAGAACAATCTTGGCGCGACCCCTGCTAACCTCTTCAGCTGCATCTCTCGTCACTATTCTCTCACTCGAGCCCCATGCCACACTCTGCATGCAGCTTTCTAAAACAGCTAAGCTCGCCCCTGCATTTTGGCTTTTTCTCCTGCCTCTTGGCCCTCCATAAACTTAGGTTTCAAAACTCAGTTTGGACATCACTTCCATGGCAGCCTTGCTGTCCCCCATGGGAGGCAGGCCCTTTCCTTTGCCTGCTACACATGACGTGCTATAGTTTAGGGACCTTTTTTTTTTTGAGGTACGCGGCCCTCTCACTGTCGTGGCCTCTCCCGTTGCGGAGCACAGGCTCTGGACGCGCAGGCTCAGTGGCCACGGCTCACGGGCCCAGCCGCTCCGCGGCATGTGGGATCCTCCCGGACCGGGGCACGAACCCGCGTCCCCTGCATCGGCAGGCGGACTCTCAACCACTGCGTCACCAGGGCAGCCCTAGGTACCTTTTAACATCTCAGTTTTCCCCTCTAGGTCTTAAACAACTTGAGGTCAGGAATTCTGTTTTTGGTTGTCCTTGGAACCCCAGTCTTGGCAGTGCTGTTCACAGTAGTGACTCAATAAAAATATCGGGCAGTGAACGGAAGAATTCTCTAGCAAATCTCTCAAACATCTCTCTACAGCATATTTTCAAATTACGTTCTGCATTCGATTCATCCTAGTTCCCCAACATCTTTGCTGACATTTTAAATTTCTCCTTTTCACAAATTCCATGGTAACATTCTATTTCCCTTCTTCCTTTCATTGCCAGTTCCTGAGATGTGTGAGTTACACACCTGTGCCACAGCTTCTACTCATTTGCGTTTTAATCCCCTGCATATCTGGCTTATGAAAGCACTCTACTATGGAAATTATTCTCAATATCGCCAGCTGCCTACCCCAATTCAATAACCTTTTCTCAATTCATCTTTTATTAAATCTCTCCAATTCTTTAGACTCTTGATCTTTAAGCCTCTTTACTATTCGTGTTCTTCTGCTCTTTTCTGCTAGTTTCTCTTTCTCCATAGCTGACACTTTTCTTCTTGTGGTTCATAACTGTGGTTCATACTCTAATTTGGGTCTGTGTTTCCTGCTCGTCCCCTTAAAGACTCACATGCTTTGTCGTCTCGTAGCTTTTCACGTTCCACTCTCTGGCTTCTCACCTTTGCTTCAGTCCCATCTGTGTAAAGCTAAATGGCAATAGAAATTTGTTTCCCTGACATTATTGGAAACTCAGCCTTTCCTAAACAAGTATTATTTTCCCTGAAACTACTTACCCTTTGGAATATACACATGACTGCCAGGATAACTGCTTTTGTTGTAGTTCCCTGTATATGAAAGTTTGGAAACCGCGTGACTTCCTATTTTTACTTTACCCATTAGATTCAATCATTCATAGAGTTTTCTCATATCTATGATATAAATTATGTTAATATTCATGTAGATTATGTTAATACTTTTGCCCTTCAATGATTGTGCACTCATCACTTCCTACCTTTTTTTCCTTAAAGTCAGATGTGATTTGAGTACAAATCCTGATTCCTTCTCTGCTATATAGCCAAGAGGAAGTTGCTGGTTTTCTCAATTTGTAGAAATAGGACTATAAAAATACCCGAAAATACTAATAGTTCATAGAGACTCTTTGAGAGTGAATTAATGCAAGTAAAACATTTAGCACAATTTCTAACAAGTAAAAAGTAAAAGCACTCATTAAATAGTATATATTATTGTATTAATCTATTGAAAGACACACTTTTTCACAGGTTAACATCTCAGAAATCAGACTCTGTTTTATAATCAAGTGTCATAGATTATGTGCCAATTTTATTTTCTCCTGGTTCTAGAATAATCAATACACAATTGTGCATCTTTCCATAGAGCCTGTTTAAGATTCACTGAAATAAGGTAATATATTTATCCCATGTTATTATCGTATCAACTTCTTAACTGGTCTTTATTCCTTTCAACTTTCTTTGTAATATATTGTTGTCTGCCTACGTCTCCTAAATATCACTGATACTATTTAACTCCACGGTTAAGGTCTTACATAGTCCTTTGTTTCTCAATATTTTTAGTTTTAAACGTTCTCCAGCACTTAAATTCCTGTCAGTGTCTGCTGCTACGTACCACTCCCCCAACTCTTCATTAATCTGGCCAGAGGAGTCTCACAGCTGCTGCCTGCCCCCCAAATTTCACACCGATTCCCACCTCCATTCCCACCTCCATACCCTCCATCTGGTGACTCTTCTCTGAGAGTCTCCCTTTTTCTACCTAAATACTGCTTATCTTTATGGATTAGATTCAGTTTTAATAAATTATTCTATTAAAATATTTTCATTTTGAGAAAATTTACCAAAAAAGTTACATTAAACCGCCCCTGCATATGTTCAGAACATATTTTAACATTATATATATGTATATATATTATACATATAACATATATATAACATTATATCTATCTATCTATATATATGCAGCAGGATTAAACAATCTCAGAATTTGTTCTTTTCTGATTCCATGGAAAATGTATGCACTTAATCTTATTTTCTCACCTAATGTCATTGCATCAAATAGCCGGATGATGGCTCTCTTCATGAATTCATTTGAAATTATCTGCCTCCCTCCTTGAATCAGAAGAGGGCGTATCATTGCCTCTTTCCTTCCATTATGATGTTTCATGTGTTTTGGCCACTTGTCTCTTGTGGTAGGTGCCCCTTACCTTTGTCCTCTTTAACATTCATTTCTGAGAGCCATATACGAAAGGCTCAAGCCACATGTTAGCAGGCCTACCAACCTCTGGTGCCCACCAGTAATGTATCCGGATAGAGCCATCGGCTGGGAGTAGGCAGGAAGCTGGCAGAGGGATGGAGAGGACACCTGTTCCCTTGAGTGATGGTTTTTCCCCGATGAGCAGGGAAGAATGGGCCTGTGTCTGATTTTCACATCCTCCTAGTATCTATAGTAGGAGGATATTCAAACTTTTGGAAAAATAAAATTTGAATATTTTATATTCAATAATGTATATGCATTATATTTCTAGATGAAATAAAGTATCAGAGGACTAACTTTAAATTAAATTAATTATAGGATTTATTTTAATAAAAACCAATATAGACTCAAGTGATTTGGATTATAGTACTGCTGTCCACTGAAAAGCGAGATTTGAAGTTTATAGTACACAGACTGCATGGAATGGTGCCAAAGTTACTTTGAACAACTAGCCTATGTTTATGTGTGATAATTATTTATGCAGCAGATATTTAGTAATGCAAAATGATAAAACATCAGAATGCTAGTGACTTAGACTTCTATCAACCATGTCATGTAACCTTAAAAGAGACTCATTAACATATTTTAAATATCGGTTATCTTTTAAGTAAATACATGCATATTTCTTTATTCATGAAGCTTGCCTAATCTTATTAATGCAAAACTATGTAAATTATTGTTAAATAATTTAATACGTTCATATTCGATTCCTTTTCTTTGTATTACATCTACCCTGCCTTTGATAAGATCTAACTCCTACTCTGCACAAACTGTCAGAATCCAATCACTTCAACTAACTTAATCGTTCTTATTTTTGTTTCCCTCAGTCACAAAAATTTCTTGAAAATAGTGTTAGGGATGTTTTGAAATTATTCTTTAAAAGCTCAGTTGGAGCTATCCAAATTTAAACACTATACATGTTGCCAAAACAAATATGATTCAACTTACAATTGATATAATTTGTCCTTCCTTTAACTCAGTAACTGATACTGTGCTTGCAATATACTTTTCTAGATTAAAGGGTCAAAAAGATCATTGTCTTAATTTGCTCAAACCAATAAGAGTTATATACTGATTTTATTTTTAAGGGAAATGTATTGCCATATTTACTCTGTTTGGTGGGTCTGAAGATGAATCAGAGCTATTACCATGAACGTTGAAGAAAATAAAAATAGACAGTCTTGGAAAAGGCTCTATGAACAGAAATGCTTTCTGCTATGCTGGAAATACCAATTAGAGAGATAGTAACAAAAGTGAGACACATAAAATCTTTTTATATCTACGATTATTCAAGATTAACCAAGATAACCCCAATCAGTTAGGTACATATACTCATCGTTAAATAATATCTCAAACACACCCAAAGAGGTACAAAGTGGGTCAAGAGACATTTATCTGAATCCCCTCCTGCATAGGCAGATCTATATAAGTGGCTATGACTCTTGTAAATATTTGCGGGAGGGGATTTTATAGGTGTAACAATACACTTGACAAGCAAAAATGATTACAGATCACATTCTAACGTTCAGATATAAATGTTTCTTCTGTACATCTATCTCCTAAATATAAAGACAGGAGAATCTCCTTCATTTTGTCTTCACTCCAGCATCAAACTAACATTCTAGTTTCTACAAAATGATGGATCACATTTCATAGACAATTACCTTTGTGTTTGTGGAAAATATACCCATTCTAGGTGAGGTTGCTTACTTGAGTGGTTTTGGTTTCTCATGAAGCCTCTCTCTTTGGCTTGCAGATGGGTGCCTACTTGCCGTGTCCTCACATGGCTTACCCTATGCACACACACCCCAGTGTGTCTCCCTCTTTTCATAAGGACACCAGCCACACTGGACTAAGTCCCACCGATATGACCTCATTTAACCTTAGTTACCTATTTAAAGACAAATCTAATTCAACCTCCCAATACAATTACATTCTGAGGTGTACTGAGGTTTAGAACTGCAACATATGAATTTTGGGGAGGAACACAATTCAGTCCATAACATGAGGGAATTTGTGGAACGATTTATAGTTGATTATACTAACAGTATTTTCCTTTTGGTTTAGCCATGGTATTCTCTACTGTAAGTTAAAATAATTGACGGTGTTCTCTGGGACCAGTAACTTTTTAATTAATAATTTAGGTGAAGTGCACATAAAATTAGACATCTAACCAGCAAGATCTTGAAGGAATGGCTTACCTAACAACAACATCTTCTGGGGAAGAGGATCAAGGAAGCCCTGGAGCTGAAATATGAACCCAAGATGGGACATGCTAGGGGAACACTATCAGCTATTAAGATGTAGATAGAGGAGGGTACTGGCTATCTGAGAAATGAGAGATTCCTCAAGATATCCTTAAGTATCTTGATACTGACATTTGAGAAGGAGATTCCTCAAGATAATCTGATAAAGGAGAGATAAACTAGGTCTGGCCCTGACCACATGAGCCTGGAGGAGATACGTATTTGCACACTTAGCCCTTTGATCCATCAATTATTCACCCTTTCTCCGAGATCTTCAACCTGGATCTCTCTAGCTGCTTGAAGGAATAGGCCAAACTTTTGTTAAAAAAAAAAAAAAAAAAAAAAGATATCCCCTAATACTGTGGTCCAAAGTCTAAAGGTTTCTTTCTTTCTCATAGGTGTACAGATCAGGACTGCTAGAAGACTACATGTATTCTTCTACTTATCCAGGTTCTTCCTTCTATCTTTTTGCTCTACCATCCCCTAGAGTCAGTAGTATCTTAGAAAAAGGTTAACCACCAGCTTTCCAACTGTAGTTGCAACATGATGTTAGTTCATACTTCCTCTACATTATGAAACACAAAAAAAATGAAATAAAAACATGTCAGACTTTGATTACTTATTGGTCAATATTATCAGTCAGTTCTTTGCTGAACTAGATAATATTTGAACACAGGAAGGCTATTTCCTCAGGGTTTCGATTTGTTTCGTTTTGCTATTTACAATGAAAAGGCAATAGTCACAATGAACTTTCAATTTTAGTCTGCATTATTAATATTTTTCCCATTACTATCTTAACTCCAACAACTACAAAGTGAAATCAAGCCTCAGGTCATAGCATTTGCTGATGTCTGTGTTCTAAATAGTTCCAACCCAGTTGATTTCAGGCTACCAAAGTGACATTACTGGATGCAGCCATAGGAAGGGAAGGACACTAGAACACCATTATATAGTACTTCCAACATAAATGCATAGGTAATATTCAGATGTAGTAAAATAACTAAGAAGCAATGATTTTGAGTATTACATTAAAAATATAATCTGTATCATTATAAGTTTATATCATTTTTTTTAAATACGCTTGTGTTTCACCGTCAGCTCATAAAATTGTTTAAAATGTAAACAACCATTTCTTGCAAGCCAGTACAAACCAGCTCTTGCACGTGACTGCTAATGGGCACACTCATTTCTCATTTACTTGGTCAAAACTTGTTCAGCAGCACCATATTTGAATTCTAGTTTATGGGAAGGAAAAAACAAAGGAAAAGTGGAAAGCAAGAGAGCATACGGAGGTCTTCCCTGGTGGCGCAGTGGTTGAGAGTCTGCCTGCCGATGCAGGGAACACGGGTTTGTGCCCCGGTCCGGGAGGATCCCACATTCCGCGGAGCAGCTGGGCCCGTGAGCCATGGCCGCTGAGCCTGCACGTCCGGAGCCTGTGCTCCGCAACGGGAGAGGCCACAAAAGTGAGAGTCCCGCGTACCGCAAAAAAAAAAAAAAGAGCATACAGGACTTGCATACATCACTTTTCAGGATATTTTACTAGTTGACAGCTGGGTCCAAAGCCAGTGCAGAGAAAGCAAGGTAATATAGTCTCTAGATCAGTAGGTTATTATTTAAAAAGAAAGTGTACACTAGATCCTGGTGGTCAGGTGACTATCTATGCCACCATCCTCCCTTCTGACCAATCCCATATCCATATATTCCTTCCTATATATGTGCACATTGAAAACACTTTTCCAAGGGCACCAAACTATAGACTCAGCAATTTCTATCTTTTATCTTGACCAAAATAAAATCTTGGGCTAGTGCACATTTCTATTTGTTCCAGTGATGCTCCTCTTGGCCCAGCGACTTACACACTAATAAACAAGTAATTTGTGCCCCAACCCTGAATGTATAATGGTACCCTAATACCATTATGTTAAATTAAGAACAGCATACTTGAAATAATACATTCAATTGAAGAAAAAGAACTCTAGGATTTATACAGTGGCCATGGGTCCATAACACTGCTGAAATCTTACCATGCAGGCTAACATTTTCCTGTCTTGGAAGGGAAATACATCCTGAGTTAGGTCCTCATTTCTTCCAATTTAAGGAAACTCCCCATCAGTGGAGTTCGCTTTTCATTCCAGTTGATCCTTCATAATCTTAGCTTAGATTTTCATTCCAGTTGATCCTTCATAATCTATCATTCTCCTTGGCCATATCTGAGATGGGCATTGGAGGCCTCTTGAGGGTTGCCCAGTTTCAGAAAATCAACCTCCTTGATTTTTAGTACAGATTTGTGAGCCAGGGGTTGCTTTAGAAGTCTGGGGAGAATAAACATTTTTATGTACCTGTTTTTTAAATTATTAACATTAGCTCCATCACCAATATCAGAAACATGGTCGTACTCGATCTCCTTCTTTACCTTCAACTGAAAATAATTATTGCAACAGATTTCTAATTGACCTGCTTAATTACGTATTCCTTCAGTATGTTCTTCAAATTATCACCTGAGAATTACTTTCTGAAATCGAAGCCTGCTAATGTTGCTTCTCTTGATAACTTATCAATTGCTCCCCATCATCTGCTGAGTAAAACACACATTCCTCAGCATGATATGCAATACTGTTTAGTTCTCAACTCTTCAACCCTATCCTTTCTGGCCTGATTGATTTGCTAGATTTCCACACTCCAGATAAAGCAACCTGTTGGCAAAATTTTAACTCCTTGAATGCATATGGCGTTTATTCCACATCCCATGTGTTTTCACATGGGTGAAAGTCTACCTTGCCTAACCTCCACTCTGTTGATATCTATATATTCATTTTTCAAATCATAGTTCAAGACTTCCTCTCTGATATATTCCCTTCAAATAGGGTTAACTACTCCCTGCCCTGGGCTACAATAAATACTGCATAGACTTTCCATACTGCTCTTATCATATGAACTAGTTTTACCAGCTGGAGTGTGAAATCTGGAGAACTTGAATGTTTATACATCCTTACATTTAACATAACATGTGATACGATTTTTGTGTTCAAAACATTAACTGGGGTAGTAAAGAATAATGGCAAGAACTTGTACCTGATAGTAAGATAAACATTAGTTTGTTGTTATTATTATTATTTTGGCCACACCACACAGCATGTGGGATCTTAGTGGCCTGACCAGAGATAAAACCTGCGCTGGCTGCACTGGAAGTGTGTCTTAACCACTGGACCGCCAGGGAAGTCCCTATGAGCACTAGTTTAAATCCTGATTTTTCTACATCTAGCTTTGTAACCTTGCATAATCTAATTAACCTTTCCAAGCTATAATTTGTACATCTGCAAAATGGGAATAATGATAGAATTGATCATAGTTAGGATTTAGTAATGTGATCTTCATGAAGAACTAAGCACAATGCCTGGCCTACAGTAGGTGTCTTATAAACATTAGATTGTACTATTTCTGTTGGATGGATTAAAGAATTGGCCTATTTTTTTATTTTTCCTTTTTTCTTTTTTTTTTCACACACACACACACGCTGTATTTTACTTTTACAAGAGATAGACTGACACCAAGCATTGTAAATGGGTGACCGCAACAAAAGCAACAATGATTGCAATTAACAAACACGAAACACACTCACACTATGTCATAATACTGACATTCAGTCCAGGAACCCTCCACGGTAACAGCTCCTTTACTTTGCAGTGAAAATTGATTTGTATATTTTTTGCCTCTGAGTCCTTGTGGGTTTTTGTTTTTTTTTCGTTTTTTTATTCAAACAGAAAGTCACAAAAATTATAATCATCCTCATCAGTTCACTTAGAGTTAGAATTCTTCATATATAAGGCCATCCCAGTATACCACTTAAAGAGATCTAGTTAAATACCACCAAGATCTCATTATAACTGACAAAATTGCTCTCTGTATTTCTACAACCATCCTATAATATTATGAGCTAGTTCAAATTACAATATGAATTTCTAATAGTTGAGACATGTTGCCACTGTATTTATTATTGTTGGATATATGGTTTCCAGAGGGAAGTAGATCTTATAGACTGAGTAGTAGTAGGGGAAAACAGTTTTATACTTGGTAGGATTTTCATAGTAATACGGGAGCTGGGCTGCTTAGGTGGCTTCCATATCAGAAACTTATGTTCTAATACCGAGTTTTCACTTTTTATCATATTTATCTTAATGCACATTTATGAGTCATAAACATCTTATTTTTCTCTCTGAAAAACAGGGTTTTTTTCAGGGCTGTTATGAGTATTGTGAGGGCTACGTAATGAGTAAATCATTAACATGTATCTTTAAAGCATCCCAAGGAATGGATATTTCTGCAATCTCAGGAGGCAAGAATTGTAAGGCATAAAGGCAAAATAGTATTGCTCTTGCATAGTTATTTCACAGTGACTGTCAAACAGCTCATTAGCTCTGACCAACAATTTCCTTTTTCATTTAAGCGTAGTGAGGCTAAATTATTTGTGCAACCCTGGTCATAGCTACTAACCTGCCTCTCATTGCTGTTTCACAGCTTCCTTCCTTCCTGTTACTTTAGCATGGTGGCATAAGCTATTTTTATCCACCCACAATTTAACCTAGAGCAGACAAGCAAATCTAACTTGATTTCTAGAACAAGATCCAAAGCACCTTATTACTGTATTTTCCCCCCTTAATAGCTCAAAACAAAGAGTAGTCATGGAAATTAAAGGTCAGACCTTTCTCTCCATCTGAGGTCTTTACTATAGTCCCAGAATGTATTAAACAACAACAAAGAAAGATCCGCAAAGCAATGCGACAGAACCTATTTCCCATCCCCAACTTCATAAGAACATGACTACTGGTCTAACCCAGCAAACAGATGATGCTCTCGATGAAAAGACAGGCCCTTTGACCCTGGGCTAGGCTGACACAGGTTGTGTTGTTCTTCATTTTGGAAGGACAGACCTGAGTTGAGACTTTTCCTTGGAATGGTTGGGTGACTGACCACAGTGATAGAAAAGAACCACGTTAGCAAGAGTATGGTCATTTGTCTTTATTGAATCCTTAAGAAAAATCTTCACGTCATCAATTTGCTTCAGGGAAAATGCATGCCTTATGTGTGATTTCCACATGTTTCAGCAGGTATTTTTAAAACAAATTACCATATTTAATAATATTAGGAACTCAATCATAATCATAAATCAAATGATTGGATGAAAGATTATGTTGACTAACTCCTAATTCAAATCCACATAAAATATTTCCAAGGAAGAAACTTTGTTGATGTGTCAGGCTACCCAAGTTTCTGACAGCTCAGATGTGAAAATAAGTAGTTTCATGTGGTTTTTAGAAAACTGTTGTGTGTGTACCTGCACACGCCTGTGTCTGTGTGTGATAGTAGTGACGGTAGTCATCTAAGTTCTTTTTAGCTCCATGTTTGACAGGAGTGGTTGAATTCCAGCAAGTATGTCATGAAAAGAGAAAAGACTACCCCCATATCCTATTTCAGCTGTCCAGTTTAAAGGGAGATGTTAATATCCATTTGTTTCACGAGCTGAATTTTATTGCATTGCCTTGACCCTACATCTCGCTTTCTAAATTTGCGAAGTGGCACGTATTATTGAAGAGAAATTTGTGCCCAATGCGTATGACGAGTCATCTACCCAACACAGATGCCTAATTAGGAATAAAAAAGAACAAGCACAGGAACAAAGAATGAGAAAGTCCATAAGTTCCAAACAGGAGATACCTGAAACTGCATGAAAACTATAAGAAGTCAAATGAACGTGGTTATCTGTCTCAGGGGGTGGGTTTGGGGAAAACACTGGATAAAACAAACACTCTTCTTCAGTTTATCTTCATGTTCACTTGAAAATGTCAACACTTGTTATAGTTCTAGTTACAGGAGCCAAAGATCTCTCTGAGTGACTTAGAGCCTTCCTTAAAAGAGCGCTTAATTTCCTGAGGAATCAAAATATATTTTCTTGGGCTTCCCTGGTGGCGCAGTGGTTGAGAGTCCGCCTGCCGATGCAGGGGACACGGGTTCGTGCCCCGGTCCGGGAAGATCCCACATGCCGCAGAGCGGCTGGGCCCGTGAGCCATGGCCGCTGAGCCTGCGCGTCCGGAGCCTGTGCTCTACAACGGGAGAGGCCACAACAGTGAGAGGCCCACGTACCGAAAAAAAAAATATATATATATATATATTTTTTTTTCTCACATTAATTTCAGAAGTTCCACTAATTGAATTACACTTAAAATACTTACAAATAGCGCTTACTGAAAGTTTAATATGCCCTTTGCTAAACATTGCAGACATCTGCCTTATTTGATCCTTTCTATCATTCTATCAGATAAGGACTATAATTATCCTCATTTCAGTCAAGAAAACTTAGTTTCGGGAAGGTTAAATAATTTGCACCAGGTCAAAAGTAGCTAATTAGTGACAGATCCAGATATTAGACCCAGTTCTGTGTTAACTTCTATTATAAAATGCAGTATTGATAAAAACAGTGGGAAATAAGCAAAGAAAATATGCAAAGGTGCCTCAGAGTTCCTAGGATGACAACTGGCTCTAGGAGGATATCCAAACCTCTGAAATGAAATTGAAGTTAATCTCTGTACATAACTCTTTATGCCACACTGTGATTTCTGAATTTACTGAAACTGACAGTGTACTTCCCAATTCTGAAAACAAGAAGCAATCTTTCCAAATGTTGAAGATGTACTAATTAACTGTGTTAATTCTGTGTCTGAAATTCTTTACATTCTTGCCTTTAAATGACAATTAGATGCCAGAAACGCTGTGTAGCAAAGTATAGTATAGTGCTCAAAAGAATTCCAATATCTTTGAAAATAGCCAAGGGTCATCACTAGCTGTTTTTAACCATTGGCAATTGCTATGTCAATATTTGTATAAAGTCCAGAATCTGTAAAAGATTTGAACAGTAGAAAATATGTTTATTAGAAATATTTCTTCCCCTAAATCATTTTTGGGTAGCTGGAAATGTGGCCCTAACCTCCAGTGCTTTGATCTGGAGAAAATTTTAGTGTGAAGCCTGTTACAAGATCGAGTTATATGACTTACATGTATGATTACAAAGCAGTGGGGCATCCAATTAAAGACTTCCAGTGGGAGGAAGTAATGCAAACCTATAATGATGAGGCGTTTTCAAGGATAGATTGAAAAGTCAGGCACACACAGAAGTGAATTTAGACAGCGGTATTTCTTTGAGGGTATGAAAAAATGAAATTCTTTTTTCAAGAGTAGAAAGTCTTTTTTGCAGGGGGATGGGGATTTCTAGCTCCAGTATACTTCATAAAATATATATATATATATATATTTTTTTTTGCGGTATGCGAGCCTCTCACTGTTGGGGCCTCTCCCGTTGCGCAGCACAGGCTCCGGACGCGCAGGCTCCGGACGCGCAGGCTCAGCAGCCATGGCTCACGGGCCCAGCCGCTCCGCGGCACGTGGGATCTTCCCGGACCAGGGCACGAATCCACGTCCCCTTCATCGTCAGGCGGACTCTCAACCACTGCACCACCAGGGAAGCCCTCATAAAATCTTCAGTCGCTCTAAATACTCCCTCTGATGGTTAATTTTATCTGTCAACTTGATTGGGCCATAGGGTACCCAGATATTTGATCAAACATTATTTTGGGTGTTACAAGGTGCTTTTTGGAGTGTGATAAGGGTGATTTTAGATAGATTAACAAGTAAATTGGTGACCGGAGTAAGGCAGATTCCCCTCCAGGATGATCCAGTCTACTGAAAGACTAAACAGAAAAGGCTGCACAGGGAACTCTACTCAATACTCTGTAATGGCCTATATGGAAAAGAATCTAAAAAAGAGTGGAGATGCATATATATACACACATAACTGACTCACTCTGCTGTACACCTGAAGCTAGCACAACATTGTAAATCAACTCTACTCCAATAAAAATTAAAAAAAAAAAGGAACAGGAGGCTGACCCTCTCTCTCCCTGAATAAGAGAATTCTCCCGCCTCACAGCCTTGAACGGGGACGTGAGTTCTTTCTCATCCTACAGCAACCTGCAGACCTTCAGACTTGACCTGGGGTATTGTCTAAAAGTCTTACCAACCTCCATAAGAGCGTGAGCCAGTTCCTTATAATAAATCGCTCTCGGGCTTCCCTGGTGGCGCAGTGGTTGAGAGTCCGCCTGCCGATGCAGGGGACACGGGTTCGTGCCCCGGTCCGGGAGGATCCCACATGCCGCGGAGCGGCTGGGCCCATGAGCCATGGCCGCTGAGCCTGCGCGTCCGGAGCCTGTGCTCCGCAACGGGAGAGGCCACAACAGTGAGAGGCCCGCGTACCGCAAAAAAATAAAATTAAATAAATAAATTGCTCTCCCTCTCTCCTACGGGTTCAGTTTCTCTAGAGGACCTGGATTAATGTTCGCCTTCTATAAAAGATTAATTTTGTATAAATTTTCATTATGACCTATCCCACGTGCAAATAATAGACCCTGCTTCTAAGCTACTGTAAGGAACTGGTAGAAATAATGTATTACAGCAGATTTGTAACGGGATAACATCAATTAGCAGAGAAATTAGCAGAGCAGTCTCTTGAAAACACCCAAGGTTTAAGAATTATGAGACACGCAGGGATACAAATGTACAGATGTGAAGTCACTTTTTTTTTTTCTGGCCACGCCATGTGGCTTTTGGGATCTTAGTTCCCCAACCGAGCCAGGCCACGGCAGTGAAGGCGCCGAGCCCTAACCACTGGACCACCAGGGAAGTCCCAAGAATCACTTCATCTTGGTCTGCTGAGTACATTTTGCATAGTAACTTTCTGTCAGTTATCTATTGCAGCAATACAAACCACGCCAGAACTTAGTTACATAAAACATCACGAGTTATTTACGTTACTCACTTATATGCAATTTGAACAGGACTCAGATCCGTTCTCTGCTTCTCCTTCACAGCTGTGACTCAGCCGCAGGACCTACTTGCCACGTAGCCGGCTCACAACGCTGGCAAATTTGTGCCGACTGATGGCTAAGGGCTTGGTTTTCTCTATTTTGGCCTCCCCACGGGCTGCCGTGGTCTCCTCCTCTCACAGGGAGGAGCTAGGTCTCAGGGGCAATCGCAAAACAACAGGAAACGGAATCCACCCGTCTTTCAGCCCTGGCTCTAGAAACTAGCATAGAATCGCTTCAGCCGTATACTGTCGGTTAAGCTGTCCATGAGCCTAAATTTAAGGATGAAGCACGTAAACCTCCTGATCAGGGGGAGGAATGTCAAAAGCGTTTTGGAGTCGCGCTGCTTTAAAAAAATGCCGCAGTATGCCCTCGGGCCACAAATTATCTACATTCCCTCCACGTGTAACACATACCCTCTTTCAAGACCCTAAAACACTTCATCCCATTACAGAATTGGTCTCAGGCTCAAAAGTCCAGAGTTTCATTAACTAAAGCAGGTCCAGGTAAGACCAGGGTGCAGCTGAAGCTCCTTGGGCCTGGCTTTTCAGAGCCTGCTCCTTGAGTATGGTTCTGCTCATTTGAAGACCTGGGACCTAAACAAGTTATTTTCTCTGTAACACACATGACACAGAGTAAGGCCACAGACATAAGATACTTGCCGTGGGTAACAGGCACACAGCAGTCACTAGTATATCACAATTGTTAAACTCCAGGCTGGGCCCATTTCCATTCTTTAGGCCTTTGATAATTAGGCCTCAGTGCGGCTCTATAGGAATTCTCATCCGTGGTTCTCGCCCCTTCTCTGAGCTCACGAGTCTGCCCTCCGAATTCTTCTCCATCAGCTTCCTGCCCATAAAAGTTTAGGGATCCAAAGACGTCTTTCCATTTTATTCTAAGCTGGAGTTATTTGGACCAGGACAGTTCTCTTAAAAATTGTGTGGGTTTTCCGTGAACGTAATTAGGTTCTATTAGGTAAAAGCCACAACTTCAAGTCTTTTTGCAATAAGTCCTTGTCTACCTTGGGTTCCCTGCTGAACTCCTCTGAGACAACAGGTTTAAAGCTCTTAGAATCCCCATTGTTAAATGGAGAGGATTTGGAAAACATGCCCTTCTAATTCTCATAAGCCTTTCTGTCTACGTGAAAGGGTTTCTGAGTTACCATCTCATTTTTTTTCTGAGATATTAACCAGCCTATGGTCCCACACCGAATCAGATTTGGGGCAACAAAGTATTTACTATTTTGAGAATTTTTTTGTCATATGGAAAGGCCTAGAAAGAGAAAGTGTTTTATTTTTGAACTTAGCAAATTCTGGCTCCTTTATACTTAAGTCCCTCACCCTGCACCTTCTCGCCTCTTGCATTTTTTTCATGGATGCCAAGAAGCAGCTATGTGAGATTTTCAATATTCTCCTAAATCACTGAATGTATTAGGCTCATTTCCTGTTTTCCACATTTACTGCTGGAGACAGGTTGCCAACACTTGCACCACTGCATAATGAGCCCCCTTTCTTCCAGCTTCCAGTGGCATTTCCTTCATTTTCCTTTAAACTGTCATCAACAACCTCCTGAATAACCTCTGAGATACATCACTAAGACTCTCCTCAAGGCTTCTCTGGCTTCTACCTGCTTCTCAGCCTCAAACCAATAACACATGTTGCTTTTTGTCATGGAATCACCCCCCAACCCCAGGTGGAAATATCTGTATCAGTTACCTATTACTATGTACAAAGGAGCCCCAAGCTTGGTGACTTGAAGCCATAATAATTTGTTATTTCCCTCAGAAATGTGCAAGTTGGGGAGGGCTTAGCAGGGAGTTTCCCTTTACTCTTGAATACAAGAGTGTCAAAGATTAGGGGCCATCTTTTAAAACCTTCACAATGCCCAGATTAAAAAAACTATGAAAAAAAGCTGTTTACTTTAGAGCAATGGGATGATACTTTTGAACAACACAATATAACTGATAGTATATTATTAAAATTTTGAGATGAGAAATGATTCAGACTCGAGGAATAAACCTACTTGAAAAACCTACAAATCTTGGACAATGTCAACTTATCATGTCAAAAAGGATTAAAAACAATTGACTTATAATTGAAAGGAGGGAATATAATTTTGAAAGATAGGGAATTGGATTCCAGACAACAAATAAACTAGGGGATAATTTTCCACTTCTCCTTTTGAAGCTGCATAACCATAGATTTCCTTCTGCTATTCTCTCCAGTAATTCCCTTCTCAATGGACATCATCCAATATCCTCACAACAGCACCATCATTCTTCCTCTATTTCCCCTTTTTACCAATTCCCCCAAATTTCCCTTTTCATTTGTTGCTTGGTTGTATGACTTTTGAACTAAGTCACCTTTGCTTGTTATTGGTTATATCTCTTTTGGTTTTCTCAAGGCCTTTGACTATATATATATATATATATATATATTTTTTTTTTTTTTTTTTTGCGGTACACGGGCCTCTCACTGTTGTGGCCTCTCCCATTGCGGAGCACAGGCTCCGGACGCGCAGGCTCGGCAGCCATGGCTCACGGGCCCAGCCGCTCCGCGGCATGTGGGATCCTCCCGGACCGGAGCATGAACCCGTGTCCCCTGCATCGGCAGGCGGACTCTCAACCACTGCGCCACCAGGGAAGCCCGACTATATTTCTTTTATTATCAATCTCCTTTTTTTGTTATGAGTTTTGTTGGTTTCTCAAATGAATCTACCCTCACATTTACAGACCTACTTAAGTTACAGAGTTTACCGAACATGGGAGAGCCCACCTAGCTTTCCAATTCTGAAATCAATTTAAAAGTATTTCAGTAGAAAAACAGAGTGTTATACAGCCCACAATAATCACAGCGTTTCCTTTAGTGATCGAAAGCACTGCTATTCAAGATCTAAATCATTCTTCAGCAGGTAACCAAAAAAGTCCCAGAGGTGTTAATCGTATAACCAAAGGAAGAAACTATGAAATTCTTATCTTACTCGAAAAGAAAACTTCCCAATACTAATTTCATTTCTGGCTTGCCATAAGTAAAGGAAGGGTTGACTTTGTGGGTTTAAGCTGAAATTTAGAAGAAGGAGAAATACTTTGGTATGAATATGCCAGAGGAGAGACTCAAAAAGCATAGTAAGTTTAAAATATATTTCACTGAAAAACTTTAAAGGATCAGAAAAAGGAAGGGGAGAGTGGAAAAGGCAGGGCAGAAAAGGTTTTATCCTCACCCAAAATGAGACAGAATGTAGACTTGATTGTTGAAAAGAGTCAAGTTTTATCAAAATGAGAAATTATATCTCGGTTTTTTCAATCATACATACTTTCCAGAAACAGACAGCATTTTATGGTTAAAAAAGACCTTACAGATTAAATGTTCTCTGTTCTGTAAAATGATCACGTAGGATTAGATTTCCAATGAGAAGTCTAACTATAATTGCCTACGGCTGCTTAAGAATTTCATTAAGAATTCCAAACACTGCAGAAGTAACTTTCAAACATTTTCATTTCTGCTAATATTGTGATTCTTAAAATAGATGAAAAAGATAAATTAAAATATTTTCCAATGTTATAGGGATTTTCAGTTTAATTTACTTCCAGCTAAGTATTGAATCAGCTTCCAGAAAAAGTATCTTTTTCAGTGACTCATTCAGAATGGATTACCCAAGAAGCGTTTAATATTTCAGAAATGTCCTTAATATTTAGATGTTATAATCCTGATTTTAGCAGATTTTTACCTGGAGCTACAGCAGACACCATATTGGCCTATAGCAACAATGATTTTGACCCACCTGAAAATTATTAGTGAAGTCTGTCTACCATATCTTTAAATGACGGCAAAAACAGGCTCTGCAACATTGCAAACATTTTTTTTTAAGTCAGTAATTCTGTAAATATCTCAGTCTTTCATTTACAAAAGAAGACTTCTCGCTATGTCTAGTCTGTCTTTTCTCACACATGCAGTCCCTATAAATACATTAAAAATTCTTATTGGTATAGAAACAAAACAAAAAGGGAATTTTTATTATCTTTTTAAAAGAGACTATGAAAGTTTCATTGCCTGTTACTTGACTAGGAATTCATTTATGAATTATGTGGATTCTTTAGCTTGTATTGGATTATTTGACTGTTAATTTTATTTACTTTTAATTACCACTTTGGAAAGATGTGACTAAATGCAAATCAACAAAGGTTTTAGTAAAGGCATCAACAATAAGAGTAACAAGGAAGACCTGTCTCTCCTTCCACACATCTGTAAGTCATTACCAAAACCTACAAAATTACATCTATCTAACCAAACGGGCAACGTTTACGTAAAACATTAATTTTCACCATTTATACATTACTTAACACGTATATAAAATGGCTAGTGTTACAGTGATGAACATCATGAGTGCACTTCAGCTAACTCAGAAGGGAGAACGCCCAGGCTCGAGTCACTCAATGAAATGAAAGGTGACATGGGATGACTTAGCTTGGTGTTCCCATCCCCAACCTCTCTGCTCCAAATCTGTGCAATTATTTTTTGCCTCCATCTGCGGTTCTGAGCTATTTACAGCTGGAATTGGTCTTTGCACATGCAGAAACTAGAAGACGGACAAAATACCTCAAAATAAACCAATAAAAAATTTACTGTCAAAACTAGAAATTAACCAGAAAATCTAAGACTCACTGGTGAATATTTTGGTTCCTGATTATTTTTCTTCTTTGACCAACTGCCTTCCTCTTTTGCTATTTTTTCCCTATGGATCTTGGTTATGAATATATATATATATGTGTGTGTGTGTATATATAGTTTGAATTTTGTCTTATTCCAAACTCGGTAATGACTTGTTCTCTGTCTCTAAAATGCTTAGATAGTTCCAGATTCTATTTCTATCTACTTTGTTGACTGACTGACGAGAACTCAGCTTTATCAATGCATCTCCCTATTTGTGCACTGTCTCCCTTCGGTGTTCTTCATCCAGATCCCTTCTTGCATAAGAGCATCCCCCTTATACCAGCCTGTTTCCTTAACGGTGAGGATGTTTGCTCTGGTTTGTGATAAAAGGTATCTTTCTCAATTTTGTCTAAATGTCAGTATCTCATTGTGATAAGCTCAATTCTTGGAGGAAAGAGATTTTACTTATTTTTAAGCAAAAGTTTGTTTCTCAAAAGTTACCCATTTTGCTTATCTTGATCAGTTGTTATTAACACTGGCTGTACAACAGAATCACGTGAGAAACTTAAAAATTACTCATGCTAGTGTCCCACTCAAGATGAATTAAATAAAATCTCTATTGGTAAACCCTGGGCATTGCTATATTTTATATACCTTGTGATTCTGATATGAAACATGCATTGAGAAACTAGTCTAGATTTATGTGCTCCACACTTACTTGTATATAAAAATCACCTGTGGATTTTATCAGACTATAGATGCTAATTCAGAAACTCTGAGTTGAAGCCTGAGACCCTGTATTTCTAAGTTTCTAGAAAAGACTGCTGGTCCATAAACCATACTAAGAGTAGCAAGGGTCTAAATGAAAGTAGTTAACTACCTAATTATGTGATTATAATTAACATAATGAAGAATTTAGGACTTCCCTGGTGGAGCAGTGGTTGAGAATCTGCCTGCCAATGCAGGGAACATGGGTTCAAGCCCTGGCCCGGGAAGATCCCACATGCCGCAGAGCAACTGAGCCCATGCGCCACAACTACTGAGCCTGTGCTCTAGAGCCCACGAACCACAACTGCTGAGCCCGCATGCCACAACTACTGAAGCCCGCACGCCTAGAGTCCATGCTCCACAACGAGAAGCCACTGCAATGAGAAGCCCGCACGCCAAAACAAAGAGCAGTCCCCACTTGCCGCAACTAGAGAAAAGCCCACACGCAGCAACAAAGACCCAATGCAGCCAAAAATAAATAAATAAATTTATATTAAAAAATGAATTTATGGAACAGATATTGCTTAAATACATGTCAGATGTGTTCTTTGGGCTATAATAAAATATTTTAGGAGACTTTTTGCCTATGGTCACCTGAAAACATCATTACCCTTGATGTTGCCCTTGGTAAGTACTTTGTTTTAAATTATCCCGTTGAATAATTATCATTCTTTTTTTTTCCCAAGTGTTCAGGATTTCAAGACATTTCTAAAATAGAAAAAGAATCTAATTTGATTATTTGATTTGTTTAATCCCTAAATAGGAAGGCATTAGTTTGTGTGAGTGTATGTATGCAATGAACTAGCCAGATAGGACTTTGTGTCTTATTTGAATGACCGCCATTTCCATATACCATCAATCGCATCTCAGGAAGGAGATGACATTCCTTTTCCGTGGCTAGGCAGGTAAAGAGGAGACGAATCCACTCGCTTTGGAGTGAGCCTCACTCTTACTATTGCCTCACATCTTTCTTATTCTTTCAAGTATTAGAGATCTCTAAGATATCAAAGGATTTAAAACATCTTGGAAATATCTGTAACTGTATGAGTGGGTGGTTATACAAATGTGAAACCATGGTTAAAAATATAAGTTTAGAAAATTAGAAGAATAACTAAAGTAGGCATCAAGCTTGAAATCTAGGGATGCTTTGTTAAAGGAAAAAAAATCACACAAGTTCGTTCATCAATATTATTAGGATTCACGACCCACTGTATTTTAAAAATGTAGACTCTTGACCACCCTCACTCAATCTTGTCCTTCTTTCTGCCATCAGGTAGTACTCTCTGTCTTTCTGAGAATACTTACTGTTAATTATTCTATCCCATTTTTAATTCCTTACTTCTCCCTACTCCTTCCTACTTAATGCTATCCAAATCATCTCTGCCTTACACTCTCTTTGTATGAGTAGAAACCACCAACCTTTATAGACTATTTACTACACACCAGATAATATCCTATGCCCTTTATAGGTGGTAATCCATTTAACCTTTCCCCAAATCTTGAGACGTAGGTATTTTTCTTACTTCGCTGCAGGGGAAACTGAGACGCAAAGTGGTTAAGGTACTTTCCCAAGATAATACTGCTTTTAAGTGACAAACTCAGACGCAAGCCCAGGTGGTCACTTCACCTGCAAAAGAGATCCTCATAGCACTTCCTCATAGCATCACCGGGATTACTGCATTCATACCCAAACAGCTCCCTGAGCAGAACACTCCCTTTCTTTCTGTCTGTCCCAAGGCCCAGTCTGCTACCAGGCAGTTAAAATGAGGGAAGATACCAGCTTAACAACAGACTACACTTACCTATGGTTTACCATATGTGAGGTTCCAGTCAAAATACTTTACGTGTATTAACTCAGTCTTCACAGCAAGCCCTTTGAGGAAGCATTTTTATCTGCACTGAAGGTGAGGGAATGGAGGCACTGATGGTTGAAGAGCCTCACCCCTACCCCAAGTTCACAGTCAGCAGCACAGCAGAATGTGGACACAGGCTGTCAGGCTCCAGAGATGGTGCTTTCAGCCACCTCGCTTTTCCCGCCCTGAAGATAATGAGAATATGTTCACCTCCTTGTCTTGTGGGTCAACCTGACTAACTCTTTTCAAAATATCGCAAAGCTCCCACAATGCCGCTTAGTGATTTATGAATGTGCAATTTCATCTTCGAATTCAGACGTACTTCCCACAAGTAGGCCCCCAGGAATTATACGATACCTGTTTGCATGCTGTTATCGCTTCTTTAAAATTCTGACCACATCTTGAGTAAGGAAATATGGATTTAAGGTAAATAAATGCTCTGCAATCTTTGTCAGTCAACCTTGAGACTGACGGGCTGAATAAATATGTTCAATTACCATTTTTATAAGCAATATAAAAAGTGACTGTTCAAAGTTTGGAGGAGTCAAACAAGCACTGCAGTGGTCGCGACTGCACATAGGGGTTTGGTCTGGAATTAACACCACTTCACGTCCCGCTCATGTATCCACCACAGCCACGCCCCTGACAGCACAGACTGCTCTGGGTGCAGATCGCTCTGTTAGTACATGTGCCCTTAAACCACGTGTCCATGTCTGACTTCACTTTACACTTATACAAAGGTCATTTTAACCGAAGCAGAGGCAATTAACCAAAGATGTTCTATTCAATTTCATTTTTTTTCCCTTACACTGGTATGCTAACTTAAATAGGGTATAAGTGACACCAGTGTATAGCCATAGACATACCTATAGGTGCAATAGAGTGAGTTTCAAAAGCCTTTCTCAATTCTTTGATTTCAAAATAAAATCCGGTGTTACTTTTTCAAAAACCTTAAGAAAAATAAATTTTAATAGAGAAGTCTGAAACTTACTGTGAAAACAAATTTAAATTATATTTAGAAGAACATGAGATATTTTTATAAACAAACACAAAGACATATGTATAATACTTAATTTCACTAATGAGCTAGAACCACTTCAGAATATCAGAATCTATGTTTGAAAGAAAATGTTTGAAAAAATTATTTTAACTGTATCTTTTCCATCTATAATGACTGATAATTATATTATATACATTAAAATGACTCAATTACCCATATAAAACATTGTTTATTTTTTATATTTACCGATTTCATAATAAAGTTTGTTTGAAGGAATAACAACTTTAACTGTTCAAGAAAGAATTATCTTTACTTTCAGATAACTGGTACTATGGAAAAATTATAAACTAGATCAGTCAAATGCTGACACCTAAATACGAAAAGTTTGCATGTGAAATACGTAGTGACTGACTGGTTTTTACAGCAAATAGTTATCTTTCTCTAACGTTAAAGAATAAACTTTTTTGTCTCAGCATTTTTCTTCCAGCCTTACGGTACTTTGAACCCTCTAATTTATAATCAGTCAGAAAAATAGCCACTGCTACTGAGTAATAAAATTTTGTCCCTTCCTTCCTTCCTTCCTTTCCTTTCCTTTCCGTCCTTCCTTCCTTTCCTTTCCTTTCCTTTCTTTCCTTCCTTCCTCCCTCCCTCCCTCCCTCCCTCCCTCCCTCGCTCATTCTACAAACATCTTACACTATGCTAGTATTATTTGGATGGCTTAGTATACCATAAATTCTATGTAACTGCATAAACGTTTAAAGCTGAGCATTCTGAGTTTTTGAAAAGAAATGAGTCCAAGTTCCTATTAAAAGTCTTGCTAGGGGGCTTCCCTGGTGGCGCAGTGGTTGAGAGTACGCCTGCGGATGCAGGGGACACGGGTTCGTGCCCCGGATCCCACGTGCCGCGGAGCGGCTGGGCCCGTGGACCATGGCCTCTGGGCCTGCACGTCCGGAGCCTGTGCTCTGCAATGGGAGAGGCCACAACAGAGGCCGCAACATCGAGAGGCCCGCGTAGCACAAAAAAAAAAAAAAAAAAAAAAAAAAAAAGTCTTGCTAGGGGCTTCCCTGGTGGCGCAGTGGTTGAGAGTCCACCTGCCGATTCAGGGGACGCGGGTTCGTACCCTGGTCCGGGAAGATCCCACATGCCGCGGAGCGGCTGGGCCCGTGAGCCATGGCCGCTGAGCCTGCGCGTCCGCAGCCTGTGCTCCGCAACGGGAGAGGCCACGACAGTGAGAGGCCCGCGTACCGCAAAAAAAAAAAAAAGTCTTGCTAAACTCTCATCACATATAAGCTCCATAGTAACCAGTATGCTCTGTGTTGTCCTGGTTAAGGTCCGTGTTAGAGGTTCATGGGTTTACTCTTAGGCAAGTGACTTCATTCCTCCAAGCCACATCTATAAATGGAGAAAAACAGTATCTCTCCCTTCTGGCTGCTAAATATATTATGAACAATACATAGGAATGGCTTAGCATATATGACAAGAGCCTCCAAAATTTTAAATGCTATTTTTTAAAAATTAAAGAGAGGGGACTTCCCTGGTAGTCCAGTGGTAAAGAATCTGCCTTGCAATGCTAGGGGATACGGGTTCGATCCCTGGTCAGGGAACTAAGCTCCCACATGCGATGAGGCAACTAAGTCCACGTGCCACAACTACTGAGCTCACGTGCTTCAACTAGAGCCCACGTGCCGCAAACTACAGAGCCCACATGCCCTGGAGCTTATGCGCCACAACTAGAGAAGAGAAAACGCGCACGCCACAACTAGATAGAAGCCGGCGCACCACAACGATAGAGAAGCCCGGGCACTACAAAAAAGAGCCCACGTGCCACAATGAAAGATCCTGCATGCCTCAACAAAGATCCCACGTGCCGCAACTAAGATCCCAGGCAGCCAAAAATAAAGAAATAAAATAAATACCAAATAAATCTTAAAAAAAAATGTAAAGAGAAATATCAAGAACCTGAAAATCATGACTGCTAATCTGTGTTTTAGGAAGGAAACACCTGGAGCCTTGGTTATCAGTATTAGGATGGTTTTTGTTGGTATTATAAATGATGGATTCAATTATCATAAGAATAGCTTTCAACCATTTAAAACTGTCATAATTCTATTGACATTATTTCCTAGGTATGCTTTCAATGTAAGACTATTTTGAAAAGAGGAGTTTACTGATGGAATCCAGCTATTATTCATCTAAATGTTATGTTCCCACTAAACTTAATTTTGATTATCTGAATTGGTTCTTTATAGACAGTCCAGAGGAGACAAAAACTAATCTAGAGGATCAATAAAACAAGATTTAATTTTATATTGGATTTGAGTTACAATGAGGTGTTCTGATACTATGAAAACTTAATTCTTTTTAACATGAAGTAATACATAACAGTTCTTGGAGGCTGTCAGCATAAGGATATGAATCTCATTGTAATAATATGCACACTGTACTCATTGTGTAGGGCCCAAATGAGTATGAACTGATGTTATAGTTTTAAACACACGTCACCCTGGCATTCCCATGCTGCCTCTCAGTGAGGCTCTTGTTTTCTGAAAAGGAGGCAGGTCCTCGGAACTGCTTCCTACAGATGTCCTGTAATAATGTGAAGTGTTAGAAATGTACATTAACTAAAACTATGGATTACATAGTTAATCGGAGTCACATATCATGTTTTTATCCACAAGAGTCTGAAAATAATAAGACTCCTGAAAATAATATAATTTCCATTTGATAAATATTAATGCTTACCATGTGAAAATCACTTTCTTATAAAATTTCGAAGTGCATAGCAAATGTTCAAGTTACTCTTTAAAATCCTCTAGTAAACAAAGGTTTTATTACTCTCATGTTTGTAATACTAGATTGTAGAAAATAAGGTATTAAAACACTGAGTGGTTGAGAGAGCAAATAAATGGAGTCTGGACAGGTGTCAAATGGAGAAAAATAACGAGATTCGGATTATCTAGCCCAGTGGGTCAAATAAATATAGTATGATAGATTCTTACAATAAAATCGTCGTATATATCGTCAGAATAGCTTTATTAATATCAATACTTAAAATATTAGTCATCTTAGACCAAAAATACCAACTTCAAGTTAGTTGAAGGACCCAGGAATTCAGAAGACAACTTTTTTCCTCTGTGACTCTGCTTAAGTTTAAAACATACCGATCCCACTTTTTTAATCCTAATAGCCACATAGGGTGCCTCCTATAAGCTGGAAAAAGCCTTATCACCTGAAATGCAAAATATTTTGCAGATGTTTTTTCTTTTTATACTGCATATCTAAATTTGCCAACTACTTTCACAGCAAGGGAAGACTCTTTAAATACTATTTTCAAAATGTGATTTTTTTTGGACTAACGTTTTGACTTTGAGTCATTTCTTCTGACATTTTGATGAGATTCTTTCGATTTAATGGATCCTTGGAGTCATGCCAAAACATGTTATTTGGTTTCAGTAAACAATTACGAAAACGGTATCCAGAAATTTTAGTTGGTTGTGTAAAGGATGTGCAAAATCCTATTTCAGTATGAACACAGTTTCTAAACAAAACCATATGTTGCTGGCCGACCTTGGATAGGATTTCAAATCTGTTGGCTATCTATAAACATTCCGTTCTAGAAGAGAATGTTAAGTTCTTCCCTTTAAAACATTCAACTTAGAAAAAAATTTTTCCTTTTTATAAGTAGTATCATACAAAGAGTAGAATAAAGAGGAAAGAAAGTAAAGAAGGATGAAAGAATGAGAATTTTATGGGTTTTTTTTTTTAGCATATGTATTAGTGAGCAAAAGATGAAGAATGATGCAAATAAGGGAAGTGAAGATGAAGTTTTCTGAACCCCACTCTCTGTCATAGGCTACAATTTGGCAAAGGTCTGGTTGTCCGTATTAGAGGCTGGTTTTCAGAGACTGGAGCCAGAGGAACTGAAGAATTTGGAGTGACAAATCAATTAGGGAAAACCGATTACAAAATGCTAGGAAGAACAAAAACATGATCTCTGCCCATGAAACTAGAGCTGGGATCCTGTGAGGGTGTTGGTGCAATAGTTTGAAATAAGTTAGGGACACGGTAAACTGGAAAGTGGGTTTGTAACCAGTGAAGCAGACACAAGGCAACTGCTACAAACAGCTCTAGTAGGTCTGTAGTTCTCCCTCATGTTCTAAATGCTTGAGTATCTCAGGCAGGGAGAAAGTGTAAAGCACTAGAACAGAGAGGAAAACATGAAGGAATGGGAAGGGGTGCAGAGCACACGGTAGCCTTTCTAAAGATGATGACTTTCTTCCCTAAAATTATAAAAGAGAGCGGAAGGATAGATGGAAAGAAGAGAGGCTTTTATAAGATGTGAAAGTAATTATACTAGATGGAAAAATAGAGGTGGGAGGAGGTTCAGAATATGGTGGTCATATCACACTTAACTCACACTGAATCTAAAGCCAACTAAAACAAGTGAATAATCTTATACCTGTATTTTGGCTATGTACTGTTGATGAACTGGATTTGGGTTTTGAGGGGAAAAAAATGAAGGCAGGATTTCTCCTAGATTTCTTGTCCAAGCAACTTAGTGAATAGTAATGACAATTTCTAAGATGGATTACGCTAGCAGCCCTCAAATTATCAAACACTGCAAGTCCCTGAGTCCCTTTAAGTGGATCTGTAAAACAAAAAAATTTTCTTAATAATTCTCAGACATCATATGACTTTAATTCTCATTCTCTCATGGGTGGAATTTTTCAGAGATTACACATTGTGTGATAACATAATGATTGTTCTGTTGGACGACAGAATGGTAATATGTATACTCTTGTGTTCAAATGCTTAGTTCTAATTTCTAGTTCAGTAAGACAGTTATAACTCTCCTAAGAAAAAGTCTTTGGAGTCCTCCATTATTTAAAAAACTTCATGACAAGACATTCAATAATATTAACGAAATAGGCAGAGTCTTTGAAAGTGACAAACTACCAAAGCCCAGTTAAAAAGCAATAGGTGGCTAGAATAACTCTATATCTTTCTATTACAAAAATCAAATTCATAGTTAAAAGCCTTCCTATAGATAATATTCCAGGCCCAGATTCCTTTATTGTTAAATTATTTCTAAAATTTAAGGAAAAAATAATATTGATTTTATATAAGTTCTTGAAAATAATAGAGAACAAGAAACAATTTCAACTCATTTTATGAGGCCTGTGTTACCCTGATATCAAAACAAAAGACAGAAAGATATTACAAAAGAATATATAAAACTACAGAGCAATATACCTTACAAATATAGATGCAAAAATGATTAATTTATATATATCCTATATCCAAGTGAGGTTTACCCCAGGAATAAAAGGGTGGTTTAGCATTTGAAAATCAATCAATTTAACTTACCATATGATTAACTCAATAGATGCAAAAAAAAAAAAAAATTGACAAAATTCAACACCCTGTCCTAAATTTTTTAGCAAATTGGATACTGAATAGAACTTTCTCAATTAAATAAAGGATATCTACAAAAATCCCATGATAGCATCAAATTTATATGGTGAAATACTGAATTCCTTCTCCCTATGATCACAATAAAAGGGTAGATGACCTTTATCATCACTCCTATTTGACACTGTGGTTGAAGTTCTACCCAGTTCAATAAGGCAAACACACTGGAAAGAAAGTAAAACAATCTGTATTTGCAGAAGACATAATAACCTATGTACTCGAGAACTATTAAGTTTAGTGCAAACAGCCTTTGCCTAGAGACATTTGTCAAAATCAATCACAGGCAATTCCTGAATATCA
This sequence comes from Stenella coeruleoalba, assembly GCF_951394435.1. NCBI lineage: Eukaryota > Metazoa > Chordata > Mammalia > Artiodactyla > Delphinidae > Stenella > Stenella coeruleoalba. Next base: position 6,135,519 of record NC_137149.1, read on the forward strand.
TAAAACAACCTGATTCAGTTATTGAATATTGAAGAGGTAAATAAGAGTTGGGGCAGGGCTTCCCTGGTGGCACAGTGATTGAGAGTACGCCTGCCGATGCGGGGGACACGGGTTCGTGCCCCGGTCCGGGAAGATCCCACGTGCCGCGGAGCGGCTGGGCCCATGAGCCATGGCTGCTGAGCCTGCGCGTCTGGAGCCTGTGCTCCGCAACGGGAGAGGCCACAGCAGTGAGAGGCCCGCGTACCACAAAAAAAAAAAAAAAAAAAAGAGTTGGGGCAAATAATAGGCTAGCAAAAAGCTTAAAAGAAAAAGCTGTGGGTTGAATGAGATGTCTGTAAGGGACACTGACATTCTACAGCATATTCCTGGGAATGTAGAATGCTACACACATCTGTACAGCTGTGCACATACCCAGGGCAGTGTGCATGCTCCAGAAAAACCTGAGAAGACCCTAACTCGGTTCACATCTAGCTAATCTTGAGACTCTGTAAAAAGAAAGGGAAGGCTAAGATGAAGTTGTAAACTCCGGAAGAGGTTGAAGGCATGCCCCAAGCACACATACAGAGTCCCTTGGCAAAGACTGGGAGGCTTACTGATTTGAGGCATCTAAGAAACATCTCTGTCCAATTATTGGCTGATAGCGAAAGAGAGAGAACTAGTTCAGGAATGTCACTAAACAGACAATAGCAACAACCCTGGTGAGGGAGAAACATCTGAGTTCCAACACTGCCACATTCCATTATTTCAAATGTCCAGTTTTCAACACAAATTGTGAGCTATGCAAAGAAACAGTAAATTATGGCTCGTATACAGGAAAAAAGGCAGTCAATAGAAACTTCCTAAGAAAATCCAGCTGTTGGATTTACTAGATAAAGACATAAATCCTTTAAGTATGTTCAAAGAACTAAAGGACCATATCTAAAAACTGAAGAAAAACATTAGGTTGATGTCTTACCAAAAAAAAAAGAATATCAATAAAGATGTAGAAATTATAAAGTAGGACCAAATAGATATTTTGGAGTTGAAAAGTATAACTAAGATGAAAAATTTGCTAGAGGGAATCAACAGCAGATTTTAGCAGATGGAAGAAAAACTCAGCACACTTGAAGGTTGATCAACTGAGATTATTTAAACAGAGCCTCAGAAAACTGTGAGGCACCATCAAGTACACCAGCATATATCTAATAAGAGCTCCAGAAGGAGAGGAGAGAGAGAAGGGGGAAAACAATACCTGAAAGAATAATAGCCAAGTTTTTTCCAAATTTGCTGAAAATATTTATTTACACATCTAAGAAGCTCAACAAAATCCAAGTAGGATAAAGTAAAGAAATCAAATTCCTTAAGGTAAAAGCTAAAAATATCAAATGCTTAGAAGAAAACATAGGTGTAAATCTTGATAACCTTGGATTAGGTGATAACTTCTTAGCTATGACACCTACAGCACAAACAACCAAAGAAAAATAAATAAATTGGACTTCATCAAAATTGAAAACTTTCGTGCATTAAAGGATACAATCAAAAAGTAAAAGACAACACACACAATGGGAGGAAATATTTGCAAATCATATATCTAATAAGGATCTAGTAGTATTCAAAATACATAAAGAACCCTTATAACTCAACAATAAATAGACACATAACCCCATTTAGAAATGGGCAAAGGATCTGAATATACACTTCTCTGAAGAATTATATAAGTAGCCAATAAGTGTATGAAAACATGATCAATATAGTTGGTCACTAGGGAAATACAAATCTAAACCACAGTAAGACAACACTTCACACTCGCTAGGACGACTATAATCTAAAAGACAATAACAAGTGTTGACAGGGATGTTAAGAAACTGGAACCCTTGTATATTGCTGGTGGGAATACAAATGTGACCAACATTTGACAAAAAACATTTTGACAGTTCCTCAAGAAGCTGAAGATAGAAATACCATATGACCCAGCAATTCCACTCCTAAAAATAATACAAGATAATTGAAAACACAGGTACACACAAACACATGTATGCAAATGTTCATAATGGCATTATTCAGAAGAGCCGAAAAGTGGAAGCACTCCAAATATCCCTCAAGTGATGAAATGATAACATACTGTATATTCAAAAAATGGCGTATTATCCAGCCACATAGATCCATCTTCTCAACTAATTAGCTGGATCACTTGGATACCCATATACAAATAAACAGATACACAAACAAATAAATAAAATTGAACAATCCTTGTTTCACAGCAATTTGCAAAAATTATATGAAAATTAACTCAGAATGGATACTGAATATATCTGTGTAATCTAAAGTTGTAAAGCTAATGGAAGAAAAAATAGAAGAAAAAGCTTTGTGACTTAGATAAGACAAAAAGCATGAAAATGAAAGTTAATATTTTAGTCTCTTAAAATTTAAAAATTTCTGCTCTTCAAAAGCCACTGTTAATGAATTGCAGAAGCAAGCCACAGTTTGGGAGAAAATATTATACAACCTATTTGTTGTAAAGCAAGCCAAACTTTGGGAGAAAATATTATAAAACATATTTCCTGTAAAGGGCTTTTATATCTACTAAAGAACTCTTATAATTCAAATATCTCTAAGGTAATGAGGCCTTGTTTCTAATCACTGTATGGTGAAAGAACCAGGCTTTCCTCGGCATACGGTAAATAGGTGAAAAGCACTAAAAATTCTGGGACCTGGGACTTCCCTGCTGGCGCAGTGGCTAAGAATCCGCCTCCCAATGCAGGGGACACGGGTTTAAGCCCTGGTCTGGGAAGATCCCACATGCTGCGGAGCAACTAAGCCCGTGCGCCACAACTACTGAGCCCGCGTGCCACAACTACTGAAGCACGTGTGCCTGGAGCCCATGCTCTGCAACAAGAGAAGCCACCGCAATGAGAAGCCCGGGCACCTCAATGAAGAGTAGCCTTCACTCACTGCAACTAGAGAAAGCCCACGCGCAGCAACGAGGACCCAATGCAGCCAAAATAAATAATTTATACGAAAAAAAAAGTTTTAAAAAAATTCTGGGCCCTGGCCACACTTCGAGATATTGTAATAATATTCATCCTGTTCCAATCCCTGAAATCCAAACTTACCAAATATCTCACTTCTCCCCAGGAAAGGAAAGACTGACCGGTGAATTTGTATTGTATTCTAGAAGGAAAGAGCCATTAACACTACATACATCTTGAGAAAGGGGGTGACACAACTTGGTTGACACAGGACTCTCAGGACTATGCCTGTCATCCTATCTTAATTATTAATAACGTCCCTTTTATTTTGCAATTTTCCCAATTTAGTAGATAGTTATTTGGTTATGCTAAACTTAAGCCACATTCAAACCAACAGATAAACAGCTGATCTTCCTTGAAAGAGTTCTTCCGATAGACCAGGATAAAAGAATGAGGGGATAAATAGCTGGTGATGCTTTTTTTTTCCATAGCACCCACATCGATACAGCCATTTTTTATTCTGAGAGCCTTGTTTAGAGTTGCTGAACCATCTCAAATGTATAGGCACGCCAGAAGTACTTAAAGAGGCTGCGTCCAAATTACTAACCTAAAAGCCATTCTGTCCCACCTTTCTGACCTTTGGTATTCTATCTTAAAATAAGGTGGTACCATCCTTCATATATCCCAGGATGTCATAAGGATCATATGTGATAATGCATGTGACTGTAATTTGTAAATTCCAATGTGAAATATATAACTGTTTAGAAAAAGGTCCCCTTTTCTTCCAAAATCTCGACCTCTATTTAAGTCTTTTGGATGAGTATTTCATAGACATTTGTGAAACATCTTTCTTATTCACATTGCTTTCCTTAAATTGTTCTAGTCTCTGACGAAGGTAAGCCAAGAAATCAGTGTTTGCACCAAGTGACAGAACTAAGTTGGGCGTATGATCCAGGCTGACTTTATCATCTTTCTCCCAAGAATTTGAATTGAGTTACACAGAGTGGTTTTCAGATGATGTCCCTGGAACCATACATAGGGTTATATAAAGTCATGGTCAGAGTTGGTTCACTGTTTACCCAAATCCTCTGACAAACTAAAATTATGAGGAAAGTGAAACTAAGGACCTTGCTGAGGAAGGTTCTTCTTGAGAGAATGGAAAAGAGCAAAAGGAGAGTTAGGCAGAGCCTGGCTGCCTGAGGCTCTAGCCTAGAGTAAGAGGAGGGAGTTGCTGCCCTATGACTTTCTGCATTTGAGTTCTGTGATCTATCTTGCATTCTTAACATAAATCTCCCTTCATTATGATAGCTGGTCTGAGTTTTGGTTCTTAGCAACCAAATGACCCCTGACTAACTGGACCAAGGCAATTCACCCACTGTCTACAATATTCCTTGTTTCACCTCAAACCTTCTTTGACGAAAATACAGCATTAGACTTATCCTTTCGCTTCACTCTTATAACTACTACATTCACATCTCTGGACTGAGGTTTATTTATCACTCTTAGTAAGTATTCAGAAAAAAAATATTGCCCATTTTTCTAGAAAAATCCATAGTAGCTAGTAGCCTTAAATGTACTATCATTGATATGTGTATCTTTCCAATGATTACTTTTGTATTTATAGGAAAGAAAAAGATTATTGTTTTAAATAAGGAAATATTTGGATTCTGTTACATTTTCTTCTAGTAGTACAACTCCTTTGTCCCTTCCTAGTTTTCTGCTGCTACAAAGTTTTATGCTTTAAAGATTGCCCAGCTAATGCAGCACTTGCTGGGAAGTTGAGGTATTATCTGTGCAGCTTAAATATTTATGAGTAAAAAGAAACGATAAGCTGAAGGGTGTGCCATTTATGAAAGCTTTAATGGATGCAGTTTAGCCCAAAATGAAACCTGTTTGGGGAACACAACTGCATTTGTTTAATGATACATGAAAATATTACTCTGTACTTGGTATAGCATCAGCGAGTAATTGGAAAGCAGAAAATGCCTAACTGTAGTTGGTGAGACTCGTACTGCTGGGAGAAAAACTGCTATGATTATAGCAGAAGACTATGTTAGCTAAATAACCATGCTTCTGGGGCTTAAACACGAGGAATATTACTGCACATATATCATGACAATGCAGTCCCTGTCTTAGTAAGTGTGGGTTTGGTCCCACGTGGGCAGTGGTGAGCAAATATTGGATAGCATGGGCGCTTGGCAGTGACACCTGCAAAGCACAGACGTCACTGGCAAATGTTGCACTTAATTCTAATTCAGAACCCCACTGGCTTCTAATTAGACTTCCGAAAAACATGGGATAGTGGATATTCACAGCTTCCAATTAGACATCCTAGAAAAGGGAAACAAGCGTGTAGGGAGATTACTGGGGAGACTCTGCATTTGTTTCCTTGGCATATACTCTACCCACTCTCCACCCCCCTTATTTCCTATTCTTTTCCTTGAGAGACAAAGAACAACTCAGGCTGAGTAGGTCTCAGGTAGTTGCTTCAAGTGTGGATAGTTCCTAGTCACAGCGGATTGACTTTGCTATTATGTGTTAATGGGTGGATGGAAAGGGGATGGATGAAATAGAAAAGAAAGAAAGACCCATACTGCAGTGGGCTAAGCGTGAAAAGTGTCAACTGGGGTTTCCCATGCAGTCTGAATGGAGGAGATCACTTCTATGAAAACGCCTTTCTACTGCCCAAGAAAAGGAATACTCTTGACGTACATCAGACTACAAGTGTTGGGTCAATTCAGCTCTTGGTCTTCTGGATCAAACTGAAAAGCATACAGCTTTTATGACATCTATTCTGAAAATAGCTCTAACTATTCATTAAATCTCACCTTAATTATTTAGTAATTAAGAATTTAATATATGGTAAAAAATGATTTTGATCTGACCTATCCAAGTATTAAAATTCCACAGATTGTAATATATATGTGTATGCATAAACACATATACTTAAATTTTCTTTTTCAGCTCAGTTCTGTATTCATTAAAGAAAAACTAAAAATTATACATGCAGAAGTTTCAAATACTTCTACATGGTTAAAAAAGGGTAGCATCCCTTCCCCTTTCCCAAAGTAATCCCCACATCCCCTCACCTCCAAAAGCAACCATTTAAAACTTTAGTTTTTTCATTTGATGTTTACCTCTATGTGTCTAAAAACATGCTAATGCTGATATGTTTGGATTCTTTTTCTTAGGCATCTTACCTTCCCCTATGGAAGATTTGGATTTATTCTTTTATATGCACCTGTTGAAAAACATATTTTGATACCTGTTAACACGATAAAGACTTTATTCAGGACTATTGCAATAGGTGTCAAGCCTCTCACAATAGGGCAGAGAGATCAGGCTGAACTCTGAACACAGCAAAGACATCTGGGGCTTTGTTGCCAAGGAGCAGAGTGAGGGAGTCAGTGCGTGGAAAATTACTAAGAGGAAACATCAAGGGTAGGGGGATGCTTGCTAAACTGACTTAATAGGATTTTTGCTGAGTCATGCCAGGGTGACTGGATGTCAAGAGTGGGGATGAGGAATTTGATCAGCTATCAAGGGTGGCAGGAATTCTTGATAAACTGACTTAACAGGACTCTTGCTAGAATTGGGCTAGGCGGGCTGAAGATGTGGGTCAAGCAGGAGGCCTCGTGTAAAAGGGGACTCAAGGAGCCTGTCTGAAGTTTGGTCAAGGAGAGCATCTTTATCATACTCCCTTCCCCCACTACAACTAAATACCTCTCCTTTTCCCAGATGGAGATGGAATAATTTTTCCTTCAATCAATAGTCAGTGTTTGCCTATGATTTCACAAATTATCATAATATACTTTATGCTCAGCTATGTCGAATGGTTTATTATGATTATATTTCCTTTTTATTTATGTATTTTTTTGCAACCTATTGATTTCCCTTAGGTTAATACTTGCCTCATTTTTTTTTTTTTTTGGTTTTCTATAATCAAATTATTCTCCAGTCTTCTTCAAAAGTATAAATCTCCCCTCCAAACATTCAAATATATCAGATTCTCTTTCTTCCCTCTCCTCCCTCCCTCCCTTCATTTTCCTCTTGTCTTTCCTTTCCTTCCTTCTTTCCTTTTTCCTTCCTTTCCTTTCTCTTTTCTCTTCTCCTCCCTTCACTTTCTTTTCCTTTGCTTTGCATTCCTTTACCTAAGAGTAATTCCACAGTAATGGTGCTTGGATGAGCAGGTGTCCCTAAGCCCTGTGTAAGCACAAAGAACAGGGACCCTGCAACTCCATTTAGTACAGCCCAGACCAATCATTATGGCACAACAGAAGCTCACCCTGCACACAGCACTGCACCTGATCCATATCATTCTTATGGATACCTGGGGGTAGGGACTGCCTGCTGCAGCCAAACATGCATCCTAGACTTTCAGGACCTACAGCCAGCCCAACCACCCCAGGTCTCAAATGTTATGTGAGTCCAAGTGATGGAATCGCGGTCAGGAAAGGTGAGCAGAAGAGATACCTGTCCTGCCAGAGCTCACCCATAAAACTGCTCATAAACCTCCCACTGTGCCTTGACCTTCCACTAGCTTGACCTTGGACCTTGGAGGCCAAATATTGGAACTGATGGTGCCACAAGACGGAAGTGACCTGGATACCTGAGTCACTTTTGGAGGGGACAAACCTTCAATCAGCAGTTCATATTTTGGACTTTATATGAGCTGTACATAACTGATTTCCTATTGACCATCATACACACCGGTGTTTGTTCCAGCATCTTACATTGCCTTAATTCATTCATCCCCACCACCAACTATGGTCCACACAGCAGGATGGCTTCCTGAGCGAGTCAGGACGATACTATGTCCACTCTAGGTGAGACCAGAGGCCAGAGACCTGACCAAAGTCACATCCTGTAAGGAAGGAGGTGTCCAACACAGTCACAATGGAGCATCTCAAGCAGGTCTTAGCAGGAGGTTGCATAGAGCTTACATTTCACAGGGAAAAGTCTTTGCTATAAAAAATGGATTTGTCAGGACCCCACAGATCTTAAAGCATCTTTGGACTACACATCTCTGAGCATGGGAGGTCCCTGCTGTGTGTGAACTCCTCTCTTCCCAATCCCTGCCTAGTGTTTTTGGATGGAAACACAGTTACCTGCTGGATCATTGGACAAAGTGCCACCCTTATGGGCTATAGACAAAGACGACTCACTACAGGAGGACATCAGACATGCAGATCCTGGAGACTACTTGGGACGTGGGGATCTGACAGATGACATCATACCAACTGATCCAGGATATGACATGGGACATGAAGATCTGACAGACAACATTAGACCAGCTGATCTAAGATACGACATGAGACGTGGGAAGTGTGGATCTGACAGAACACGTGGGATGTGCATCCAGGAGGTGACATGGGGAAGGTAGATCCAAGAGAGGATGCCCGATGGGGTGAGTAAAGACCAAGCTGGCAGAGCGTGTGCTATGCGATGAACATCCAGATTTTATGAGCTAATCCCACAGCCCCCTGTCTGAAATAAAGTGGGGGTAGTGTACTGGCTGTGGGAGGTACTGAAAAGTTGCCTGAGCCACAGAATATCAGGGAAAGGGGCTGTGAAGGGAAACATGAAGAGCCGCCTTCTTTGCAACCAGCTGATTGTGAGTGTGGCTCAGAAGAGGGGCCACTGCAGAAGATACTGGCCATCCCAGGTCTTTGAGAACTAAAGATGGTTAAATAAAAAACCACACACAGAGAGGCAGGGATGTGAGAAGGAAGGGAAGTGAGAGGGAAGGAAGGAAGGAAGACACATGATAAACAAAAGGAAGATGAAGAGTTCAAAGCAGAATAATGTTGCTGCAGATCAGAAGAAACCATGCCATACAGTTGTCTATGAGTTCAAAGAACTGGATAATACTCACAGCCTCTATGAATCAGGAACTTATGGCAGAGACACAGGGCTTAAGGATGAAATAAGACAACAAGGTGATGAAAAATTAGTTGGTGGTACTCAAGTAAGAGAAGGAAAAAAATTAAATTATAAAAAAAATGAGGTCGATGGGGCAGAGTGAAGATGGTGGTGTGAGAAGACACAGAGTTCACATCTCCCCACAACTAGGGTGCCTGCCAGATGCTGGTGGGGGACCCTGATGCCCAAGGAGATGGGAAGAACACCCAAACGAACTGGGCTTGGGCCAAAGCTCCTGCAATGAGAGCTCCAAGTCTGAACCACTTGACTAACAGAGAACCTCGGACCCAAGGGAATATTCATCGGAGTGAGGTCTCCCAGAGGACCTCATCTCAGCACCAAGACCCGGCTCTACCCAAAAGCCTACAAACTCCAGTGTTGGAAGCCTCAGGCCAACCAGTAAGACAGGAACACAATCCCACTCATAAAAAAAAGGGGGGGGGGAATGAGATGGCAAAAATATATGTCACAGATGAAGGAGCAAGGTAAAAACCTACAAGACTAAATAAATGAAGAGGAAATAGGCAATCTACCTGAAAAACAATTCAGCATAATGATAGTAAAGATGACTGAGAATCTTGGAAATAGAATGAAGGCATGGTTAAGAAAATACAAGAAATGTTTAACAAAGATCTAGAAGAACAAACAGAGATGAACAACACAATAACTGAAATGAAAAATACACTAGAAGGAATCAATAACAGAATAATTGAGGCAGAAGAACGAATAAGTGAGCTGGAAGACAAAATGGTGGAAATAACTGCCAAGGAACAAAATAAAGAAAAAAGAATGAAAAGAATTGGAGACAATCTCAGAGACCTCTGGGTCAACACTAAACAAACCAACATTTGAATTATAGGGGTCCCAGAAGAAGAAGAGAAAAAGAAGGGGTCTGAGAGAATATTTGAAGAGATTATAGTTGAAAACTTCCCTAACCTGGGAAAGGAAATAGTCACCCAAGTCCATAAAGCACAGAGAGTCCCATACAGGATAAACCCTAGGAGAAACACACCAAGACACATATTAATCAAATTAACAAAAATTAAATTCAAAGAAAAAATATTAAAAGCAGCAAGGGAAATATCAATAACATACAAAGGAATCCCCGTAAGGTTATCAGCTGATTTTTCAGCAGAAACTCTGCAGGCCAGAAGGGAGTGGCAGGATATACTTAATGTGATGAAAGAGAAAAACCTACAACCAAGAGTTACTCTACCCAGCAAGGATCTCATTCAGATTTGATGGAGAAATCAAAAGCTTTTCAGACAAGCAAAAGCTAAGAGAATTCAACACCAGCAAACCAGCTTTACAACAAATGCTAAAGAAACTTCCCTTAGCATTCTCTAGGGAAACACAAGAGAAGAAAAAGACCCACAAAAACAAACCCAAAACAATTAAGAAAATGGTAATAGGAATATACATGTCAATAATAACCTTGAATGTAAATGGATTAAATGCCCCAACCATAAGACACAGACTGGCTGAATGGATACAAAAACAAGACCCATATATATGCTGTCTATAAGAGACCCACTTCAGACCTAGGGACACATACAGATTGAAAGTGGAGGGATGGAAAAAGATATTCCATGCAAATGCAAACCAGAAGAAAGCTGGAGTAGCAATACTCGTATCAGATAAAATAGACTTTAAAATAAAGACTGTTACAAGAGATAAGGAAGGGCACTACATAATGATCAAGGGATCAATCCAAGAAGAGGATATAACAATTATAAATGTTTATGCACCCAACATAGGAGCACCTCAATACATAAGGCAAATGCCAACAAACATGAAAGGGGAAATCAGCAGTAACACAATAATTGTGGGGGACTTTAACACCTCACTTACACCAATGGACAGCTAATCCAAACAGAAAATAAATAAGGAAACACAAGTTTAAATGACAAAATAGACCAGATAGATTTAATTGATATTTATAGAACATTCCATCCGAAAGTGGCAGAATACACTTTCTTCTCAAGCGTACATGGAATATTCTCCAGGAGAGATCACATCTTGGGTTACAAATCAAGCCTCAGAAAATTTAAGAAAACTGAAATTGTATCAAGCACCTTTTCTGACCACAACGCTATGAGATTGGAAATCAATTACAGGAAAAAAATTGTAAAAACTACAAATACATGGAGGTTAAACAGTGTGCTACTAAATAACCAAGAGATCACTGAAGAAATCAAAGAATAAATTAAAAAAATACGTAGAAACAAATGACAATGAAAACACAATGACCCCAAACCTATGGGATGCAGCAAAAGCAGTTCTAAGAAGAAAGATTATAGCAATTCATTCTCACCTCAAGAAACAAGAAAAATCTCAAATAAACAATCTAACCCTGCACCTAAGCCAACTAGAGAAAGAAGAACAAAGAAAACCCAAAGTCAGTAGAAGGAAAGAAATCAAAAAGATCAGAGCAGAAATAAATGAAATAGAAATGAAGACAATAGCAAAGATCCATGAAACTAAAAGCTGGTTCCTTGAGAAGATAAACAAAATTGATAAACCCTTAGACTCATCAAGAAAAAAAGGGAGAAGACATAAATCAATAAAATGAGAAATGAAAAAGAAGAAATCAAAACTGACACTGCAGAAATACAAAGGATTATAAGAGACTACTACAAACAACTATATGCCAATAAAACGGACAACCAGGAAGAAAGGGACAAATTCTTGGAAAGGTACAATTTTCCAAGACTGAACCAGGAAGAATTAGAAAATACAAACAGACCAATCACAAGTAATGAAATGGAAACTGTGATTAAAAATCTTCCAACAAACAGAAGTCCAGGACCAGAAGACTTCACAGGTGAATTCTATCAAACATTTAGAGAAGAGCTATCACCAATCCTTCTCAAACTCTTCCAAAAATTGCAGAGGGAGGAACACTCCCCAATTCATTCTACAAAGCCACGATCACCCTGATACCAAAACCAGAAAAAGATATCACAAGAAAAGGAAATTATAGACCAACATCACTGATGAACATAGATGCAAAAATCCTGAACAAAATACTAACAAATAGAATCCAACAACATATTAAAAAGATCATACACCATGATCAAGTGGGATTTATCCCAGGGATGCAAGGATTCTTCAATATATGCAAGTCAGTCAACGTGATACACCATATTAACAAATTAAGGAATAAAAACCATATGATCATCTCAATAGATGCAGAAAAAGCTTTTGACAAAATTCAACACAGATTTATGATAAAAACTCTCCAGAAAATAAGCATAGAGGGAATCTACCTCAACATAATAAAGGCCATATATGACAAACCCACAGCAAACATCATACTCAATGGTGAAAAACTGAAAGCCTTTCCATTAAGATCAGGAACAAGACAAGGATGTCCACTCTCGCCACTGTTATTCAACATAGTTTTGGAAGTCTTAGCCATGGCAATCAGAGAAGAAAAACAAGTAAAATAAAAATTGGAAAAGAAGAAGTAAAACCGTCACTGTTTACAGATGACATGATACTGTACATAGAAAATCCTAAAGATGCCACCAGAAAACTATTAGAACTAATCAATGAATTTGGTAAGGTTGCAGGATATAAAATTAATGAACAGAAATCTCTGGCATTCCTATACACTAACAACGAAAAATCAGAAAGAGAAATTAAGGAAACAATCCCGTTTACCATCACAACAAAAAGAATAAAATACCTAGAAATAAACCAACGTAAGGAGGCAAAAGACTTGTACTCAGCAAACTATAAAACACTGATGAAAGAATTCAAAGATGAAAGAATTCAAAGATGACATAAATAGAGAAATATAGCATGTTCTTTGATTGGAAAAATCAAAACTGTGAAAATGACTATACTACCCAAAGCAATCTACAGATTCAATGCAATCCCTATCAAACTACCAATGGAGGGCTTCCCTGGTGGCACAGTGGTTGGGAGTCCACCTGCCAATGCAGGGGGCGTGGGTTCGTGCCCCGGTCCGGGGGGGTCCTGCATGCTGCGGGGCGGCTGGGCCCGTGAGCCGTGGCTGCTGAGCCTGTGCGTCTGGAGCCTGTGCTCCGCAGCGGGGGAGGCTGCAGCGGTGAGAGGCCCGCGTACCGCAAAAAACAAACAAACAAACAGAAAACTACCAATGGCATTCTTCACAGAATTAGAACAAAAAATTTACAATTCGTATGGAAACACAAGAGACCCGGAATGGCCAAAGCAATCTTGAGAAAGAAAACTGGAGCTGGAGGAATCTGGCTTCCCAACTTCAAACTTCACCACAAAGATACAGTAATCAAGACAGTTTGGTACTCGCACAAAAACAGAAATATAGATCAATGGTACAGGATAGAAAGCACAGAGATAAAGCCACGTACATATGGTCACCTAATTAATGACAAAGGAGGCAAGAACATACAATGAAGAAAAGACAGTCTCTTTAATAAGTGGTGCTGGGAAAACTGGATAGCTACATGTAAAAGAATGAAATTAGAATGCTCCCTAACACCATATACAAAAATAAACTCAAAATGGATTAAGACCTAAATGTAAGGACAGAGACTATAAAACTCTTAGAGGAAAACATAGGAAAAACACTCTTTGACATAAACCACAGCAACATCTTTTTTAGCCCACCTCCTAGAGTAATGGAAATAAAAACAAAAATAAACAAATGGGACCTAATGAAACTTAAAAGCTTTTGCACAGCAAAGGAAACCATAAACAAGATGAAAAGGCAACCCTCAGAATGGGAGAAAATATTTGGAAATGAAACAACAGACAAAGGATTAGTCTCCAAAATATACGAACAGCTCATGGAGCTCAATATCAAAAAGACAAAAAATTCAATTAAAAAATGGGCAGAAGACTTAAATAGACATGTCACCAAAGAATTCATACAGATGGCCAAGAGGCACATGAAAAGATGCTCAACGTCACTAATTATTAGAGAAATGCAAATCAAAACTACAATGAGGTATCACCACACACCTGTCAGAATGGCCATTATCAAAAAATCTAGAAACAATAAATGCTGGAAAGGGTGTGGTGAAAAAGGAACCCTCATGCACTGTTGTTGGGAATGTAAATTGATACAACCACTATGGGTAACAGTATGGAGGTTCCTTAAAAAACTAAAAATAGAACTACCATACGACCCAGCAATCCCACTACTGGGCATATACACTGAGAACCATAATTCAAAAAGAGTCATGTACCACAATGTTCGTTGCAGCTCTATTTACAATAGCCAGGACATGGAACCAAACTAAATGTCCACTGACAGATGAATGGATAAAGAAGATGTGGCACATATATACAATGGAATATTACTCAGCCATAAAAAGAAACGAAATTGAGTTATTTGTAGTGAGGTGGATGGACCTAGAGTCTGTCATACAGAGTGAAGTAAGTCAGAAAGAGAAAAACAAATACCGTATGCTAACACATATATATGGAATCTGAAAAAAAAGAAAAAAGTGGTACTGAAGAACCTAGTTGTAGGGCAAGAATAAAGACGTGGACATAGAGAATGGACTTGAGGATACGGGGAGGGGGAAGGGTAAGCTGGGACGAAGTGAGAGACTGGCATGGACATATATACACTACCAAATGTAAGACAGATAGCTAGTGGGAAGCAGCCGCATAGCACAGGGAGATCAGCTTGGAGTTTTGTGACCACCTAGAGGGGTGGGATAGAGAGGGTGGGAGGGAGGCAGACGCAAGAGGGAGGGGATATGGGGATATATGTATGCATATGGCTGATTCACTTCGTTGTACAACAGAAACTAACACAGCACTGTGAAGCAATTATACTCCAATAAAGATCTATTTTTAAAAAATGAGGTCGTATTGACTACGGAAAGTAGAAAAAATGATATGAATGAAGATAGAGCAGCAACAGAGAGAATGTATTTGAAAAACAGACAACACAAATAATTGTAAAAAGAATTAAAGAGAAAGTTATTGATATGGAAGCCAAAGGAGATACAGGGTGTGCAGTTTGTTACACGGAAGACGAGGAAAAAAGAAATGGAGAAGTAAAATATCCAGAGATATAATTTAAGAGAGTTTTCCTGAAATTAAGAAAGGGTTGAATCCACAGTTTGAAACGGTGCGGTACATTTCAGATTAAATCCATATGGATTTATCGACTCCAGGATATGCCCTAATTTTATGAGACCTCAAAGGCAATCATTCCTCTAAGTTTTAGGCAACAATAATAACAGTGAAAAGAACAACAAAATATAAGTTGCTTTTAGGGGAAAATTCAGACTTGCTCAAACTTTTCTAAGAAAAATGAAACATTTGAAATGCAGTCATTATGTCTGGAGGGAAGTGAGTGCAGGTATGAAGACAGAAAGGGATAGAATGAATTCAAAGGAGAGCAGGACCTGAATTATGTTGCGATTTTAAGTTGCAATAAGAGATTTAGATTTTAAGTGTAATAAAAAGGATTTGAGAGATGCTGTTGCAGTAGTGGAGTTTGGAAGTAGAGTCAACAGGATTTGGTGATGCACTATATGTGAGTGACAGTAGGGAGAGCAGGGTAAGAGAAAGCGTGGGAATAAGCAGGCTTTAGGGGTTGAGCAACTGGGTTATGGTGGTGTGATTTCACTGAGATGCAGAGACTGAAGGAGAAACAGTTTTGAAAGTAAAGAGTGTGGTTTTCGACATATTAAATTTGAGATGTCGAGTGATATTAAAATAATTAAAAGGTGATATTCTCATAGCAACCTGCTAATAAGAAGGGCCTCTTTTCCAATTGTAACAGATATGATTCAGTATATATCAATATGCATATTGATATATATATATACCAACCATTGCTGCAGTTCCTTGCTAGAAATCATGGTACTATGCTGAGAAGGCACTATGTTATATGAGTGGGAAACCCAAGATGGAGATCAGGACTAAAACAAAACAAATATAGGGTTCATTTGGGGCATAGGTGATGTTCACTGCCTGAAATTGGATGATATTTCTAGGGATGTAGAAAGAAAAGCCAAGAGGTCCTAGGACCGAGCCCTTGGGGCACATGAACACTGAGAAATCAAGAGAGGAATAGGAATAAGCAAGGAGACTGAGCCTGAGGGGTAAGAAGAGAACTAATTATGAGTGGCCATGAAATCTAGGCCAAGAAGGCGTTTAGGAAGGAAAGCGTGGTCGGCTGAGTTGAACTGGTAAGGACTGTTAAGAGCAGTAGGATGAAGACAGAAGGAAACCATTGGTTTGGCAACACTGGGGGTCCCTGGTGATTTCGACAACCGTGGTTTCAACAGTGGAGTGAGATTTCAACACTTAGCTGAAGAAGGTAAAGGGGAATATAGGAGGGAGGGTTGCAGAGGCTGACGCCATAGACAATTTGATCAAGAAGAAGAGATAAGCAGTACGGTGGTAGGTGGAGAAAGATGAGAGATCAAAGAGAGTTATCATTTTAAGATGGCAGATGTTGAGGCATGCTTGTCCACTGGTAGGACAGATCCAGTATAGAGGGAGAAGCTGATGATCCAACAGATAGAGGAGAGAGTTACCCCAGAAGGATTTTTGAATGGGCAGGAGAAGGTGAGATCCAGGATGTCAGTGAGGGATTTGATGCTGACAGGGGAAGGGCCACCTCAAACATTGCACCAAGACAGAAGCAGAGGACATGGGTACAGATGTGGGTTGAAGATTTGAGAAGCTGAGGACACTATCATTTGTTTTTGTATTCTCCATTGAAACATGAGATCAGGTCAAGGGTTGAGAATGGGGGAAGAGAAGGCGTGTAAGAGGCTTGAAGAGAGAAGGGAAAGTGTGAAAGCATTATTTCTGAGAATGAAAATGAAATTTACCAGGGGAATGCAGGGGTGCAACTTGAGATCTGAAGACTCTTCTTATAGTTTTAATTTCTAAGAACTTTCCCCTCTTTTTAAAAAATAATATCCTATTTTTTAATCATATTCAATATGTTCTCATATACCTCTGAGTATATTGTTTTTTCTTTTCAAGTTTTAATCTTTCAGCATAGTCTTTTTCTCCCAAATTCTATTTACCTCTTTGCTTATTTGAGGTTCCAACTTTCATATTCCTTTCATAGTCTTTGTATGATTACACTTAATGAAGGACAGTTGCTATTGGAAGGGTATCTGAGAAAGTAGCTTAATTTTATACAAACTTTCAAACTTAACTTTCATTGTAGCTTTTGCTTCTCTCCGTAACCCCATTCTAGGGTAATGGTGCTACCAATTTTTGAGCCTTTTGGGAATTCTGAATTGTTCATTAGGTTAGCTCTTGGTTTTTCCCACTCTCAGCTTAGAATTTAGTTTAGACCTAAACTAAAGACCTAAACTAAAGTTTAGACCTTGAGTCCTTTAAGGTCTTTGTTATATCCTTTTTTCCATCTTTCCTTCAATTCTCTTTCCATCCTCATTTCTATGAGTGAAATAAAACTGGACTACTATCATTTTGGTAGGAAGTGTCCATGTTGCCAGTTATACCTGGAAGTCCTATCCACTTTGCATATTTCTGCCCTAATAATTTGAGCTATATAATGTCTCTTTTCAAATCCTTTGAATCAAATCCTTTGATTTCAAATCACATGCTCTTTCCACTTAATCGACTCATTTTTTATTGTTCAACAAACATGTCTTTATGTACTTGTTATTTGCCTGGCTGAAATTAGAGTAGTTGACATGACTGTCAACTTTTATGATTTTGTAGAGTTTATTCTCAGGGAGAGATGGATCACTGATTTTACAAATAACTTTTAAAATATTAACAGAGACTTCCAAGTAAAAATAGCAGTTGGAACACATTTATTCACACTTCTCCCTCTCCAAATTCCACAAATTACTCTGAGTTTTGTTGTGTTGTTTTTTAATTTTTATTTTGTTTTAGATTTAGCGATAAGAAAACCTTTCTCCATGGATGAAATCTGAGATAAGACTTGAATATGGCTACAGTAGATGGCCTGTATAAGCAACACTACAGCTCTGGGCTTGAATTATAAGAAAGATCCAGATATTCCAAGATTAAGGGGAAGAGTATTCCAGGAAAATGGAATCGTATTCTATGCAAAGGAGAAAGTTTCTGCAATGTGCTAAGATACAAATGAGAAGCAGAAGGAGTGTCAACATGGTTGGAGCAGAGAGAGCAAAGAGATGTAAAGTAAAGGTACTTTACTTTACAGATTGGGATTCTAATAGCTAGACTCAGAAGTCTATCCTAAGTGAATGTAAAGACTCTAAGCATGACTTCAAGATTCTATGTGATTATAAGAAGTCACTGGAGTGAAGTACGTATGGCTATGTAATCTGGTTTAAGCTCTTAAAAGACTACTCCGTCTTCTCAGTAGAGAATGAAATGAAGGGGACTATATTTTCGGAATACATTTTGAAAGTTATGTCACAGGATTTGCCAGTGGATTGGATGCTACTGTGACAGAAAGAGAGGAATCAAGAATGTTTCTTTGGTGTTGGCTTAAGCATCTGGGTACATGGAGGTGGCATCTACTGATATAAACAAGAAAGCACAGGAGCAGGCTTTGGAGAAACAACAAGTATTTTGTTTGGGCCTGTTAAATTTATGAGGGTTAGTTTCACTAACCAGCAATTCTCTTGCAAGGCAGAGAATTGAACGAACCGCTTGGAAATGAGTCTACATATTTCAGTAATAGAGAAATAGATTTTGGATTACATAGATATTATTTAAAGCCTCCGCTCTCGATGAGATTTATTATCTAGAGAGAAAAAAATTTACTTGAAGCAGAGAAAGGGGCTTAGAACTGAGCCCTAAGGCATTTCAAACACTTTCATGTCCAATAGGAGTAGGAGAAAGCAGCACTGAAATTTGAGAAACACAAGGCAAAATGGGAGAAAAAATAAAACCCAGGAAAATAGTAGGACTGAAGTCAGAAGAAGAAAATGTTTTACGACTTGTCAACTGTGTTGAATGCTGTTGAAAGAGAAAGAAATATAAACTCAAACAAATGCTCATTCAATTTGGCAAAGCTACTACAATAATAGCAGTGTCCATGAAGTATGGAATGTGGAGATAGTTTGAAACGATTTTAGGAGCAAAGCGGAAGATGAAGAGGAAGTGAAGATGTGATTGAAGACAATTTTTTCAAGTGGTTTTACTGGGAAGAGGATCAGAGAAATGTAGCAGTAGATGGGAAGAGTGAGATGAAAGGACATGTTTTTACTATTTTTTTTCTGAAAATCAGAGCTTTAATGCATGTCGCTATGTTAATTGAAATGGTCGAGAGGAGAAAGAGAAACCAATCTTGCAAGAAAGAGGGGTTGATCAAGTAGCAAAATCCTTGAGAAGGGAGAGCGGACGGCATCCAGAGCTGGCGAGGTGAGTATTTGATGGGAGTAATAACATTTCCTGCAGTTGTAACCCGAGGGAAGCAGAAAGTATACAAATGCAAATGAGCTGGGAGATTTAATGGAGGTAAGTGAGCAAGTTCACGTTTGACTGTTTTTATAACGTCATGAAAATACAACCAAGGTTATCTGCTCAGATAGTTGTGTGAGGAGCTTATTGGAGTTACTATCTCCAAACTGAAACTTTGACTATGCTTTTTATTTTATTTTTTTTAAAAAGCTAAATCAAAATGCATTTTTCAGTGCCACTTTAGCATATGCCAGCAATGAAAACTAAAGATTTATGATCCTTGAAAGACACCTCACTAACCATTAACAACTTTTCACTCAGATATAAGCCTGGACATACTGCCGCTACTCACTGACTCTAAAGTTTTCAACGTGGAGTCAAAACGTTAGCAATGCTGATGGTCTAGCACATTGAGTTATGATCACCAGTAAAAAACTTCTACATCATTGTACTTTTTGTACATGTGTGCCATGTAAATCAACACTTGCTCGCATTTCTGGCCTATCTATAGGGTGTAAGCATTCCCCACAGTGTGCACAGGCAAACAGTGTAACAAAGACAGAGCTCAATCCTGACTGCAGCCTGTATCAATCATCATCATCAACTTGTATTTAACAAGCACTAAGTGCTATTAGGAGGTAGGTCTGTTACTATAACCCCAAAACAATGAGGTATACAACTGTTTAATCATATTTGAGAGAAGGTTTTATTTTCCCCAAAGAGACTCGGAGACATTCCATGAACAAGAACAGTATAGATGCCTAAGGAGGTAGAAAATGATTTCCATGGATTCCACTCGCAGGTTAGAAGGAATAAGATGGCTAAGATGCCAAAGCTATGCAAAACAGAAGACCATGTAGAACTTCAAGATTTTGCTAAGTAATATTTCTTTGAGTGAAAATACACACTCACCCATTTTTCATGATAATGTTTGTTTTAAAATGAAAAGGAACATAGACAGTGGGTCATGTTGTCTAGATTTTTTACTAGGGGACCTTTTAGCAGAAAGTAATTTATTTTAATGAAAGTACACTATTGTACACAGCATCTCATTTAGTGTGTTAAGGAGATGGCTATTGTTTGGGAGAAAATGAAATAAGTCTATTCATCTGTATGAAACGTAGTCATCTACATAACGCATGAGTTGAGGATAAGTGTGTAAATGGCTTCATTTTTTTCCTACAGATCAATAGTCCTTAATTTTAACATGCAGATTATATTTTTTAATGAAGTAAGGATATCAGGTACACAGCATTATACATATCTGAGACTTATGGATTTTTATAAAATGTTCAATAAGATTTCTTCACAAAAAAAATGATAATTTTGATATTGAAGACCTTCGGGGAAAAAGAATGAATTAGATAAACTGGGCCCATAAAAAGATAAAATGCAGATACAGCACAAAGATGTCCTTTCTAAATTATCTCCTGAAACAAATCATTGTTTCACTTCACTTTCACGCCAAATAATTCTCTGCATTTCTCCTTATCTCACCGAGACCAATCATCCTTACAGAAAATCAAAAAGAAAAACAACAAATTGAACACCTGATCTTCAGAAAGCCATTGTACAATGCACATGAGCTGCCCTTTAACCCTCTTTTGTAAGCATTTATCATGGGTAAGCCCCCTGAGTGAATGTGTACAGGTCATTAGCACTTTGGATCATATTCTCTCCAATTATAAAAGGAGATATTAAGAATTATTGATCTCTAAGAGTCCCTTGAGCTGCCAGCCTCTATTATTGGAGTCAGATTACCCAGTGGAACTGTAGAGCCTTCACAGGATGACACTTGGGCTAAAACAGAATTGATTAGGATGGGGGTGACAGCAGCAGTCCTACAGTTATAGCACTTGTCATGTTTCATTACTGTTAGTCCTTTCACCCGAACACTGAGCATTTTGAGAGCTGTCATTCATGCCCTTACACAATCTTGCATAGGACTACCACAAAATCTAGGGAATTCAATAAAATGCTTGCTGTATTGGATTGGACTGTACCTGCACAACACAATTTTCTCCAACTGATAGGTCAGGTTTGAGGTCAGAAGGCCCCAGGAGGAGGAGAAGGCAGTATCATAATAAATGACCTCGTTAGCCCCTTGAAATGCTACTTTCCCTATCTAGTTATGGAAACATATGACTCTAGCTACAGAGCCAACAACATCTTTTGGACTTTCCATGTGGATAGATTTAGCCTCTCACAGAGAAGTAAAGCTTGAAATAAGTTTAAAATACAGACTCATAATTCTTAGAAACGTTATTTAAAATCAAGTAAAGAAAATGTTACTGCAGGGTAGAACAGGAGGGGTGGCAAGGGAGGATTGTAACCTTCACTGTATATACCAACTGTGTTTTAATTTTGCTTCCCAACAAGTTCTCTTTGACTGCAACAAGTGTGTTTTTGTAACTAAATATCTAACCAAGCCACTAGATAGATAGATGATAGATAGATAATAGATAGATAAACAGATAAGTAAAACCAAAAAGCAACCACAGGAACAACAGGTGAGTGAAGAAATCACAGGAGAAATGACTCAAAGCACACTGATCTAGAATAGTTATCTGTTCCTTATTCATTGTCTATTAACACCTTTAAGTTCACTCTCTCACACCTCTCTTAATACCCTCATACCCTCAGGGAGTTAGAAGTCCATCTTCTTCTGCAATCCTTCTTAGTTGTATTTAACGGAGGTGAAACCCACGACCTTTTTACCCTAGCGGGTATTTGGAAACTCCGTATATGTGTTGAGAAGGGGCACTTTTTGGTCCTCGAATGACTATGGAACACTGCTGTGATTTAGCAGTAGGGATGTCAAACATCCTGCAATGCATGGGGTGATCCCACAACATGAAGAACTGTTGTGGCCTAAAGGCCAATAGCATGTACGTGGAGAAACAGCGTGTTTCTCTAGTGCAGTTATTATCCCTCAGTGATATGTAGTCTTCTGTAAAGACCCACGATTATTATTCAGGTGAATATTCCTTTTCTGAAGAAAGCTTAGGAACATCTGTTACATTGAAACCCAACAGTATTTTTTCCTGTGTATAAAATGTACATCTTTATACCCTCGTTATTTTGTAGAGTTAAAAACAAGTTTTATTGTCAGAGAATAAGAAATAAAAACATTAAGGCAAGGATCAATTTATAAAACTGACAGGCATTTCCCTGTGCTTCCAAATTCTTGATCTGCACGCTTCACTCAAGATACTTCACGTGTTCTAACCTACTACCTGTTGAAACCTACCACCTCGATATATAGCATTTTCCTTTAGTGCTCAAAACTCTAGTTTCTCTTATGCCCACCCTGGGGCCTCTAATTTATGATCTTTATGGGAATATGCAAACTGCTCTGGGGCAATCAACCCATTCTCAGCTATGTATTCACCTTCTGACTCTGAAAGTAAAAAGAATAGCTTGGAAGGGAGAAAGAGAGGGGGTCCCAATAGGGAGACAGAGAGAAATGTTTAGTTCTTTTTTTTAATTGCTATTTACCATTTGTTTTCTGAAACAGCAGACCGCTGCTCTAATGTAAATATTATGTTTGGCTTCCCTTGAATGATTTCTCCTTAATCAGTTCAAAGGTCTAGTTGTCATTTTCTCCTTCCTGATCCAATTCCATTGACATTTGTGGTTAGGCCATCAGCATGCTTGGTCTGGTGTGATCACTACATCTGTAGTTTGGCATTTACCAAACCTTCATAGCCACAATCTCTCCGTGTAGTAAATATGTGATATTAAGAAACTGAGAGCTTCCCATTTACTCTCACTTCATTTCAGGATGAAACAGGCTAACTTCATGCAAATGACTTCATTGAGTTCAGTAAGATAAATAAATAATTTTATTCCTTTGTCTGAACTGTGCCAAATAACTGGCTAGATGAAAACTTTTATTTTTATTCTATTTGTTTGGCTGTGCAGGAATTCAGTTATAGTGTGCTTCTGTGGTTGAAAATACATTTGCTTTTATACTGCAGCTTCTCTAAAATTGTGTTGAAAATTATCTTTACTCAAAGCATCACGATATGTACTCTCTGGTTCTTCCAGGGGGGAAAATATTTCCTTGATTTTTGGCAGTAATATCTATCCATCAGTAAATTTAAATTTAATGAACGTCACTTGAAAGTATATTTTGTAAGCACAGACAAGTATAAAAAAATCAGAAATAAACTAATTTAAGTTTTATTAAGGAAAAAAAAAACCCCGCAAGATGAAGACACCATATAGATGATCATGGTGAATTGAAGCAGTACAATTTTATAATATAATGAATCAAACTTGGCCTCTCAATACTTATAAATTTAGGATTTATCCCATATAGTTTTATATTGGTTAAAGATTGTGTCTCTGCTAACCTCATATCTTGAAAATCCCCAGCAATTTACATTTTGTTACTCAGTGCCTTTAATTCCAAGGCAGGTGTTTAATGAAAAATTGAATGGTGAATGAATGAACTATGGATGAGAAGAACAACCAGAGGACCAAAAACATCATTGGTTAACCAGTAAGAACTTGGAGAAAGACACTCAACTCATTATAGAGGCTGACGAGGATGCCTAGAAAAAGTTAAAGGGTCTAAACTTTGTAAAAGTAAAATCCAGTGACTTGGGCGGAATTCTGAATTTGTGGCTGTGAGAAATCTTTGGACAAATCTAGACAGTTTAGAGTAATGTTGCTCAATGGGTCTTCTCGTTATGTTGAAAATACTCTACATCTATCTACCCAGTAATGGTAGTCTCTAGCCATATGTGGTTATTGAGCACTTAAAATGGGGATAGTGTGATTGGGGAACTGAATTTTGAGTGTCATCTAAATCTAATTAATTTTAATTTAAATAGACACATATATGTGTCAGTACAGCCCTAGAGAGTTCTTTGTGATGGAAAACAGAGATGTAAGCAGCAACAATCCAACTAAAAGTAACCAAGACTTGAAGTAACCCTCCACTATTTCTCATTATTGTTGGTCATACATTCCTTCAATGAATACATATACACAAATATCGCACAGCACGTCGTGTGCAGTGTCAACAGAAATCAATCACTATATATGTAATGACTTAGAAATTGTGCCAACCATGAACATTTCCTGAGAAAGGTACACAATGAATACTTCAGCTGGAGGTAAGTCAGACAAATAAGCATAGATATAAAAAGTTTACTGTTACAAATGAAGCAAGTAACATATCTTTGTCTAAACAATGGCTTCACACAGAGTGATGAAACGATACCTGTGCCAACTGAGCTTGCTTTATATTTGTAACAAGAAGAAAAGAAGACTGTAAATGTTTAAATAGTAAGTGGTATATTTTAGATAGATTATATTGGGTAAAATGAGGGTATTTATGCTCTGAAGTTGTTTTAGCATAAAATTCAGTTCTAGGCATATAAAGGGGACTCAATTTCTATTCTTTTTTTTATATATAATGAAAACATACAATATCATTCTTTGGATGTCTTTTATGATGTATTTTTAAAATTGATTCTTGTAACACTGTGAGTTTAGTAAGGCAGACATTATTGTTAACACTATTTTTTCAGAATCAAACACTACAAAAAATTTACGGACGTAACCCAATACCATGTAATTAATAAGCTTGTGGAACCAGGATTTGAAAGGGGTTCTTGGGAAATGAGGGCAGTGAACTGTCTACTCTATATTCTTGGCTCTCTGTTAATGATGATGATAATGGTTATGATAACTATACAGGGAAAATAATGATGTTGATGATTATCATCATTTATAAGAACCATGGATAGTTCTTTTTTTTTTTCATGTTTTTTTTTTTTTTTTTTTTTTTTTTTTTGCGGTGCACGGGCCTCTCACTGTTGTGGCCTCCCCTGTTGAGGAGCACAGGCTCCGGACACGCAGGCTCAGCAGCCATGGCTCATGGGCGCAGCCGCTCCGCGGCATGTGGGATCTTCCCGGACCGAGGCACGAACCCGCGTCCCCTGCATCGGCAGGCGGCCTCTCAACCACTGCGCCACCAGGGAAGCCCGGATAGTTCTTACAAATAGATTTACACACATCACATTACTCTCAAATTGGAGTAACTTCTTCATTGATTGTACAGTATTTCATTTTTCACATGTGCTGTTTGAAATTATAGTCTTTTAAAATTTTATGTCATATTCAAATAAGTTTTTAAAATACTATATTTTTCCTTCACCTTATGCTATTTTCTCATACATTCTGGCTTGCAATATTTTCTTCCTTTCTACTTTATTGTACTGATTTCTGACTATAACCTTAATAATCAGAAAAAAAATATTAAAAGGCTTTAGTTCGGTTTTACACCATTTGTCAGAGAGTTCAAAAAATAGAATCTGTCAAATATTTTTGTAATCCACTCCAATTGCTGAGATAAATTTTTAAATGTATTCTGTTTTTTTAAAAATCAAATGACTTGAACAAATCAATTATTAATAGGAATTTAAAATTACCCAAAGCACATAATTTTCATGCTGTCTATTACACAGATAATTATCTTTCTGATAAAGCTTTGTATCTTTACAATTTAGTTTTGATAAGATTTAATATTGTTTTGCATTACATCTATTTTTACACAGGGTGCTAATATTAATGTAATTAGTAAATTGAATTGATATAATTCAATAAGGAACAGATTAAGTATTTTGTCATCATACTTAATAATACAATAATTTTCCCCATAAGCATCTGTTATTTAACAATTTTTTTAGATTCTGAGTGGTTTTAAATAATGGTTCATTTCCTCTAATGTCTACTAAAATGCAATTGCTAGAAAGGTATATTTGTTGAGAAATTAGAAAATAAGTGCTCTAATTAGGTTTCACATAGGGATTTATTGAATGTTCATGTAATTATCAAATAATGAGATTATTATGTTGGTGTTTCCCACAGTGGAAATATTTACTTTGTTCAAAAATATTATCTTGAAAACACTTGCACGTCGGATCGGTCTTCAAGGGTTTAGAAATCATTGAAAGAATATTAATAAAAATGGAGGAACACAAAGTAGGTAAAAAATGATTAAGAATGACAGAGCAGGCTTATATTAAGTTTAATATAGTTAAACAAATAATTCTTTCCCACCTACATCCAAAAAGGGAAATAAAATAAAAAATGAAAAAAGAAGTGAGGGAAAATCCAGTTCCATGAAGTTGGTAGACTGAGCTACTTTCTACTTTCTCAATACAACTATATCTGTGCTCCAAAATATTACAAAATGATTAAATATAAAGCTCTACATATAAAATAAAGGAATTCCCTAGTGCCTGAAATAAGGAGGGAGATCATAGGTAGAGAAGGTGGTACAGGAACCCATAGGGAGAATGGACCAGCCATTGAAGACAAAACTTCAAATGCCAACACATGGACTATAGAATTGGCCATAAGCCCATAAAAGATGAGCATCTGGAATTGAAATTCTCGTGTTCATCCAGGATACTGGAAGAAGTAGCCCAAGAGTGTGTCATGAATAAAGAACAAGCAAGCCACTGCTCCCTGGCTCAAGGCATTGGCCGGAAAGTGCGTCTTCACTCTCTGGGCTGGAGATATAAATAACTAAAAACACAAGTCTGAACTACACAGTATTATGGGTTCAGAATGTACAGTATCTTGATGGAATCCCAAGCCTAAAAATTAACACCACCAAGGAAACGAGATCAAGCCTGGTTTGGAACCGAACCTCTGAGATACCCGGTAAAAACAAATGTAAGCTATTTCTCTTTTCAAGGAAAATTCCTCATCTCAGGTTTCGTGTGAATCCCAAAAGAAATCAGAAGGAAACAACAACTAATCCTTGTCAGACCTGATATGCCCCTTACCTCTCAAACACACATTTACACAAAAACTAGCTGCTAATGAGCTAAAAGTAAAAAACATTAAGAAAACATGGAATCCATTTACTCTAAAGAAAGTGAGTGGCAGACTAAATAAATAGAAGGAATGGCACCCATCCCAAGAACTTGAGATGATGGAACAACTTGAAAGGGATCATAAACTGTATGTTTTTAAATGATGACAGATATGAAAGAAGAAATACAAAATATAATTAAAATAAAGCCCATTATGAAAAAAAATTTGGAAAAAGTATCTAACGGAATGTCTGGAAATAAGATATGTAGTCATTGAAATTAAGAACTTAGTGTATGCTTTGAATAACTTAGTTTATTTTTAATTTATTTTTATTTTTTTCTTATAAATTTATTTATTTTATTTATTTGCTTTTGGCTGCACTGGGTCTTCGTTGCTGCGTGCGGGCTTTTCTCTAGTTGCGGTGCACGGGCTTCTCATTACGGTGGCTTCTCTTGTTGCAGAGCACGGGCTCTAGGCGCCCAGGCTTCAGGAGTTGTGGCTCGCAGACTCTAGAGCACAGGCTCAGTAGTTGTGGCTCGCAGGCTTAGTTGCTCCGCGGCATGCGGGATCTTCCCTGGCCAAGGCTCGAACCCGTGTCCCCTGCATTGGCAGGTGAATCCTTAACCACTGCGCCACCAGGAAAGCCCTGAATAACTTAGTTTAGGCTGAAGTAGATTATAAAGAATAGTGTGCACTAATATGCAAAAAGTCTAATATAAACACCTATTCCCTGTGAACCTACACTCTGGGAGTAAGACCATGTTTCCCCGAGGTCTTCCTCCTTATATGCACAGGGATCCAGAAGAGACCCAAGCTGAGCAGAATATATTTTCCAGATGTCCTCAACTTCATCAATCATCTTCAAGAGGGAGTCAGGTTTTCTCCAAGCAATCCTGCCAGACAGAGATCAGCACTTGGCAACACGCACTGGATTAAAGCCAGGCTTCCTCAACTGAAGCAGCACAGATGAAAGGGGAACCTTTTCATAAATCTTCTGGTACCCTCAGCACAGATTAAGAATGGACCTTGCATCCTGAGACCAAGACCACTATTCCTAAGACCATTTACTTCCATCACCAGGGGCCAAGAGGGGACAATGCATGCAGGAAAAACCTGACTTTCCCAGATGTTCTTAACCTAGGATGAACATGGGTCCCAGCTTCCCTGAGGCGGTTTCACGTTAGGCTTCTTATCCCAGGAATTATGAATAGTGCCTTCTTCAGTCTCCCAGGGTATCCAAAAATGGGCAATACATTATTTGATTACCCTCCCTAAACTCATCAATACATCCTTTGAGTAAGTCGATTTCTTTCCCAGAAGGAGACAGGAGTGACTCAGTTTACACCTTATCTTCTGGACTTCACCCCCTGTAGGGATTGGCGTGTTCTCTACTTTGCGAACCCATCCACCTTACTGTCTGAAATTAATGGACCGTTATTAGCATAATTGCTTGTATCCTTCCGTACTTCTCTGAAACTCTCTGAAAGCACAACTGTCTGCTGACAACACTGTTTCCTCCACAGCCTGCTCAAGTGGTGGCTACTCTACACTTCCACTTGGACACCCAACAGAAATCTCAAACTAGCACATCCAAAGATGAATTCCTGACCTTACTCTTAAATTTATCCTCCTACAGTCTTTTCCTCCTAAAGCTTAGTCCAAAATTTGGAGATGCCTTTTCTTCTCAATTTCTCTCTTATACTCCATTCAATCTGTTGGCAAATCATTTTGGCATGGTCTTCAAACATATTCAGAATCTGAGTATGTCTTGCCATCTTCTCTACACTCTGGTACCAGCTACAGGCTCTTTCTCAGCTTTCTGCAATATCTCTCTAATGGGTCTCCTTTCTTTCACTCCTGCCCCATTTAGTATACACTCAACACAGTAGCCAGAGTGATCCTGCCATCAGTTACATCATGTCACCTCTCAACCCCAAAACCTGAAAGAGCTCCTCATTTCACTGAGAATAATTGATTTCCTTAAAAATCTCACATAACCCTGCCATTTACTCCTTGACGTATCTTCCACTTCTCTTCTCTTTCCTGATTCAACTCTGGACACATGGACACCCCCACCCCCACCCTTAAACTCTTTAAATGGCTATTTCTCTGCTTGTAGTTTTCTGCCTTGGATATTCATGTAACCAACTTCTTACCTGTCTTTGGTCAATTGTTACTCACTCAATGAGACTTACCCTGATGACACTACTTAAAAATAGCACGTCAAGGATACCCCTAATCTCTCTTATATTGAGTGATAATCACTCGCGGTGATAAACCCAAAATGATGTTCGGGTCCTAATCCCTGGAATCTCTGAATGTTATCTTATGTGACCAAAGGATCTTTTCAGATGTAATTAAACGAAAGAGATTGAGATGGGAATATTATCCTGTATTATTTATGTGAACCAGGCTCTAAATGCCATCCCACGTGCACTTAAAAGAGGGAGACAGAGGGATATTTGAATACACAAGAGGAGAAGGACGTGTGATGATGAAAGAAAGAGATAAGGGGTCACAAGTGGACTGCAGGTGACCTCCAGAAGCCAGAACAGACCAGGAAACAGATTTTCCCCCAGAGTTCTGCTGACACTCTGACTTTAACCTAGTGAAAGTGATTTCAGATATCTGTCCTCCAAGACGGTAAGAGAATAAATCTGTGTTGTTTTAAGCCAACAAATTTGTGTTAAATTGTTACAGTAGCCATAGGAAACTAATACGCAACCTAAGATATAATTTACTTTTTTGTTGTTGTGTTTTTCGTTTTTTTTTTTTTCTTTTCTCCACTAGAATGTTCCAAGAGGTCATTTTGTCCAGAGGTACAGCCCTATTTGTCAGAAGGTGATTGACACAAAGCAGCTACTCAATAAATGTTAAAGAAATTTGTTAAAATCCCAGTGATTAAAACTATGACATATCCCTAATTTTAACCTGTGTATAAAACGTCTAACCATGTATTTCTATACTGTCATGTTTGTTATTTAATTGCACTCATTCTTTCAGCACTGAACATATAGTTGTCCTCCTTAAGTCTAGTTACTTTGCACATCAAGCTACAGATTAAAACTTTTTGACACAACTAGATTTATAATTTCATTTCAGTTATTTTAAATTTAAACGTGTTTCTTTCAACTGGTATCATCACTTTAATTTCTGTATTTCTCAATTATTTTAATAAAATAAGTTTCTATGATTATATTTTCCCAGGAATCCAATGTAGCACACTAACAGAAGGCAGCTCTGGTTGAAACCAGGTAGGGGCACCTGAATCCATCTAGCTACTGCCTCATGCTATCCACCAGACTTTCAGCTGTGGTCTCAGGCCTTTAAAAGGACTCTGAAACTCTGTGGAAGAACTTTTAAATTCCCTGCAACAAATATTAATGATCACTTGAATATTTTTCTATAAATATGATAGTGCTATTTAACACGAACACTTGACTGGAAAAAAATGACATCATGAATACTGCTTACTTTTTAGAATATCGTCATATAACGTTAATTACATGGAAAGTCAAATGTGCGTAGCTAAGGGCAACCTATATTAATTTTGAAAACTATTCTCCCTGTGGAGCCCTTATTCAAGTGCCCACAGCTATTGGGCAGATGCAATCCAATAGCAAGCCATGCCCCTGGAGTTTCAGTACAGGTCTTTAGACTAATTTTGTAATTTTGGGTACATTATTTTTCTGAAGTCTTTATTTCAAACTGTGGATGGAAAGAAATTCAGTTACTTGGATTTGAGGGTTCAAATGGTTTATAGGAATTCTTTGATGTCTTTCTCATTGACTTCATCTCCTCTGAAAATTACACAGAATTTATTTGTACTTTTATTCTCTCAGACTCTCTTCTACTGACTCTGAACCCAAACTTTCTTTCTTTGAACCTGCTGCTAAACATCACAACCTCAATCAGTTTATAGAATACCTCATTTCTCTCACTTCCTTGACATCACTTTCTATTTTGAAGAGAACATAGTACATGTAAAGAGGGAAAATCTTAACAGTGATGCGACATAAACTATAGCGCCATAAATTGCTGGTTTCCATTTTATAGTGGAAAGAACACATTTTGAGAATGTGCAGTCCTGTTTCTAACTCCAGCTGCACCTCTCATTAGCTATTTAGTCTCGAAAAAGTGTCGAAACTTCTCTAATCTCTAGTTTTAACATTTTCCCCACAAAACCATTAGCTTCCTGAGACCATGAGTTATACATTTTTTTAATTAGTGCCATGGCTCTTTCCCTCCAACACATACACAGACATCCTCTCACACACATGTGAGTACGTGTGAGATGGATGGATGGATGGATGGATAGATAGTTTATTGGGGAGTTAATGGCAGAGAGCATGCTGAGGAAGTGAGGGAAGTGACATAAAGTAGGAGATTCATTGTTGAGTTGGTCACTGCTGTGGATAATTGAGGCAAAGTCAAGCCAAGAGATTCTAAAAAGCCAGAATTGTTTACTCAAGGGAACAAAATGTGGACCATTTGTCCACTGGCTCCCAAGCCCCATTGGTCGAGGGTCACTCATGGAATAGGGTAACTTCCCCACATTTCCAGATCGCACAGGCATGAGTATGAGGCACCCACGGCTGCTGACATGTAAGTGGTTGTCAGTTGCACCATCTCAAAGATGGTTGCCACAAAAAAATGC
The DNA here is from genome assembly GCF_951394435.1 of Stenella coeruleoalba. Classification (NCBI taxonomy): domain Eukaryota; kingdom Metazoa; phylum Chordata; class Mammalia; order Artiodactyla; family Delphinidae; genus Stenella; species Stenella coeruleoalba. Next base: position 6,167,247 of record NC_137149.1, read on the forward strand.
TTAGAGTGAATTTGGGCTCCATAAAGGTTAGGTGGGGCACAATAGGTGTCTGCTATAACAGAGAATATCTAGAACCTGGTGCAGATTTGGGCACCTAGTAGCCCTAATACATTTTATTTATGATGAATGAATAAGGAGTGGGGACCAATAACACCTACAACATAGAGTTACTGTGAGGTTGATTGAGAATGTAAGTAGCAGTTCTAAAATATATGAGAAATAGGCATACAGGTTCATTGAGTTTAGATACTCAAGGGTGAAAATGAAGTAATTTTTTTCTACTTTGTAACTGGATTATTAAACAATCTCAAACCCTATTCTACCTGATGACAGAAAAACCTAACCTACCATGATGCAATCAGTTGTGATGCAGGGTGGGTAGATCTGAGGCAACCCTCTCTCTTACCAGAGTCCATGGTTATGGAGATGGGGATGGAGAGGAGGACACTTTTTCAATTTGGTATCTACAGAGGTTCCCAGGCTTCAGCCTCCCTTGAGCCTCTCACTAGCTTCTTTCTCTTAACTAAAGCCTGAAATTTTATTGGGGAGATTGGAATATTTTTTTTCTCCGCCGCATCCTGGAACCCAAACGATGTGGAAAGACCATCTCCCATTCCCATCCAATGTCAGCATCCCAATCAGATACCCCTGCTACACTGCAGAGCCCTATTCTACTCCTGCAAAGTCCTGTTCTAATTCTCCAAAATACCAGAGTTGACTTCTCTTCCTCTTTCCCCTAAGCTCTCTTTACCCCTCCTTGGTGACAGTCTATTTACCTATTCTGGGTTTGAGAAGGAAAGGTTTGAAGGGCAGGCGGTCACTGCCTCCACAAGGATAATTTTTTCTAGGAAAAATTGTGACCTCAATTCCCAGGCTAAGAGATGAGATAGATACAACCGGAGAAATTCCGTAAAGCTCAAAGTAGGAAAACTCATCAGTTACTGTTTTAACACTGTTTCCCACTATACCTGATGATGTATCATCGCTGTACTTTCAATACTGAATAAAAAGCATGACATACCTAAGACTGAGTAAGACTACGTGTCTAATGCACAACTGAAAGCCTTTCTTGTGGCATCTAACACCTGTTCACAAGTATTTTCAAGCAGTGGAATTTAAGGTAATGTAATTAGAACTAGTTTATAGTCTCATTAATTTCTATCAGTATACACACAGGAGCAACTATCCTCAAAATATCTATTTCTTACCATGTAGGTAAAATTGTAAGTTAACAGAGGGTCTTTATAATATTTTTGGTAGTTTGCTGCAATTACCCTAATTTACAGATTAGTTGTTTATAATACAAGACGTGGGAGAGGAAAGTTAACATATCTTCATTATAATAGATTTGCCCACCCTAACCCTTAATACTTTTCATTATTTTATTATGGAGCTAAAAATCCTAGAAAATCTTAGAGTAGAGCTTTAACAGTACTGTTTGTGGTAATGGTAGTAGAATAACTTTTATTCCCTTTGTGCTTTTCTGGATTTTCTAACATTATTTGTCTTTTTCACTTTTTGCATTCAACATTTGTTACTTTTTTTTTTTCTTTTTTTTTTTTTTTGCGGTACGCGGGCCTCTCACTGCTGTGGCCTCTCCCGTTGCGGAGCACAGGCTCCGGACGCGCAGGCCCAGCGGCCATAGCTCACGGGCCCAGCCGCTCCGCGGCATGTGGGATCTTCCCGGACCGGGGCACGAACCCGTGTCCCCTGCATCGGCAGGCGGACTCCCAACCACTGCGCCCCCAGGAAAGCCTGTTACTTTTGTTATTAGAGAAAAATGATTATTAAAAATTCTAGACTCACATTTCTCTCCTCGCTTCCGGCTCCTTTCTATTCCTATTTCCCATTTGCCACACTTTTATGAGTCTTTGTACCATCCACCTGCCTGAAGTGCTATTCCCTGCAGTCTGCCGCCCACATTGCCCTCTCACGGCTTACGTTTTTAAAGACAATGTCTGTGCTCATAACATTAAATATGCTGATGAGTCCTGGTACCCAGTGGGTTGACAATCCCCTGCCAACATCAACTGGCAGGCACCAGACTCTCTCCATCCTCTCAAATGGCTCTGATTGCCTCCCCATGCCGACTATTCATTTTCACGAAGTCCCCATCGTTGCAAATTAGCTATTGCTAGCACAAGTTCACAGGCTGTTTCCAAGCCTTCATTTATGATCTGTGCATCTATTCTCTCCATTCAGACCAACATAGCCCAGAAGCTCTTCCAAGTTTGAGCCCTTGCTTATCTAGGTAACCTAATGGAAAAAAACAAATCTAAGTAGGTTTGTAGCCATGTCTGCTATCTTGCAGTCATCTTCACAGGAAAGGGTAAGCGTATCTCGGCTTACCCAAGCCTTCCTAAGTTGCACTCATTCATTTCACTGACTGGGTTTATATACAGAAAGGACATGCTTTTTCTGTATCTAGGTTTATCTCAACAGTAATACTGAATGACTGATGATGGTATTAATAAGACAAAGAGTGGGGCTGAGATCAGGAGGTCAACATTTCTTCTATCTCAACTATTATTTCAGTAATTGTATGGAGACCTGGAAAAGAAAACTAAACTATTCTAATGGAAAAGAACTAAGTCTAAGAGCAGTGCCCCTCACTGCATTTTTTTTTAACTCCTTAGGAAAATGTCTTATAACATTACTATTTGCTGAAGCAGTTAGCTAAGACAACATTTATTTACTATACTATGAAAATAATGAGATCAACATATAAGCTTCTCCTCCTTATATCCTCAGTCCCTCTCAGAGTCCCTGGAGGCACAGAGAAGATGTTCAATAAACACTACGTTGATGTGAATTCTGGGAAGGCACAACTATTCAAGGAAGAAACTATATCAGAATTTATCATTCCAAATGATCAACTCAAAAATTCTCATGAGAAACCCAGATTTCACAGAACCTCTTTTAATGTTAAAAATGGAGTCACGTGTATACTCATCTCTCTCTCCCTCTCTCCCGCCCTACCCGAGGGAGTTTTAAGATGACCTCGGTGTCGGGTGGGAAATAAAAGCGTCACGTTGAAAGTGATGGGATGGTTCAAAGCCTCCAAATCACAGGTACTGCTTCATCCTGGACCAATGGAGATTGCTACTAGCTAATACTACTAGCTAACTGTCACATTGCATGCTAGAATTAGCTTACTCCACCTCTCTCTAAATTACTTAATCTATGCTATTCAAATGAACTGTGAGAATGAGAATACCCATAAACAGCTGAATGTTTTCTATTCATATTATGCAAGGAAAGAGAATATAGTCTCCATTAATAAAATACCTTAATAAAGGTAAAGTTTATTTTTAAAGTTAGCAATGCTATCTAAATAATGGAATCATAAATTTATAAGCAGGATAATTCTGTAATTCTGTTCACTCTGCCTCATATGTATTCAAACAAATGTTTTAAATAAATATCCTGTCCAACATGTGGTTATTTTGTGAGAGCCATGATTTTTCCCTAAAGTTCTTCAGCAAATTTCTTTTAATACAAAGTCTGCCTTGTGGCTTTGCATAATAATCAAGGCAAACAAAAAATATTGTTCTTTAGACATACACGAAGTGATGAGTAACAGTCTCCTCTATTCCCAAGCTAGGAGAAAAATATTCACCTTTTCGCAGATGTAAACGAACATTGCCAACTTTCAATGAATCTCATTTGAAGGCTGGGTTATATATAAACCATCAGCATAACAGAGCAATTAACACCACTCCCAGGGTAGATGAATGAGTTGCTGATGCAAGTCTTTGTAAATGCTGTCCCTAAGTCCTGAGTATTACAATATATATTATATAAACATATACCTATACCAGCGTACAAATGAGCAAAAACACAGACACACACACATGTACACACACATGCTGTCTGTGCCATTTGGCAGACTGCTGCTAATTTTCATACGGTGATACACGGACTAGAGGAAAAACAAACATCTGCTATAGTTTATTTCTTCTTGTGAGTGGTTAAAGTAGCTCATCTTTTGACAGTGAGTTTATACGTTGGTCTTACATGTCTGGCCCAATCTTAACTTAAGCTTTTTTTCTCCCTTAATGATTTGAGAAAATGGTAAAGGCCAATTGATACGGTGGATCATGGCACTCATGGCTCTTAGGAGGTGACGGTCTTGTTTATGGGGAAACCAGAAAGCGTGTCTATCAGAAGGTGTGTGAACAAGACAACAGATTTCAATTCCCAGTTCTTGCTTTGGGATTCTGCTTCTCTTTATAGAAAAATCTGGAAGTAGAAAAAATATACCTACTTTCTCTAATATAAAATCTCAAGAGAATCTTCTCTTTAACAGACAGCCTCTTACAGGAGACAAATAAGAACTAGCATCTTTGCTTGCTACAGTGGGTCTCTGCATATAATGGGCAATGACATAGGCGGGGGAGGGGAATCAGAAGACTAGCGGTCTGAACTGGCTACCAGGGGTAAACCTAGAGCTGTGAAGCGGCTCTCTCCAAGTAAAAGAGAAAAAAAACTTTCAAAGATCAGTAAAAAAATAAAACAAAAAACAAAACAGTTGAAAGATCTCTCCTTGTAGAGATGATGAGAGAAAAGAAGCAATAATAATATTAGAAGTGAGTTCACTGGATGGAGTTCACTAATAGTGCAAAGATGCCCTAATGAAGGCTCATTACCCAGGTAAGATTAACCTGAGCTAAACCATCGACTGCCTCATGACGAGTTGGGGACTGAGAGCCATTATAAGACACACATTAAAATAAAATTGAATTTCTTTTTCCTAAGCTAGTAAAATTGTACATTCTTCTTCCATATCTGTATGAATCACACGAAGCACAAAAATAATCTTGTAACCCAAAAGAACTAATCTTTTCTTTTAAAGCTATTCCCATTTACAAAATGTACGGACTTACTGATTTTTCTTTATTTTCACATGGAGACTTTGTTTCCTTTTCTTAGTAGATTATGGTCGTTGTTGCCGACAAAGCTGCTGTGCCTATTCCGTCCTCTAGAAAGGGAGAGGTTTTGGTTGGATGTATGTCCCTGGCTGCTGTGGGGCAGCATAGGGAAAATAGTCTGCTTATTTTTGGTAAAATGAAACTGAACTAAACCCCTGTTTCTGTTGGCAAGGGGAAGGGAGATCAGAACTCTAATGAAAAGAGTCAAAGAAAGGCAACGTGCTCAAGAGGGGACTTAGACTTGGCTCTTAAGAGGATGAAGGAGAAAGCTGACAATGAACGAGAGCCACTTTGGTCACCATCTGTTACTAGTTATTTCCCTTCTCTCAACTTGACATGTTTTTCTTTTCCTGTCTGTGCCAACAGAGAGAGTCTGTTGTTTGAACTATCTACTAGCCTCTCTTTCATTTAGTATTATCACCTGATTTTCCTCAGGGTACCACTCTCCTCTACTCTCAGGCTATGTGGCTTAGATGGGACTGAACTCACAGCCAGTTCCAGGGGGTCAAACACATGACCTAGATTTGGTCAACTGCAGTCACAGGGATTAGTTTAGGAATGGATCAACCAGCCAAAAACGCAGAGGTTGGTTCCAAGGCTTTTCCTGGAACCAGTGGGTATCAGACCTTCTCTTTCTGCTGAGGTCCTTAAGCTGGTAGCATTTAGGTCTGGAGCTTTGAAAACTATATGGGGAGAGAATCCTTCAGAACAAAACCTATGAAGAGAGGAATCAGAACCAAGATATAACATATGTAAGAAAAACAAATTCCTGGTGATGCTGTTTGAGAATCTTAATCCAGCTATTCTGGAAATTAGCCTTGACTATTTCAGTAGTGTGAGCCATGTACCTTTCTGTTTTGTTTAAGACAGACTGAGTTGTATTTCTGTTACTTGTAACCCAAGAATTATGTTAATAAACCATAGAACTGATACAAATAATGTAAGATTAAAATTATAGAAATTTGTCCCTAGATAAACAAACAAACAAAAAAACCCCAAATAAAACTATCAAAGGCACTGCAGGGTAACAAAAAACAAGGAGGTTCAGGAGGGAAATCAACCCTCAGATTAAGGGAAGGCATAAGGGAAATTTCTTAACTTTGCAGTTTTTAATCTGAGGGTTTCTAGCCTATGCCATATGGGATGGCTCAATCGCTGATAAAAAGCCTGCAGTCTTTCTGCTTTCAGGCAATCACAACTGCTGGAAAATGAAGGGAAAATTCCCAGAAAGGTAGAGGCATAGATAGGAGCCTTAAATTCTCCGTATAAACTACACTCAAATTCCTGGCTCATTCCAGACTTCAGGCAGCCCAGGGAAAGAATCAAAGAACTGAGGTGAGATTTGATCTGCCACCCAAGAGAGAGTTTGCAATTTGGTTCCAAACAAATTAACTGATGGCTAAAAGAACAACACAAAGCAACACTCTTCAGGGGAATATAATAGAATCCACAATTTTTACAACCTAATATTCACAATGTCTAGGAGACAATACAAAATTTGACCTTCAGTGGAAATCAATGTCAAGATATAAGATTTTTGAATTCACAAAGACTTTAATGCATCTATTATAACTATGCTTATGATGTAAAGAAAAATATGCTTGTGATTAATAGAAAAATTAGAAGAAGAATATAAATGGTAAAAAAGAACTCAAACAACTTACTATGAGGGAGAAAGAGTAGAATTCCATAAAATAAATAAAGGATGAGTAAACTGAGTGGAAAAATCAGCATCTCATATAGACTGGGATACATTTCTTCTTGTCCCAGCAACATTTAGTTATGATAAGCTTATTCCAGCAATTAGTTTATACTTGTTATATTCTTCATTTAAAACATAGTGAGTCCAGTAGTCATTGAATACATTAGTCTGTAAATGCACTCTAACTTCTTTATTACCTAGGATAAACTTCACAAAAAAATAAAAGAGTAAAATTCACTTAAGTCAGAATTGTCATTTTAGCTTTTGTCATTCCTACAGTTTAAGTTGATTTAAATCCATTTTGGCACAGAGAGGATAAATAAGTAAATATCTTAAAGTAACAGTAGAAAAACTAATTTTAAAACGTCTCAAAAGACGAAAAGATATAAGTGATAATGTAATATCTCTCTCATGAAAGCACTTTTGCAACATTACAGAAAAAGTGAATTTTACCAGTTCCAAGGGAAAGGCAAAGGATCATCGTTGTAAAACACATAGGCATTAGAATCAAAAAGATATAGATTTAAGTCCCAGATATACTATTTATTAGCTATGTGAACCTGGGCATATTCCTTAGCTTTTCTGAACTCCAGGTAACTCATTCTCAAAATGAGAATTTTGGCAATTACCCTAACCAGTTTCTTTTTTCTCAGGGAACCTATAGCTACATTAACTGATAATAGTGGCTGTGTATCTTAACATCTCTCATGATACAGTTTAGACAATTATTTGGGAATACCCTATCGGCCAGTGATAAAAAAATTATATGATTCTTTTAAAAAAGAGGTCAATTTGAAAATAAAGTAAGGCAAACACATTTTCTTCATCACACTATACATAGCAAGCCACTTCCCTTGTAATGGTGTCAATAGTTGTTTCATTCTTTGTGATGAAAAGTACACTATATTGTTCTACTGGTAAGAAGTATGACAATACTGAATCCAGTTTTAACACAGCGATTTTCACATGTATATACTTTTTGTCTAGGTTTCATAATTATTAAAAGGACACAGCTCAGTTTGAATAGTTCCTCATAAGATCAACCAGACTGACACATTTCCTTTTGAATATCTGCCTTTAAAAAAATCTGCTAAATAAAAACAACTTATAAGTATCCTAGTTCCCTCTTCTCCTACAATGTGTTCTTGGCTAATTCCCCACATCCCCCTGATGTGCCACTTTGGAATGATTTACAATCCTCTTCTTCCCTCTTTGTCAATAACTTCAGTATGTTGCTACTCCTTCATCTGGTATGGGAAGCAGAGAGCAGCTCTGTTCATGAACATTCGTGAGACGAAAAGCCAAAATACTCATCCCTCCCCCACACCCATACATTTTTTAAAAAAGAAAGAATTATAGTCTAATGAAAAAATACAGCTGTTTGAGACTTTCAAAATTCTAGCCATAGTGTTGAAATGACATCCCTTCAATTACATATGAATCATCATTTTTGTAGAGGGAAACAGACGCACAAAAGAGTATAGCACTTTCTCTGTGAAATGGCCTAATAGCTCAGGAATTCCCACAGCCTGTCAGCTCCTGCATTAGAACTCTTCAATAAAACACAATGGCTCATTTATCTCTGCCTTCAGATTGGATGATTATCAACAGGACCCCTGAGGTCTTCTGAGGTATCCCTGTGAAAACTGGAATTGTAGTTGGCAATGAAATTGTCGTAATCATTAAAAGGGAAGTGAAGGGCTTCCCTGGTGGCGCAGTGGTTGAGAGTCCACCTGCCAATGCAGGGGACACGGGTTCGTGCCCCGGTCCGGGAAGATCCCACATGCCGCAGAGTGGCTGGGCCCGTGAGCCATGGCCGCTGAGCCTGCGGGTCCGGAACCTGTGCTCCGCAACGGGAGAGGCCACAACAGTGAGAGGCCGGCGTACGGCAAAAAAAAAAAAAAAAAAAAAAAGGAAGTGAAGGTTGGAAACTGACCCCAAGGAATGACTATTTCAATAGATCCCTGACTCTATAAATTTATGCTCACAGGATGGCTGAACGCTAGATAGAGTGGAAGTAAATTTTTATTTCATCATGACAAGGCATTATGTACAAAGAGCATAAAAGCATGCAGCAGCAATTCGTAGATTATTTTTGTGTCCATGGGACACTACCTGTCTATTTGGTACAAAACCAAACAGTTGAAAATATCTGAATCATATACATATATATGTGTGCACGCACACGCATACAGCATTAACGATAGCCACAACTGGATTGTGTGTTACCGTTTTTTATGAGTTTTAATTATTCAAGTGTGTTATCTGCTTAATGACAGCGCCCAAAATTATTAAAATAGAAATAAGGGAATTAGTTCACATGAGACCAAAAATATAAGCATAAGTATAATGATAAAATAAGTATAACCATAATTATAAAAGTATAAATGTATATAATAATTATAATTATAAAAGTAAAATATTACATAATTATAATAAACTTAGAATTAATAGTTCTACTTTCCTGATTATGAAAGTGATTCCTGCTTATTATCAAAACATTCCAATAATAATCTTATAAAATACAAGATGAAAATCCTACATAATCTTCTCTGCCTAAAGTAAATCACTGTTAATAATGTGATTCATATCTTTCCTGACTTTCATTATTGTCACACAAGTATGCATATTATTTTAAAACCAAATAATACAGATTATGCTATAAATAATGGTTCCCAGAATCTTTTAAAAAACCATGACTAAACATACACACAGACACACACACATGCACACACAAGACATTTTAAAAATTAAGAAGATATTTATGTACTGATGTACAACATATGATTTTTTCCATAAGTACATGGATATCTAATTAATTTTTTGACAAGTTATATTGTGTTCCATTTAATGGCTGGTATACAAATTATCTAATTATTATCAGTGCAGTTTAAGTCACATATATTTTTATTTTAAGACTTGCTCTGTATGTAAAGGAAAGCATAGCTGAAATTTTGATATTGTCAAATGACCCTCCTAAAAGAGGTAGTATGACTTCAGAAATGTATAAAATGGCCTACTTCTCTATATCTTCCAAACTATGCATTGATCTTTTTTCACTTTTGCTAAACTGATAGGTGATAAATATCTCAAATGTATCTTTTATATATTTATTTATATTCCTTATATTATTACTAAAACTGGGACCTTTCTATGTGCTTACTAAATATTATTATTTCTTCTATGAATTGCTCATTTTTATCTACTTTTTCTATATACGTTTTCTATAAAAATGAAACCCTGACTACCTGATTTTCTGCATAACATGTGATCTGATATACACAACGCCTATACTCATTTTTCACTGAAAGTGGATGATAAAAAATTTGATATCAGTTGATACAATAAATATTTATTAAAAAAACCATTTATTGGACACTGGTCTTTCCTTAGAAAAATATTAGGTGCTGAATACATGAATGTAAATAACTTTAAACCAGAATTAGGCAAGTCTCTCTTGAAAAAAATGATTTCTCACATCACCTGAATAAAAGTAACTATTTAATTCCCCTAAGTTGTTTAACAGAACCTGAAAAAAAGGCACAATATTCAACTTTGGCCTTTTATTTTATTTTTTATATTTATTATTATTATTTTTTTTTGCGGTACGTGGGCCTCTCACTGTTGTGGCCTCTCCCATTGTGGAGCACAGGCTCTGGACGTGCAGGCTCAGTGGCCATGGCTCACGGGCCCAGTCGCTCCGCGGCATGTGGTATCCTCCCGGACTGGGGCACGAACCCGTGTTCCCTGCATCGGCAGGCGGACTCTCAACCACTGCGCCACCAGGGAAGCCCAACTTTGGCCTTTTATTGTTGTTCTGTGCAGATTGCTTGCAAATCTCAGACATCATCTGCTGCCCTCTGCCTTTACGGAAACATATTGCCTTCCACATAGTCCTATAACCCGTAGAAAGGGACCTGCCTCAGTATCCTTGCCTGGCTCAGTTGTCATCTGACATTAACCCATAGGAAGTGTGGCCTCTGTGTGAACTTGGTGGTGGATTCAAACCACAGCAGCTGGGGTCCTTCATCCGTCATCCTCCCCATAGCAGGAGATCTGAGTGGTGCATCTTCATGGCTGCAGGAGGATATCCCTCAACTTTTGTTGGTTGTATCCTGGAAAGGTGTAAAGGCCAGCAAGTTCAAAATAGTGGCTAAAGTCAAAGCACTGTTGCAGGATTGGAATCACAGTAGAATCCAATGACAAGAAAGAAAAAAAACAGTGGAAATAAGTGCTCTTTTCACTTTTTAGCTGTAGTTTTGGAGCAGACAGAAGCGATGAGAATAGGGTAACAAGGGGAGCAAAAAGCCCTATGTCAGTTCTGGGACACAGAACTGACAGGGAGCTACCTGCCCCTGGTAGCAGTAGTAGATAGATCCATAATCAAATCGTGAACAGGTCTTCAGAGTTACAAAAAGTACGGTGACGGATACTTTTTCTTCTGAACAGTCTTCCCAAGCACTCTTTCCCAGTTGAGTTGAAGTCACTGCCACAACACGAACACCAGGACCCAGTGTTATGTTCATAGGTTTAAGTATTAAAAAAACACCGAACCATCTGTGCTTTGCCATTTTCCATTATGTTAATTCAAGATGACAGCTTCTTTGGTGAAACAATATTTTTTCTGTTTTACTTGCACACTGTGCCCCATGATGATTATTGTAGACATTATTTCACATGGGGTGGTCCACAGTCATTTAACACCTTCTATCACATTGGGATCTCTGGATAAGGACTCATTAATTAGGTGGACAGAAGATAAATGTTTCTGTAACAATGGCAAGGAGCCAGGGCTTACTCCTCCCAGGTGTTCAGAGAAGTTGCTAGAACCCAGTCCATCCTCAGAGAATGACTAAGATCCGTTCAAGATGGGGAAACACTGACATGGAAGAATGCTATTTTATTTTATTATTTTTTAAAACATCTTTATTGGAGTATAATTGCTTTACAGTGTTGTGTTAGTTTTTGCTGTATAACAAAGTGAATCAGCCATATGCTTACATATATCCCCATATCCCCTTCCCTCTTGCATGTCCCTCCCTCCCACCCGCCCTATCCCACCCCTCTAGGTGGTCACAAAGCAGCGAGCTGATCTCCCTGTGCTATGCGGCTGCTTCCCACTAGCTATCTATTTTACTTTTGGTAATGTATATATGTCCATGCCACTCTCTCACTTCATCCCAGTTTTTTTTAAATAATCATTAAAAATAATGATGGATTTACTCATTCAGATGAAATTCCTTTAAATAAATCTCCCCAAAGAGTTACTAAGTAATGGTCTTGGAGTATTTCCAATTCTGGACTGACACAGCTTCCTGGAGAGTCTAGTAAATGTTTTGAGGGATTCCCATATTAGGGTCACTTCATTAGGACCTAACTAACATCAATAAAGGTACTCATAAAAATATACTAGAACTGGCATTCATTTGGAGAAAATGAGAGGGTCTTTTATGTCTAGGAAATGAAATTCTTTGAACAAGAAACGTTTTCACTCATATGTTTCTCTTTACTGAGGTCTTTTATATATCTCAAGTAGTATGACTTTTTTTTTTTTAACTGTCAATGTTTGGAATTTTTTAAAATAAATTTATTTATTTTATTTATTTATTTTTGGCTGTGTCGGGTCTTCGTTGCTGCTCGTGGGCTTTCTCTAGTTGCGGTGCGTGGGCTTATTCTGGTGGCTTCTCTTGTTGTGGAGACGGGCTCAAGGTGCGCAGGCTTCAGTAGTTGTGGCACGTGGGCTCAGTAGTTGTGGCTTGCAGGTTCTAGAGCACAGGCTCAGTAGTTGTGGCACACAGGCTTAGTTGCTCCACAGCATGTGGGATCTTCCAGGACCAGGGCTCGAACCCGTGTCCCCTGCATTGGCAGGTGGATTCTTAAACACTGCACCACCAGGAAAGTCCCTGTCTGTGATGTTTTGAATCAATTTTTGTTTGACAATCAGAACAAAGTTTAGTTTATGATGATTCATATTCTGTGAAGTTTTTTTTTTTAAAGATACATCTCCAAAATAAGGCTTTACCTTGATGTAAGGTACCTTGTATGGTACTTGGTGATAGCCGTGAAAACCAGTCAAAGGTGGCTGATTAGAAAGTGGCCTGAAATTGTCTACAAAAACGAAATTTGGGGGATTTCGTGAATTTGCGTATCATGTAAATATATTCTAAGTCATAAACCTTACTGAAACAAGTTTTAGAAAATCAAGTCACTTAAAAATTTCAGCTATTGGGAGCACTACACAACTATAAGGACTGGCACTGCCCCAGCAGACCATGAACAGAGACATTCCATAGAATGGGGAGAAAAATGCTTTGATTTTTCAGGAAAATATTCTTCCTCTTTGCCTTACATTTGAGATATAAACTAACATGTTGATGTTTAAATTCTACTGTAATCATACACTTATTCTTAAATGTTGTAAATGAATCAAATACTATGAACAATTCTATGCTTGGAAAAATGCCTCAAAGTGAGACCCAGATGTGTATTCTGCCACTTCAAATGTTGATTACACAGTATTTGAAATAGGAATGTGTATCATTGACAAAGGATGTGTATTATTATCAGCCTCTTTATTTCATCTTCACTGTGTCCTGTTTAGCCACCAGAATAAAAACTCAAAAGAATTAGCAATTGCTTGCCAAATCCCATGTCTTCTCCAGGCGTTTGAAAATAAAACTACCCCAAATTTTATGGCTTGCCATTTTTCAGCACTTACCAATTATATTTTGAGCTATATTTTTTTTTTACCAGTGAAGAAGTGATACCAAAAAAGCCACGATGTTTAAAACTTCTCTTTTCCTCTCCTTTTCAAAGTGCAACTCTTTTAAAAGGAAAGCATATTTGTCTTTATAATCTCTTGACACCTTCCTTTCAAAGAGAAGTTTCAATTTTTATGTTTCCAATGTTATTCTTAAAGCTGTATGTCATTGCATCATTTTTTAAAATTCCTACCAGAAGAGATACCCTGGATTTCTCTTTGACTAATAAAACACACTTTGTAATCAAAGTAAGCTAAGAGATGTTCCTCAGATATCTTTTTTTTTTTTTTTTTTTTTTTTTTTGCGGTACGCGGGCCTCTCACTGCTGTGGCCTCTCCCATTGCGGAGCACAGGCTCCGGACGCACAGGCTCAGCGGCCATGGCTCACGGGCCTAGCCGCTCCGCGGCATGTGGGATCTTCCCGGACGGGGGCACGAACCCGTGTCCCCTGCATCGGCAGGTGGACTCTCAACCATTGCGCCACCAGGGAAGCCCCCTCAGATATCTTTTGATTTAGAACCTAGGAAAGCAGTAATATCTGCTATAGATTATAGAGAATTCTGGGGACTAATAGGAAGAAGAAATTCAGAGGTAAGGTAAATAAGAACTGGATTATGGGGTACGAAGACACAAAAGTTCTTTTATACTTTGTCATATATTAATTTATTTAACAAATATTTGGTGAACTCTCACTAGGTTTCAGGAACTGTGTGGGAACATATGTTCTCCGGTATTTAAACTAAGAGAATAAGAGTTTATCGTTATTGTTAATAGCATAGATGAATGAATGATACAATAAATATGTAGATTTCCCTTTTGTTGATTGTGGCATTAAGAAAAATTCTTTCTACAGATGTTTTAGAAATTGGATTGTTGGTCAAATATAAACCACTGCTTCACTCATTAACACTTAAGAATAACATTTGTCATTCCTTATTTTCCTGAGGTCACTTTCAATTTTAAGTGTCAAAATGAAGTGCAGCATATTGTCAGTTTTACAGAATAGTAATGGTAATCATCTTAAAAACAGAGATACGATCCTCTAATGAGTTTGCCATGAAATTCTTATCATAGTGACTTTGTTTGAATCTGTTTGTTTTTTATAATTAAAAAGGGATTAATCTCCAAAATAGAAACACAGCTCATGCAGCTCAATATCAAAAAAAAACAACAACAACCCAATCCAAAAATGGGCAGAAGACCTAAATAGACATTTCTCCAAAAAAGACATACAGATGTCCAAGAGGCACATGAAAAGATGTTCAACATAGCTAATTATTAGAGAAATGCAAATCAAAACTACAATGAGGTATCACCTCATACCAGTCAGAATGGCTATCATCAAAAAGTCTACAAACAATAAATGCTGGACAGGGTGTGGAGGAAAGGGAACCCTCCTACACTGTTGGTGAGAATGTAAATTGGGACAGCCACTAAGGAGAACAGTGGAGGTTCCTTAAAAAAGTAAAAATAGAGCTATCATATGAACCCACAATCCCACTCCTGGGCATATATCCAGAGAAAACCATAATTTGAAAATATATATGCACCCCAATGTTCACTGCTGCACTATTTACAATAGCTAAGACATGGAAGCAACCTAAATGTCCATCAATAGTTGAATAAAGAAAATGTGGTACATATATACAATGGAATATTACTCAGCCATAAAAAAGAATGAAATAATGCCATTTGCAGCTACTTGGATGGACCTAGAGATTATCATACTAAGTGAAAGTAAGTCAGACAGAGAAAGACGAATATGATATCACTTATATGCAGAATCTAAAAAAATGATCCAAGTGAACTTACTTATAAAACAGAAACAGACTCACAGACTTAGAAAACAAAGTTATGGTTACCAAAGGGAAAAGGTTGGGAGGAGGGATAAATTAGGAGTTTGGAATTAACATATACACGGTACATATTTAAAACAGATAACCAACAAGGATCTACTGTATAGCACAGGGAACTCAATATTCTGTAATAAACTAAATGGGAAAAGAATTTGAAAAAGAATAGGTATATGTATATGTATAACTGAATCACTTTGCTGTATACCTGAAACTAACACAACATTGTAAATCAACTCCAATATAAAATAAAATTTTTATAAAATAAAATTTTTTTAACTTTTTTTCACCCCAAAAATATAAAAATATATTTTCTCTGAGTATAACCATAGGACAATACATTTAAAAGAGCGGTTTCCACTCAGGTTGAATAAGCATTTATATAGACAGGATGTAAATGTGCCACCTAGCTTTGTTTCAGAGCAGATGAGCCAGTTACTAGAATTATGTGTGTTTTCAAATCTACTCATCTCTGACCAGAATACAATCTCCCATGATCACTATTTAAAATTTTAATGTGGACAACGTTCATCATTACTTTTCCCCAAATATGGTTATCTCTTACGTAATGGAAAGGATTTTTTTAATAGAAATCCCATTCCTTTATTTCTATTCCATTTAACTTCATTCCCTGCACCTTTGAGTTCATACTTTATTTTGTTGTTGCTTAAATGTAATTAAGGTAGAGACTATTTTTAAAGTAAATTAACTAGTTTATTACTATTGCTCTTGATGGTACCTCAGATTGTTGCCTTGGCTTTTATCTCACATTAATCGCTTTAGGTCATTTTATATTCTATCTGTCTTGCTGAAATGTGGACTTAGTGTTACTGATACTCAAATCAAAATCACCTTTGCAGAACTGTCTTACATTTGCTCCACCAGCATACATCCAACTGCCTTCCAGGACCTCTACTTAGACATTGCACACATTTCTAATCTCCACAAGTCCAAAACTAAAGCCATTACCTTCACCCAAATGTATCAAAACTCTATTTCTTCCAGAATTTCCCATTTTGATTTGTAGCCCAACCACAACCTCTGGTCACAAAGCCAAACTACTGGAAATCATTTATCATGATAAGGGTGTCAGTTTTTAAGCTAGTTGACATAATTGATAAACTCCTCGAATTTGATAGCCTAATTTAATATGATTTATTTCTCACTCTCATCACAATAAAAAACAGGTATTCCTCCTGGCTTGTAGCCCTTCTGCAATATTGACTCAGAAATGTAGATTCCTTATATCTTTTGTCTCCAACTTTAACTTTTGGCTCCCAAAGACACTATGAGAGTCAGCTCCATACAGGAAGTCAATAGAGGTAGAAAGCATAGAGATTTTTTCTTCAGTGGCTTTTATGGACCAAGTGTAGAACAACATGCAAGTTTTCTGCCATAATTTTATTAATTAGATCTCTCTCTGTGCATGACTATACCTAACTGCATAGCAGTTGCAAAATTTAGGCACCTGTGTGTCCGGAAGGAAAATAAAATGGGTTTTGATAATTACATACAAGTATCTACTCCATCATCATACAGTCTTCTCCAAAATCTCCCCAGCTAATTTCCAAATGTCTTTCTCAATGTTTAGGTGGCTGACTCACTCACTCTCTCATTCTCATTCTCATTCTCTCTCTCATTCTCTCTCTCTCTCTCTCTCTCTCTCTCCCCCCCCACCTCTTAACAATTACAATGGGCTTTTAATTGGTCTGTAAAATAGAATTGTAATAGTGTCAAAATTTCAAGTTTATTTTAAGAAATAAAGATGATCCATGTCACATTCCTTGCATATAATAGCGTTTAATAGATGGTAGCTATTCATCATTATCAGATGCTACATCATTTGGTTCCCATGTGGATCAAGAGATGCTTGAAGATGTTGTACATGTTTCAACAACTTAGTATCCACCTATCTGTTCTGTAAGATTTAAAGATTCTTTTGATAGTGAACACAACAAAATGACACTAAGATAGGTCGAAGGGAGAACTGTCTGTTATACATCTCCAAACAAAAGAAGGCTGCCAAGGAAGGCTACAAAGGCACTTGCACCTGAGAACTGAGCAACAGAAGATTGGAGCTCCAGGGGGAAGCCTACATACAGCAAGAGGGACTTATGGTTACCAAAGGCGATAGTGGGCGTGGGAGGGAGAAATGAATTAGGAGTTTGAGATTAACAGATACACACTACTATATATAAAATAAACAACTAGGATCTACCATAGAGCACAGGGAACTATACTCAAGATCTTGTAATAACTGATAATGGAAAAGAATCTGGAAAAGAATAAGATATATATACATAATATCTGAATCACTTGGCTTTACACATGAAACTAACACAGCATTGTAAATTAACTATACTTCAATAAAAAATTAAATATCGACTTGATTGTTAAAAAAAAAGAGGGATGGGGTTAGCTAGGTTTCCAGGGCTCCTTATAGATAGACTAATTTGAATAATTTTGCAGGCTCTGGGGAACAGAGGAGTGCTCTCTCGTTTTCTGGTACCTGGCATTGGGCAATTAGGGCAGGTGCATAGTGGCCCCCAGTGTGAGAGCCTGATAAGGGAGTGTGGACTTCAGCTGGTCAAGAAGAATTGACTGGCTCCTAGTCAGGGCTTCAAAAGTGGGTCAAGACAAAAAAAAAAAAAAAAACTATTTAAATACATTACAGAGTCCTTGGTTAAAAAACAAACAAGCAAACAAAAAAACCTGTTTATCTTTTGAATAGAATGAAATTAATGTACTGGGAAAATATTATTCAACATTATTTCTTAGATCTTGTGCTTAGCACTAATGTTTGGCTAGACTGACATCAGTGATGAATTTAAATAGTTATTGCAATGTCTTTTATTAGAAATCTATTAGGAGATAGTGATATATTACTCAATATGTTTAATTTTTAGTAACCTTTTAAAATTCCAGAAGATTTTAAAAATAATGGATTTTCACTTCTGACCATAAGTTAACTCATGTTTTTTTGTGTCATTTTAGACAATGTCTCCAGACCCTCACCTTCATCATCTGATGCAGAAAACATCATGTGCTCAGCTTTCATATCAATTGCATCCATTTCACATTTAACCAATCAAAAAGCATTCATACTAAGTCTCCATTTACCATGCATTCTATTTCAGTGGTAATTAGCAAATGGAAACATAGTCACTGGTCTCAACATCTGTGAAAGATAATGGACATCCAAGAGGAAAACAAAGTTATTTTATTTTATTGTGTATCATGCATCCTAATTTTGACTCGTTTTCACTCTTAATCATTTAGGATGCCTTGCACAATTCCATCTGCTACATAGAGCTGGCATGGTGGTCCCCTTGGAGTCAATATGCATTTCTATTATGCCTCCCTCATCTTGATAGCAGAAAGAAGAGAAACCATTTTCATCTCTCCTAATGCCAGACACCTGTTTCAATTATCTGCTTTGGTTCATAAAATTCAGTCATTTCCAGGATTATTATAAACTTACATTGGGAACAATTCTGGCAGAAGACACACTTTCATTTGAAGCTCTTGCTTCTGGATCCACCTCTGTACCATTCACTGTCCCGTTGCTGCCAGCTCTTTCTCCTCAGTCTTCATCTATTTTTTCCCCCTAATTTTCACTACTGAGTTACCTCCCTATTTAGGAATACTTTAAGATTTCCTTGTTTGACATATGATATATTCTCTGTTATGGTAATGATGAGATTGAGCTGAAAAGATCTTGGTTTAGAGTATGTCCAAGAAAACCTTATACTACAGAGCAGTTTACAAAAATTATGGCAACCTAGATAACAATAATATTACCTGTATTAATATGGTGCTTTTATGTAACTTCCTTATACATACATCAATTTATTTGACTTTTACACATCTTGTGAGCTAAGTAAGTCAGTTTAGTTTTTTCCATTTCATAGATGAGGGCTGAGGCTGAGACAGGTTAAAAGAGCTGCTGAAAGGTCATTGCTTTTTCTATTAGTTATCACAAAGTCATGTCTAATACTTTGATATCTTAAGAAATCTGAAATAACTAATCCAACCAATCTTTTAAAATAATATGATATATTATAATAAATGTCAGAATAGGTAAAATGAAATATTCATAATTCAAATTGATTCTTAATAATCTTTAGTCAAAAACCACATGGAAATTCTATATCTAAGATATTTGCCAAGTGTCTTTGATTTGTAGTAAATAAATTTAAGTCCTTTGATCAGAGTAAATAAATTATAAAATATAATTCTACACCTGAGTTTCCAGTCCCATAAATGCTATCTTGTGTACTTCTTTGAAATTAAAAAGAGAACATAGTGCTATAAAGAAATGAAAACATGGTACTATTTATTGTAAATCACATTACCTATCAGTGAAGGTAACTGTTGATACATTTTTACTTTTAGATTTTTTTATGATGCTATAAATTATTTGTATAACTGATGCAATATACTGTTTGAACAAACCTGTCCTCTATATAAATATAATCATATAAAACCAAAAATATTAAACATGGATGAGCTCAGGATGGTGGAGTAGAAGGACGTGAGCTCACCCCCTTCTTATGAAAACACCAAAATCACAGCTAACTTCTGAACAATCTTCAACAAAAAAATGCTGGAACCTACCAAAAAAGATACCCTACCTCCAAAGACAAAGAAGAAACCACAATGAGATGGCAGGAGTGGTGCAACTGCAATAAAAATTAAACCCCAGGCCTGCCAGGTGGGCAACCCACAAACTGGAAAACAATTATACCACAGAAATGATCCCACAGGAGTGAAAGTTGTGAGCCCCATGTCAGGCTTCCCGGCCTGAGGGTCTGACAATAGGAGAAGTCCCCTGAGAAACTTGCTTTGAAGGCCAGTGGGGTTTGATCACAGGAATTCCACAGGACTGGGGGAAGCAGAAACTCAACTCTTGGAGGGCACACACAAAGTCTCATGAAAATGAGGACCCAGGGGAAAAAACCAGTGACCCCATAAGAGACTGAGCCAGACCTACCTGCCTAGTACTGGAGGATCTCCTGCAGAAGTGGGGGGTGGCTGTGGCTCACTGTGGGGACAAAGAAACTGGCCGCAGCAATTCTGGGGAGTACTCACAGGTGTGAGCCCCCCCAGAGCCCACCACTAGCCCCACCAAACAGCCTGTCGGCTCCAGTGTTGGGTGACCTCAGGACAAACAACAAACAGGGCAGGAACACAGCCCTACCCATCTGCAGACAAGTGGCTTACAGTCTCCCTGAGCACAGCCCTGACCACCAGAGGGACAAGACCAACTCTACCCACCACTGGGCAGGAACCAGACCCTCCCATCAGGAAGCCTGCACAAGCCTCTTAGCCTCATTGACCAGATGGAAGACAGCAAAAGCAAGAACAACAATTCTGCAGCCTGTGGAAGAGAAACAGCAATCACAGAAAGTTGGACAAAATGAGACAGCAGAGGAATATGTCCCAGATGAAGAAACAAGATGAAACCCCAGAAGAACAACTAAGTGAACTAGAGATAGCCAAATTAAGGAAAAAGAATTCAGAATGATAGTGAAGATGATCCAAGATCTCAGAAAAAGAATTGAGGCAATGATCAAGAAGATGCAAGAAATGTTTAACATAGACCTGAAAGAACTAAAGAACAAACAAACAGAGATGAACAACACAATAACTGAAATGAAAAATACACTAGAAGGAATCAATTGCAAAATAAGTGAGGCAGAAGAATGGATAAGTGACCTGGAAGACAAAATGGTGGAAATCACTGCTGCAGAACAGAATACAGAAAAAAGAATGAAAAGAAATGAAGACAGTCTAAGAGACCTCTGGGAAACATTAAATGCATGAACATTCATATTATAGGGGTCCCAGAAGGATAACAGAGAGAGAGAAAGGACTTGAGAAAATATTTGAAAAGATAATAGATGAAAACTTCCCTAACATGGGAAGGGAAACACTCACCCAAGTCCAGGAAGCACAGACAGTACCAGGCAGGATAAACCCAAGGAGGAACATGCCAAGACACATAGCAATCAAATTGATAAAAATTAAAGACAAAGAAAAAATATTAAAAGCAATGAGAGAAAAGCAAAACATAACATACAAGGGAACTCCCATATGGTCATCAGCTGATTTCTCAGCAGAAACTTTGCAGGCTAGAAGCATGATATACTGAAAGTGTCCAAAGGGAAAACCTACAACCAAGAATACTCTATTGAGCAAAGCTCTCATTCAGGTTTGATGGAGAAATCAAAAGCTTTACAGACAAACAAAACCTAAGAGAATTCAGCACCACCAGACCAGCTTTGAAACAAATGTTAAAGGAATTCTCTAAGTGGAAAGGAAACACCACAACTAGAAACAAGAAAATTACAAATGAAAAAGCTCACCAGTAAAAGCAAACATAGAGTAAAGGTAGGAAATCATCCACACACAAATATGATAACAAAATGAACAATTATGAGAAGAGGAGAGCACAAATGCAGAATATTGGAAATGCATTTGAAATTAAAAGACCAGCAACTAAAAACAATCTTGTTTATATACAGACTGCTGTATCAAAACCTCATGGTAAACGCAAATTGAAAATCTACATACATACACACACAGAAAAAGAAAAAGCAATCCAAACATAACACTAAAGTTAGTCATCAAATCATAAGAGAGGAGAACAAAAGAGGAAGGGAAGAAAAAAACCTACAAAAACAAATCCAAAACAAGTAACAAAATGTCAGTAAGAACATACTGATAATTACGTTAAACGTAAATGGATTAAATGCTCCAACCAAAAGACAGACTGGCTGAATGGATACAAAAATGAGACGCTTATATATATGCTGTTTACAAGAGATCCACTTCAGATCTAGGGGCACATACAGACTGAAAGTGAGGGGATAGAAAAGCACAGTCCATGCAAAAGGAAATCAAAAGAAAGCTGGAGTAGCAATACCCATATCAGACAAAGTAGACTTTAAAGACTATTATAAGAGACAAAGAAGGACACTACATAATGATCAAGGGATCAATCCCAAAAGAAGATATAACAACTGTAAATATATGTGCACCCAACATAGGAGAACCTCAATATATAAGACAAATACTAACAGCCATAAAGGGAGAAATCAACAGCAACACAATAATACTGGGGGACTTTAATACCCCACTCATAGCAATGGACAGATCATCCTGACAGAAAATCAATAAGGAAACACAGGCCTTAAATGACACATTAGACCAGATGAACTTAATTGATATTTACAGAACATTCCATCCAAAAGTAGCAGAATACACATTCTTCTCATGTGCACATGGAACATTCTCCAGGATTCACCACATGTTGGGTCACAAAGCAAGCCTCAGTAAATTTGAGAAAACTGAAATCATATCAAGCATCTTTTCTGAGCACAGTGCTATGAGATCAGAAATCAAGTACAAGAAAAAAACTGTAAAAACACAGGGAGGCTAAACAATATTCTACTAAACAACAAATTACTAAAGATCTTTAGATCACTAAAGAAATCAAAGAGGAAATTTAAAAATACCTATAGACAAGTGAAAGTGAAAGCACAATGATCCAAAACCTATGAGATGCAGCAAAAGCAGTTCTAAGTGGGAAGTTTAGAGCAATACAATCTTACCTCAAGAAAGAAGAAAAATCTCAAATAAAGAACCTAACCTTACACCTAAAGCAACTAGAAAAAGAAGCACAAACAAAACCTAAACTTAGTAGAAGGAAAGAAATCATAAAGATCAGAGCAGAAGTAAATGAAACAGAGATGAAGAAAACAATTCCAAAGATCAATGAAACTAAAAGCTGCTTCTTTGAATAGACAAACAAAATTGATAAACATTTATCCAGACTCATCAAGAAAAAAGGGACAGGACTCGAATCAATAAAATTAGAAATGAAAAAGGAGAAGTTACAGTGGACACCACAGAAATACAAAGGATCATTGAGATCAAGGAGACTACTAAAAGCAACTATATGCCAATAAAATGGACAAGCTGAAAGAAATGGACAAATTCTTAGAAATGTACAATCTCCCGAGACTGAATCAGGAAGAAATAGAAAATATGAACAGACCAATCACAGGTCCTAAAATTGAAACTGTGATTTAAAAACTCCCAACAAACAAAAGTCCAGGACCAGATGACTTCACAGGTGAATTCTATCAAACATTTAGAGAAGAGTTAACACCTACTCTTCTGAAACTCTTCCAAACATTTTCAGAGGAAGGAAGACTCCCAATCTCATTCAACAAGGCCACCATCACACTGATACCAAAACCAGACAAAGATATCACAAAAAAAGAACATTACAGGCCAATATCACTGATGAATATAGATGCAAAAATCCTCAACAAAATACTAGCAAACAGGATCCAACAGCACATTAAAAGGATCATACACCATGATCAAGTGGGATTTATCCAGGGATGCAGGGATTTTTCAGTATCTCCAAATCAATCAGTGTGATACTCCACATCAACAAATTGAAGACTAAAAACCATATGATTGTCTCAATAGATGCAGAAAAAGCTTTTGACAAAATTCAACAACGATTTATGATAAAAACTCTTCGGGGCTTCCCTGGTGGTGCAATGGTTGAGAGTCTGCCTGCCGATGCAGGGGACATGGGTTCATGCTCTGGTCCAGGAAGATCCCACATGCTGTGGACCGGCTAGGCCCGTGAGCCCTGGCCGCTGAGCTTGTGCGTCCGGAGCCTGTGCTCCAGAACGGGAGAGGCCACAACAGTGAGAGGCCCACGTACCGCAAAAAAAAAAAAAAAAAAAAAAAAAACAAAACTCTTCAGAATGTGTGCATAGAGGGAACCTACCTCAACGTAATAAAGGCCATATACAACAAACCTACAGCAAACATTAATCTCAATGGTGAAAAACTGAAAGTATTTCCTCTAAGATCAGGAACAAGACAAGGATGTCCACTCATACCACTATTGTTCAGTATAGTTTTGGAAGTCCTAGCCATGTCGATCAGAAAAGAAATATAAATAAAAGGAATCCAAATTGGAAAAGAAGAAGTAAAACTGTCACTGTTTGCAGATGACATGATACTATACATAGAAAATCCTAAAGATGCCACCAGAAAACTACTAGAGCTAATCAATGAATTTAGTAAAGTTGCAGGATACAAAATTAATACAGAGAAATCTCTTGCATTCCGATACACTGACAATGAAAGATGAGAAAGAGAACTTAAGGAAACAATCCCATTTACCATTGCAACAAAAAGAATAAAATACCTAGGATAAACCTACCGAAGGAGGAAAAAGACCTGTACTCAGAATACAGTAAGATACTGATACTGATGAAAGAATCAAAGACAACACAAACAGATGGAAAAATATACCATGCTCTTGGATTAGAAGAATCAATATTGTTAAAATGACTATACTACCCAAGGCAATCTACTATGAAATTACCAATGGCATTTTTCACAGAACTAAGTCAAAAATCTTAAAATTTTTATGGTGACAGAAAAGATGCCAAATAGCCCAAGCAATCGAGAAAGGAAAATGAGTTGGAGGACTCAGGCTTCCTGACTATACTACAAAGCTATAGTCATCAAAACAATATGGTACTGACAGAAAAAAAAAAAAAAGAAATATAGATTAAAGGAACAGGATAGAAAGCCCAGAAATAAGCACACACACCTATGGTCAATTAATCTATGACAAAGGAGGCAAGACAATACAATGTAGAAAAGACAGTCTCTTCAATATATGGTGTTGGGAAAACTGTACAGCTACATGCAAAAAAAATGAAATTAGAACATTCTTTAACACCATACACAAAACTAAACTCAAAATGGATTAAAGAGCTAAATTTAAGACCAGACACCATAAAACTCTTAAAGAAAAACATAGGCGGAACACTCTCTGACATAAATCGCAGCAAGATCTTCTTTGATCCGTCTTCCAGAGCAATGGAAATAAAACAAAAATAAACAAATGGAACCTAATTAAACTCAAAAGCTTTTGCATAACCAAGGAAACCATAAACAAAACGAAAAGACAACCCACAGAATGGGAGAAAATATTTGCAAACAATGCAACTGACAAAGGATTAGTCTCCAAAATTAACAAACAGCCCATGTGGCTCTATATCATAAAAACAAACAACCCAGACAAAAAATGGGCTAAAGACCTAAATAGATATTTCTCCAAAGAAGACATACAAATGGCCAAGAGGACACGAAAAGATGTTCAACATAGCTAATTATTAGAGAAATGCAAATCAAAACTACAATGAGCTATCACCTCACACCAGTCAGAATCGCCATCATCTAAAAATCTACAAACAATAAATGCTGGAGAGGGTGTGGAGAAAAGGAAACCCCCTTGCACTGTTGGTGGGAATGTAAATTGGTACAGCCACAATGGAGAACAGTACAGAGGTTCCTTAAAAAACTAAAAATAGAGGTACCGTATGATCCTGTAATCCCACTCCTGGGCATACATCTGGAGAAAAACATGGTCCGAAAAGATACATGCACCCCAATGTTCATTGCTGCAGTGTTTACAAGAGCCAGGATGTGGAAGCAACCTAAATTTCCATTGACAGATGAATGGATAAAGAAGATGTTGTTCATATACACCATGGAATATACTCAGCTATTAAAAAGAATGAAATAATGTCATTTGCAGCAATATGGATGGACCTAGAGATTGTCATACTGAGTGAAGCAAGTCAGACGACAAAGACAAATATCATATGATATCACTTATATGTGGAATCTAAGAGAAAAGCATACAAATGAACTTATTTACAAAACAGAAACAGACTCACAGATTTAGAGAAGGAACTTATGGTTACCGGGGGAATGGTGGTGGGGGAGGGATAGTTAGGGAGTTTGTGATTGACATGTACACACTGCTATATTTAAAATGGATAACCAACAAGGACCTACTGTATAGTACAGGGAACTCTGATCAATATTAAGTAACAATGTAAATGGGAAAAGAATTTGAAAAAGAATAGATACATGTATATGTATAACTGAATCACTTTGTTGTACACCTGAAACTAACACAACATTGTTAATCAACTATACTCCAATATAAAAGTTAAAAAAAAGAAATTTTAAACATATAATTTAATAGGATCTCTAGAATTGTAAAAGCTAATACCAGTGTCAAAAATTTTATTTTTAGTAAACACTTGGAAGAGAGCAATAACCTTGGCCAATTTGCAAATAAAATTTTCTTGGCCAGCTTTTCTACAGAACATAATCAATTTTTTCAATAAAACCTGTGTAGGAAAATGTATGTGGAAAACTTAGCATTATTCACTTTGCAAATTCATTTGACAAATATGTACTGATTATCTACTATGTAATAATATGTGCAGAGACCCTCAGTGCTCTATTAAGCTACAACTCCAACAAATAAGCCTAGAGACAATAACGGCTCGGTAAATATTTGTGTCAGTAACTTCCAAATAAAATCAATACTCTCAAGAATTTTATAAAATAGTTTATTTTAAATATTGTCTTCACCAACAAATATAGATGCTTATCAAAATTTCTTGAAAATCTGGCTACTTATTATCCTAAAATTTGCTATGATCATCATGGAAAGTCACATCCACTTCACTAAATACAGAATTTCAGCCCAGAATCATGTTCTTATCCTCTTTCACACCACCTCAGTGTGGAAAAATTCTCTCATATTTTAGAAAAATGTCCTTATCTATCTTATTACATTATTCCAGTCTGTGATACAAGACAACAGACAGCTAACGTTCCCAAAGGGGATGGGCCTTCTTTTAAGGATGATATATTAGTCTGCTTACGCTGGTAAAACAGGGTACCACACACGACATGGAATAAACAACAGAAATGTATTTTCTCAAAATTCTGGAGACTCAAATCTGAAATAAAGGTGTCAGCAAGGTTGGTTTCTTTGGAGGCCTTTTTCCTTGGCTTATGGTTGGCCATCTTCTCTCTGTATCTTCCTCTGGACTTGCCTCTGTGCATATCTCTGTCCAATTTTTTTCTTCTTATAAGGCACCAGACATACTGGATTAGAGCCCATGCTAATGACCTTAATACCTCTTTAAAGGCCCTATATCCAAATATCATCACATTTTGAGGTACTGAAGGTTAGGACTTCCACTTTGGATTTTTAAGAAAGCCCATAAATGAGGTCAATATCCACCAATCAAGGTATACACACCAGGGATCCATCCAGAGAACTTCTCAAGACATTATTTCTTGCCTTCCCAAATCTTAGAAACTCATGTATTCTTTTGCATTCCATTTGGAAACCTTAAGCATCATCGTGATTGGCATTCTATGTATTATAGTGATTGTATTATGTATTGATTATACATCTGTACAGAATTCTTTGGGGGGTATTTATCTGTTTTGCATTATGCATTATACAAGCCAGTAGAGTTCTCAGGTACTTAGGGAAGTCCTGGATATTTAGAAAAGCCTCTGTCTCTCTAGATCTAAGTGCTTTTACCTCTTTTTCCTTGGAAAGCTGATACCTTCTAATGCTGATCCTTAGCAGAATCAAAATAATAATAAATTTATTAAACATTTTAAACTTCCTGACTACTAAAAGATGTGTATGTGTATGTATGCACTTTTTGACTAATATTTTCCTTGTATAAAAAAATCAGCTAGTCTGCATTCCACTCTGATTGCTCTCACTGCAATGACACAGCTAGGCTTCTTAACCACTTCCTTCAGAAGAGTAACAATTTTCTGCCTGACCATATTCAGAAATTTAAAATTTTCTGTATGAGGCCTCTAATCTTAAGGTAGTTCATGAAGTATTCTTCTTGTTTATTTTAAATATTTTCCTATTCTATATTCCATCTTCTTAATGTGCTTATTGAGAGTTGCACAATTTTTTCACACTAAGCAACCATTCACATATATAATATTTCAACTCATAAATTGAAGAATGGAAAGATTTATGACTTCCTAGCTATTGAAATAAGTGAGAAAATTCCTTTGATCTGTTATTTCCCCATCAGAGTTTAACCTGTTGAGATAATTATTTCAAGTTCTTTTCCTTATATTTTAGATTCTAAATTAAAACTAAATATTCCCAACAGTGAACAAAGATGTTCAAACTCTTTAACTGTTTCCTTTATTAACCAAAACACAATTACACAAAGGTGAGGACAATAAACTTTCAAGCATACAGAGAGTGGCATCTGTTTGTATATTTGCTGCTTGTTTGGTTTGTGTTTTATTACCATATTATTCTTAAGTTAGTAAATTGAAGCAGATATAAATATATCAGAGGGGAACCAGATCTAGACATCACATAAATTATTTTCTGGTAAATTTCCCAACATATATAAAATCAGTAGGAGTTAAAATCCAAGTTATTAATTCTTCAAAGCACCTCTAGTTGGGGCTTCCCTGGTGGAGCAGTGGTTGAGAGTCCGCCTGCCGATGCAGGGGACATGGGTTCGTGCCCCTGTCCGGGAAGATCCCACATGCCGCGGAGCGGCTGGGCCCGTGAGCCATGGCCGCGGAGCCTGTGCTGTGCAATGGGAGAGGCCCCAAAAGTGAGAGGCCTGTCAAAAAAAAAAAAAAAAAAAAAGCACCTCTAGTATCTAGTGAATATCCCCTATGATAATTTTAAATTATCACCTATTTTTATCAGACAGATCAGTTCTCATCAATGAATTGGTCATGAAAAGCTTTCTGAAGCATAAAGAACTCTCAGAGTTCACAAGGTATCTCCTGCATCCATGACTCTTCAGCAGAGCTCCAAGACCTACAAGAAAAGCTCCTAAGGAATCCCTATACCTTTTTAATTTTTATCAGTTGACATTTTCATAGTCCCTAGAGTATCACTCAGTTCTGGAAGGGTTCCTGGCATCCTAGGGTTTCCATAATAGTTTCTCTCATTTCTATAACTATTATGACAAATTTAATATTAGAAGTTACAAATTTTTCATCAGCTCCTCCAATTAGATGATCTTAGCAATGCATTATATTGACTTTAAACTTTTCTTGTTATAGGTTTACTATAATGGATTTTCTGATACAGAAATGCTGTCTATTAGAAAGGGAAACTTGAAAGGCCAGGAAAGATTCCAGCAAGCTGCCTGTGTTAGATGCTACAGTACAGGGTTCTTACAGCTCAGGCAACAAAATCAAGGCAATGGGATTTGTATAACGATTTCAATTTGACAAAAACTGTTGCATCATTATTTCCTCTTTCAGTTCAAGCAAATGCATCTTAGATCACTTAAATGACCTATTTATGGCCCTAGAAGTAGTAGGGAAGTGCTAAGATTTGAGGCAATATCTTCTATTTTTAATAACAGAAAATTGAAGCAATTGTGGGAGAGGTAGAAGTATGATGAATGGTGTTAATGAAGATTGTTATCCACTTTGTTGTCTTTGAAATTCACTCTTAAAAACATTATTAAACTAACAATAATAAGATTCTAACATGTTTATCGTAAGATATCCCTTCTTAATCTCTCTCTCATCATGAAACCACGCCCAAGATATGAGAACAAACTTAGGCCAGTTTTCACAAATAATGACTTTCTGTCCAAGATTGAAAGGCAATATTCCAAGTATAGTATTAAATTACCAGCATGGCTCTGTGCACTGTTCCACTTTCAATTCACTGTCAAACGAAATTGGTATAGTATCAAAACCTACCAAACACCTAACACAACAATTTCTCCCTGGAGAAACATACTGTAACTATTACAAGGCACATTTAAGGTTTATTGATTTGGAGATAGGGAAGCACAGCTAGATGGGAGAGATGACAGAGATGAAGTGCGTATCTCAGCATAATAAACATGCTCCCAAGTCAAGGATCATATAAATATAAAAACAGAGCATCATTTAATTGTCATATGTTCTGCTTTTACAGCTACATTTGCACCAGATTATACATATCCAAAAGACAAAGATATTGGTTTTTGAGATGCTGGTACCAATATTTACATTATCTCTGAAAGGAAAATGAGGAGGACAGTTTTTTGTTTGTTTGTTTGCAGTACGCGGGCCTCTCACTGTTGTGGCCTCTCCCGTTGCAGAGCACAGGCTCTGGACACACAGGCTCAGCGGCCATGGCTCACAGGCCTAGCCACTCTGCTGCATGTGGGATCTTCCCGGACCGGGGCACGAACCCGTGTCCCCTGCATCGGCAGGCGGACTCTCAACCACTGTGCCACCAGGGAAGCCCAGGAGGACAGTTTTTAAAAGTCTAAGAACTAGGAGGCTCTATGTAATATCATGATTATCAACTTTAGCAAAATTCAGAAAGTTGATCAGCCAATTTCCCATATCTGTTTTATCCCTATTTAGTATCTTCCTGTAGAGCAGGACCTTTATAATGACTATTGAATTGATTTTTCCCTGGGAGAAGAATTATCATTATAATTATCCCTGTTTAAAGTACTAAAAAACAGTACCAATAGAGTAAAGTATGATCTTAAGTATTCTCTATTCAAAACTATGCTACTTTGCCATACAGGTTAAAGAGTGTCACCTCAAAATTATTTGACCAAATTTAAATTCAGTATTAAAATTAGCAGTTGAAACAGTGACTTAAAATAAAAGCTATATTAACAAAATGCATAACCACTTTCTAATTCAAGGATACCCATAGTACATTTTTCATTTTGTTTTAATACTAAGAATGCTATTTCCTTTATAATAAGTCAAACAGATTGCTTATGTACACTGATAATAATAGAATGAATCTGCTTCATTATTTCACATATTTGTAAGTTCAAATAAAAATAGCGTTATATAACTATCAGGTATGGAAAATATCCATGTATAGTAAATTAGAGTAAATGGTCTTTGAGAGTTTTCAATAAACATTTGAATTTTGTGAAAATGTCCAAGATTTTTTGTCATCATTAAACAAGATGTATAGCTTTCATAAGATTTTCAAAGAGGTTTATCGCCCTAGTAGATGAATGACTACCACATTAGAGGCATTTTTACCCAATTCAAGAACAAAGAGATGTTCTAAAAATTATAGCTTATGTAGGAAGACATAAAACCAAAAAAAAAAAAAAATTAAATCATAAGGAAAGTGTTTTTATTTACAGAAGTCATAACATTCTGAATGCTATTTAAATGATGAATCATTATATCAGTAAAGAAAGTTTAGTGCAGTAGGCTTGTATATGAAATATCCTGACAAGGAAATTAATAATTCTTATATCCTTAGATATAAGAATTGTTATAATTCTAACTAAATATCTTAATTATAAATATATAATGGGAAACTCCCTCATTCACAATAGCATATATAGTCACAAAATCACTAGAATAACCATAAGAATATGAGTCATAGGTGAAGAAAGCAATAAAAACTATCAAATATATAAAAAAGGAAGACAATGAGAGGTTTAGCATATTAGAGTGAAAAGTTTGAGCATTTGCAATATAACTTCTTAAAAAATAATGCAATTTCAATCTGAATCATAGTTTTTTATTTTATTTTAAAAGTTTGAAAAACTTAACTTCCATTCAAAAATATCAAATAGATAAAAATAAAATTGAAGGAGCCATAATCCCATAACACACTGTAAAAATACAAAAGCAGAAATTAATTTATGTTTTGGGAATTAACAGTATTAATATATATGCTTAGGAGGAAACAGAGTTAATTGGGAAATGAACATTTATTTAACAAATGATGTTGGCACTCGTTAGCCATTTAAAAAAAATTTAACTAACATATATAAAAAGAAGTCCACTGCACACAAATAAGTAGCTTTCTATATGTCACTATTAAATAATTTAAAAGAATATAAAATTAGAAAATATAAACTCTAGTCACAAAAATAAATAAAATATTTAAGAATAAAACTAGCAAAAAGTATGCAAGCTTTACAATGTAAAGACAATAATACTTTACCTAAAGGCTCTAAAAGATCTAAGGAATGGAGACATGCCAAAACCCTGGATGAAAAGACTAAAAATTCAAAAAATGCCAATTCACCCAAATAAATCCATATATTCCATGTGCTTCTGAATACAACAAAAGTTTGTAAGAAGATAATTATATTTGAAAGGGAAAGTGAAGATGAATATTTTAAATAGCTTTGCAACAAGTAAATAGCAAAGAAAACATCTTTTCCAAAGATTAAAGATTACTGTGAAACGATAGGAATTAAAAGACCAAGTAACTGCAATAAACAAGCAAGGGGACCCAGAACAGAATTCTACAAATTGACTTGACTATCTGAAGATTTACTTAATGATAAAGGTGGGACTGCAAACCAGAAGGAAAACTGTAAGTTATTCAATAAATGGTCTGGTTATTCAAAACATATAAAACATTCCAGATGGATTAGAAATTACATTTCAAGTTATTTAGAGTTGTTGTATAGCTTAATATACATAAATGTATACAAATATTAAGAGTATATATACAAACATATTTGTTCAGTGGGATATCATTTAGAAAAATAATTTTGGAGTAAAGAAGGCTTTCTAAGTAAACATTAAACTCAAAAATCATAGAAAAATAAAAGATGTGGCTAGAGAAATAATTCTCTATTTTAAGTGCTATTATATTTAATGTTGAAAAGTCTTCTACAAATCAATAAAAATTTTTAAAAAGACAAACAGCCTACTCCCAGAATAAAGTATGGCATAGGCCAATACATTTATAAAAGTATGACCTAACACAGGGCTCCCCTGGTGGCGCAGTGGTTGAGAGTCCGCCTGCCGATGCAGGGGACACGGGTTCGTGCCCCGGTCCGGGAAGATCCCGCGTGCCGCGGAGCAGCTGGGCCCGTGAGCCATGGCCACTGGGCCTGCGCGTCCGGAGCCTGTGCTCCGCAACGGGAGAGGCCACAACAGTGAGATGCCCGCGTACCGCAAAAAACAAAACAAAAAGTATGACCTAAGACAATTATTCAGGGAAGTTTAAATAAAGCAACACTGAAATGCTGATTTTTATCAGTCGGATATTAAAAGCAGAAAATAAATGTTACTGTATTATTAATAATATAATAAATTGGAACAGCCCATTTAGTGAACAATTTAGCAGTATTTAGCAAATTTAATATGCTGAAATACATTGACCTAGAAATTCTATTTCTAGGTACCCTATAAAATTTCTGTTCTCTATGTAAAACTATATAGAGCAAAATTTTAAGTCTTGATACATGTGAAAATAACTGTAAAGGAGCTATATTTCCATCATCAGTATGTGGTTAAATAAATTATAGTGCACCTATACAATAGCAGAACAAGACTGACCTCTATGTACTGACCTGGAATGAAGTCCAAAGTATATTGATGAGAAAGACAGCAAATAAAAGAACAATATGTAAGACATATATTCATTTATGTTAAATAAAACAAACTTAAAAACATAACTGTGTATTTTATTTCATTAACTATTTATTCTTTTCATGTTAGAAAAGAATAAACATCAAACTTTTAACTCTGGTTGCCTCTGGAAACAGTAGTGTTTGAGAAGCACTAAGGATAATGGTATTGGGAAAATGGAACATTTAACTATGTTCATCTATTATTTGAGATAAGGATATACTTAGGTATTACATACAACTTTTAGAAATCAAAAATTTGATGAAAAACTAATACAATGATAAGATATAAAACTAAACAAAAAGAACTTTCTAAATTTTAGAAAATTTTAGAAAATAACAAAGCAACAGCAGAAAACGTTGATTGATGGGGCAAAATTAAATAAATAAGTTTCCATATCCAATAATAAAGAAAACATTTTAATGTAAACAATAAACTGAGTACACTTGAGCCAAATACATTAGAATAAAAGGGTGACATTTTTAAGATGAAGAATTGGAACAAAGGAATAAGAAACTATTATGAGTCCAATTGGCAAGTAAACAAAGAGCATAAAGAGACACATGGTGATATGAAAAATACTAGTGGCAAAAAGTGTTAGTTATATGTGAAGTGTGCAAATTTAAGCAACAAAACGTATTTCAGAGAGGGGAGGCAATGTCCCATTCACTCCCCACCACAACATCAGAAAAGCCTATGTCAAACAAACATGTTAAATTGTCCTATATTGTTATCTGGCGAGAAAAAAACACTGCTAATAACAGACTCCCAAACACCAACTGATAAAGGACACTTTTACAAAGTTTTGTTTTGGTTTGTACTTTGTTGTTGTTCATAGAGATAAGCTAACCTTGGAACCTGAGGGATTTAGGGGGGATGAGCTTTGGAAGGGGGGGCAGGGCACAAGTTAGGACTTGGGTAAAACAGGCCAGGCAGAAGTATCTTTCAAGTTGTGGGGCTTTTTAAAGCTGTAATTTTCTGAAATATTTGTAATCTTGTCTTTCAAGAGCCAGTTGTGGCCTCAGAGCTCACTTCTGCAAATTTATAATCTCTGTAAATGTTTATTTCTCAGCAATGAAAGATACGATGCGTTGAGACAGATTGTATATGCTGAAATCTCTCAGGAAAGTGGTTTTCTAGGAAGTATTACATCAGGCACTTTAGATGATCCACCTTCATCTCTGAGTCACATGAGTTAATCTGGAGCTGTGGACAATCCCTAGCGCCCTCAACACTTCCCACATGAAGCATCTGCCTTCATCTTTTCAGTGATTCTGGAGCTGTGGACAATCCCTAGCGCCCTCAATGCTTCCCACATGAAGCACCTGCCTTCATCTTTTCTACCTGAGGACTTTCTAGCTCACCATGTCCCCAGGACAAACCTCAGTCAATGGGTGAAGGGAGTCTCAGCCTTTAGCGTCTAGTGGCACAGCTGAAGCCAATTTCTACACAGTTTCTCAGTTCCTCCTGGGACTCCAAATACTGCTCTTCAAGATGGGAACAAAGCTGCATTGCCATTCCAGGTCTTTAGACTGTCCTGAATATCTGCACAGCCTCTATATTTATTCTTTTAATTATACATCATTATTTTTCCTTAAATAACGTGGTCTCTCTATCTTACCTAGGCAAGTTACTTCACTCTGTAGCTCAATTTTTGAATTTTTTAAACAAAGATAAAGTAACTGTATCAAGAGTCATTGTAAGGGTTGAATTAATTTAAGTCAAATGCTTAGACCTGTGTCTGTTAATTAATACTAATAATTATAATAACAGTGATTACTATTAGTTGCATTTTTATAGTTATTGTGATTGTTATTATTCAAGTTTCCTGAAAATATTTTGACTCTAAGAAAAAATTTTCTGATGGCCAGAAAGCACATAAAAAGATGCTCAACATCACTAACTATCAGAGAAATGCAAATCAAAACTACAATACAATGAGGTATCACCTCACACCAGTCAGAATAGCCATCATCAAAAAGTCTACAAAGAGTAAATGCTGGAGAGGGCATGGAGAAAAGGAAACCCTCCTATATAGTTGGTGGGAATGTAAATTTGTTCAGCCATTATGGAGAACAGTACGGAGGGTCCTTAAGAAACTAAAAATAGGGCTTCTCTGGTGGCGCAGTGGTTGAGAATCCGCCTGGCAACGCAGGGGACACGGGTTCTAGCCCTGGTCTGGGAAGATCCCACATGCCGCGGAGCAACTGGGCCCGTGAGCCACAACTACTGAGCCTGCGCGTCTGGAGCCTGTGCTCTGCAACGAGAGAGGCCGCGACAGTGAAAGGCCTGCACACCACGATGAAGAGTGGCCCCCGCTCGCCGCAAGTAGAGAAAGCCCTCGCACAGAAACGAAGACCCAACACAGCCAAAAATAAATAATAAATAAATAAATAATTTTAAAAAAAAAGAAACTAAAAATAGAACTACCATATGACTTAGCTAACCCTATTCCTGGACATATATCTAGAGAAAACCATAATTCGAAATGATACATTCACACCAATGTTCATTGCAGAACTATTTACAATAGCCAAGACATAGAAGCAACATAAATGTCCACTGACAGAGGAACGGATAAAGAAGATATGGTACATATATACAATGGAATATTACTCAGCCATTAAAAAGAATGAAAAAATGTCATTTGCTGCAACATGGATGGACCTAGAAATTATCATACTAAGTGAAGTAAGTTAGACAAAGACAAATATCATATGATATCATTCATATGTGGAATCTAATTTTAGAAATTATATAAATTAACTTATTTACAAAACAGAAACATGCTCACAGATTTCAAAAATAAACTATGGTTGCCAAACTTATGGTTACATAGTGAGGAGGGATAAATTAGGAGCTTGGTATTA
This sequence comes from Stenella coeruleoalba, assembly GCF_951394435.1. Taxonomy (NCBI): domain Eukaryota; kingdom Metazoa; phylum Chordata; class Mammalia; order Artiodactyla; family Delphinidae; genus Stenella; species Stenella coeruleoalba. The sequence goes on from NC_137149.1 coordinate 6,203,658, forward strand.
ACATACACACACTACTATATGTAAAATAGATAACCAACAAGGACCCACTTTATAGCACAGTGAACTCTACTCAATTCTGTAATAACCTATATGGGAAAATAATCTGAAAAAGAATGAATATATGTATATGTATAACTGAATCACTATGTTGTACACCTGCAACTAACACACACTGTAAATCAACTATACTCCAATTAAATTTTTTAAAAAAGAAAAAATTTCGCATATTGTTGAGACTTTAACCATTTACCATTAACCACTTTTAAGAATTTGCTCAAAATAAACGTTTAAAAAAAATGTCATGTTTACTCTCAAGCTAATTATTTGTCGTTTTCTCAATACATTTAGAATTTTTTAAGTATAATTTACAGAATAGAAACTCCTATCATATAATAAGCGCATACCTTGATGACTTATTCCAAAATGCACATAACTGTGACCCCAATGTCCAGATCAAGACCCAGCATATTGTCAACACCACTCTTTGGACCTCCTTCTATAACAACCTCCTTCAAGGGCAACCACTATTCTAACTTTGTAAAGGATAGACTGGCTTTGTCTGTTTTATAGTTTATATTAATCAAATCATTAATATGTCATTCTTATCTGACTTCTCTCATGCAATATTGTGTTTGAGAGATTTATCTATCATCATTGGCGCTTTCTAAAGCTGATGTTAACTTGCATCCAAAATGTATTAGAAGCTTAAGAGTTAGGATCCAGACTTTTACTTGGATCCCCTTGAACACCCAAGGTACATCATACTGTGACAGACACTTGGTAAAACCTTGAATAAATATTTTGGCTCCTTGTTTCTCAAAACAGTAATTCCTCACAAAGATTTTTCACCTTCCTGCTTTACCACACTAACCTATCATTCCTTGTGGTTCTCTTCACTGTAATCTTCCCCAAACCTCCTACTCCATTGCAAATATTTTTATATAATGATGCATATTTAAATATAGATTTATAAAAGAAAAATATAAAATATTCAAAGCTATCCATCAGCAACAATCTAGCATGTAACAACTGGCAACACGCTTTTACTGAATTCTATGTTAATTTTAACTTGGTCACAGATATTCTTACAATTCAGTTGGCTTAAGTCTCAGATATCATTGCATCACCTTTTGTGTCATCTCTTTCTTTCCTATTACTGGATCGTATATGTAGATCATGTTCTTTATTATTCATACTATTCATCATCTTAAACGGAAATTTTTAGCTGGTTGATTAAAAGACTTAGGGGAAATTGGTGGGGTTTTTTTAAAAGTCTATTCCTTATAGATGATTCTACTTTCCTTTTGTAGGAGCACTTTTAAAAGTTCATTCCAATTTTGGATTATGGACTTGAGAAATGTCTCAACCTGTTTATCTGTTGCTTCTTAAAATACTTTTAAAAAGTCCCTATTGAACTTGACAAAGAAAAATCAGGAAGAGTCAATGATAGGGAAAAAAAAAAACTATAGCAAACAGACTACAGTGTTTATAGAAAAGTAAAAGTAAAAACCATGTGGCTGAGGGACAGTTATTTCTTTTCTTTTGTTCAAAGAAAAGAGAAATGCTTGAAGTAAATGGAAGGTATTTTAGTTTACTGTGAACATAACAAATACACTACCCACAAGTCTGTTACAGCACAGATGAAGAAGTTAGTTCACAGCGACAGGGAGAAAAAGCACCATTCAGTTTTCATAACTCTGTTACCAAACTAACACTCCAAACACCTGGTGAACTTGCATATTGAAGAAAGGTAGAAAGAACTTCTAAAAAGGAAACAGAAAAACTTCTGATTGCATGCAGGTGTAGTAGCCATACTCTGAAAAATATGTGATTTTTAAAGTGCACAAAGTTCTTAGAAATTAGGTTGTCATTACTTAAATCATTTGGAACATTCTAGAAGCTCAAAATGTTACTCAGGTAGGTGAAGAAAAAATATTCCTTCTTTGAATTATTCTTACTGATTCTTTTAACTCTATCTTGAAAATAATATAAAATTTTGAATTTTAGAATTAACTCACAACATAGAAAATGTTTTTCCTCTTGTTTATGAATTCTGGACAAGAAAACATTTTTTAAGTTGAGGAAATACCTATATGCATAATATCTACTTATATACGAACCATATTCAAGAATGTACAGATGGTGATGTTTATTTTATTAATGAGGAAAATTGTTGTTTTTGTTTTCTTTTGTTGCTCATACCTAGATTTTTCTATAATCATTAAGCACGTTGGCATTAGTTACCTTTCGAGACTTACCCATGTCAATGGAGCTTTTCCACGTTTATACTGGGCCTGAAGTTCAAGATAATTATTTCTCATTTCTCACGTATTTATGCTTTATATCTTTATGTAGGCAACTTTCCTTGAGATAGCTTTGAAATGCACATAGATTTGAACTTCAAGTAGCTAGAGTTCCTCCTAACAACTTATTTTCTCCCCAAATCAATATTTCAAAAATAAGAACTTCTCTTTAAATATTGACTGCTTGTTTGAATGTCAAATATAGTGAACTTTCTATTTGTCAAGACCTTTCCAGTCAGATGCTTGCAAAAATTTACTCTGCTTCCAAATTATTCATTTTAAGCACCTTGTTCCATTTTTTATATCCTTTACATGTTTGAAAACACTTAAAGGGTTTTTCTTAACTCAGACAGAGAAAGCTGAAAAAAAAAACAGACCACTAAACAGTATGAAAAACTTTTATTTAAACAGTCACATGAGGTGTAAAAGGTGGATATAACTAACTTGTTTTCAAATTTTTCTTTGTAGAGATCATTTTTAAGGTGGAGTCATCACCCCTGAATTAATACATTTGGTTATGTCAATCAGCAGTACCAAAAATAAAAGTGGTTGTGATAGGTAACTTACTCATGGCAGCTGTGGCTCTCATTCTCAAAAGAGCTATAGAGCATTGGAGTTTTAAAAGAAAAGGTGTTCTCATGTTAACACTGCATTATGATTCTGCATTATGACTTGGGATAATTAAGCAGTGAAACTTTTGTTCTACATGTTTTTTGTTTTGTCATAAGGATAAAAATCCCTGATTAAAACTGTGAACTTGGGACTTCCCTGGTGGCACAGTGGCTAAGACTCCATGCTCCCAATGCCAGGGGCCCAGGTTCGATCCCTGGTCGGGGAACTAGATCCCACATGCATACCGCAGCCAAGAGTTTGCAGGCCACAACTAAGGAGCAGGCAAGCCACAACTAAGCAGCACTCCTGCCCCAACTGAGACCGGGCACAACCAAAAACATAAACTAATAAATTAAATAAATCTAAAAATAAATCAATCACCTCTTTAAAAAAAATGTGAACTTGGAGCTCAAATCTAGTGTCGTGGCTCAATTGAATTCACAATGGTGTGTGTGTGTTATGGATTACAATAGAATCTCACATATTATATTACTGGATTACTCTAATTCAGGGGAAGGATCATCTTTCTTTCTCTAAATTGACAAATACACTGCTGAATATATCTAGCATATATTAGCAGAAGTCCAGGCACCAATAGAAACATCCATCCTTACAAAATCATCATCTTATTTTCACTTCTTTTATTTTGATTTTTTCAAGTTTCAGTGTAATGGTTAGGAATGTTCCAACCAAATAGCTTTGTAAATTTTTCTAAATTACTTAAGTGTAATGTCTCAGAATCTACAATTTTGAAATTGGTATACAAAATATCTATCGATAATAATTGTGAGGATTAAATTTAAACAACTTACCCTAATGTCTACAGATAATAAAAAATAATACTCAACTAAAAATATATATATATATATTTTTTTTTTGGCAGTATGTGGGCCTCTCACTGTTGTGGCCTCTCCCGCTGCGGAGCACAGGCTCTGGACGCACAGGCTCAGCGGCCATGGCTCACGGGCCCAGCCACTCCGCGGCATGTGGGATCTTCCCGGACCGGGGCACGAACCCGTGTCCCCTGCATTGGCAGGAGGACTCTCAACCACTGCGCCACCAGGGAAGCCCCTAAAAATATTTTTATAATAGCTTCCTGTGACTGTTTTATCATAGCTCTTAAAACTCTCTCAAATGATTTTGGGAACAATTTTTTATAGGAATCTATGATTCTGAAAGAAGGGTGTTATCATGTGTATATTTTGTATCCCCATAATGCCAAGCATATATATTATATAATCATATTATAGATATTTAATAAGCATTCATGCAAGTGACCAATAGCTCCCAAACTGCTTCACATCTACTAGATTCCAGCACTAGAACTAGAAAGATTTACATACCCTGAGGAAGAGCTCACGTTAGCATAGATCTGGATATTGTGATTCTAGGAATTACCACCAACACGTAACAAAAATAAAGCCATTTTATTAAAAGAACTAAATGTTCACTGTCCCAGCATTGAAAGACTGCTTTTTCCAAGATATATAATGCTTGGAAGATAACTAAGAATAGTTATTATTCTACCTGTTAGTTCAAAGATTTAAAATCTCAGATTTGTAAGAGGTATTATCCTGTATTTGCTGAGTGCATATAAACAAAAGATTATCTAAAAGTCTATTGGGAAATATGACAGCCATGAGTATTTCTTGAACAAAAGTTTGATAAACCATTCTGGCATGTTTTTGACACCCTAATATTATTTTGAATACAATGGCAGCAACATCTACATGGTTGCGATAAATTATGTTAAGTATATAGGTTTGTTCTGGACCAGTGCGGCCTTTGTGAAACAGAGCTCTAGCAGTTAAACTGTTAGAAAAATTTTCAGATCACTGTTGTATTAGTGTAATCTGAATAGACCTGTTGGTGCTTCAATGTTCTATATTTACACATACATAGGAAATAAAACTTGAAAAGCATTTTCAAAAAGTTCCTTTCTAAATGGTCTATGCCTAAGCCATAGACATTTTAAGCGCCTGAACTGAGACCTGGTGATGTTTGCAAGGGCCCCTCTTTGTTTCTGAGCCCCAAATTCCAGGTGGTGTTTTTCCTGGAGAAGGAGATTGTTAAAAAAAACCCAACAACTCTGTTTAACATTTTTTAGCTTTCTAGTAAGTGTTTTTTACTTAGTGTTCTGCCCTTGCCTTCCACATACACAGCATTTGGCAAATGCCTAAAGGGATAACTGCATGCAGTATGTTAGACTCACTTCTCTTTGATTTCCTTTTCTCAGAGATCCTGTCCCTTAATTCCTCCCTTCTTGGGTGCCTTGGTTGTTTTTCAATGCCACTCCCCTTTAAAAAAATCTAGCTCTCATAGTTATTCTCAGTTGGAGGCTTAGTTTGATATAAGCTACTCCAAATAGCCTACAGCAGTCAACTGGAGATAATGATTTTTTTTTAAATGTTACATGTATAGATTTTGTGTATCAGGGCACAGCAGTTAAAAATGGGCTTCCTGTAAGGCCAGACACCATCAAACTCTTAGAGGAAAACATAGGTAGAACACTCTATGACATAAATCACAGCAAGATCCTTTTTGACCCACCTCCTAGAGAAATGGAAATAAAAACACAAATAAACAAATGGGACCTAATGAAACTTAAAAGCTTTTGCACAGTAAAGGAAACCATAAACAAGATGAAAAGACAACCCTCAGAATGAGAGAAAAGATTTGCAAATGAAGCAACTGACAAAGGATTAATCTCCAAAATATACAAGCAGCTCATGCAGCTCAATAACAAAAAAACAAACAACCCAATCCAAAAATGGGCAGAAGACCTAAACAGACATTTCTCCAAAGAAGATATACAGACTGCCAACAAACACATGAAAGAATGCTCAACATCACTAATCATTAGAGAAATGGAAATCAAAACTACAATGAGATATCCTCTCACACCGGTCAGAATGGCCATCATCAAAAAATCTACAAACAATAAATGCTGGAGAGGGTGTGGAGAAAAGGGAACCCTCCTACACTGTTGGTGGGAATGTAAATTGATACAGCCACTATGGAAAACAGTATGGAGGTTCCTTAGAAGACTAAAACTAGAACTGCCATACAACCCAGCAATCCTACTACTGGGCATATACCCTGAGAAAACCATAATTCAAAAAGAGTCATGTACCACAATGTTCACAGCAGCTCTATTTACAATAGCTAGGACATGGAAGCAACCTAAGTGTCCATCACCAGATGAATGGATCAAGAAGATGTGGCACATATGTACAATGGAATATTACTCAGCCATAAAAAGGAACGAAACTGAGTTATTCGTAGTGAGGTGGATGGAACTAGAGACTGTCATACAGAGTGAAGTAAGTCAGAAAGAGAAAAACAAATACCATATGCTAACACGTATATATGGAATCCAAAAAAAAAAAAAATAGGTCAGAAGAACCTAGGGGCAAGACGTGAATAAAGATGCAGACCTACTAGAGAATGGACTTGAGAATACGGGGAGGGGGAAGGGTAAGCTGAGACAAAGTGAGAGAGTGGCATGGACGTATATACACTATCAAACATAAATTAGATAGCTAGTGGTAAGCAGCCGTATAGCACAAGGAGATCAGCTCGATGCTTTGTGACCAACTAGAGGGGTGGGATAGGGAGGGTGGGAGGGAGGGAGATGCAAGAGGGAAGAGATGTGGGGACATATGTATATGTATAACTGACTCACTTTGCTATAAAGCAGAAACTAACACTCCATTGTAAAGAAATTATCCTCCAATAAAGATGTTAAAAAAAAAAAAAGAAAAGAAAATGGACCTGGCACACAAAAAAAAAAAAAAAAGAAAAAAAAATGGGCTTCCTGGTGAGATGCTTATTCTTTAGGGCCAATGGCAAGGTAAGAGCAGTGATTTGGATTATTGTTCTAGACTCTGGAAAAATTCTTTAATTTTATCCCTTACTCAAACGTTCTTATAAGATGAATCTCAAAACAGACAATAACATTTAGAGGCTGTACACATTTTCATATACAATGTGCATCCATTATTCAAATTAAAAATGCAAAGTATGCCATAAAACAGGAAAAATGACCACAGAATAAAAATTATTTATTAAAAATAATATAATTACTTCAAAGTATAAACATATTGGAGTATTGGGTATAGACTTTAAAAAGTATGATTAAAAAGATGGAAAAAGAGAATGTCGCTAGTGTGCTCTCTGAAATAATCAACCATGAGTCATCAAAGTAAAAAAACACAATAAATAAAATTAAGAATTCTGTGTAACATACAGCAGAAGGAAGTGTAATAAACTAGAAGAAAATTCTGAAGAAACTCCAAATAGATGAAAAATACAGGAAAGCACATTAGAGATATATGAGCTATAGTGAAAAGGTCAAACACTTCACTGGAGTCCTAGAAAAAGAGAAAAAAGAGAATGGGGCAGAAGCAATATTTAAAGGATAATGTTTGAAAATTTCTGAAACTGATGAAAGATACCACTCCACACATTCAAGAAACTCTGTGAATCCCAAGAAGAATAAATACAAAGAAATCTTCATCTAGGCACAGCACTGTGAAACTACTGAAACCTAAGGCAAACTTACTAGCAGACAGAGATAAAAGACATGTTATCTTCAAAGTGCAACAATAGAACTGATAGCTAATTTCTTAAAGATATCATATAAGTGGAGCTCAGTCTCATCAGACAACTCTGAGAGACAGTATAGAACACACCACAGAGTTTTTTCAAACAAAGGGTGCAGTAGCTGAATGCTGGTTATTTATGTATCAGTTCCTTTATTCTTCGGCTGAATTGTTAACTCCTTGGCATTTCAGCCCTCTCTGTGTGCAGACAAGGTAGGATTTAGGGGGCAGGAAAAGTCCTCATGTGACTACCAGCAGAAAGCGCTCTGCTGGACAGTGTTGACTACATGGGATTTAACATGTATGTAGACATTTTTAAATGACAAAAAATAGCATGAAATGAGGGAGGGAACAAATGCAGGTAAAGTGTTGTAATATCCTTGCATTGTCCAGAATACTGAAAAAGTATAATTTAAGGCAGTCTGTTATAAGTTTATAATACTGTAAACATTAACTAATAATAGACTAAAATAATGAGAACTTATGAGAATAATAATAAAAGAATTATAACTGGGGTCTTCCCTGGCAGTCCAGTGGTTGAGACTTTGCCTTCCAATGCAGGGGTTGTGGGTTTGATCCCTGGTCGGGAAGCTAAGATCCCACATGTCTCAGGGCCAAAAAACCCAAAACATAAAACAGAAGCAATATTGTAACAAATTCAATAAAGACTTTAAAAATGGTCCACATCAAAAAAAAAACTTAAAAAGAATTATAACTAATGAGCTAACAGAGGGGCAGAAATCAAATAATAAGAAGTGTTAGCCCAGAAGAAGTCAAGAAAGAAGAAAAAAGAACAGCTAATACAATTGTAGATGGTAGATTTATAAAAGGAAATTGTAGATCATAGATTTCAACCCAACCATATTTACTATGTTAATGTAACTGGGCTAAATGTTACAATTAAAAGACACAAGACTGGATCAAGAAAAAACATCATAACTTCCAAAAAGAACAAAAAACCCAACTACAGGAGGCATAAGTATAAGAATGTAGAACATGAAAGTAAAATATGAATAATAGTTTTACCATACAAAGACTAACCAAAAGAATGGTAACATAATCATACACAAAGTAGGCTTTAAAGCAAAAAGTATCAGTAGAGAGAAAGTGACATTTTATAAAATCAAAACCAGCATAAATTATCTACCTTGACAGTTTCTTAGTAGGCAATGACTTGATACCTTTGAAATAAAAATCTTTTCCAATGAAATTAGAAATGTGCTATTAGCTTTTGACAATGAATAGCATAATAGAACGATTTTTAAAATAAATATTTAAAAATATATATTTGTTCAGAGAAGTGCAAAGAAATATTCTGATACATATTATAAATGAAGAAAACATATAATTTCTGTTTATTGACAATCAGAAACTACCTGTATATAGTCCATTAATTTCACAAAATTGTTAAAGGCATGGCATATTGGATATGGGTGAGAAAAGACTCCAGGGGGGAGACATAATTCATTATTTCAATCTATTCTATGCCATTACAATTAAATTCCTTGTCATTCTTTACCTTGCCATTTACCTTCTAGTCTTATTGCACATGCCTCACAAATCCTTACACTAAAGATTCTTCTAAACATTCACCTTCCTATGGCAACGTGCAGGTTCCTGAACTGCTGGAGAAAAGCATATAATATGCAGAGTCTGTGACTATGAATTCATGACATTCAAGTTCAACTGGATCCTCAGAGCTGCCAGCAGATTACTTATGAGTCTCTCTCATTCGTCACAGCTTATTTAAAATTGTCATCCCTCTCCCCCAAAGGACACTGCTAAATCTGCCACTGTTACTTTTAGAAGAAGTTTCCTCTCAAATCCCAAAGGATATTGAATCCAGAGATCTTCACTAATTTTCTGGTTCACAACTTGCATGTGGAAGCATCTTTCCTCTATCTTCCTGGTAGGATCAAAGAAGCATTTCTCTAGCCCCAGGTTAATCCCTGTAAGGATACTCTAGATCTCATTAAACTTTTCCTTCATAATGACTTCACTCTATCTTTTATCTCATCTGACAACGATAATCAACCTCCTCTTTTTGTTGGTTTCATTTTATCAGCATTTAAATAACTTCGAAGATTTCCAGTCATTAAAAATAAATGGAAAAACCACCTCCCTCAACTCTCATCTCCTTCCTTCATAGCTGGACTTGATTACAGGGCTGTGCATACGCCCTTTCTTCATTTCTTCACAGCCCATTCACTCTGTAATGCACTGAAATATGACATTTGCTGCCATCAATATATTAAACATCTTTCAACAAGATCGTCTTCATCTACAGATTAACTGCATATGTATTTGTATGTATGCTTGTGTATACATGTATAATTATCTTACTTGGTACCTCGTAAGCCTTTTATTTTATTGCTGATCATTTCCTCTTTGGAACAGTTTCTTCCTTCCCTTAGTTTCAGTAACCATGCTCTAGAAATCTACCTTGCTCCCTGGTTCCTTCATCCTTGTCTTCTTACAAGTTTTTCTTTTCATATCTAACCCTTTTCCCTCTAATTATTAAATATTTCATGTTTACAAGAAACTATAATAATGACAACCCATGCACTTACTACCAAGCTATGTCAACCCTCAACCTTTTTTTTTCCCAAAAAAAGTAAAGAATTAGGGCTTCCCTGGTGGTGCAGTGGTTGGGAGTCCGCCTGCTGATGCAGGGGACACGGGTTCGTGCCCCGGTCCGGGAGGATCCCACATGCCGCGGAGCGGCTGGGCCCATAAGCCATGGCCGCTGGGCCTGCGCGTTCGGAGCCTGTGCTCCGCAACGGGAGGGGCCACAACAGTGAGGGGCCCGCGTATTGCAAAAAAAAAAAAAGTAAAGAATTAAAACAATACATATACAGTTGAACTGTCTTATGTACCCCACTTTGATCCCATTTCTTTAACTTCCTATGAATTCTTCAACAATATCCTATCTGTTCAACAATAGTATCAGTGTTTTCCTTTTGAATTTAATCACGTTTCAAGATTCCATGTATGCCTGAAAATAAATTGTGTGGATATAGTGATCTACATATGACAATTAGATCAACCTTGACTGTGTTGTATTCAAAACTTCTGTATTTGTATCATATTCTGTTTGATATATCAATTTCTGAAAGGACTGTATTAAGATCTCCCAGATATTATGGATTTATAAATGTCTCCTTATATTTTTTTCAATTTTATTTTATATGAGTAACTGTTTTAGCACTTAGTGGTTAGAAGTTTTTCATCTACTGTCTGGTATCCTTAAAATAAATTATAAGGTCCTTAATGATTTATATATAAATTATCTCTTTCTAGGTTCATCTCATGTCTCTTTCAACTCGCAATGTATATACTGAGCATATAGAACTAAAGCCAGTTTCTCGAACTTACGTATTTTCTTACTTCTGAAAATGATTTCTTTTTCTGTACAGATTAGAACATTCCTCCCTTTACCTTACACATGTTGTCTGGTTAATATTTAAGCATTTTTTTCTGTCTCAACTAAGAGATCCATTCTTCCCTCTCAGTTCCACTGGAGTGGATGTACTGTGCTGTCACCTGGAACTGCCTGTACTTAGAATAAAAGAGCACTTAGAATTACTTCTCTTGAAGGTTCCTGTCTCTTTTACCCTTTGTATCTCTACACTTAGCACTTTGCCATATAGAAGGAGCTTCATAAATGGATAGCGGCAAGATGAACTGACATAGGCCTGCCTCTGTCTTTAAAAGAGCTAGTAGCCTAGTGCCGTGTGTGTGTGTGTGTGTGTGTGTGTGTGTGTGTGTGTGTGTGTGTGTGTGTGTGTGTGTATGCATGTATACTGGTAGTAAAGAATATACGTTTGGAATGTGAATTTATTCACAGTTCCTCATGATTCCAAACTAAATTATGGATGTTAAGAAGTTGCTCCATGGGCTTCCCTGGTGGCGCAGTGGTTGAGAGTCCGCCTGCCGATGCAGGGGACGCGGGTTCGTGCCCCGGTCCGGGAGGATCCCACATGCCGCAGAGCGGCTGGGCCCGTGAGCCATGGCCGCTGAGCCTGCGCGTCCGGAGCCTGTTCTCCACAACGGGAGAGGCCACGACAGTGAGAGGCCTGTGTACCACAAAAAAAAAAAAAAAAAAAAAAAGAAGTTGCTCCTTCAAAAATTTTACCAACATCATGGTGGGGAGAGTCCTACATGGATTTAGAATCAAAAGAACTGATTGTATAGAAAAGCCATTCTGAAACCATGTCCTAATTACGAATGTGACTGTGATATGCTAAAATACAATCTATCTATATAGAAGGCTCATGTTGAAATTTTACTAGTTCCCATAAACCCAGATCAACTCACACTCTCAAGTCTAGCCTTTTCTGAGCACCCAAGTAGATGTGGCCCCTCTCCTTCTTTTGTCTTGGGGCTCTTCTCTAAGACTCCCTTTTTTAATGTATGTAACCATCATATTTAGCTACTTGATTATTTTTTTAACTTACTTATTTTATTTTTGGCTGCATTGGGTCTTCGTAGCTGTGTTTGGGCTTTCTCTAGCTGTGGTGAGCGGGGGCTACTCTTTGTTGTGGTGCGCGGGCTTCTCACTGTGGTGGCTTCTCTTGTTGCGGAGCACGGGCTCTAGGCACACAAGCTCTTCAGTAATTGTGGCGTGTGGGCTCAATAGTTGTGGGCTCTAGAGCACAGGCTCAGTAGTTGTGGCGCATGGGCTTAGTTGCTCTGCAGCGTGTGGGATCTTCCCGGACCAGGGATCGAACCCGTGGCCCCTAGCATTGGCAGGCGGAATTTTAACCACTGCGCCACCAGAGAAGTCCTCTAGCCACTTTATTATTAATTCCTGGGGCATTAGTTCCTAAAGCAGCAACATTTGTGATTTATTCGTCTTTTCATTTCCTACAACAGCTAGCACAATGGCTTGCACATTATAGATGCACTATTATGAAATTAAACTTGGATTTTTGTTTTGATAGTATAAGAGCAACCAAAGTCCTAATTTCAATCAAAAAAATTAGTAGAAACTTATGGTCTCTCCTACTTGTCTTGTCCTTTACACTGAACAAACTTGAGAGCAAAGAATTATGATCATACAAAAAATGGCGAATTTATTATCAAAAACAAATCAATTCAGTCTATGGTGGCATAAACTTTAAACTTTCAAACTAAAATAACTCCAAAAGCCACTAGTAAGCAACATTTTATCACACATGCCATGATATATAAAATATCACAAACTCCTCCATATTTACCTGACAGCTGGGTTATGGTCACTGTGGGGACTATAATTTCAAATCCATAACACATATTTAATAGTTCAACATTTATCCTGCTCTGACATAGGGTTCTGTACATAATAATTATCTTTTATTTTTGGTTTCATTTTTAGAAAGTAACACTTAGACTTCAGAAACAAAATATGTTCTACACAGATGGGGATACATTTTCACCATGGATCTTTTGGCTGTGTGTTTTACAACAATTATGGGCAGAATTCTTACGAGTTGTCCAGAAGTATTCTGAGGCCTTGGTTTTATTCCTATTTCTCTGTTGGAGAAATTCAAAAAATGCCTAAACGCCTCTTAGAAAACATACTGTCATTACAAAGTAATGATGACATCCCCTTTTTTTAAAATTACAAAAGAGTACATTTGAGCATTCATTTTTAATAGAGAATTATTAGATCACTATGAATCTAGAGCCAGCTTTAGACACAATTACTTGGTAGTAAACTTAATTTAAGGAAAAGTACCTATTATTTATCACTTTCCCACCTCTTATCTCCTGTCCCCAGTCTCTTATTTCATAGTATTCTCAGATACTTCATTCTCAGCTAAGGTAAAAATGGTCAATTATTATTTAAAACATTACCCCTGGAAGCAAAAATTTTATTCCCATAAGGATCAAAGTGTTTCAATTAAGGAAATGGGTAACTTCTATCTTTTTGCTAAATTTGGGCAGTTATACTTAAGAGTAAATAGATATGTGTTGAAGGCTATACACTAAGTGCTTCTGAAGTTCAACATTCAGCATTTGTTTAGGAATTGCTATGAGTGAGGCACAGTGCTAGACTTAGCAAAAATAATAGCAAGCAAAGCGGACTTGGTTTTGTCCTCATACAGTTTATAATCTTGGATGAGAGCAGGGGGGAACATTAATCAAATAACCAAAATTAATCAAACAATCACCAACACACACACACACACACACACACACACACACGTATGTACGTGTTTGCAAACCAATGAATTGATGGTTTGACCCATGGAGGGTGATATAAGATTGTGTAACCAGGGGACCTAGTCTGTTCCGGTGGGACAAGGAGGGCATCTGCAAGAAGGCCACCTGAATTTGCAGGGTTAGATGCTCACGAATATTAAACAATAAGGCCAGTGTTATTCATATGACATTACTTAAAGTAAAATAAAATTACTTGGAAAAATAAACTTGTCAAATAAATAGAGAAGAGAAACAGTAACCAAGTAAAATGAGAGCAATATAAAGAACACTTTATTCTCAAAATGCTTTGAGAAGTGATTAATAATGTGGTATTATTCCATATGATATCACTTATATGTGGAATCTAAAATATGACACAAACGAACCTATCTATGAGACAGAAACAGAATCACGGACATAGAACAGACTGGTGGTTGCCAAGGGGGTGGGGGGGGGTGGGAGAGGGATGGTTTGGGGGTTTGGGATTAGAAGATGCAAACTGGTATATATAGAATGGATAAACAACAAGGTCCTACTGGATAGCACAGGGAACTATATTCAGAATCCTGTGATAAACCAGAATGGAAAAGAATATGAAAAAGAATGTATATATTAATATATATATATGCATAACTGAGTCACTTTGCTGTGCAGCAGTAATTAACACAATATTGTAATGCAACTATACTTCAATAAAAATAATGTGGCATTATTATAATAAACCATGTAATATACTGATTTTAAAATCTTGATTTTTGAGTCATGTGCCAGATTATTGTTTTATTTTGTTTTCTTTTTGTCCTTATTTAAATACATTAAGCTTTGATTAGTCCAGTTGATTCTTTGTCATAACCTGCTGGAACAAATACTCAGAAGAAGGTGATCCAGGGGACACAGGAACTAGACAGACCACATTGTGAACTGCAGAGCACTAGAAAATCATTTTTATTGGGCAGGCAAAGGATAGGGATAAAGGATTCTCAGTACTGTGTAAAATGCAAAAGTAGGGTCTAGTCTGATATTTCCTAAAGCATCACCATAAAAAATTATATAGCACAGAATAAAGTTTGAAAGTCATGTTGATTTTATACCTAACTATCTAATCATCCAGTTTGGAGATTCACAATAAACAAATACTCAGTTGTTTATGAGACATTTGAGTATATCAAAGTCCCTGGGAATTTCTGCATTAAAGAAATCTACTTAATTTTCTTTAAGTTTTTTACAAAGCTGTTCACAAAGCTAATGTAATTTACTTATACCCAGTAGAATTATGTTATTTGCTGTAATATGATTTTGACATGTTGACCTAGCCCAAATCTTATCAACTGGCAGATGAAAATTACTTGATCCTTGGAAGTTAAATAATTTTTAAGTTATACACACTTAGTGGTATAGCCAGTATGAGAAGCAATGTGTCCTTACTTCCGTACTCTCATTGTCTCTCTTGCACCATTTTAACACACATTAGTAATACATTTTGTCTTAATACATTTAGATACCAGTTTTACTGCAATATTCATCTATATTTGAAGAACTAATCCTATATCAACATACAATCATAATATATACCAATGAAATAATTACTATAATACTTATATATAATACTTATAAAAACTAATAAGTTTTTATAAGTATTCACGAACTGATCGTTGGGATGTCTAATTCCTCATTTCCTCTATCGGGGAAAAGGAGGGAGTGAAATTGGTAATTCTTTTCTCATTAAGGCTACATGACAAGCTGTGAAATGCTGTTAATGGACTTTGATCAGGTTGCTTTCATTGTGGTCTTCCGAAATGTGTTAGGAACTTATGAACATATGCTGCAGTATAATTGGCTCCCAAAGTGGTCATAATGTGGGTACTATAGAAAAACAACCAGTTACATTCACACACTTACAAACAATTATTTTCATGTGGCCATTTGATGTCAATAGAGGGAGCATATATAAAAGTTGCTCTTAGTGGCCATTTCTTAGTGCCTTAATTGGACAGGAACATTTAAAGGAATGAAAGGACAGAAACAGTGAACCTGAATGTTCTACCAAGTAGCTTTTCAAAGTAGTGTTGTACCTAATATGGGTCCCCATAAAAACCTAATGACATTGATAGAAATAATTGCATACCATATCATCGTGAAGAGAGCTTTGCTGTATTGTCATAGAACAGCAAAAGTTCTACCTAAACCAGAATTTATTGGGCAGATGGAGAAAATTGCAACTCTTCTCCTACTTTTGAAAGATAATTTTCAGCAAAACAAAGCAAAATAAAGCAAGAAAAAGGAAGAAAGAAAACAGAAAAACACAAGAAAGCAAGGCCTGCTTAAAGGCAGCAGTAAAATTAATTGGGGTCTGGGTAGGGGTGTGGCCCATACTGCTCATTTTCTACCATATTAGTGTACCTTTGAATTGATCCATTTTATCACCATTCTCTGAGCCCTGGTAACACTGGCATCATCCAGTACTGCAAATGATCACTTAATGGTCTCTGATACTGAGTCTCTAGTTAATTCACTTCTTAGACCATTGCATGGTTGATTGCTAAAAACCAGGTTTACTTTTGAGTGATATTCATTTATATCCTCTCTTCATTAAGAACACTATGGTCCTTTTAATCACATTTTCTCTCTTCATCTGCATTCTTTGTCAAATTTACCTTTTCATTAGATTTTCCTCTATGTTAGAATGACTACTGACTCTTAGTCTCTCATCACATCAAGCCCAAATCCTGCCTGATTTTCAAGTCTCCCCACGTACTTGCCAGTGCGTACCTAGCACTGCATGCTGATACATCCATCTACTTGCACTGACCAAGTGGTTCATTTCACATGCTCATCAGAAATTTGTACTTATTTCCCATTGCCCCCCATGTCGGGTGAATGCTATGCATTCATCCTATGCTATGCATGTTCATTCATTTAGGGGAAACAGCTTCTTGCCCTTTTCCTTATCTAAATTTTACTCCGTTTCAAATTTTGTCCCACTAAAACTGCCTTTCGTCATTCTGACATTTATTTATCTTACCATCCCTTAACATTCTACAGCATTTTTCGTTCTTCAACATAAATCACCCTTTAAGAATATGCTGTGAACTTTGCTAATTATTTCATATGTATTGTTTTTACCTCTTCAAACCAATTTGCATACTTTTTCAGTTTGGGTCAATGTCTTACACTCCCTTTATCTTTGACACACTTCCCTTACATCTAGCACAATGAGGAGAAAACGGTGTGTGCTCAAAATCCTGGTTGATTGACTGAAATAATTGCATACCATCAGCTCGTTTTTGTCATCAGCTGACAGAATCAAGTTTTAGAGATCCAGTTAAATGCCTGCCTATCAACCTGCCAAGAACTGGTGCAATTGGAAGTCATCATCCTGCGAGTCAGACAACTCATTCACTAACTTGAAAGGAACTGCCACATATTAAAAGTTCTCTTTATGGATTTTGATGAATTGCACTGTTTGATTCATTCTTTTGTATTAAACCATATACATGATGTATCTAGAAATAACATTACTTTTGCAGTATATTAAAAAATGTCACTCATTTTCCTGAGTTGTCATCTTAGTTTACTATTAAAAAGTTGAAAAAAAGAAAATCACATGACTTTAGCCAAAGCCATTTTCTGCGTAGTACGGGAGATGCAGAATGATTTTTAGGGAAACTAAAAAATAGTAAGCTTATTGAGATAATGATATTCCTTGTTAAAATAAATATCTACATAAATCAGCTTAAATAGAATTGTAGCAGCATTCTATTTTCTAAATATAATTTTATTTATTTAGATACATGACTTTAAAAATCTATATATATAGTAGAGTGAACAACTATGACTTTCAAATGAAAGGAGAATCACAAACCCTGACCATGTATTTTTAAAATAGATTTTAACATATCTTTCAGAATATGTGGGTAAAATTAGTAAATCTAAATTTTTATTATGAAATTTTGTTTCACAAATATTTTTAAATTTTAAGGAAAAACATAGCATAAGGAAGATTTACTTTTCATCTGATTTTGAATTTCTTTGGTAGATTTTATTCTTAATTCTCAAAGATTTGCCTTCTCACTGATTTAGCCTTTATTGATCCTTTTAATCTCCAACTGTTTTTATTTTCGCTTTGGAAAAAGTTTTCAGTTTTTTGCCCTTTATCTTCCCACAGACATTTCTTTTCTCTGTGAAGACAAAGGTAGCAGATTTCCCACAGTTTTCAGACTCTGTTTATTTTCTTCCCACAATCTGTATTTTTCTGATTCCCCATTTCTTCTCTCCATCCATCAACACACTCCATACTTTCTCCGCATTTTCCTCAATAGACTCCAGAAAATTATGTACACACACACTACACACACACACACACACACACTTAACTAATGAGTAAGAGGTGCCTTTTTGGTTCAATAGCAGTTTTCAATTATTAGTAAAACATTTTACTTTTTAAATTAGTTAATTCACTTAATTCAACTTTTTTAATAAATAAAAGGAGAAAGGAAGTTATGCTCCCCATAGTTTGGTACTTTTGTCAGACTGTGTCCTTTGGGGGACCCACAGAAAAAGGCGGTGAATGGAAAGATTAGAGTTAGGGTTCAAACTTTCACACTGGCAGATTCTCACACTCTTGATGGGCAAGCAGTTGGTTTTTCAAGTAGGCTTATCTTACGTTCTGTTTTTTGGTGGATTTAGAAGAGCCAGGGCCCTCATCTGTTCATTGTGTTAAAGCTGAAGCTTCAATAAATTGGCAATCAGGCTGATTTGAGTGTGTGCAGATGGTAGATGGTATACAGTCAAGTGCATATTTTCATTGCAACAAGTTTAACTGCGCCTCCTATGTGCAAAGAGTGGTGTCAAGTTGCGAGGATCTCCAGCCCTCTGTTGAAGAACGTTGAAGAATTCTTGCTGTCTTAAGGCTAGTACTTCCTCTTCAAGTGACATGAATCAGCACCAAGCAATGCTATTTTTTGCTCTTTGGTGGTGAGCCAAGAATATAAAAGGAGAACATCTGGATTTCTGTCAGTTCCAGCCACGCTGAAAAGCTCTCTATAGCGTGTTTGTTTTGATAGATTCATACACATTCTCCAAATGTGATTTTCCAAGGCAGCCACATTTCAGAACTGTGAACTTTATCTCATTAAGTGCTAAAACTCAATGAAATAACTTTTAAGCTCCCACGTGAAGTTCTAGTTCTGTGATTCGGGTCACTTTTCAAAACACATGTTTCAAGCTTGACTCTAATTTCCCTTCTTCCTGGGAATCATGACTTGACTTTGAGAAACACTCTAAAAATGTCTGTGTTCACTGTTTAATGATAATTAACAGCTCATAGGTGGGTTATTTTGCAGTCTTTGGGAAACAAAAAAAGTCTTTTTTTGAAGCAGTTGGCACCTCTGAAGTATAAGGTAGTAGTTTTATTTACAGAAGGGGTTGGAAAATAGGGAAAAGTAATATAATCTTCTTCTAATTGTTTAGTCAGTCAATTTCAAATCCAAATAGGTAAAAAGAAGTCTTCAATTAGGAAAATTATTTTAAGTCCCAAATTCTTGGTTGATTTTTACAAAGGTGTTAATTTATCTTTAAACAAGGACAATAATTTAAGGTGAGTGAGTTTGTCACCAACATGGCTGCTTTTTCTCCAAAAACTGAACAAAAATAACCTTAACACTGATAATGAAGTCACTTCCTAGGGCAATCTTTGGCTGCCTGTTGACTCAGTTAGTGTGAGACAGAAGAAACCAAATTTAAATGTTTTAGAACACATTCCAAATCCCTGAAACTGTATTTCCAGCTTAAGTTTCTTAATGTTTTAACATGAATGTAAACTCCATTTTAGGTTTTCAATTTAGATTATAAATCTAGGGAGAGCTAGGTTTTAAATTTCTCCATGTACTCAGCCCCAGTACTAAATTCATTATTAGCTATTGATAAATGAAAAATAAGAATTCATTTCTCTGGGACTTCCCGGGTGGCACAGTGGTTAAGAATCTGCCTGCCAATGCAGGGGAAACAGGTTTGATCCCTGGTCCAGGAAGATGCCACGAAGCAACTAAGCCCGTGAGCCACAACTACTGAAGCCTGCACGCCTAGAGCCCGCACTCTGCAACAAGAGAAGCCACAGCAATGAGAAGCCCGCGCACCGCAATGAAGAGTAGCTGCCTCTCGCCGCAACTAGAGAAAGCCCGCACGCAGCACCGAAGACCAAACGCAGCCAAAAAATAAATAAATTTTTAAAAAAGAATTAATTTTTCTGATATATCTATATAGTCTTTTCTATAAGTTTCAAAATTTTGTGAGCTAATATGATCACTGTCATTTAAATATATCTGAATTGTTTCTTGTCCACATCTCCTAAAAACAAACAATTGTAAAATTTTATTATTCTTAATTTTCCTTCCATTCAATGTGCTCTACAATCATTTTATTTTATGAAGTTTTTTTGTTTTTTCTTTTTAAATAGATTGTAAAAGTGTTTCTAAGAGGAGAGAAATATCTCAGTTACATTGTAACTGGAATTATGAGGTTCTAACTATCAACACTTCACCTGCCCCATGCCAACCACATATGTTAACAGAAGTCCATTTGAATCCTGTGTAACATCTTGGCCTGTTTGGTGCATAATTTGTAGCCAAACATATGGTGAGAGGCTTTGGAGAAGAGTCTTCAAGCTGGCAGGCTGCTGTTGATGTCTCTGGGATCACATGCCCCATTTAAGTCTGTGCAGTTCCAGATTGGAGTCTGACTCTTGTCTGCCTGTGCTGAAACATGAGGAGGTCCAGATTTTTTACAGCTTCCAAGCCTCCCAGACAAGTATAATTATCAGCACTCCAAAGAGCTAGGAATATAAGCCAAATGCAAACAAATGAGGGAGGGAGAGCAGAAGAGCTACAGCTGTTGGGTCAAGCTGGGTGCAAAATGGTTTGATATTTTCAGAAATCGGAGAAGAATGTCACCACAGTGAACCTTCTCTGATTAAAATGGGCTTATTCTTTAGCACTTTTCTTTCTAGTACTGGAGGAAATCAGCCTAAGAGGAGGATAGCTTTTAAATTTAAGTATGGATATGGTGAAGATGGGTGGGCAAAAATGTAAAATTTCTGAAGGGATAAACATACGATCATTTGGAGATCACACATTTCTTGGAAAGAGATAGGCATCACTGGTAATTATAACAAATAGTTCTTTCAAAGTCTAAATTCTAGAACTAGAATTAGAAAGTCTATTAAATCAGAATTAGAAAGAATTGGAAATTCTACCAGAATTAGAAAGCCTACTTGACTTTTTCTCTCAATTATAGTATTTATTTTATTGCATCTCTTCTGAATGCATATTTTCTGATTTCAGGTTTAATTTTCTTGTAACTCTATCCTAGCTAGTCTTCCTTTTTTCTTGAAACATTGCTTTCACGGAACAGCATGCAGATGAAGGGCTTCAGTCAAACTTCCATTTCCGTATTGCACACCACTGATTCTCTGGTTTGGAGGCATGTTTTGTTCTCTGATGCCTTTGATAGTTTCATTCCTGTAGTGCTGGGGCTTGCTGGAGTCCTGTGGAAGCAGTCAGGCAATAAATGCAGCAGAGCGGAAGACCTTAGGGGAGTGGGAAAAGTTAAGGTAAACTGGAGACCATGTCCCCCTTCTAAAGGAAGCTTCCACACCTCAGCTCCAGCTGAGTTTTTTGTTGTTGTTAGGTGGGAATGAAGCCCCGAGGTCTTACAAATCTGGTTTATTACAAAGATGTTGCATGATTTTTAGATGTTGACAAATCGTCTTCTATTTTAAAGAAGATTGATATTCTTAAAAGTGTTGCCAATACAATTCTATGAACAAACCCCTCTGAAGTCATTCAGCCCAATGGCTGTCAATTTATAAACTTTGCTGTAAGACAAGCAAACTTTACCAGAATTTACTCTTACAAAGTATTCAGAACTTTGGTTGTGTCCTAAGGAGATTGGCATTTTTTTTTCTCCCAGGACCTCAGCTTCTCTTCCTACCTTTCTAGGAAGGAAATACCTCCTTCATACACACCCTCTCCTTGGGATTCAATGAGTAGCCCAATCCCATCAATTACACTTTCTAAATATCTCTTAAATCCCTACTATCCTATTTCTACTACCATTGTTTTCCACTAGACTATTATCATCCCTTAATTGGAATCTCACCCATTGATCTTTTTCTAAAAATACCTTACCCCTCCCTCTACTTCCTGTCTTGTAGGTAGAATTTATTATTCTTTTGTTTTCTCAGCACCCCCTCCTCCAGACTGTTATCCTTATTAACCCCCTATTCCTTATTATTGTTTTCATAGCAACCAGTCTGAATATCATCTACCAACTCAGTATAAGAAACCCATAACAGTCCATTTCCTAGGTTCTCAACTTCAGCCCCACTATGGTGAGGAATTCAACTTCAACTATTCTTAGAGCTCTTTTGTCCCACGGTTGTTGCCAAGTTTCTGAAGGACTCTAATGCAATACCAAGGTGTGGTGAGAGCCCTCAGTCACCCATCATTTTAGTTTACTGCTGAAATATACTTTTTCATGTCCATATGGTCCTTAGAGGTGTGGCTTCTCTGCTTCTTCCATCTAAGCTTGGGACAGGAGTATCACAGAGAGGGTAGGACCCTCAGTGGGATTCCCAAAATTGGTCCACCTCCCTGGGTCAGTGTTTCTCAACTTTTTTTTCTTATTTATTTATTTAGGTTGCATCGGGTCTTATTTGCAGGCACATAGGATCTTCAGTGAGGCATACGAGATCTTTTTCATTGTGGCACATGGGCTCTTCGTTGTGGCACTTGGGCTTCTCTCTAGTTGTGGCTTGCAGGCTTTCTCTTCTCTAGTTGTGGCGTGGGCTCCAGAGCATGTGGGCTCTGTAGTCTGCGGCACACGGGCTCTCTCACTGAGGTGCGTGGGCTCAGTAGTTGTGGCGCGCAGGCTTAGTTGACCCGTGCCATGTGGGATCTTAGTTCCCTGACCAGGGATTGAACCTGTGTCCCTGCATTGGAAGGCAGATTCTTTACCACTGGACCACCAGGGAAGTCCCTCAACTTTTTTTTCTCAATACTTTTCTCTACATAGCTGCACTTTCCATCTGTTTAGTCTGTTGTGATCCTTTGGAAGGCCACAAAATATAATATGCAAGACTTTTTTCACCATTCAATAGCCAATTTTTGCTCTCTTGGAGTACCATCACCCTCGTTGATAATGCATGCCCTAGACCTGCTAGGAAGCCATGCTTCATGGAGTTTTGCCATGTCCTTGAGTTACCGCTAGAGAAGAGGGCCCAGAATGCTAAGGTTCTAGAACAAGATGCATTTTTTCCAGCCCACCCCCAGCCAGGGTGATCTCTGTCTGGTGTGATGTAAGCACTTTTCTTGCACCTTCAAGGCATTTCTCTTCTTCCTTCAAATCATGTCATTTTTTGACAATATCCTTTGATAAACCATTAAAATGAGATACCAACGTATTTGCGCAAAAATTCTGTTTACCTTTCTTTTAAAGCAAGAGCAGGCCAAATCGTCATACTCTCCCAGTGGGTAAAAAATATACTTGCTTTTCTTCCTCTTATATAGTAAATAAGAGGAAGAGTTAGGTGAATCTATACAATAAAACTATTTAAAAGCTGTACATGTAGGGTATTTTGTCAGATGTACATTCATCTCTTTCTACTAGACTATATAAGCTTCGGTAAGGTAGAAATGATAATTTTTCTCATCTTTGTAATACTAAAGCTCTATAAAATTCCTGTCACATCATATGTGCATCATGTTCTTGAATAAATAAATGATCTAGGCCAAGGGTCAGTGTATTAGTCTACTTGGGTTTCCATAATAAAAACCACAGACTGAGTGGCTTACACAACAGAAATGTATATTCCCACAGGTCTGGAGACTGGAAGTCCAAGATCAAGGTGTCAGCAAGGTTGATTTCTGATGAAACTTCTGTCCTTAGCTTGTACGTGGCCACTTTCTTGCTACGTCCTCACATGGCCTTTCCTCTGTGCACGCACAGAGAACAGCAAGAGCTCTGTGCCTCTTCCTCTTCTTAGAAGGACAACAGTCATATCAGATCAGGTCCCCATCCTTCTAGCTTCATTTACTTTAATTACCCCCTTAAAAGCCTTATCTCCAAATATAGTCACAGTGGGGGCCAAGGCTTCAATGTGTGAATTTTGAGTGGACACAATTCATAGAGCCAGCAAAGAGTTTTAGGAAAAGTAGCAGCAACGTTTTCTGGTAAAAGGGGAAGACAAAATATTTTAGGTTCTCAGACCATCCAGTCTCTATTACAACTACTCAAGTCTGTTGTTGCAGCATGAGTGAGTGAGTGTGGCTGTGTTCCAATAAAACTTTATTTACACAAAGAGGCAGTGAGTGAGCTGGATTTTGCCCATGGGCTGTAGTTTGCTGACCCCTAATATAGACTTGCAAATGTTCTACCTGCCTTACCTATCTATACATCTCTCCATTTCTAGAAGTACTTCACAAGATTCCTACTTGCAACCATTTAATGACTTCTGCTTGCCTCCGGACTATGACATAAACTCCTAGGCATAAGGAGGCTTTTTTTTCCCCTTCAGCCTCGACGCGAGGCTTGTGGGATCTCAGCTCCCTGACCAGGGATCGAACCTGTGCCCCCCTGAAGTGGAAGCGCAGAGTCCTAACCACTGGACCGCCAGGGGAGTCCCATAAGGAGGCTTTTTATATTGATTTGATAGCATGTCAGCAAACTTCTTTTCTACTCTGTACAGTAAATAAATAATGTTCGTTTCTCCAAATAAAACTGAGCCCCTTCGTAGTTGGTGTTTTTGCCTAGGGTATCTCTTTTCTATCTGGAGTATCACTCCCTCCGTAGCCATCACTGCCCCTGTCCCATTTATCTTTGCAGCAGCCCAAAGTCTAGTCAAAGTTATTCGTTTCTTTTTCTTCTGAGCTAACACAGATCTTTATCATTATACCATTAGGTAATTACTAACTCACCTTCCCCAATGCATAGTGAATCTCTTCTGCATTTCTATAACCCCAGCTAGTCCTCAGCATTTTGAGAACATTCTGGGAACTCTGTAACCCTTCTGCAACAGGGTTTTTTTTTCTCTGAGTAGAATTCTGTGCTCTAGACCAATAGCTCTCACCCAGGGGTGATTCTGACCCCACAGGAAATTTGACAATATCTGGAGAAATTATTGGTCATCATAACTGGGGGGAGGAAGGGTGTGTTTTTCCTGGCAACAAGCGAGTAGATGCCATAGATGCTGTAAACATGCTACAATGCACTGGATACTCCCCATGACAAAGAATTATCTCGCCCAAAATGTTAGTAGTACTGAGGCTGAGAAACTATGACCTACATCAGTCAAGGATATTCCTTTCCATTAAAATTTGCTTTTCCTATAACCACTGTTTTAGGTGATTCCCCATTCTACTCAAATGGATTCAGATGGCTTTGTACTGCTCACCTCTTTATCCATTTGCTTTCATAGTAACAAGTTCTGAAGATAGACTCTATTAAAGAGATAAGAGTAGCTAGGTCCATCTGGGGTCCATTTTCATTTAAGTACATGAAATATTTGTAGGGAAGACATAGGAACGTTTGATAAGAAGCTATAGTCAGAATATGTCTTGCTGGTCAGTGACAAGTAGTAAATTCATCCAAGTTTCTATCAGCATGCTCCCTCTGGGGAGCCTGGAAGTTCTGAAATGAAAACAGTGGCTTAAAGTTATTTCAGGATGAATCACCTGTAAATACCTCCCCTCTGTGTTTTATTTAGAGTTTCAGAACAGTAAGAAGAAATTAAGAACTTGTTTGCAGAACATGGAAAATAAATGTTAAGAATAAAATAATATAAATCAATGTAAAAAACTGAAATATGAATTAACTTATACCTTCTTGAAAGAAGGAGAGAAACAGAAAGAGAGAGAGGATGGAAGGAAGGGAAGGGGAGGGGAGGGAAGGGAAGGGAAGGGTCAGGCAGGGACGATGGAGAGAGGGAAGAAGGAAGAAAGGATGGATAGATGGATGGATGGATAGATGGATGGATGGATGGATGGAAGGACGGATGAGGGAAAGACATAACTAGTAAATTAGGACGGAAAGCATGAAGTTTGGGTCAGGCAGAGGCAAGTTTAGATTTAGTCACTGAATGTAATCAGTGGTATGACCTTGGACAAGTGTCTTATTTTCTTCTCTTTCCTTAGCTCAAAAATGGAGATAGTATTGTTACGGAAATTAGATGAAAATATATACAGAAAACATCACTGTATCTGGTACATAGAAAGTGCTAAATATATGCGTAAAAAATAATGTTTGACAATCTGGAGAGCATAACTTCCTGGAAGTAATAGAATGTTCCAAGATAAAGCATTTTAGGACCAGGCAGACCAGAGATATGATTCCTATGGAAATATTTGTATGGGTAGCAGTAAAGTTAATAAAAATCTCTGTTTCCTCCTCTCCCCAAAGTGAGTCAAGCATTTTAAATGAACCCCCGGTTGAATTCCTCCACTGCCAGTTCTGCTTTTAAAGTAAAATGTGCTATAGACAGATGTTATTACTTTCTGCTACCACACTAGTCCAAGCCACCATCATCTGTCACCTAGCCAACACAGGCTTCTCCAGGCCACCACAGATGGTCTCCCTGTTTCCCTTTTTTCTCTCTTCCAACTTAAAAAAAGTCCATTTTTTAAAGGTATAAATCTGCTTGTTTACCCTTTGTTTAAGATCTTCACTGGCTTTTGCTCTTCACATAAAATCCAGATGTATGGCTCCCAAGGTCTTGTTTGACCCCAATCCTGACTGCACCTCTGTCTCTCTCCCTGCTCCAGCCACAGAAGCCTGTAGACTTATCTTCAAGTGCACCACATTTCCTCCCTCAGGGGCTTTGCAAAGCCTCTTCCTCTACCCTTCACAATAACACTTCTGACACCTCAGGACTCAACTTAGAAGTCACTTAACTGCAGAAGAGTTTCCTTCCTTCTCTTTTAAAATAAGTCCTATGTTGCTGATCTCGAAATCTGCACTCCTTTTATTCCCTTTGTCACTTACCAGAAGTTGCATTTATATACATGTTAAATTGTTTATGTACATACATTTTGTTTCCCAACTAGGCTATCAATTCTATAAAGGGAGAGCCCACTTGTGTATAGTTTACAACCCCATAACTAGAATCTATTACCATGCCGCGCAAAAAATAAATATTCAGTAAATATTTGAATGTATGAATGAATAAATGAATGATGAACAATAGGTTAGGAACTGATTTCCTTAAGAATTTACTAAACTTTTCTTGGACTTGTGGGAGATGGAAAAGGAGTACAATAAAAATTTTACAATGTCTTCAGTTTCAAGTGGTGATTTAAACATTTTTTAATAAAAATGCATGCATAGAAGCATAAAAGGATGACTTCTGATATTTCCATTCCTTGAGGTCTTTTTGTTCTTTATAGATAACAATGTGTCTTGTGTTCAGTAGGTACTCAATAAATTCTGGTTGAATTACAAATTGTCATAAAGAAAATATTCTAGAAATACAAGATGGTTTTTGTTTACTTTTTTTTTGGTGAAGAATGTTCGTATGTGGTACCATATTACTTAGGTAAGACAGTGTTTAAATTTTTTAAGAACTGAAATAAGAATTGTGTTGAAGTAACATATTTTAATATCAAAATAATTCTAAAAATTCTAACATCATATAGTTAAAAGCACTTTTGTCATTGTTGTCACATTTATGATTTAAGGCAAAACGCTTGGGACAAGTTTTATTATCTTACATAAAAAATGATGCTCAGAAAAGTTAAAAAAGAAAACTTGTTAAAAATCACACAGCTATTAAGAAATAGGGCCAGGAGTAAAACTCTAATCAGACTTTAAAATCCATGTTTATTCTTCTACATGACAGCTGTTTTTTCTGTAAATGCATACCTTTCCTTGTAAATCCACACCATCTATGTATAACTAAAGAGAATTTTATCATGGTTTTGAAATTAATAATTTTCTTTTTCTATGCTCTGTCACATTTCCTTAAAGCCATCTGAATGTCTAGACAGATTTTCTATGGGGCTATCAGTTGGATAACAGCCACCATATACACATTTTTGGAAAAAGTACTACGGCCTCTCAGCTATACTAGGTAATATAGAAGACAGAAAAGAAATACGAGACAAAGATGCTGCATTTTATGCGTATAAGTTGTATAAATTTTGATTCTCCAAGTGTTTGTTGTTTCATGCTATATGCAAGTCACTGAAGGAAGGGCCATGACCCATCCAAGAGAACATGAAGCATGCCAAAGTGCTTACAACTGAACAGGGGAAATAACTCATAAATACATGGATTTCCAAATAAAAACATATGTCACTATATGACTATTTGGGGGGAAAAACCCCTGCAAACTCCTGGGAATAGAGTGTTGCTGTGGAAATTCAGGAGAGGGAGCAATTAATACAGACTATCATGGGTGATGTGGAATTTGAGTTACACTCTAATGTACATGCAGAATATGTCTAGACAGACAAGAGGGTGAGTCAGCAGTCTACACTGGGGTATCACATGAGTATCTCTTGTTAGGAACTCTGGAGAATTTATTTTAGAGTCTCTTAAGTATGAGAGAGTAACAACCAAACCAATTACAGAACACTATTAGATAATATATACTATTAAATCACATGGGGGCTTTAGCGTATCAAGTTGTAAAACTAGGGCGCCTTTAGAATTAGGCACTAACTTTAACTGTTGTGCTATTGATATATTTTCAACGGGTACGTATTCCTGTGCAATGTTGCACTTCTTGAGGTCAGCTTTCAGTCCAGGGAGTCAAAGAAACTAAGATAAACTACGAAAGGAAGCATAAATGCCCATCGGACAAACATATTCACTAGTTACCTACTTATAAATTTATCCCCTCCTCCATGATCTCAGTGTGTTTCTGGATCTGTGCCTTGCTGATGGTAGCCTATTATACACTGCTGAACGTTGTGTGAGAAAATCATGCAGATTGGTTGCTAAGTGAAAAATGGTCCCCTTTGAAAACAATGCAAAATTTCATAAAGCCAATGAAAATGTTGGAGACTTGTTCAGACTGCACACAGACTTGCAGTACACATATGGAAATACGTGTGTACTTCTCTATGTGTGTACATACAGAATAGGGAGCATGCATACATCATTTATACACAAGGAATGGATTCTTGGCATATTTGAATGTAATATTTGCAGTTTCATAAGTGACTCAAGAGGCTTATGATATTTTATACTATATAATAAATATCAATATTTACCTACCTCCCATGTAAAGCTGTTATACACATTAAATGAAATAATATATGTAACCTATTTAGAAAGAATAGAAAGAATTTGAACAGCACAAGCAGTGAACCTAACCTACTATCCTGTACTTATATAAGAATCAGTTATTTGTTAAATGCCTTTGGCAGCAAGAGAAGACATAAGAATGCATTCTTTATTAATGTCCAGAGACTCATCTATATATTTACCAAAAAAATAATTTGCTAATCTGATTCATCCTATTTTGTAATAGGGTTTCATTGTATCCTGGTGGCCTTCAAGAGGTATCGTTCATCCTCAATTAACCAGCAATAAGAAAAATAATACAGTGTGAGTGTGTGTGTCAGAGAGATTGTATATATACACGTGCATGTGTGTAAATTATTTTTATCCTATGAAACCTGACTTACCTTTAAAGCACCTGGGATGCTTTAAAGTTATGACATTATTTTCTAGGCGCTACCTGTATCTTTATAAATATTTATTCAACTTATAGAACGAGGCGCGCTGATGCTTCTATTCTCATCTTACATATGGCATTTTGCATATGGCCTAGCTGAGGCACCAAAAGACTAAGTAACATACATCAGGTCACGGAAGTAATAAGGCTCAAAGCCAAACCCAGGCTTCTGGCTTCTGTGCCCGTTCTCTTAATCACCAACCAGTTCTCTGATTGAGTGGTTTACTCTGAAAAGTCATATGATGAATTCAATTCCATTTTCTTCTTTCGTTACAGATTAAATTTAGGACCAAATGCCACTCTAAGAAATTGTTTGAATCTCAGAGTCTTTGGCAAGTTTTCGGAGTTCATTTCCAGGGCCCAGTGGATGATAAGTTTCTTTATAATGAGTTCTTTAACACGTTTCACTTTACTTAGGTGATAGCTATAGGAAAATATTATGACCCTGTTTCCGAGACTGATCTTTCTATTTAGCTTCATAAATTACTTGGTGTCAGCAGGACATAAATACAATCTGTACGTAGGCTCTGTGGAAGCCGACATCCTGAATAAATTTCCAACAGCCTTTTAGAAAATAATGGACTGCAGGATTAACTCTTCTTTGGTATCTGTAGACAAGCACTGAAGGCAACGTCATCTACTAAACTCAGAGGTAAATAACCTCAAAGAGTCTTCCCACACCACTTGAGAACTACAGTAAGAAATCTCACCCTCTGGGAGAGTCTTAAGGATTACGCAACTGTTAAGTGTCATGAAAACGTCAGCAATTCTCTCTAGTCTCTGCTCGTGTTCTCTGCTAAGCAGTGGCTCTTCTAAACTGTCACCACACTCCTCAAGCCATCAGTAACCTCATCTCTGCAGGTAACACCTCCTACTTCTCCTCAGATAAGTTAAGACACTGAGGGTGACCTCCTTCCATGTCCTGCCTCTGTCTCTCAACGTTTTTTGCACATAGTGAACTTAGCACTTTCTCGGCTCATGAGAGAGGTTTTACCTATGGCTAAAACTCCCCCATGCACGCTAGATTCCATTCCTTTCTATTCTCTGATAACTTGCCCATCAAATTTCCCTCTTGTTATTTTTTTCTTCATCACTTTCCTTTTCATTGACTCCTTTTCTTTAGCACAGAAGTATATTTATTTTACCTCGAAAAACAAAGACCTCACCTGATACTGGAGGGTCCTCTGCCTGTCTCTGCTCCCTTTCCATTCATGCTTCCCGTAAGTTTGTCAACATTTTCTATCCTGGCTTCCTCACTTCCCCGTGCATTTTGATTCCCCTGCAGTCTGGATTTTCTCCTGAAATCTTCAATGAAATGGCTCAGTATCCAGAGCTGCTTCATTTTCAAAGATTTTCACAGGTAAGAATCCCACTTTCTGAATTCCTTCTTTACTTCAATTTTGTCCGTCTTTCAAAATCTCTTTCAACTTAGGCTGAGATTAAGTTTTAGTTCCCCTTGCTTCTGAGACATCTCTCTCTGGAGGGCATATCTAAGTCAAAAGGTCCAAACAAAACAAACCATACAGACTGACTCTCAAACCCACATCTGTTTTTCCTGTCTCGGCTAACAGCATAACCATCTTTCCATCTCCTAACCTAGAGAACTGGGATTCATCTTCAGTTCTTTCCTCCTCCTGGTAATTAAATCCAATCATACTTAAAAGTAGATATTCTAAACCTTCCGTCCTTTATTATTCCACTTATTCTAGCACATCACAGCTCTCTTGGACTAAAATAATTAGTTTCATGTAGTGAAATAGCGACCCCTAGAATTCATGTCCACCTGGAACCACAGAATGTGACTTTATTTGGAAACAGAGTCTGCAGATGTAGTTAGTAAGAATCTCAAGATAAAATTATCCTGGATTTAAGGTGGGCTTTATATTAAATGACTAGTGTTCTTAGAGTAAGAGAAGAGAACACAGATACAGAGAAGAAATACGAAGACAGAGGCAGAGTTAATGTGGTACAAGCCAAGGAAATGCCTGGGGACACCAGAGATTAGCAAGACGCAGAGAGGATCTTTCCTTAGAACCTTCAGAGGCAGCATGGTTCCACTGACCCCTTGATATCAGACTTCTAGCTTCCAGGAATGTAAGAGAATCAATTTCCATTCTTTTAAGCCACTCAGTTTGCCATACTTTGTTATGACAGTCCTAGGAACCTGATAAATTTCCTAAGTGGCGTCCGTAACTTCTAACTCCATGATTCTTTACGGAATGCTTTGGTAATCAGTTGAAAACTATAGAACTCCCAGGAAAAGTGCACAGACGTACAACTCCAAATTTCACATACAATTTCACCAGTTTCCAGAACCTCATAGGTCTGTCTATGGATCTCTTATTATCCTTGCAGCCAATGAAAAACTCCTTTCCTACACGTAGTATCCAGAGTCCACTTACTACAATTCTGATCACGCCATCCTCTGATTTAAAAACATTAACATCTTTCCTAAACTACACAGCATGACTTGGTTCTTATACGCTACATCTCCCTGCTGAAACATCCTTTGTTTTTATCCCTCCAAACAAATACCTATTTCAGAGCACACATGCCTCTTTGCCTTTGCACTAGCTGTGCGTGCTGCCTTAAACTCCCTTCCTTCCACCAGCTCCCAGCCCTCTAAGGAATTCCTAGTCATGTTGATGTTTTATATTACTTATGTCATCTGTGAATCAAATGGTCTCACTGGCAAAGTACTATTTTATTTTTACAAAGTCATTAAAGTCTTTGACTGTGACATATTTATGAAATACAAGATGTTTTTGAGTGTAAGAAGTTTTCAATTATATTGTAACATTTTGCTTAAATTTCTCTCTATATATCCACTATGTTTCCAATTCTTTACATAAATAATTATAATTATATAACATATAACATAGTACTAAATATACTACAGTACTAAAATTATAGGTGTTTATTCCAATTAATATATATTGGAATCTCAGAATCGTAATTTGTGGACTTTTCGACCTTGAACATTTTATAATGTATAGAAATATCGAATCACTTTGTTGTGCGCCAGGAACTAACATAGGGTTGTAGGTCAAATATATTTCAAAAGCAAACAAACAAACAAACAAACTCATAGAAAAACAGGTCAGATTTGTGGTTACCAGAAGTGGGATACGGGGAGAAGGGATTGGATAAAGGCAACCAAAAGGTACAAACTCCCAGTTATAAGGTAATTAAGTGCTAGGGATGTAACGTACAACATAATAAATACAATTAACAGTGCTGTATGCTACTTATGAAAGTCATTAAGAGAGTAAATCCTAAGAGTTCTCATCACAAGGAAAAATATTTGTTTCTGTTTCTTTAATTTTGCATCTATATGAGATGGTAGCTGTTCACTAAACTTATTGTGGTAATCGTTTCATGATGTATGTAAGTCAAATCATTGTGCTGTACACCTTAAACTTATACAGTGCTGTATGTCAATTATATTGCAATAAAAATGGAAGAAAAAATACAAAAAGAATAAATGCTTAAACTTTATATATCTCAATTTTCTTCTATGTAGACTAGTAAAAAACATGCTTACTTACAGGATTGTTGTGAGGATTAGGAAGAAAAGACATCTAAAAGTTTAGCACAGCAACAGGTATGTACTAGTAATTGATTTTTTATTAAATTTAACAATGTCTTCGTTTATAAGATTATAAGCAACATCACCTAGTTTATAAATAATACGGTAAGTTCCCTACATACAAACAAGTTCCACTCTGAGAGCACATTCATAAGTCCAATTTGTTCGTAAGTCCAACAAAGTTAGCCTAGGTACCCAACTAACACAATTAGCTATATAGTACTGTACTGTAATAGGTTTATAATACTTCTCACACAAACAATATTGATACATAAAAAACAAAAAATAAAGAAAACATTTTTAACCTTACAGTATAGCACCTTGAAAAGTACAGTAGTACAGTACAACAGCTGGCATACAGGGGCTCGTATCGAGTGAACAGGCAAGAAGAGTTACTGACTGGGGGAGGGAGAGGAGGTGGGAGATGGTAGAGCTCAAGGATCGACAGCAATAGGAGACGGAGGGCAAGCTGCAATTTCACTCACGCCTGACGCTGATGGCACAGGTTCTGGTTCCTTGCTGGAACCAGAGGCACTGTTTGCATCTTTGAAAGTTCGCAACTTGAAGGTTCATATGTAGGGGATTTACTGTACATCCAACCCTATTTTTTCTTATAATTTATCTGTTTCAGAAGCTGGTATGTTGATTGCATGTTCATGGTCTAGTTGAACATGGCCCTTTTTCACTTTACTTCCTGCAAAATGGCTGTTGAATCCAGAGACTTAGATCTCTGTGGCATGATTATACATGATGTTTGGCAAGATCTATAGAAAGCATATACTGCTTGGTTGTCTCTCTTTTTGTGACATAGTAGAAACTGATTGTAATGCCTATATCTATTAATTAATTGGAGGTTGCAAAAATGATGGTATTTTATTCTATAAGTTCTTTTTTTATAATTACTGGGGCTATTATAGAGATATATCCCCACATCAATTATTTGGTGATCCAGTGGCAAAGTTCATATGGAATAAGCAAAAAAAAGTTTGACTGTTTCATTTCATGAATCAGTTCATATCATACTCTAAAGCTGACCAGTTCTTTTTCAGATGAAATTATGAACACATGGTTTTACCTATATTAGATGGGTTTAAGTCACTTGCAATTGTTATCATCATTGAAGCTCAAATTGTCTTATTTTCAGCCGGTGGAAGGCTCTTGAAGTTGACACTTGAGTCCTTGGCATAATCCTAGTAAGTCACTGCTACCTGGTATGTTAAGATGAGGCTCATATTGAACACTTCCTGCCCCAGACTTGGAATTAGCCATTTTTCCAGGAAACTTTTATTTTAGTGATTAATACAATTTCAAGACATTTGAACTGGATGCTAGAGAAATTTAATGTTACTGCATTGGTCACTGGTCATTATTTCTAGGTCTTTTCAGTGGAACAAGCAAGGATATACATATTCACACACACACAATACATATATATAAAATTTTATTTTAAATTTTATGTATAAAATATTTATATTTATATAT
Source organism: Stenella coeruleoalba (assembly GCF_951394435.1). NCBI lineage: Eukaryota > Metazoa > Chordata > Mammalia > Artiodactyla > Delphinidae > Stenella > Stenella coeruleoalba. The sequence goes on from NC_137149.1 coordinate 6,238,164, forward strand.
AGTAGTCAAAGTACCACATGAGATTATATTGATATTTTTAATTCAAAAATCAAAACCAGGGGTTTGGAAGACTTGCTGGCAAGATGGCAGAGTAGAAAGACGTGAGCTCACCCCTTCTTACAAAAACACCAAAATCACAACTAACTGTTGAACAATCATTGGAGAAAAAACCTGTGAAACCTACCAAAAAAGGTACCCTACACCTAAAGACAAAGAAGAAGCCACAGTGAGATGATAGGAGGGGCACAATCATGATAAAATCAAATCCCATACATGACAGGTCGATGACCCACAATCTGGAAAATAATTATACCACAGAAATTCTCCCACAGGAGTGAAAGTCCTGAGCCCCACATCAGTCTTCCCAGCCTGGGGGCCTGGGAACAGGAGGAGGAGCCCCCAGAGAACCTGGCTTTGAAGGCCAGTGGAGTTTGATCACAGGAATTCCACAGGACTGCGGAAAACAGAAACTCCACTCTTGGAGGGTGCACACAAGGTCTAGTGCACACGGGGACCCAGGGAAAACAGCAGTGACCTCATAAGAGACTGGGCCAGACCTACCTGCTAGTATTAGAGGGTCTCTGGTGGAGGCGGGGGACAGCTGTGGCTCACTGGGCAGACAAAGACATTGGCAGTGGCAGCTCTGGCAAGTACTCATTGGCATGAGCCCTCCTGGAGGCCACCATTTCCCCCCCAAGACCTAGCCCAACCCAACAGCCTTTAGGCTCCAGTGCTGGGATACCTCAGGCTAAACAACCAACAGGGCTGGAACACAGTCCAACCCATCAGCAGGCAGTTTGCCTAAAGTCTTCATGAGCATGACCCTGCCCACCAGAGGGACAAGACCTAGCTCCATCCACCAGAGGGTAGGAACAAGGCCCTCCCACCAAGAAGCCTGCACAAGCCTCTTAGACTGGCCTCATCCACCAGAGGGCAGGCAGCAGAAGCAAGAAGAAATAGAACCCTGCAGCCTGTGGAATGGAAACTGCAATCACTGAAAGTTAGACACGATGAGACAGAAGAGGAATATTCCCCAGATAAAGGAACAAGATAAAACCCCAGAAGAACAACTAAGTGAAGTGGAGATAGGCAATCTACAGGACAAAGAATTCAGAGTAATGATAGTGAAGATGATCCAAGACCTTGTTAAAAGAATTGAGGCACAGACTGAGAAGATATAAGAAATGTTTAACAAAGATCTAGAAGAACTAAAGAACAAACAAACAGAGATGAACAATACAATAACTGTAATAAAAAATACACTAGAAGGAATCAATAACAGTGTAACTGAGGCAGAAGAACAGATAAGTGACCTGGAGGACAGAAGGGGGGAAATCACTGCCTCAGAACAGAAGAAAAAAAGAACGAAAAGAAAGAAAGACAGGCTAAGAGACCTCTGGGAAAACATTAAATGTACCAACATTTGCATTATAGGGGTCCCAGAAAACGAGAGAGAGAAAGGACATGAGAAAATATTTAAAGAGATAATAACTGAAAACTACCCTAACATGGGAAAGGAAACAGTCACCCAAGTCCAGGAAGCACAGAGAGTCCCTGGCAGGATAAACCCAAGGACAAACATGCCAAGACACATAGCAATCAAACAGACAAAAATTTAAGACAAAGAAAAAATATTAAAATCAATGAGAGAAAAGCAAAAAATAATATGCAAGGGAACTCCCATAAGGTTATCAGCTGATGTCTCAGCAGAAACCCTGCAGGCCAGAAGGGAGTGGCACAATATATTTAAAATGATGAAAGGGAAGAATGTATATCCAAGAATACTCTACCCAGCAAGGGTCTCATTCAGGTTCCAAAGAGAAATCAAAAGCTTTACAGACAAGAAAAAGCTAACAGAATTCAGCACTACCAGACCAGCTTTGCAACAAATGCTAAAGGAACATCTCTAAGCAGAAAAGAAAAGGCCACAGATAGAAACAAGAAAATTATGACTGGAAAAGTGCACCAGTAAAGGCAAACATAAAGTAAAGGTAGGAAATCATCCACACACAAATATATCAAAACCAACAACTGTGAGAAAAGGAGAGCACAAATGCAGGATACTAGAAATGCATTTGAAATGAAAAGACCAACAATTTAAAACAATCTTGTTTATATATGATTATGTCAAATCCTCATGGTAATCACAAACAGAAAATCTACAATAGATACACACACAAAAAAAGAAAAAGGAATCCAAACATAACACTGAAGTTAGTCATCAAATCACGAGAGAAGAGAACAAAAGAGGAAGGGAAGAAAAAATACCTACAAAAACAAATCCAAAGCAATTAAGAAAATGGCAACAGGAACATACATATCAATAATTAACTTAAATGTAAATGGATTAAATGCTCCAACCAAAAGACAGACTGGCTGAATAGGTACAAAAACAAGACCCATATATATAATGTCTGCAAGAGACCAACTTCAGATCTAGGGACACATACAGACTGAAAGTGAGGGCATGGAAAAAGGTATTCCATGCAAATGGAAATCAAAAGAAAGCTGGAGTAGCAATACTCATATCAGAAAAGAATAGACTTTAAAATAAAGACTTTTACAAGAGACAAAGAAGGACACTACATAATGATCAAGGGATCAATCCAAGAAGAAGATATAACAATTGTAAACATACATGCAACCAACATAGGAGCACCTCAATATATAAGGAAAATACTACCAGCCATAAAAGGAGAAATAGACAGTTAAACAATAATAGTGGGGGACATTAACACCACATTTGCATCAACGGACATATCATCCAGACAGAACATCAATAAGGAAACACAGGCCTTAAATGACACATTAGACCAGATAGATTTAATTGATATTTATAGAGCATTCCATCCAAAAGCAGCAGAACACAATTTCTTCTCAAGTACACATGGAACATTCTCCAGGATTGATCGTGTGCTGCGCCACAAAGTGAGCCTCAGTAAATTTAAGAAAACTGAAATCATATCAGCATCTTTTCCAACCACAATACTGTGAGATTAGAAATCAACTACACGAAAAAAACTGTAAAAAACACATACACGTGGAGGCTAAACAATATGCTACTAAACGACCAATGGGTCACTGAAGGAATCAAAGAGGAAATAAAAAAATACCTAGAGACAAATGAAAATGAAGGCACAACAATCCAAAACCCATAGGATGTGGCAAAAGCAGTTCTAAGAGGGAAGTTTACAGCAATATAACCTTACAGCAGGAAACAAGAAAAATCTCAAATAAACAACCTAATCTAACACCTAAAGCACCTAGAGAAAAAAGAAAAAACAAAACCCAAAGTTAGCAAAAGGAAAGAAATCATAAATCAGAGCAGAAATAAATGAAATAGAAACAAAGAAAACAATAGCAAAGATTAATGAAACTAAAAGTGGGTTCTCTGAAAAGATAAACAAAATTGATAAACCTTTAGCCAAACTCATCAAGAAAAAAGAGAGAAGGCTCAAATCAATAAAATTACAAATGAAAAAGAAGTTACAAGGGACACCACAGAAATACAAAGGATCAGAAGAGACTACTACAAGCAACTATATGCCAATAAAATGGAGAACCTGGAAGAAATGGACAAATTCTTAGAAAGGTATAATCTCCCAAGACTGAATCAGGAAGAAATAGAAAATATGAACAGACAAATCACAAGCACTGAACTTGAAACTGTGATTTTAAAACTACTAACATACAAAAGTCCAGGATCAGATGGCTTCACAGGTAAATTCTATCAAGCATTTAGAGAAGTTAACACCTATCCTTCTTAAAGTATTCCAAAAAATTGCAGAGGACAAAGTACACCCAAACTCATTCTATGAGGCCACCATCATCCTGATAACAAAACCAGCCAAAGATACCACAAAAAAAGAAAATTACAGGCCAATATCACTGACGAACATAGACACAAAAATTCTCAACAAAATACTAGCAATCCGAATCCAACAATGCATTCAAAGGATCATGCACCATAATAAAGTGGGGTTTATCCCAGGGATGCAAGCATTCTTCAATACATGCAAATCAATCAGTGTGATACACTGCATCAACAAACTGAAGAATAAAAACCATATGATCATCTCAATAGATGCAGAAAAAGCTTTTGACAAAATTCAACACCCACTTATGATAAAAACTCTCCAGAAAGTGGGCATAGAGGGAACATACATCAACATAATAAGGGTCATAAATGACAAACCCACAGCTAACATCATACTCAATGATGAAAAGCTGAAAGTATTTCCTCTAAGGTCAGGTACCAGACAAGGATGTCCAATCTCACCACTTTCATTCAACATAGTTTTGGAAGTCCTAGCCACAGCAATCAGAAAAGAAAGAGAAATAAAAGGAAACCAAATTGGAAAGTAAGAACTAAAACTGTCACTGTTTGCAGATTACATGATACTATACATAGAAAATCCTAAAGATACTATCAGAAAACCTACTAGAGCTCATCAATGAATTCAATAAAGTTGCAGGATACAAAATTAATACATAGAAATCTGTTGCATGTCTATACACGAACAATGAAATATCAGAAAGGTAAATTAAAGAAACAATCCCATTTACCATCGCATCAAAAAGAGTAAAGTACCTAGGAATAAACCTACCTAAGGAGACAAAAGACCTGTACTCTGAAAACTATAAGACACTGATGAAGGAAATTGAAGATGACACTAACAGATGGAAAGATACACCATGTTCTTGGATTGGCAGAATCAATATTGTCAAAATGACTATAGTACCCAAGGCAGTCTACAGATTCAATGCAATCCCTATGAAATTACCAATGGCACTTTTCACAGAACTAGAACAAAAAAAATCTTAAAATTTGTGTGGAGACACAAAAGACACCAAATAGCCAAAGCAATACTGAGAAAGAAAAATGGAGCTGGAGGAATCAGGCTCCCTGACTATACTAGAAAAGTTACAGTCATCAAAACAGTGTGGTACGGGCACAAAAACAGAAATACAGATTAATGGGATGGGATAGAAAGACCAGAAATAAACCCACACACCTATGGTCAATTAATCTATGACAAAGGAGGCAAACTATACAATGGAGGAAAGACAGTCTCTTCAATAAATGGTGCTGGGGAAACTGGACAGCTACATGTAAAAAAAATGAAATTAGAACATTCTTTAACACCATACACAAAAATAAACACAAAATGGATTAAAGACCTAACTGTAACATCAGATACTCTAAAACTCTTAGAGGAAAACATTGGTACAACACTCTTGGACATAAATCGCAGAACAATTTTTAGCATAAATTGCTGCAATATCTATTTTGAGCCGTCTCCTAGAGTAATGGAAATAAAAACAAAAGTAAACAAATTGGACCTAATTAAACTCAAAAGCTTTTGCACAGCAAAGGAAACCATAAGCAAAATGAAAAGACAACACACAGAATGGGAGAAACTATTTGCAAATGATGCGACCAACAGGGATTAGTCTCCAAAATTTATAAACATCTCATACGGCTCAATATCAAAAAACAAACAATCCAATCCAAAAATGGGCAGAAGATTTAAATAAGACACTTCCCCTAAGAAGACATACAGATAACCAAGAAGCACATGAAAAGATGCTTAACATCACTAATTATTAGAGAAATGCAAATCAAAACCACAATGAGGTATCACCTCACACCAGTTAGAATAGCCATCATCCAAAAATCCACAAACAATAAATGCTAGAGAGGGTGTGGAGAAAAGGGAACCCTCCCACACTGTTGGTGGGAATGTAAATTGATACAGCCACTATGGAGAAAGGTATGGAAGTTCCTTAAAAAACTAAAAATAGAGCTACCACATGATCTAGCAATCTCACTACTTGGCGTATATCATGACCAGAGAAAAACATGGTCCAAAAGGATACATGAACCCCAATGTTCACTGCAGCACTATTTACAATAGTCAAGACATAGAAGCAACCTAAATGTCCATCGACAGATGAATGGATAAAGATGATGTGATACATATATACAATGGAATATTACTCAGCCATCAAAAAGAATGAAATAATGCCATTTGCAGCAACATGGATGGACCGGGAGATTATCATACTAAGTGAAGTAAGTCAGAATGAGAAAGACAAATATCATATGATATCACTTATATGCCTAATCTAAAAAAATGATACAAATGAACTTATTTACAAAACAGAAACAGACTCACAGACTGAGAGAATGAACTTATGGTTACCGGGGGGAAGGGTGGCGGGGAGGGATAGGGAGTTTGGGACTGACATGCACGCACTGCTATATTTAAAATGGATAAACAAGGACCTACTGTCTAGCACAGGGAACTCTGTTCAATATTCTGTAATAACCTAAATGGGAAAAGAATTTTAAAAACAATAGATACATGTATATGTATAACTGAATCACTTTGCTGTACACCTGAAACTAACACAACATTGTTAATCAGCTATGCTCTAATATAAAATAAAAATTAAAAACAATCAAAACTAGGAAGGCTTTATTTCCCCTTTCAATGCCGTTATGTGTCTTTCCTTCCATAGCACAAATACACAAAGACACACATAAATAAAAGTTCTCAAAGACACACATAAATGCTGGTTTATTTAATCCTTATATTACACACAGCAGTAGCAGAATGATAACAGTAATACTACCACTAATATGATTATGAAAACATTAAATTCTTTGCATGTATACTCTCCCCATTCTTCCCTATTTTTTAATAGTTGTACTATTGCTATTATCAGAGCACATAACTACTGAATACTATACTCACTCTAGGGCTCAGCACTGGTTCCTGTGTTGCAGCTCCTGTCATTCTGGTTATCAGACTAGGTATCTTTGGTTATCTGATACCTAGTGCATTTTCTAGCCAACATTGAGGAAGTACTCAGGGACAATACTCCCCCATCCCCAACCTACATGTTAATAGTTTTTCTGCGTCCTTTATACTTGAAAGTCAGTTTTGCTGGATATAAAATCCTCGGTTCATTATCTGTCTTTGGTTTTTGTTAATATGGTTCTCATTTTCTTCTGCCATAAAGCATTACTGTCAAAAAGTCTGATGAAAAATTGTGTAGATTTCCTGATGCCTGAAGCATTTTTTTCTTTTTCTGAAAGACCAATAATTTTATTAGAATGCCCTGATGTTGTCACACAGTGAGCTCCATCAACATGTAAATTCAAGTCTTTTATTTCAGGAAAGTGTTTATTTCTGGGAAGTTTACTTGAATTATGGTTTTAGTGATTGGCTTATTCTGTTTTTCTTTTCTACTCAGGGATTCCTACTGTCCCAATGTTGGCCAGCTTCTACTATCATTTTCTTAGTATCTTTTGATCTGTTTTTCAAGGTCATCTTTAAAGTATGCTTTCATTGTCATCAGAGAATTTATTACAGTTGACCCTTGAAAAACTCAGGGGTTAATCCACTTATAATATATAGTGGGTCCCTCAGAATCCACAGTTTCTCCACATCTGCAGATTCAATCAATCACAGACCAAGTCTTTCTGCAGAATTTACTACTGAAAAGTATTCACGTATAACTGGATCCAGGTAGTTCAACCCCGCATTGTTCAAGAGCAACTGTACTCTCTTTTTTCCGACTGTTATTTTGTATGGGATTTGACCCAATATTTTCCTGTTTCCCATTTTTATGAGAAAGTTGTTTCCCTAGACTTTTAAAATGAGAAAGCATTCTAAATTCACAGAAATTCTCTTTTCTGTTTTGTTTTTTATTCTTTCTCTCTCCAACCTTTTTTTTTTTTTTTTCACTTGCCTGGCTCTACTCCCTTCCAAAACTTTGGTAAATCCTTCTTTTTACTTCATTTCTGATATTCCTGCCTTGTTCAAATTCATTTCATTTATAACATTCTTCCTTTCTTGGAAGGGTATCCTGATAAGTCCATTTTTGAGGCTCATAGGAACCCAACTGTTCCAGGCCCTTTGGTCCTTCTTCCCAATAGCCTTTTGCACTCACCTGCTGTTAAAGCCCCCCGGCCCCGCTCCATGCTAGTTTCAGCCTTGTGTGCTTTCCACTTAGCTGATGCTCTCCTGTTTTCACATGCGTCTGATGCTACCATGTTGATTCCTTCTTTTGCCTTTCACAGAGATGCTGGTACTCTATAGGTGTTGTTTTCACCCACCTAAGATTTTGTGCTCATAAGAATACCTTGTCACCCAATTTTATTTTTTTGGTAAATGCTGCCCATGCTATTTATTTATTTATTTATTTTTGCCCATGTTATTTTTACTTATTTAATTTATTTTTGTCTGCGTCGGGTCTTAGTTGCAGCACGCGGACTCTCTAGTTGAGGTGCGTGAGCAGAGTAGTTGTGCGTGGGCTTAGTTGCCCTGCAGCATGTGGAATCCTAGTTCCCTGACCAGGGATCGAACCCATGTCCCCTGCATTGGAAGGCGGATTCTTTACCACTGGACCACCAGGGAAGTTCCTGCCCATGTTATTTTTACTAAGTGGTTTCATTGTTTTTGTCTCCTTTATACTAGTATATTAGTTTCCTATTTGTTCCTATAACAAATGACAACAAGCTCAATGGCTTCAAACAATGCAAAATGATTGTGTTTGAGTTCTGAAGGTCAGAAGGGAAAAATCAATCCCACTGGGCTAAAACCAAAGTGACAGCAGGGCCGTGTTCCTTGTGGGGCCTCTAGGGGAGAATCCATTTCCTCACCTTTCCCAACTGACAGAGGCTGCCTGCATTCCTTGGCTCAGGGCCACCCTCTCCATCTTCAAAGCCAGCAGTGTACCGCCTTCACATTTCACTCTTGACACTCCTGTTTCTCTCCTTCCTTTGTGATTGCATTGCACCCACAGATAATCCAGGTTAATCTCCCATCTCAGAATCCTTAATTTAATCATATCTGCACAATATCTTTTGCCATATAAAGTAACGTTCACAGGTTTAGGGGATTAGGACACAGATATCTTTGAGGAAGCCATTATTATTCTGTCGACCACAGTGGGTATTCAGTGAGATTAAAAAACCATGCTGCCACCATCTTCCCAGAATCCTCTCCTGAACTATCATAGTTTTCTCACCATAAACACTGATGCTAGCCTGAAATTCTGAAAGAAGATGAATTTGGATTATTACAATTCTATCATGTTCTCCATAAACAAAAATTTTTGTCTGACTTAGTATATGCTACTTTAGCATATGTTGACCAGAAAACATTTTAAACAAATATAAGAAGAATGAGATGCTAGATATCCTTGGTGTGTGTGTGTGTGTTTATAAATCCTTGACTATAACTTGGTAAGGTGCCTTACAATAACTAGATACATTTAAATGAAGAATGGTTAAAGTTTGCAAATCATTAAATCATGACAACAAAAAAATCATTAATTCATCTGCATGTGGGTTACAGACAAGTAGTAACAGAAAAGCCAGTCCTCCCATATCTGGTCTGAATTAAAGCTCTTCTGAAGAAGGATGTGGAAGTCATTCAGGCTTATACATTCTTTAATTTCTTTTATTAAGGCCTGAGCAAAGTCAATGTAGCTAGAAGGCAATGTACAGCCTTCTAGAAACTACAAAGTGTAACAGCTGGTTCCAATTACTCTCAATAGAGTGTGACCATATGCACAAATGTTCAGCTTTCTGTTTAAGTTCACGAATTAAAAAAAAAAAAAGAATTCCTTATAAAAATTTAAGAAATGCTGTGGTCTGTGCATACATTTGTTTCTGCTAAGTTTTAACCTGTTAGTTATGGTCAAATGTATGGATAAAACCTTTCAAATAAGACAAAGAGCCTCAGCTGACAGAAGAGAAATCTTTTAACTTTAAATTAACATACAATGCATAGTTTTTTAAAAGTCCATTTCCTGGAGCAAACATGTTTCAAGAAACACAGATTCTTAAGATAATCATTTAACAACTAAATCAAGCAGCCTTGTATTAAGCATATAGGCAGTATGTAAATCAACTATGCTTCGGTAAAAAAAACAGTTCTTTTAATAAAAAGATAAAAATAAAGTTTAAAATTAACATTAAAAAAAAAGCATATAGGCAGTGGGTAGTTTTTATAACAGCTGAGTAAGACTAATGTGATTTGGCATTTCTGACTCCAGTGACCTTTACGAAATAATAAGTTTTCTCGTAAATACATCATATTGAACTAGAGATAACAAAGACAGATGCTGAATTGACCTTTTTAATAGCAATCTGAGGTTGAAAATCACACTTTTCATATTCTTTACTTGACGTGCCAAGTAGGTTTTAAATACTACAGTTGTCTCAGTTAATTTAAATTCTTAACTCTTTGTTTGAATCAATATGCTTTAGTTCCATTTATATTACTTACAGGAATGAGTAAAATGTAGCTAGCTCAGTTAAAAACACTTTCACTAACATTGAAACTCATTATCTAATATGTATCTTAATAAAATATGCCTTATTCTTCTTAAGTGGGAATATAGCAACTTGCTCAGTTGAGGAATATGCATCAACTCTTTAAGTTAGTAACAAAATGATAATAAAATGCATTTTTTGGTTAACTAAACGGTATTATGGACAAGTAAAGGAGAAATTATGTGCTGCCTTGAAAACAGTATGTTTACCAAATTTAAGAAACAAAGCAATGAGAATAAGAACAGAGAGTATATTTATACAGGTTAGGAATTCCACAATCCCCCTGTCTTACAAGTATTTACTATTTGAACAAATGTGTTTTTCTGAAAAAAAAAATGTATTTAAGTAGGTATTTGAGGGCATAAGTTTGTAGCTACAATTATATTTTATAGAAATAGTAGTAGATGGATACTGTTTAATGTGTTCCCAATGTTAATTATGATTTATTAGTTTGCATAGCCTGGAAAGGGAGAAATGTCAATAATTAGGCCTTCTTTCCAGACATATTTTAGTTACTGTTAATTTGGAGGCCAGGAAGTGAAAATAAATTACTGGAAGGCAAATGGATTCCCATTTGTGTGGTTTGAGCTTTCTCCATTTGCACAGTTTGAATCAGCATATTAGAACACATTAACATGCTTACTTTTTGTATGAAACTTTGTTAAACTGGATGAAGCATATTCATCAAAGTCCCACTATCTAAACTTTATTCGAACATTTCACTGACCTTTCGCTACTGGGAAAAAATAAAATTAGTTGTCCAAATGGCACTAACCTGTTCTAGGAATTCTATTGTAAAGAATTTCAACGATCTACTTGCACCATGTTCTAGAATTCTGACGGAACATACTTTTCCAATTTATTTAATATTTGGAGTACTAATTCATTTCGAAGTATTAGACACAATGCCATTCGCAAGGTTGGAAATGTTTTCTGCATATTTCTGTAATATACAAAATTTCTGTTTAATTTTCATAACTAAAGGGCAACCTTATTTAAATTTCACATTGTAGCTTATTAACTATCACTTAATCTCTTTGAACTTTATGCTGTTCTAAGCCTAACCAAGAACTGGTATTCCTCCAGCTATGTGATTCTATGATCTGTAAAACTCAACACAACTCTGAAAGCTGAAAAGGCTCTTCAATCATCAACTGAATCTTTCATCACGCAACAGAAGTGTGAACATTAATGATCTATTTAAAATTCACTGTCAGAAAGATTTCAGGTTGACAGGAAAACACCTAATATTTCATTTTGGTATATTTCAGTAATAGATGATGACTCAACTTCAACTCATGTGTCAACCACAATATTGAATATTCTTCTGGGAAGATTCTTTCAAATTATAAATCAAAATCCAAATAAACAACAGTGCTTCATTTGAAAATCGTAAATGACTGCCAAATATCAATGAGTGGCTTATTATACAGATGTCAAAGATTGACAGATGGGGTGGCTTGCACATTTGTTATTGCCATTTTCAAATCTGTCCATGTTTGGGAGTCTCTCAATGTGATCAATAGGCATCTTAATAGGATGGCCAAGATCTTCAGGAAAGATACTGCTTTTCTTTTTTCACCATGACTATGCTCTTCTACATTCTTTGCTATAAAGTTTTCTATTCCCTATTTGTGATATGTTTCAAACAAAGACCTAAACTACTTATATCCTAAAAAGGAAAAACAAAAATTTTGGTAGCTGTTGTTGTAAGTCTGCGGTGTCTGGGAGAGGGACGATGCCTGTATATTGTCCCTTCCCCTGATCACTAAGGCAAGACCCCACTTACATTAGAATAGAACACCTTCAGTTTCTCCACATCTCTGTTCTGCCACTGCATTTAACTACAAGTGGAGGGTATTTATGCTTACATTCTGAAAAAAATGGCTAACTTTGGTAAGAGAACACCTCTGCACTGGAATTATTAAATTGTCCGGTCTGTGCAGCATCAATCTTCATTACTTCATTCTGATTAACTTTCATCATGTTATGACTAAAAATATCATATGAGGTAAAATATCAATCGTAATATAGGAAAAGTAGTGTTATTATAAAATAATATAGCATAGAAAACTCATGAAGGAGGATCTCTCTTTCTCTCTCCCTCTCTTTCTCTCTCTGTAGCTCTCTAAAAACTATTTAGAAATGAACCCAAAAGAACAGTATGAAGGAAAAACTTAGGAGGCATAGGAAACATTCCATACCTCCACTCCCATATTAGAGATGCATATGATAGTATGTTTCCACTATTGTTAAAATTTACCTTTATCCAAGTCACCATAATCTGTTCGGGCGCACACTAATGAAATGCACCATCATTCAGGTCAATAAATTCTCTATCTATTCAAGACCGGTTGGTGTGGGATGGTGGAAGAGATTTAGCGAGGCAAGCTTCAGCGTGAGATTCTCAGAGTTAATGCTGGCAGTCTGTGAGCCTTCTTAGAAAGCAACGAGAAGGACAGCTTGGTGCTTCAGTGAACTTCCACAGGGTTTGTTTTTTTCTTCTAGTCTACCTCTGAGAGAATGTATTTGAATCTATTCTGTGCTGTATTAACAGCCCTATTTTCCTTTCCACATTGGGAAACACACATGCTCTGCAGACTACTTATTGGAGGAAAGAGACCTTTGGGGTACACCTAAAATAATTATGTATACAGAGAGGAAATGTGGAGGTTTGAAAGGGGAGAGGGAGAAGTTGGAATAAATTCTCATACTAATATTTAATATTAATAACTCTCCCTATACAAAAGTTGAATGTGGTATTATTAAGCTTCTAGAAGAGTTGGTTTTTTGCAACTTTGAGCTCTATTAAGTATTTGGGAGCAGAATAAAGAACTATGTTTAAAATTTTCCCGAGTGCAAAAAACTTCTCATTCTAGGAAATTTCTTTCCTCAGGCCAATTCCCCCCAAAAAAGCCACAGCAGCAGAATTTTCAAGGGGAATTTCCCCTAGAATAAAAAATTCATTAATAGGAATTAATTTTCCCTGAGTCAATCCCAGAATATATTGTTACTTTTTAGTATATAAAAATGCACTTTTTAACTCAACCCAGGATTTTCAGGGTTGGCGAAGTCTAGCTTCAACCAGGGCCCTGTAGGCCTAGGGTTATCCCAGTAATTAAAATACTTCTGAGGAAAAAAGAAGAGGAGATGGAATAATTAAGTTTCTAGTTGAGTCTAAGAACAGAATTAAAAGCACTTTGGCTGGTGTAAGCCATAGCAAACTTGATACTAGAGTTTTCCTCCATAGACAAATCTATGATCCAGTCTCTTAAAGGGAGTGAGACAGGTGAATCACAGGTACAGTTCTACACCTGTTAATCTGAAACGAGTCGTCTTTTCTGTTCATTCTAGGGAAACAGTATTGAGATAGAAAAGAGCAAATGCAATCTGTTCAACATCTGTGCTTTAGAATGCTCTAATTTTATAAATAGGAAAGAGATAATTCCTCTCACCTGGACTCAGTAGCTAAAGTCAAAACTCTTGACTCAGTAATTAAGCAATGGCTTAAAACTAAACATCTGTGAGCTCCTTTGCATTCTCCTTTTAAAATATATTCCTATTTGCTTTCCTCCTTCCTCCTCCTTAGTCTACCTTCCTCTTCCTGCACTGCTTCTGTTGCCCCTCTCCTCTCCCCCCCCCGCCCTCCTTCCTCCTTTTCCTCTCCCCCCCTTCTCAGATGCCAAAGGAGAAATGGATATGAAGGAAATGACACAGATATTATAATCGTTTCCAGCTTCTATGGTCCCAAGCATGCCTTGGTTTATGGCAGCTTAACTCTAATCTTTACCTTCATTTTCACATGCCCTCCCTGTCTCTGTGTTACTGTGCCTTTTTTCTTATAAGGGCACCAGCCATTGGATTTGGTCCCCACCCTAAATCCAGGATGATGTCATCTTCAGATCCTTAACTTAAATCTGCAAAGACCCTATTTCCAAATAAGGTCACATTCACAGACACTGGGGATTAGGACTTGGACATAGATTTTCTTTTGCATGTCAGTGGGGAGGAACACAATTCAACACGAAACAGAGAGTAATGACAAAATACAAAAAGATAAGGCTTCTTCTAAGTGCTGTTTGACTAGTTATGTTTTTATTTCCCCCTCATATCTTAAATACCAGTAGCTACATTAAACAGAACCTGCCAGAGGAATGCACTTTGTACATACTTCAACAGCAGGCTCAAGGGGGGAAAAGAAATGGGTAGAGCAGGGAAACAAAACCCCCAAAGCTTAGGTGTTCCTCTTAGCCATTGATACAAAAAGTATACACTGACAAATTCTTAGAAATCTCAGAATGTAAAATATACATGGATACATTGTCAGAAACAAACAGTATTTATTCTTTATATATTCCCACCTTAATCTATAAAGATTTTGAAAGGTCTTACAAAAATAAAGTCATAAATAAGCTTAAATGAAGAAAATTAAAACAAAAATCAGAACATGGGATGTTTGAATATAATTAGAAAGTCAACAAAGGGGAAAAGTATTGTGCTGACAATACACGTTTGGTCTTATTTATGACCATAAACACTATATGTTCATATTTGAATACTGAATTAGCTCTCAGATTTCTAGCAGTAAAAAAAAAAAAGACAGAATCAGTATAATTTGTTTTCAAACTTTTCAATATATAGAAGAAAATACTATTTTCTCCCATCATGTAGTTAGAAAGTGATTAATTAAATGGAAGCTTAATATAGAGAGGCACAGGGTAAATTTTTCAGAATGTTTTTCCATAGAAAGCAGAAAAATAATTTATTCCAAAAGATGGCAGAAATAAGAAATTCATCCCAGAAATACACTTTGCTGTTGGGACAGATCTTCCCTCTGAATTCGTTCTCCTGTTGACTGCCCCACTGGAGTCTTATTGTTATAACAGTTCTTAAACACTTTGCTGATTCCCATGTTGAGAGCAGGCAGGAGCCATCTTCACAGCCACAGGTTCCAAGGAGAGAGTAACACATTTCTCAGAAGAATAGCACTTTCTACCTCAGAGGAGTACATAAACGTTTTATGGAGTCAGCGCAGTTTAGGTTGACTAGGCACATAACTCATCAAAGTATAAAAAAAGATGACAGGAAAAAATACTGCATTGTAGACATTCAAATGTGGTGTGATCATTTAAGGTAGCTGGTAGCCAAAAAGGCGAGTCAAGGAAGGCGGTCTGGGTATGGAGACAATTTTGCATCTAGAGGAGTTTTCTTCATTACCTCAATCACTGCACACTGGAGAGCACGTCTTCTTCCTGAAAGCCAATGATGCTTGTGGTACCAGATGGTTTCATTTTTCAACTGCGGTCCAGAGAGGCTTGAGTTGGGTCAGAACGAAAATCAGCCAGAAGAGAGCAGCAAGCTGAACAGGTCGCCAACATGGTAATGATAACGACCTGATGGGGGCCTGAGGGATGAACCAGAATACCAGGAAGCCTTTGAAGCCTCAGAACATGCTCCTCATGGTGAGGATACCATGAGGCCCTTATACACCATGGTTGCCACAGGAGCTGCCAGTCCCTGCTCCACCGCCTCACTTTGGTTAATTTTTCAAAATTTTAAAAGTGAATACAGTAATAATGCTCACATGTCAGATTTTTCCAACATAAGTTTATAAAGGCAAAAAGGCAGCGTTAAAATCCCGCTAAGAGAAAGAAGATGAATCTAAACAAAACTAAGGTAATTTTTTCAGGCTTAATCCAATTTGATTGAATTGTCTAGAAGACAGTGTGACTTTGAATCTTTCCAACTCATTCATAAATAGCCCTCTTATCTTTTTGGCCTTTGGAGGGTGTTTTCTTGAGGTAGCAGTACTCACCAATGACGGCAGTAAGGTCTACCAGTGTATTAGTTTCCTCTTGCTGCTATAACAAATGACCACAAATTCAGATTTACTATCTAATAGATTTCCAAAGGTGGTGGGTTGCTGTAGGTGTGGGTATCTCATTGTTTTAGAAGTCAGGTGGGCTAGGCTAAGGCCTCTGCTTAGTCTCACAAGGCCAAAATCTAGGTGTCAGCAGGGCCATGCCCCCATCTGGAGGTGAGAATCCATTTCCTGGTTTCTCCAGGGAAATGGCGAAATCTAGTCTCATGCAGTTGTAGGACTGTCTGTCAGTATGGCTTGTTCTCTACTTCTGAAGGCCACCACATGTTCCTTGACTCATGGCCTTCTTTGTCTTCGAAGATAACAGTCGTGCATAATGCCTTCTCATGTCTCTACTCTCCCACCTCTCCTGTTTATAAAGGCACGTGTGATTACTCTGGGCCCAGCTGATAGCCCAGGAAAATCTTCTTAAAGTCAGCTGATTAGCAACCTTAATTCCATATGCAAAGTCCCCTTTGGGTCATGTCAGGTAACGTTCACAGCTGTAACATCAGGGGATGAAGATGATAGGGACCAAAATCCTGCCTACCACACTAATCTTATATTGTTGGCTTAATGATAGAGCATACGCTTTAGGAACCAGGTGAGGAAAAGATGAGCTTGTAAACTTTCATGGAAACCTGAAAAGCTTAATCTGGTCTCCTTCAAAAGTCTGTGACTAACAGAATACCTAAAAGCAAAACCAGCATTTCTCTTTCGAGACTTTTTTCCCCTCCTTCTTCCTTCCTTTTTCCCTTTCTTTCTTCCTACCTTATTATTATTATTTTTGGTTCATGTGAATAATCACTTGAATTCCTCAAATTTTACTCAGTGGCACATGACTAATACAGTTTTAGCCTGGAAGATGTTCAATGTCATGTTACCAGTCAACCATTACAACCCTAGAAAAGCCTTAATGATGCTTTCAAGAACAGTCAATTTGGGCAACATGCCTTTCCATACTCCCATCAAACTGAATTAGTTACAATATGATGTACATAAATAAAACTAATAATCTGCTTTGTATAAGTTAGAGATCAATTGAACTTCGGTAAATAGTTGTTAAAAACTGATATGCAAGTTTCAAAATAATCAACATTAAGCTAATGTTTTTGAGAGTATCTGTTATTTCATACTGGCTTTTTAGTAAGGCATTAAATTGTTTGGTGTTCTTTGCAAGTATTTTAATGACCATGTAAATCCCTCCAACAATGTTATATTATTTTCTTATCCAGTTCTTTACTTGTATCCATTTTATTTAATTAATTAGTTTATTTCATTTATTTTTGGCTGCACTGGGTCTTAGTTGCAGCACACAGGATCTTCACTGCGGCATGCAGACTCAGTTGCAGCATGCATGTGGGATCTAGTTACCTGACGAGGGATCGAACCCAGGCCCCCACTGGACCACCAGTAAAGTCCCTTGTGTCCATTTTAAATTGTTTCTTTTTTATTTTCAAGGGTAGATGATATTAAATTCATTTTCATTTTGCAGCATTGAGTTTTTCCCCCTCTCTTAATATTTTTTATTCTTCGCTAGTGCTGCATTTGAAGATATGAGATTACTTGCTCCAAGTGGAATTAGAGAGACTTTCTAGTTGTTTATCAAAAAGGAATCAATCATTATTATCACTAGTGATGTAGGAGAATCATCAATTTCACTGTATCATACCAATAAGCCATTATTTTTTGAAGTTTTGCAAATTTTGGAAAAAAAAGTCTTTATCTAAATATGTGAAACCCCATGTAAGTTCCTACCCTTTAATACTGTTTTTATGCATCTTTTCTCCCTCTCTGTCTCTCTTTTAAAATCAGGATTCTGGGCTTCCCTGGTGGCGCAGTGCTTGAGAGTCCGCCTGCGGATGCAGGGGACGCGGGTTCTTGCCCCGATCCGGGAAGATCCCACATGCCGCGGAGCGGCTGGGCCCGTGAGCCATGGCTGCTGAGCCTGCGCGTCTGGAGCCTGTACTCCACAATGGGAGAGGCCACAACAGTGAGGGGCCCGCGTACCGCAAAAAAAAAAAAGAAAGAAAGCAAAAAAAGAAAATCAGGATTCTGAGAACCGAGATAAGAGTAGATGGTTTCTTTAGGGAATTATATATAAATATCTGTCCTAGACTAAAAATAGTTACACTCAAAGGAAGTTGGTCAATTCAGGCTTACAAATAACTAAATTAAACAATGTTTGCCACAGCCTGAGTTTTTAAAGAACTATTCTTTATTTTTTAAAAAAAGATATGCTTTTCTTTCAAACATTAATCCACACAATGATGTTGGAAGGAATGAGATAATGTCTCTAAAAAGTGTTTTGATTTATATGATGGAAATAATCAGATAAAAGCCTGCTATTATTATTTTAAATTTAGCTGAAATAAAATTATTGCCTAAAGATTTCTTTGTTCCTCTGCTTGATTTAAGCCTAGCAAGCCTAACTTCTTTTTCACTTGTTTATTTTTCTCTCAAAAATCATAAAATATCTAAAGAGTAATTTTTGTAATAACAGACAAAAATAAAAATATGGCTTTTCATTAATTCATTCATGTGTACAAACGTTTTTCTTTGTTTAATATATAAACACAAGTTGCTCTATTAACAACTACAGAATATTAAATGTTTTTGAAGTATATTTAAATTGTCACTCAGTATACTCATCACTCATTTCTATAAAGTCAAGCACGGGTGGTTATCCTAGATTTTTTTTAAAGGAACTTTTCACTTTAGAATGATTTTAGATGTACAGAAAATTGAAAAGGCAACACAAATAATTCCCATATACGGAACACCCAGTTTCTGCTCTTTTTAACAATTTACATTCATATGGTATATTTATAAGAACTAATAAACCAATATTGATGAATTATGAACTAAAGTCCATACTTCCTTTACATTTACTTAGTATTTACCTGGTGCCCTTTTTCTGTTCCAAGATACCATCTAGGATACTACTACAGCTTTAGTCAACCTTGTCTCCTTAGACTCCACTTGATTGAGATGGCTTCTCAGACTTCTCTTGTTTTTGATAACCTTGACATTTTTAAGGAGTATCAGACAGTCATCTTGTACAATGTTCATCAATTGGTATGTGTCTAATGCTTTTTCTCATGATGAGCCTCAGGTAGAAGACCACAGAGGCAAAGTACCAAAGGAACATCACATCACATCAAGGCTATGTATTATAATATGATTTATTATTACTGATGTTAACCTTAATCACCTGACGGAATTAATGTTTCTCAGTTTGCTCCACTGTAAAGTCATTCCTTTCTTCTTTTCATACTCTACTCATTAGAAGAAAGTCACTACGAGTATCCCACGTTTAAGAGGTATTAGGATGGCAGAGTAGTAGAACATAGAACTCACCTCCTCCCCCACAAATACATCAAGAATACATCTACAAATGGAAAAGCTCTCACAGAACACCCACTGAACACTAGCAGAAGACCTCAAACACCTGAAAGGACAAGAAAGATCTCCACGTAACCAGGTAGGACAAAAGGAAAATAAAAAAGAGGAAGCAAAAGAGGAAGCAGGATGGGACCTGCACTCCTGGGAGGGAGCTGAAGGAGAGGAGAAGTGTTGCAATCTGGGAAGAGCCCTTACCAGCGGGAAGATCGGCTGGGACATAAAAGGAGCTTCAGAGGCTCAGAGGAGAGTGCAACAAACAGTTTGTGGCAGGCACGGCAAAGAGAGACCTACACAGACGGTCCGTGCCACCATCCTGGGTGCTCCAGGCTGAGACGTGCATGTGCTGGTGCGGGCAGGGGCTGGGTGCTGGAACGCAAGATTTAGAGGACAGACCCGGGGAGAGGACTGATATTGGCTGTGCCAAGACAGCCTGAAGGGGCTGGAGTGTGGGGCGCCATAGCCAGGAGTGTTCGCTGCAAAAGGCCGGGCCACCATAGAAGAGAAGCATCATTGTTAAGTGCCGTGTGAAGGGAGGGGAGGGGTAGCCACTGCAGTCTCTTTCCCTACACACCAGCCCCCACCTCCACAGACTCCAGGAGAGGCTTCCACCTGGGGAGGTTCTCATGCCCCGGGTGCTACATTGGCCGACTCCAACCTGGACAGGCTCACGCACC
The DNA here is from genome assembly GCF_951394435.1 of Stenella coeruleoalba. Taxonomy (NCBI): domain Eukaryota; kingdom Metazoa; phylum Chordata; class Mammalia; order Artiodactyla; family Delphinidae; genus Stenella; species Stenella coeruleoalba. Next base: position 6,258,457 of record NC_137149.1, read on the forward strand.
CTGGCCACTGCCTCAGTGGCTCTTGGAACAGACACTGGCGGGTTGCCCACATGCAGAGGTGGGGCTGAGGCCCAGGGGCTGTGCAACTTAGGAAGCAGAGCTAAAATCTCTCCCTGCAGCTGTGTCAATCGTGGATTTATACCTCCACCACGGGGTCTGTAAACTCAGCACCTGTGGGACATCCTAACAGAGAACAGGTGCTCCTGCAGCAGGGACAGGTCTGGCCTTAGCAGCTGTGGGGTTTGTGGACATGTGCACCCATTGTCTGGGCTGGGCCAGCGTCTGAGCTGCCTCCATAGCTCCTACAGTGGGTCCAAGTACACACTTACTGCGGTCCTGGGACCTGACCTCACTGGATCTGTGCTGGTGGCCTTGTGAAAACAATGCCTGAGAGACACCAGGGCCAATGGACAGTATACCCATGACGGAGGTGGGGCCAGGGGCAGTGCCACCAACAGTGTTCTTTGTGAGCCCACACCACAAGTGACAGGTGACAGAACAGAGCACACTCACCAGTGAACAGCTGCAGCAGAGGAATACTCAGTGGCTCTTCTCCCAGTGCGAGCATGCCAGTCCTGCCTACCTTGCACTGCAGCTCAGAAACAAATCTGGGGGCTTCTACTCCAACAACTAGGGAGCAGACCCTGCTCCTGACAATACAGTGAAAACCACAGAGCAAACAGGAGGTGCCACTCAATATCCAGTGCAGGCTCTGGTCACACAACAGTCACACCTCCTATCAAGGGGATAAGGCCAGCATACACTGAGGAAAGAGGTGGCAGGCATCCACACTAAAAACAGCCCTCTCACCAAAACATATTAAACCCATGCAGGGTACATAGGACGTTCTCACAGAAACATAGCCCTCCAAGACCACAGTGGAAAGATAATTGTTTCTCCTAAACTCACAGAGTAAGAGAAATATCAGTCAAATGGAGAAGCAGCAGAAGCACTCCCAGTTAAAAGATCAAGAGAATTCCCCTGAAAGAACAATGAAACAGACCCCTTCAGTCTACTAGACACTGAGTTCAAAAGGAGATAATGAAAATACTGAAGGAATTAAGAAAGGCTATCGACAGAAATGCAGATTATTGTAAAAAGTAACTAGAAACTATTAAGGAGGAGCCAAGAAAAATTAGAGAATTCATATGAAGAGATGAAAGCTGAGCTCAAGGCTATGAACAGAAGAATGAATAACGCAGAAGAAAGAAAAAGTGAGCTGGAAGATAGAATAATGGAAATCAACAAATTAGAACAGCAGACAGAAACCCAAATGAAAAAACAAATGAAAGCAATATAAGAGACCTATATGATAACATAAAGCATGCCAATCTACACACAATAGGGATCCCAGAAGGAGAAGAAAAAGAAAAGGGGACTGAAAATGTATTTGAAAAAATCATGGCTGAAAATTTCCCAAACCTAAAGAAGGAAACAGATACAGGAAGCATAGAGGGTCCAGAACAAGATAAACCCAAACAGACCTACACCAAGACATATTATAATAAAAATGGCAAAAGTTAAAGAGAGGATTCTAAAGGCAGCAAGAGAAAAACAAAGAGTTACTTGCAAGGGAACCCCCATAAGGCTATCAGCTGATTTCTCTACAGAAATGTTGCAGGCCAGAAAGCAGTGACAATATATATTCAAAGTCCTAAAGGGAAAAATCTGCAACCTAGGCTACTCTACCCAGAAAGATTATCATTTAGAATAGGAGAGAAAGAATCTCTCAGACAAGCAAAAACTAAAAAAATACAGCAATACTAGACCTAACCTAAAGGAAACATTGAAAGGTCTTCTCTAAATAGAAAAGAAGTAAGACTCTATAGGAAAAAGAAAGTCACAGCTGGAAAGTAAATCACTTAAGTAAGCCTGTATACAGATTTAAAAAAAAAATCCAAAAACTTTTATTAAAGCGATGATAACCAAAATTAACAGCAAAAGGATGAACATGAAGATGCAAAAGAGAACATCAAAAATAAAATGTGGGGGGTGAGAGTAAGAAAATGTAGATTTTTTTTTTTGGTTGAATATGTTTGAGCCTATATGACTATCAGTCTAAAGCAAGTAGATGTAGGAAGGGGTTAACATACTCAAAAAACAGGGCAACCACAAATCAAAAACATATAATAGATTCACAAAAACCAAAAGAGAACATAAGCATAATACAGAATAAAAATCATCAAACCACAGAAGGAAAAACAAAAAGAAAAAGAGAAGGACAAAAAGGAAATATAAAATCAATGGGAAACAAGGTTTAAAATGTCAGTAAATACATATCTATCAATAATTACCTTAAATGTCAATGGACTAAATGCTCCAATCAAAAGACACAGAGTGGCAGACTGGATAAAAAAAACAAGAGCCTACAATATGCTCCCTACAAGAGACTTACCTTAGGGCAAAGGACACATAGATTGAAAGGGAGAGGATGGAAAAAGATATTTCATGAAAATGGAAATGACAAGAAAGTGAGGATCACAATACTCATATCAGACTAAATAGACTCTAAAACAGAGGCTATAAAGAAAGACACTACATAATGACAAACGGATCAATACAAGGAGAGGATATTACATTCGTCAACATATATGCACCTAATATAGGTGCACCTAAATACATAAAACAAATATTGTACTAACAAACATAAAGGGAAAAACTGACAGGAATACAATAAGAGTAGGAGACTTTAACACCCTGCTCACATCAATGGACAGATCTTCAAGACAGAAAATCAGTAAGGCAACAGAGATCCTAAATGATACAATAGAACAGTTAGAATTAACTGATATCTTCAGGACATTACATCCAAGAAATGAGAATACACATTCTTTTCAAGTATGAATGGAACATTCTCTAGGACTGATCACATACTAGGGCAAAAAACATGCCTCAACACATTTAAGAGTATAGAAATTATTTCAATCATCTTTTCTGGCCACAACAGCATAAAACTAGAAATCATCCATAGAAAAAGAAATGAGAAAAAACAGTTACATGGAGACTGAACAACATGCCACTAAAAAAAGCAATGGGCCAATGATGAAATCAAAGAAGAAATTTAAAAATACCTTGAGGCAATGACAATGAAAACACAACCATACAAAATCTTGGGATGCAGCAAAAGCAGTTCTTCAAGGGAAGTTCATAGCAATACATGCCATCTTTAAGAAACAAGAAAAATCTCAAATAAACTTCCTAACCTACCACCTAAAAGAATTAGAATAAGAATAAACAAAACCTAAAGTCAGCAGAAGGAAGGAGATAATAGAGATCAGAGAGGAAAAAAAATAAAATAGAGATTAAAAAAATAGAAAAAAATCAATAAAACCAAGAGCTGGTTCTTTGAAAGGGCAAACAAAATTGACAAACCTCTGGCCAGGCTCACCAAGAAGAAAAGAGAGAAGACCCAAATAAAATAAGAAATGAAAGAGGAGAAATCACAACTGATACAGAAGAAATACAAAAAAACATAAGAGAAAACTATGAACAATTATATGCAAACAAATTTGACAACCTTCAAGAAATGGACAACTTTCTAGAAACATACAGCCCACCAAAACTGAATCAAGAAGAAATAGATAATTTGAGCAGACCAGTCACTATAAAGGAAACAGAATCCGTAAAAAACAAACAAAAAAAGAAACAAACAAAAAACCTTCCTACAAACAAAAGTCCAGGACCAGATGGCTTCACTGGGGAATTCTACCAAACATACAAAGAAGAACTTATACTGATCCTTGTCAAACTTTTCCAAAAGACTGAAGAGGAAGGAACACTCCCAAAGACATTATATAAAGCCACAATCACCCTGATACCAAAACCACACGCAGACACTACGAACAAAGAAAATTACAGGCTAATATCTTTGATGAATATAGATGCAAAAATTATCAACATGGGCTTCCCTGGTGGCACAGTGGTTGAGAGTCCGCCTGCCAATGCAGGGGACACGGGTTCGTGCCCCGGTCCGGGAAGATCCCACATGCCGTGGAGCGGCTGGGCCCGTGAGCCATGGCCGCTGAGCCTGCGCGTCCGGAGCCTGTGCGCCGCAACGGGAGAGGCCACAACAGTGAGAGGCCCGCGTACCACACACACACAAAAAAAATTATCAACAAAATATTAGCAAACCAAATCCAACAACACATAAAAAAGGTCATACACCATGACCAAGTTGGATTCATTCCCAGGGTCACAAGGATAGTTCAACATATGCAAATCAATCAATGTGATATACCACATCAACTAAAGAAAGGATAAAACCCACGTGATCATCTCAATAGATGCAGGAAAAGCATTTGAGAAAATTCAACATCCATTCATGATAAAAACCCTTAAGAAAGTGGGTGTAGGGGGAATAGATCTCAACATAATAAAAGCTATTTATGACAAACCCAGGGCCAATGTCACTTCAGCAAGTGGTCTTGGAAAAGTTGGACAGCCACATGTAAATCAATGAGGTTAGAACACACCATCACACCATACACAAAAATAAACTCAAAATGGCTTAAAGACTTAAGCATAAGACATGACCCATAAAACTTCTAGAAGAAAACATAGGCAAAACATTCTCTGATATAAATCATACCAATGTTTTCTTAGGTCAGTCTCCCAAGGCAATAGAAATAAAAAGAAAAACAAATGGGACCTCATTAAACTTATAAGCTTTTGCACAACAAAGGAAACCATAAACAAAATAAAAAGACAACCCACAAAATGGGAGAAAATATTTGCAAATGATGTGATCGACAAGGGCTTAATTTCCAAAATATACAAACAGCTCACACAATTCAAAACCAAAACAATAAACAACCCAATCGAAAAAATGGGCAGAAGACCTAAATAGACATTTCTCCAAAGAACACATATAAATGGCCAATTGACCCATGAAAAGATGCTCAACATCACTAATTAATAAAGAAATGCAAATCAAAACTACAATGAGGTATCACCTCACACCAGTCAGAACGACCATCATTAAAGTGTCTACAAATAACAACTGCTGGAGACGGTGTGTAGAAAAGGGAACCCTCTTACACTGTTGGTGGGAATGTAAATTGGTGCAGCCACTATGGAAAATAGTACAGAGGTTCCTCAAAAAACTCGAGTTGCCATATGACCCAGCAATCCCACTCCTGGGCATATACCCAGACAAAACTCTAATTCAAAAAGATACAGGCACCCCTATGTTCACAGCAGCACTATTTACAATAGCCAAGACGTGGAAACAACCTAACTGTCCACCAACAGATGAATGGATAAATAAGATGTGGTGTGTGTATATATGTACATATTTATATATACATACATACACACACCATGGAATATTACTCTGCCATAAAAAGGAATGAAGCAATGTCATTTGCAGCAACATGTATGGACCTAGAGATTATCATACTAAGTGAAGTGAGTCTGAAAGAGGCAGACAAATACTATATGATATCGCTTATGTGCGGAATCTAAAATGAACATATCTATGAAACAAAAACAGACTCACAGATATAGAGAACAGACTTGTGGTTGCCAAGGGGCCGTAGGGGTGGGAAAGACTGGGAGTTTGTGATTAGCAGAGGCGAACTATTATATATAGGATGGATAAAAAACAAGGTCCTACTGTATAGCACAGGGAACTATATTCAGTATCCTGTGACAAAGCATAACGGAAAAGAATATAAGAATATATGTATATATACATACATATATTCTTATACATTGTAAATCAACTATACTTCAATAAAATTTTTTAAAAAGCAGTATTAGTTAATGCTCTACCTCTCTGAGAGTAGGCTATCTGCAGAAATTATTTGCAATTCTTTTGCAAGGGAAATTTATCCCCATTTGTTTCCTTATTCACTTATCTCTTTACATTCGTTTAGATTCATGGATATTTAGTTTATACTTTGGGCAATAATTCAATACCAGTCTCCTTATTTGTGGTACAAACTGTTCTTTGTACATTGAGAAGAATTTCAATTGGCACCTGTGTACCTTTGACATATCCCCCCCCATCATTGTGAAGATTTTGTTTGTTTGTTATTTAAGTAATTCCTTACCTTTGGGCACTGTGAGGTACTCTGAGTCATCTTATATATTCTCTGCCTTAGCTCTAGATTCAGTCATTTCTCCAAGTAGCCCTAGTTCCTTTTATTGAAGGATGATATTGGCACCAAGAGCTGCCTGCTAGGTGCCCTAGGGTATTTTTGATATCTAAGTCTGTCCTACAGGCAGAAACTCTTAAGACCATTTGCCCATGTGTATCTTTGACTAAGTCCCAAAAGTGTCCCTCTGATGCATGTTTCCAGCTCTGGGCAAATACAGGACGCCAGTCCACAAGAGTGTCATGGTGGTTTTATGATCTCCTGACACTGTCAGTCATGAATATATGTTGGTGCGTCAAGTTTATAATGTACCAATGTTGTCCTCTTCCTTTTATGAACCATAACATGGATTCTAAAATTTAAAAATGATTAGAATGAAGAGCTAAGATGGTTGACTACATGTCTCACTCTGTCAGCTATCCCCCTGACACCTCTCTCTGGCACCAGATACCAGAATGGTCACAACTTCTAGTCCTGGCCAAACCCACAGGAGAATCACTTACAAGGCCACAGTCTACTCCATTTATTTTATTGAGCAAAAATTGATTGAGCATTTACTTTTTTCCAAACACTATTCCAAGCACATTGAGTACAGTGTTGAACACAACAGAGAAGGGCCCTACCCACTACGTCATTCTAATGGTAAAGGTAGGCAAAAACCAGTAAACAAAGGCACATAAGACAATTTCAACGAGTGGGAAATATCATTAAAGCAATAAAACAATGGTGTATTTTATATGTTCAGGAAAGGTGACATTTGGACTGAGACCTGAGTGACAGGAGGGATTCAACCAAATAAAAATATTACAGATGAGAATTCTAGGAAATAAGCCGGGCAAGTACAAATAAGTAAAGCAAGCTGGACGTATTAAAGGAACAGATTAAAGGCTGGTGGGACCAGCTAGATATAGAAGTGGAAAGTGGCACAAATGGGGCAGTTAAGGAGGAAGGGGCTGATTTCACGTGTGACTTTCAGGAAGCTTAGAATCTATTCTAAAAGTGATTGAACCCCAGTGGATGGTATTAACAGAGGGCTGCTCTGACTTGATCTGGTGCTGCATGGTAAGGAAATTTTAAGAGGAGAAATTTGTAGCCGTTCCAATTTATCTAGCTCTTATGACATGCCCCGTACTATCTTAATGATTTTACATATCTCTTTTACAGTCATTACTTGACATAACACTATGAGGTAGGTATTAATAATTTTGTTTATATTCTAGGAAATTGAGGCTCAAAGACATTAAGAAATGAAGACCACCTAGCTAGTAAGTAGCAAAGCCAACATCTAAACCCTCCTAAATTAGCAGCTATTCCATAGATGCAAAGTTTAAAACTGTATGATTAAGCCAGTTTAGAAGAACTGTCATATATGAAACAAATATTAAAGAAAGGACATACCTAAGGTGTGATTTCAAATAATATTAAGGTGATTTTGGCTAGTAGTATCCATAATATTTTAATTCTGCCCTCACTCAAAACTATTTTACTCACAAAGACTTTAAGAGGAATATTTGTAGGAGGGAGACAAAAGAACAAATTGTTGTTCACTGGAGTGTTTTCTGAAATCCTAACGAAAAATTTGGGTAAGCTAGATTGGGCCGTACAAAGTCTGGAACTAAGTATCAGAGTTAATCACACTCTTCAACCTAGAGACAGAGAGTAAGTGTTAAAGCCATTTTCTGGTTCCAGTTCTTAGACCTGCCTACGTTACGGCTTTTTGGGTAAATACTTCGTAAGAGCCTTTCTAGACTTTATAGGAGGAGAAGAGAGGCTAGAGATTATGCCCATTTGCACTCTTCCATTTTCTTTGAAAACTGTACTCAAATAATGTGCTTGAGCCACTATGACGCTCCTTCAGGGTGGACGTGTTTAATGCTGACTCAGCAGCGGGGCGTGGGTTAAACTTGAACTTCCCATAGAGTTCAGTACACTTTGTAGCCTGATGCTGCACGTTAACACATTGAAGACTCCAAGATCCTTGCAGTAAAGACACTTGTTTAACTTCTTTCACCCTTCCCTATCATTTCAAAACAAAAGTTTTGTTTTGTTTTGTTTTGTTTTGCGGTACGCGGGCTTCTCACTGCTGTGGCCTCTCCCGTTGCGGAGCACGGGCTCCGGACGCGCAGGCTCAGCGGCCATGGCTCACGGGCCCAGCCGCTCCGCGGCATGTGGGATCTTCCCGGACCGGGGCACGAACCCGTATCCCCTGCATCGGCAGGCGGACTCTCAACCACTGCGCCACCAGGGAAGCCCCGAAACAGTTTTTTTAAACGGGAATATTTTCTTTTCTACGTGGCACCTATTAACATTCTATAGGAAGGAAGTGCTGTGTTTCACATTGAGAAATCTTGCCTTGGATCACTGAGGACAAAACCTACAGTTTTGTTCCCTAAAGTTAAAGGTAATTCAGGTTTAACAGTGCCTTCTCCAGCCAGTGCCATCTTTGGACCAAAAAATCCAATGGTTTCGATTTCCCAGAGTAAAGTCATTATTTGTTGATGTCGATTGAGAAGCGTGATACATACAGCATGAACTCTGATTCAACTGCCAGAATTTACTGTCTTAAGTGCTGGGAAGAAACAGAAGGAGGATGGTCAGTGTCATATTTCTGTCAAAATCAGGGCCAAAGCGGTTTTTGCTCTGGGATGTGAAGTGACTCCTCAGAGAATGGGGAGAAGCAATCTCAGGCCCAGGGAAGATGGAAAGCAGTGAGCTCACCCCAAACGTAGGATGGAGCAAAAGACACCAGTGAAAACAAAATGTGTGACATTTTAGTAAAGTATAAACATTAAATTACAATAAACTCATAATACCATGAGGAGGATGGTTATCTGATGTGGGTTTTTATAGCTTCATCAACGGAAATGTAATTCTTGAATTTCCCTTGTAGAACTAGACTACATGGTGCCTTCTGACATTTGTGTCTAGAAATATCTTAACTTTAACACAGCAATTTCAAAACAGTAAGTCTCATGTCCTCTTACCTCACATAAACAAAATATTGGTATCCAGAATTTATTTACATTAAAAATATCAAATAAAATAGGGAGTGTTTTTCTGTCTGAGAATGAATAGTTTTTTTATATAAAGAAGAAAGAAGAGTTCAGAGAAGACTGCGGATTTGCACTAAAAGCTCAGATTTTATTTATTTTCCTTTTGGAGGGTCTATTGATATTTTTTTCCAAAATAAAGATAGTAAACTTATAAGTATCTTATTAAAGACAAACACAAAAAATAAAATTTCTCTGAAAAATATTTCTCTGTTCATCCTCTCTCCACCCTCCTACCTTATTTCTCCATCCTTCTCTTTGATAACGAAGTATTATGTCAAGCATAACCCTATGACACCAAAGTGTATGGTTAAGATCTCTGTTTTGATTATAATTTGCTAACAGTTTATGTCACAGTATAGGGTAAATGACTTTCAACAGTATTATCTGCAGTATTCCTTGCACCGGAGTTTAAGTTTAATGTTATTTGTTGACCATTTTGCAAACCACTGTGGCAATTTTTGGCTTATGACATACATTATTCTTGGAATATTATTTGATACTCAATGCAGTACATTTTATTTAGATCTTCTAGATTCAGCAAGACTACCTTGAAATGAGGGATCAATATCTCTATTCTCAAAAGTACCATCTTTAAACAAAATGTGCCACATAAATGCCTTCCATAGCATAACTACTATGGTGATTCTGAGTGACATATTGATATATATTTGCTTTCTGTAGTGTCCTCTCTCTATACCTACATATCGATGTAGATATATAGATCAATAGGCACCATGTAGAGTAATTCTACAAGGGAAATTCAAGAATTACATTTCTGTTGACAAAGCTATAAAAACCCAACCGCATATTTATATTTCTATCTGTGTGCAAATATATTTTTTCAGAAAGTAAGTGAATTTAACTTTTGTGATGATTTTTTCAAGAGATAGTTATAGGATAACTAATAAGCAACGACTACATATAAGTATTGTTTGAGATACTGAATGTTAACTCATCCACATGCTTCTTTGTTAAGTGAATTGATCTTTAATGAGACACTTACAAACCTTAAGTGCTATATATGTGAGGGAAAAAAGAGCACTCTGGGGCTTCCCTGGTGGCGCAGTGGTTGAGAGTCCGCCTGCCGATGCAGGGGACACGGGTTCGTGCCCCGGTCCAGGAAGATCCCGCATGCCGCGGAGTGGCTGGGCCCGTGAGCCATGGCCGCTGAGCCTGCGCGTCTGGAGCCTGTGCTCCGCAACAGGAGAGGCCACAACAGTGAGAGGTCCGTGTACCGCAAAAAAAGAAAAAAAAAAAAAAAAAAAGCACTCCGAAAAAAAGAATTTTGAATGCAGTCGAATACAAAAAATTAAAAGTGACGGCAGAAGAGGCAGGTGTAACAGTAGCAATAGGTTTATAAAAGAAGACAGAAGTCATTTTTATTTATACTCCTATCTAAATATTTGAGAACTTTCCACATTAAAATGAGGTTCCAGGATGGGTCAAAGAAAAATAACCAAATGTTGCAGAACGTAATTGAAATAGCATATCTTTCTATATTAGGAAATGGTCTTGAACACATGCTTATACTAAGAAGTCGACTGTGATTTGGAGTTTACATTAGTTGTACGACCAGAAAGTTGTGGAATTTGCAAGCTGCAAAGCTATGAAAAAGCTGAGTGCAATAATGAGCTATAAAGCACGCTGTGTGAGAAAAGAAACAGACCCTAAACCCTCGCAGCTTTGCTCCCTTGGGATAAGCCTTGAGCTAACACGAGGAAACCATGCCTGTGGAGGTCTGTTAATTTTTCTATACTCCATGGACACAATTTTTTCCCTTTCTCCAGCCAGTCATTTTATAAACCCATGTTATTTGTCACAAAAGGGACCAGACAAAGGAAATTATATAAACCTAGAATAATGATGTATCAGCAACAGTATTATTTTATACAAAGGGAATAACCATATAATCTTTCTATTATACATTATCCTCTGTTTACAAAGAATATCAGGATAGATTCTGGAAAAGTACTGCTGATATTTGAAATTCTAGATATAAACTTTCTTATTTACTTTTTTATAATATTGTATTTGTCCTCCCATTTCATATTTTACAAACAGTTTTGGTTTTTGTTGTTGCTTCTCATAATAAGAATATAAGAAATCTTATAAAGGAATTCTTGGTTTAATATCATTTGTGTATTAAAAGTAAACATGCATTGGGTGTGTTTAATCCTACAGCATACAGTACAATGATGAAATCACACAGCACTGTCTTCTTCCCCACGCCTTTGAAAACAACACTAAAAGAGCACTAATTCATTCAACTGATAGTTATTAATTAGGTCCCTCCAATTCCAGAGACTGAACTGGTTTCTGATTATTTAGTAATAAACCTAGGCTGGCATAGACCTTGTCTTCAAAGACCTCACAGTCTAATTGATAAGATATTTAAACAAAACAAAACCTATAAACAGAGCCATAATGTAAAATAGTTGAAAATAGAGCAAACGAAGGACTTGGATGGTATGTGATGAAGTAAGACAGAATATTTTGATATGTAGCCGTTCTCTTTATGTACAATATGCTTCATTAAATCTGGATAAGCACAAACCCAATTATAGCATGACAATATTACACATACTTAGGAAGATAACCTATTCCATGCACCTCTTGACTGTTTCAAATTAAGGCTTTTGAAATATTAAAGATGATCAAATATTAATATCGCGTACTTCACCTATTCCGAAGTTTCTAAGGGTACAGCTTTACTGCACATGCTTACTTAGGAATCTAAACTTCATGTAACAGCAGAGAACTGCATTGACTTCCTGTTCGTATTCAAACACAATTAAGGTGCTGCTTGCAGTCTGTAAAGCTTTATTGCCTGAGTCTTCCTTACCTGGGGGACCACTTATCTGCTTTCCACGAAACAAACTTTGGAGCAGTTATGCTGACAGTTCTTTGCCTCCGTTCTGAGAGGCTGATGAGGCAGCACCACTCCTGGCAAATTGCTTGAACACTGGTGCTCCTGTTACTGCCATTATGACCCGATCCATATTCGCAAGTGTAAGAAGACATAGCTGGGGCTTCCCTGGTGGCGCAGTGGTTGGGAGTCCGCCTGCCGATGCAGGGGACGCGGGTTTGTGCCCTGGTCCGGGAAGATCCCACATGCCGTGGAGCGGCTGGGCCCGTGAGCCATGGCCGCTGAGCCTGCGCGTCCGGAGCCTGTGCTCCGCAACGGGAAAGGCCACAACAGTGAGAGGCCCGCATACCGCAAAATAAATAAATACACTATATAAGTTGTCCAAAATGAACAGCAAAAAATATTATTTCTATGTCCTTTCAAATACTGAGAAACCGTGTGAACAGCAAAAAATATTATTTCTATGTCCTTTCAAATACTGAGAAACTGTGTCCTATGGTACACATGTATATTGCAACGTTCCAATGGACTGGTTTAATTAATTTTCTTCTCTACAGTCTTGATGACTCTCAGGATGTTAATTCATGATTATCATCATTGCCCACTTTCTAGAACTCACATTAGCGTAGTGCATACAAGGCTGTTCTTTTCTTTCGCTTAAGTAAATATCAATTTAAAAGTGGAGTAACTAAAGTTTCAGGATGACAGAAAAAAATATCAATTTTGGTTCTGTAGGAAGATTTACCTCTATACTTAATTACTTCCACCATCTATGCTAGCTCTCTAGAACACAATCAATTTATTTAACATCCATGGTTATTGCTTTCAGTACAGTGAAGCACGACAGAGTGAAATGAAATGCTAGGAACAAAATGGAAAGAAGGTCAGACAAATAAAGAATATAAAGGATAGGTGGCCACGCATAGAAGTTGTGTAATGATATTTGTATTTCAGGATTGCTGCCTCCATACACATAAAAATTATGAGCTCTCATTTTCAACTTGCTTATCTGTTTAGAATGCAGCTTAAGAAGCAGACAAGTAGAGGGGACTCCCCTGGTGGCTGAGTGGTAAAGAATCCGCCTTACAATGCAGAGAACACATGTTCGATCCCTAGTCAGGGAACTAAGATCCCACATGCAGTGGGGCAACTATGCCCGCGCACCACAACTACTGAGCCTGCGCGCCTCAACTAGAGCCCCTGTGCCGCAAACTACAGAGCCCACGTGCTCTGGAACCCGTGCCCTACAACTACAGAGCCCGTGCGCCCTGGAGCCTGCGCACCACAACTAGAGAGAAGCCTGCGTGTCGCAACAAAAATCCCGCCTGCCTCAACGCAGATCCCTCATGCCGCAACGAAGACCCGACACCGCCAAAAATAAATAAATAATAAATAAATCTTTAAAAAAGAAGTAGACAAGTAGAAATTTTTTGCCAAAGGGAAAATCATTCTATTACTGGGAGGTTGGATATATGGCATCATAACTGCTGCTTGAAAGTTGGAGGACAGCTATGGTGTCTTCTGCTCTCCTCTGTGCCAATAGGTTAGTTAGGTTCAAAAGGTTGGCAGGAATCATATCACATAAAGCATGGTTCCTCAGAATTAGATGGTGAAAATTAAGGGGAGCCATCCCAGAATTCTATGTACTGAAAAGATACCCTAACACTTTAGGAAGATCGATCTGTTTGCTAGAAGATTAATTTTAAGAGAGCCAAAAGGGGAAAAACCTGTTGCGTGCTGGTCACAACTACTGAGATTTTAAAAAATGATGATGAATTGAACTAAAATAATGATAATAGTAACATAAACATACACTGTGAATGTTGCTCTTTCAATCTTCATTTTACTGATGTGGAAGCTGAGGTACAGTGGAGTTAAATAACTTACCCAGAGTTACACAGCTAGCAGGAAGTAGAGCCAGGATTTACACATAGGGAGTCTCTATAGTATACTGTTTATAAGACTGGAGATAGTGAAAAATTGTAGATTCAAGTGAGATTTGTAGGTAGGACTGATAGAAATTCGTCACTAAAAGGGTGTAATAAGTGAGGGAAAACCAGAGGCTAGATGTACAGATCTGGGAATCATCAGCATCTACTGTGCAACTAACTCTATGGAAGAGGAAGAGGGAACATGCGTGGATGAGGAAAACACTACATCTAAAAATGACACCCTAGGAACCCCCTAGATTTAAAGGTATGTGGAAAGAAAAGGAGCCTATCATGGTGATTAATGCAGAAAAAATTTTGTCATAGATATCAAGGGGGGGATGAGATTTCAAGGAGGGTGCTGTCAAGGGAACCAAATTCTAGAGAAAGTATAATAAATACACAGTGAAAGCTGACCATTGCTTTTTGATTTCATAATAGGTGACCAGGGAAAGATTGATTTCTAGGTGGTAGAGACGTGATCTAATTAAGCCTTAATTAGATCTAGCGTAGACTTGACACTGAACCTGATGCTGTATATCTTGGAGAGTAGCAGGCTTGGAAAGGATACACATTTTGAGTATATGCTAAAAATAGGTATTGCCTAAGAAAGAACACGAAGAGATTTACTGGGAGAAAGAGAATGGGCTGCCCTGGTGGCGCAGTGGTTGGGGGTCCGCCTGCCGGTGCAGGGGACGCGGGTTTGTGCCCCGGTCCGGGAAGATCTCACATGCCGCGGAGCGGCTGGGCCCGTGAGCCATGGCCGCTGAGCCTGCGCATCCAGAGCCTGTGCTCTGCAACAGGGGAGGCCACAACAGTGAGAGGCCCGCGTACAGCCCCCCCCCCCACAAAAAAAGAGAATGAAATATAAAGAGAGAGAAGGAAAGCGTATATTAAGTGATATTTTGAAAAAGAAGGTACAAATAGATCTAAAAAGTAGGAAATAACTGCTAAAGGATGATTCACTGAAGGATACAAAGGAACCATGACACTAGCATTATTTGAGAAACTTGTATTGTCCAAATGTATACCATATGGGATTGGTCACACTGCGTCTCTTCTCCCAGAGATTTATCACTTTTGAAAAATAAGTTCCTTTCCTTTTCAGTCTTTGTAATCTGTCACTTTGATGTCTCCACACAAGGTCTGTACTGACAGATATTTTAATGCAGAAAATAGCACTAATTTCCCTTTCTGTATATAAGTGTGTGAACGTATGTGATTATAAGAAAAAGATTTGAATCGTGAAAGCTAGGGTGAGGCCTTGCATTTTTTTTTTTTTTACATATCCTTTAAAAATAATAATTACTTGAAGTCTGTTTCCAGAGTTATAATGGTTTGAGCCACACTGTTTTCTAAATGCTCAAATTTGGTATGTAGCTTTATGACAGGAAGTTGGCCTTCAGAGCAGGAATGTATGTAAACAAAGAAATGTGGCTCACAGGAAGGTTTAGTTAAATCAAATCCCAGAGGCTGCTCCCACTCTGAGCTTCTTTCTGGATCTTGATTATTTGCAGATGCTTCACATGAAGCTAGAGATGAAACCCAATAGTTAATCTCCCTGAAACTCCCAAAGCTGTTCACAGTCAGCTTGGAGTGTCAACCAGCTAAACCAAACAATGAGAAGGAAGGAAGAAATTTAATGCCATCCTGCTTCAAGATAAATGAAGTCTTTTTTCTCCCTTGGGAGTCAAACCTCAACACTGGACTTTGAAAAGAGACACAAAAAGTCAAATAATACAACTGCATGGAATCATCACTCCAAACACGAAGGGTTAAATGTTATAGTTGTTTGGCCCTTCGACATGATTATAAAATCACACACCTGCTGAGGTTCAAATGCTATTGTCTCGCCAGAAGTGCATAGCTCTGCCTCCTTTCTTGGCTGTAAAAGTGCTAAGATGCCAAGGGCTACAAATCGTTTTATATAAAGTCATGGAAACTTTATAGAATAAAATAGATGAAGAAGAAGAAAAAAAGAAGACACTTTGGTCCGTCTTAGAAAGTCTGTCTGCATGAGTGAAAGCAAAAAATTTCCTGATTCCTGCCATGCTGTCTAATACAAAGATGTAACCCCACTCCTCTGGAAACTAGGGGCTACTTCCTTTCCCCCAAGCTAAGCAATTAGGGGAAGTGGCAAGAAGGTAAAACTGGCGTGATGTTCTTGGAAATCTGCTGGGTGTCAGGCTTTGTGTGAATGGCACAGTAGAGAAATGAGCTGAGAAAGGCCTGGCAGAGGGGGTCAAGGTCAGGGACCACCACACTGCTGCCCCAGCAGCTCCCACTTCCCAAGAAATATGGGAGGTGGATCCTGCAGGCACCCAGAGGCCCTAGAATTAACCCTCAAACAGATACAGTTGGGCTGGGTGGTTTTGCTGACATTGCTACAGAGAGGCTTGCCCCTTGAGACCACCTACCTCCTGGGGCTCTGCTGGAGAGCATAGTAAACTCTCAAGGAATTGACAGTTCCTAAGGGCGCTGCTCAGAAGTGAGCTACCAGGACTCCCCTGGCAGTCCAGTGGCTAAGACTCTGTGCTTCAATGCAGGGGGCGCCGGTTCAATCGCTGGTCAGGGAACTAAGATCCCACATGTCGTGCAGACAAAAAAGATAAAATAAATTTTAAAAAAATTTTAAAAAGAATGCTCATTGTTATTAAAAAAAAAAAAGTGAGGTACCAACTCTCCACATTGAGGCTGTGGATAAAGTGCTGGAACAGTGGGCATGGGTAGCAAGTGGGGAGACAGGCAGGAGGGTTGCAGCCGTCAAGTGAGAAAGGGTCTGTGTTTGCGATCTCCTGTTCCACTCACGAGTACCTGAGAAGCTGCCATCCCGAAACGTGCGTAAGAAGTACGAGAGCCACATGAAACCCACCTCATGTGGTAGCTATTAGAACTTCAGCTCATACGGGGGAAAGGCAAGAATTTTTTAGAATATGATACGAACTTTTAAAATAAACAAGGATGAGTTGTATAGACCAAGAAGAGACTGACTAAACTGAAAGTGGCTGAAAAACAATGAAATTGGGCCAAAGAATTATTAACAAATGTGACTTTTAGCCGGCGAAAATATGAGCTTCAATTTTGCAGAAATGTGGGCAAGTCACCAAAAAAAAAATAAAATTGTTGCATATTTACAACTTGGTCAGATGAGGCTGATCAATAAACTCATTACATACGACGGCTCAGTTTTGGAGTGAATATACTAGACAAATTATTATGTACTCTCATTTTTGTGTTTCCTGTTTATTGACATTGAAAATAGTTCAATGAGTTCTTTATTCACAGGTAGGTAGTGCATTTCTATGTCTGGATAGTTCCTGAATCTTTTGAGGAAAAAAAAATATGGGTGTTATGTTTTTAAAGAAAAATCTGTTGCCTTTCTCACTGTTAACACAGTCAAAAGCCCCAAAGCCTCTGGGTTTGTTGAGTTATGACCTCACAGTCTGCTAATTCTACAACTTGCAAATTTATTTCTATTTCCACGTGCACTTGCCTAGTACACACACACACACACACACACACACACACACACACACACACACACACAGAGACTCTCATCTCGCAGATGCACACAGGTCTAATTCTAACTCTATTTCATACTGACATGGTCCTTCTATTGCAGTGGGAGGGAGAAATGTACATGGCATCATGTCACCTGACTACAGTAAGCAGTGGTCTGGCCTGGCTTCAGGTGCCCTTTTTCTATGAGCACCGACCTCAAGAAGCTTGGCAGTTACCATTTTATTGTTGAGACGAGACCTTTCTCTTATCTGAGCTTACTTTTATAAAATTAGGTATGTTTTTCACCCTTAGGAGAATTTTTTTAAACAAACAGGACATTTAAGAGTGCACATTGACCAATCGAATCTGGGGCCAGAGCCTGGGTTTGGAGAGAGTGCTCATGTACTGATCAGTGCCTCCAGAATTCCTCTGGGGAAATCAAAGCAGTGGCTAGGCATACAGTCATGCCAACAAGGCTTTACCTCAAATGTTTGATTTGGTTCACATGATTAAAATGTCAAAATAGCATTTATTATTTCCATTCCTTTCCTAAAAGAAAATAATATTTCACTTCCACTATGCTTTAGGTTTCATTGTTCCTATAATTATCTAAAAATATATTTTATTTTTTCCATGTGATAGATAGGAAATATCTAACTTTACTAATGCCAAAATGTTCTCTTTTTGATAATGTATAAATGTTCTTTTTTTCCCCGTAATTTGATTTGTTGAAAGTAAGTTTTCATTAGTAAGCATGTCATAATAATGTAGACTTTTATTATAAGTATTTCCATCTCCTCTAGCAAAGCTATGCATAGCATAGTAGACTTGCTAGGCTTCGAGAAGAGTAAGATTGCACACAGAGTTTGGGGGGGAAATGCAAATTGTACAAAAAGGGCAACATATGAAAAAAAGGTGAATTATTATGTTCATGTGAAAGAGAGCTAATGAGACTGAACAGAACCACTGAGTTAACTTCCTATGTCATTGAAACTGAAGCCTAGGGAGAAATTACTTTCGTGGGTCATCCAGTTAGAACCAAATTAGATTCTCCTATTTTTCTTCCCTCCTGACTTAACCATCAGGTCGTCTCTTCTACTGCTTTTTACTGGTTTGGGATATTTAATGAAGAGTAGGGGGCATTCTGAGAAGAGAAAATAGCTGTATGATGCTACAGATACAGACATGGAGAAGAGGGAAGTAATTCTAAATTAGTTACCTCGGTGGGAGAGCGTTCAGACTGAGGCACCCTGGGAAAAGCACCTGGAGAAACAGGTGTAAGTTCTAAGTGTCACTCTCTAGATATGACTTACAGACTGGAGTCACTGTGAATTCTTGAAAAACGTTTTTCTTTGGAGTCCGAAATTTGGCACTAGGCATTCTCAGCCCTGAGGCTGGAGCATCATTGAACAGTGAGGACTGGAAATGCTATCTGGGTCATCAGCATAGAGGAAATATTTAGAGCTATGAAAATTTATGAACTCTCCCAAGGAGTGAACTTAAAAGGTCATTGGTAAATACAGAATCATGGAGAAGCTTAGGCATATGGGCCAGTAGGAAGAAGAGAAGAAATCAAAACGGATAGCATAGGAAAAAAACTGTAAACGTTGAAATGGGATTCAGTTTTGTGCAGTATCAGAGTAACATATAAACAGACAATTTCAGGGAAGAAGCCATCTGTTAAGTAGAAAATAATGAAGAATTAAAATAGACATTTGGATTTTGTGGGAAAAAAATGTCTGTGAGTTTCCAGACTAATTTTAGTAAACAACAGCTTTTCAATTGCTTTAAAGACTTGAACGAATAAAAGAATAAATGAATAATTTAACAGATATTTATGGAGCAACTACTACATGCTAGGCATATTCTATTGATGTTTTCATGTTATTTATGACCAACGCCTTAGAACAGCACTTCAGCCTTAACTTTTTCCACCATGTTTATCTCTAGTAAGTATAAACACTCTCCTTCAAATTATTCAGTAATGCCATGATCTCTTTGGATTATTTGGTGCAGGAAACCCTTAGACAAAATGATCTTACGAGATTTCTATCTTTAGGACTGTATTTTGGCTCCAGTTGGGAAAAATACTTAAGGATCTTCATGAAATTCCTGTTAACTAGTTGGAAGAACAATTATTGTGGCTTACAGATGAGAAGGTTTTCATTTTATTTCATATTTTATTTCATTTTACAGTAAGAATTTCAGAATAAGAACCTTTGCTGTACGTCTCCTGTAATTTCCTATTTGGTTTGGTAAGATATGACAGGCTAGTAGGATAAGTAGCAAGAATATCCCTTTAACCCCTGGAGTAAATAACTCTATGCAATGGTTGCTTCTTAACCTCTAGGTCAGTGTTCTCAAGAGACACTGAAATTCTTTCAGAAAGGAAAGGATAAGACACAGTTTGAGATCATAGGGAAAGGAGAATTTCAATATAACTAAAGTTATTTTACTAAAATTTTCTTCTGATCCAGACTTTTAAGAGACTTAGGCCAGGTCCCTATGCCAAGGGATGTCCATTCATTGTTTATTCATTCCATCAATATTTATTAAGCAACTATTAGGTGCTGGGTAACGGGGCTAAAGCAAGGAACAAGAGAGACAAGGATTTTTTTTCGTGTATGTGTGTCTCTTATTTTCTAATATATAGAGTTATATAATAAATAAGTAAACCGTTTTGGGTATTTTGAAGTACTGTGAAGAAAAATAAAGAAAGCTAAGGAGAAAAAAGCGAAGTATATATATATGGGGGATGGGGCTAGGTAATGGCTTATCATACACACTGAAGCAGTGATATTAGAGCCTGGACCTCAGTGACATGAAAAAGTGAGTAATGCAACTATCTGAAGGAAAGAAATTCCACAGCAAAGAAATACAAAAGCACTGCCCTACAAGAGGATGAACTAGGGGCATGTTTGAGAAGCAAGAGATGGGGTGGGGAGGTAGTGGTAGAAATGCAGCTGAAGAGGTACTATTTTTAAGTCATCAAGTCGTGAATTGGGCTTTTATTCTAAGGGAGATCGGAAGACACACTAGGGTTTTGCATAAGGAAGTGATACTATCCGATTTTATTTTTTAAATATCACATAGCTACTTTGTGTAAGGTAAATTAAAGTGGGACAGGAGGGAAAGGAGAGGAATCAATTAAAGAGGCTGTTCCAGATGTACAGGAGACAGAAAAGTGGAGTAAGATGGCAGCTAAAGAGGACATGAGTGGTCCAGTCAAGCTGTGCAATATAATCAGTAGCAAGTTGAGAGTGCAAGCCTTTTTTTTTTTTTCTTGGGCAGATTTTATGACAAATAGGACAGTAGTTCCCCTAACTTTGGCATGGTGGTGATGGGACCAACGCAAAAAAAAATAGCTAAAAAAGAAAAAAAAAAAAAAAAAAAAAGAAGAGCTATAGGTCTTCCCTGGTGGCGCAGTGGTTGAGAGTCCACCTGCCGATGCATGGGACATGAGTTCGTGCCCCGGTCCGGGAAGATCCCACATGCCATGGAGCGGCTGGGCCCATTAGCCATGGCCGCTGAGCCTGCGCGTCCGGAGCCTGTGCTCCTCAACGGGAGAGGCCACAACAGTGAGAGGCCCTCGTACCACAAAAAAAAAAAAAAAAAAAAAAAAAAAAGAGCTATAATCATGTGAGCATGAGTTAACAGAAGGAAAACCAGTTATATAAAAGTAAAACAGTTTCCTTACTTTAATACTAATCAGATAAAAATAATAGGAATTCAGATGATGAAAGAACAACACTAGAATCCAGTACTACCAAAATTTTGGATTTTACAGACCTTAAAAAGAATGACTAATATTGTGATGTCCTCTTTTACTTCATCAACTAAGCGTATTTTAAAAACAATAGCAGAATAAACAAACTAAAAGACAACCCACAGAATGGGAGAAAATATTTGCCAATGAAGCAACCGAAAAGGGATTAATCTACAAAAAGTTTATGCAGCTCAATATCAAAAAAACAAACAACCCAATCAAAAAATGGGCAGAAGATCTAAATAGACATTTCTCCAAAGAAGACATATGGATGGCCAGGAGGCTCATGAAAAGATGCTCAACATCGCTAATTATTAGAGAAATGCAAATCAAAACTACAATGAGGGAGCACCTCACACCAGTCAGAATGGCCATGATCAAAAAATCTACAAACAAATGCTGGAGAGGGTGTGGAGAAAAGGGAACCCTCTTGCACTGTTGGTGGGAATGTAAATTGGTACAGCCACCATGGAGGACAGTATGGAGGTTCCTTAAAAAACTAAAAATAGAGCTACCATATGATCCAGCAATCCCACTCCTGGGCATATCTGGAGAAAACCATAATTCAAAAAGATACATGCACTCTGGTGTTCATTGCAGCACTATTTACAGTAGCCAGGACATAGAAGCAACCTAAATGTCCATCAACAGAGGAATGGATAAAGATGATGTGATACATATATACAATGGAATATTACTCAGTCATAAAAAAGAATGAAATAACGCCATTTGTGGCAACATGGATGGACCTGGAGGTTATCATACTAAGTGAAGTAAGTCAGAGAAAGAAAGACAACATCACGATATCACTTATATGCAGAATCTAAAAAAAATGATACAAATGAACCTATTTACAAAACAGAAATAGAGTCACAGATGTAGAAAACAAACTTATGGTTACCAAGGGGGAAAGGTGGGAGAGGGATAAATTGGGAGACTGGAATTGACATATACCCACTACTATATATAAAATAGGTAACTAATAAGAACCTATTGAACAGCACAAGGAACTCTACTCAATACCCTCTAATGACCTATATGGGAAAAGAATCTAAACAAGAGTGGATATATGTATATGTATAACTGATTCACTTTGCTGTACAGCAGAAACTAACAGCACTGTAGATCAACCAGACTCCAATAAAAATTAATTTAAAAAATAAAAATAGTGGAAATATCATCTCTTCTAATGCTCATTTATTTAATCACATTTTTTTACCTTTATCATAAACTTTATCCATTATCTTTATTTTTCTTGCTATTCAATGAAAAAATGAAATGTTTTTTCATTGACAAAATTTTACTGACAAATGAAAACTTCATGATCAGGCCCCCAACACTAGCCATCTTCTAAAGACTGACAACAAGCTTCAAGATCACTTTGGATAATATTAATTTTGGAGTCACTTTAGTACTTGCGGAGTAACTCGGTTGTTTTTATACCAATTTTAAGCCAAAATTAGGATTGCCAGATAAAATACAAGACATCTAGTTAAATTTCAATTTCAGACAAACAATAAATAAGTTTTCAGTGTGTTTCAAATATTTCATAGGACATACTTACAGTAAAAAATTATTTGTAATTTACCTGAAATCGAAATTTAACTGAGCGTTCTACATTTTTATTTGCCAAATCTGTCAACCCTGACCCAAATCCCTTCAGGAAGTTTCTACGTACATTTTCCTTTGTAGTTTACACTGAAGTACCTAAAAATAGGTCAGTATAGATACATTTAAAACGTATCTATACTGTCACCAAGAATACTGGTACATTATCATTTTCAAACTCCTAAAAAGAGCATTTTTTAGTTAATATACCAATCTCGGTTTCCCTATAAGCATTTTCTATTTAGTTATGAAAATAATGCAGTCTATCTACTGAAGTGGAAACAACTTCTGATTGCTGTCAGTGAAAGGTGTAGCACTTATTATATTGATGCATATGTACCGATTCATCTGAAGCCTGTAAGTCGAGTGCTTAAAGGAAAAGCATCCTTAATTCTTTTTTTAAGGGAATTTATTACCTTCAATAGTTTGACCAAGCTTGTAAATGCAATAATACATTCTCTTTCTTCTTGGGTTCTGTGTACATATTATACACCTCCTACAAGGCATGGAGTGACTAGATGAATGTTTGAAAATAATTGGGATGAAGTGAGTTTTCCTCACTTGTGTACACATGATTGTCTTGCTACTGCCCTTGGTATTGCTTTGACGATTTTGCTTCCTTCCATTAAATGCTAATACAGTGCATCATTTGGTGGTATTTCTAGCTAATGGATAGCAAGAGACTTAGGATCCTTATAAAGAAATGTTTCTAATCCAAACCCACATACTTTTTTTAATGTCTCAAATCTGTTTGCTATTTTTTAATAGAATCTTGGATGAATGTTATACAGAGGCAATCTATACCTCCATTGAAGCTTTTCAAAGTGTTTTTTTTGTTTGTTTGTTTTGGTAGGAAAGAAGAAAGACCATTCTTTAAATTATACTTATCAATCTGAAATAGGCAGCGAGTCTGAAGTCTTTGAAAAGACGGAGACACCGAGTAAGGGAAAAGAGAGAGACCTTGTTTCCTTGTAATTTGCAGATGTAATTATCCTGAATATTGAGGAGCAAGCTGAAGCAGCTGGCATGGATTTTGACCACATTTAAATTGTTTATAAGCAACGCTCTCCAGTAAACATGGGTGTTCCAGATGCAAGGGGAGATTGTGGTATTTGAAATCCGAGAAAGAAAAAAAAAAACGGGTATACTCAGAGAGTATGTGGTAGGGTACAAGGCCATTTATAAACAGAATGAACACCAGGCAAGCAAGGCTAGGCCTCTTGAACAAGCACTGAATATCTCTGCACCACTTTCAAGATGTGGAAATCTGACTTGAAACTCATTAAAAGGAACTGGAGAGAGAAAAGGCCCAGATACAGCAACTTAAAAAGAAAACAGTCATATACATTTCCAATATTCTTATTCAGGATTGCATGAAGGCAGTGAAGGACGTTTACGCAAGTAACGAGCCCTAGAATTTCAACACCGACAAGAAAAATTTATACTTCTAATCCCCCCCCCCCGCAAAATGGCTTTGGATGCGAAAGGTAAAGATTGTAATTTGTAGCTTAACAGTACAGAGAGATTGAATATGTTTCTATTCCATCTCTGCCATTTGAGGAGCTTCTGAGTTTTCAGTTCAGATTCTCCTGCAGAAATAGAAGACTGAGGAGAGAAAATGTACCATGAGGCAAGGCTGTGCAGCAGGGTGGGCCACACTGGGGCTTGCAAGCACGTATTCATGTGTGTACTGGATACCCGTGTTGAATGTCCCCTCAAGACACATCCGCAGACGCTGGCGATGTCACACGGGTGTCACAATGTCTTACCTGCCTCCCTGGAACTCATCTCAGGGCCGAACAGGGTGGGTCCAGTTCACTGACTGTGGGACTTTGTGCAACTTCAATTTACTCAACTTCAGTTTCTCCCTCTAAAAACAAGAACAAAATAGATACACAGCCTTTACCTCAGGTAATGTTTTTTTCAGTTTTCAAACATCAACTCTGTTAGGATTATACTTTTCATTCAATCGAATTCAGTGTTTTGTGAGGACCTCTGACAAATGTATACAGTCATATAAGCACCAGCATGAGCGTGATTTAGAACATTTGCATCACCCTAGAAAATTCCCTTGGGCCACCTGGCCATCATTCCTGCCCTGAAGACCAGCCCCTGACAAACTCTGATCTGCCTCCCGTGTCCTGTCACTATAGTTTTAACTTTTTTAAGATTTCATGAATAAAAGCAATCATACATCACATCCTCTTTGGTATCTGGCTTCCTTCACTTAGTAGAATGCTTTTAGAATTTACCCTCGTTTTGTGTATCAGTATTATTTCATCGTACGGACCTTATGTGTTGCTTAGATAATTAAGTAAGAGAGTTGATGGTAGAGGCTGGTGAGCAGTTCCTGATTTACAGAAATTGTTGAATGTGTGGCAACTGTTGTTAAATGATTCTCTGACTCAGACATTATTTTCTGTTGAGATTTAAGGAATAATAGCACATTGAAGAAGTAATAGTTTTGGCTAACGTCCAGAGGCTCCAGTTATAAATATAATAAGAAACTGGAGAATTTAGACATTCTCTGGAAAAACCGAAGCTGCTTTTGATTCAATTAGCGAACATGCTCTTCAGATTGATTTATCAAGTTACATTGTCTCAATTCTATTTTCACTCTGTATGTGTAGATAAGGCCACGCTTAGAAACATAATCTCCAAGGGTCAGTCTTTATTGTCGCAGACGTGACAAGTCACGTCATTGCACCTCTAGCAATCACAGTCTCTTAATGGCATCATAAAACCTGACACACCATTTTTTTTTTCCTTCAGGAGAGAAAATGAGGAAGTTCAGTTTCAATATAGAAATGGCACTCAGAAAAGTGATCACAGATAAATCTCGAAGCTATTTTCAGAAAGAGGTTTAATTTCCTTGTACACTAAAAGTATGTAGTGTACAAGTCTTGTACACTAAAAGTATGTCTCTGAAATTAACTCATTTTTTATGTGTGACCACCATCCAAACCATGTTATAATTTCTACAATCCTCAAGTTACAGTCTATTTGATGCCTAGAATTAGAAGGCTAAATTTGGGAGGTAGCTTGACCTATAATACTTTACTAATTCAAAAGAGAACTGCATGCTAGCTCAGAACTTGAACTTGACTTTTGCTTCTGAGAACTGGTGATCAGGATTTGCAGTTTGCAACTTCAACCAATCCAGGATTCATTATTGAGATCAGTAGGCTGCCTATAAACGCAACCCTAGGCTGCTTGCACTTAAATATAACTTAGCTGTAAACAGCTTAACTAGAACTTGTGGAAATGCCATCACTTTGCATGTGTAAAAAATTTACTCCATCCCATATATTATTTATGCCTAAAATATTATTTGGCAGGTTAGTTTTACTATTACTATGTTATTGATGGTCAGAAGCTTTAAACCCAAATTCCGATTTTTTTTTTCAACCATTTGTACCCTACTGCTTGACTGAAGACAGTCAGTTAATCATTACTGTGTACCAACTACAGCGTTCCTGGAGGGGCTGCATCAATGCACCCATGTCCTCTTTTAATTCCATACTCCTCAGTGTAAAAAGGAAAAGAGCGATATCAGTAGGCTGAGGAAGGTCTGGCATTTGTACCAAGGAAGAATGGAGTCAGTGTTCACCTGTATTTCAGTTCAGATCCATTTCACCTATTTGAAAAGCTACTGTTAATGAATTTGCTTACAACTATGATTCATATGCAATAACATCTTCCTACTCTTCAACAGCAGGGTGAGGAAACGCCAGGAGAATTTCATTGTTGACACTATCTTCAGGAACCAATGAGGACTTGGCGGTGGTGGTGGTATGTTTTTCATACACTTTTTTTTTTTTAAATTTCTTTTTGGCTCAGTTTGAGGATGATGAAGACGAGTTGTGAATTGTGAACTCCAGAAGGGCAGAATTACCGTAAAAACAGAGGTGGGGACAAGAGAGAGAGAGACATGGATCTTGTCTATCCACAAACTATCCACATAAAGTAAAGCTCTTTGAGTTGGCTCACCGGGATGCATTTAATTAACAAAATAGCCTGTCTTTCCATTTCCAAAGAAATTTTTCATAAAAACATACTGTATTTTTGTCATCACCATATTTCTTGCAATAAGACTTCACATCTTTGTTTCCTTGTCTTTTTTTCTGTCTCACACAGGATACATTTCTTAGGGAATATCTACACCCAGTGGTCTGAAAACATGTTTTTTTTTTTATTACTGTGACTGAGACAAAAATATATTTTGCATTTGCAACCACATGTACACATTTATACTTAAATAAAGTTATACTATAACTTAAATAAAAGTTAAACAAAACTTGTATAACACTTTACTTACCCTTACCATGAGTGATACACCCTTACTTTTCTATTCTATTTTATAAGAAATGTCTTCATGATCTACCATATTGATCTCACTACCCACGATGGTTTGCAAACCACATATTGGAAAACTGGTATAAATATGTTTGCATCCTGCAATGGCTTGGTAGGATCTATGTATGCCTGCGAAAAGTTGAATTTAGACTTTTTAAATATAGTCTCCCTGTAGTATAAAACTCTGTTCTTAAGAGGAAAGAAAAAATTGTTCATTTTGATTAATTTTTGTTGTATTCAATAAATTTTTGCATCCAAACTGTTTCTTAAACAAAGTATCATTAGCGTAGGAATCAGGAGGCCTGGCTTCTAGTTTTTGCCCTTCTGCTAATTAGCAATATGTCCTTGGGCACTTATTTCACCTAAAGGAGCCTCAAGAATTCTCTCTGTATGTATATAAATATAATATATATATGCATGTGTATGTGTGTATCTTTGATTTTTTTTACCATGTGTTTATGTTTATCTTTTTAATATAAAGAAAAATGAATAAACTTAACTGGATTGCTTCTAAACTTCTGTTCAGGTTAAAAAAGAAGCATTCTGTTATTTGCCATCAGTAAGTTATAACCATGTAATTACTTCTCTAGTAGAGGTAACAAGATTGCCCAGCTCCATGGCCTTTTTCTTGACTGGTTCTCCTGAGAAATTTGGATCTCATATTTTGTTTGTTTGTTTGTTTTGTTTTTATGGGTTTTTTTGCGGTATGCGGGCCTCTCACTGTTGTGGCCTCTCCCGTTGCGGAGCACAGGCTCTGGACCCGCAGGCTCAGCGGCCATGGCTCACGGGCCCAGCCGCTCCGCTGCATGTGGGATCTTCCCAGACCGGGGCACGAAACCGCGTTCCCTGCATCGGCAGGTGGACTCTCAACCACTGCGCCACCAGGGAAGCCCGAGGATCTCATATTTTTTAAGATAACCTATTAGAGCTACTTTGTGGTACAGGTGATGGTGAGAAAATATGCAAGACTTGTAATAATCTAACACACAATCTCTGCTAATGACTAGCTGGTAACCCCTAACCCTAAATCTAACTTTATTTTTTAACTCCTTTCTTTTCTTTCCCAAAAGAAACCCATGATTCTATTGCTTATATGAGGTCTAAGACTTCTCTATATGGAACAGTGAAATGTGAACTATTCACCACAATGCTTTTCTCTGCTGTATTAATTTTTCAAGAACAAGTATTGGCTAAGAGATACTAAAATGTGATGCACCCTTATAATAACTTAATCACACTGGTAAAACTCAATTGTATGTTCTTTTCTGTCCTTTTCAACAAGGGTGATATTTAATTAAATGTAATGTAAAGCCACATAAACAAAAAACCTTTCTTGTTATTATAAACTCTCATTTAACACGTTTTTCTTCTAGAAGTTTTGATATAAAGCTTTCAGATTTTCTTATGAATTATACTCTAGACGTGCTAAGTAAGATGTCTCTATTAAATTTGTGGATCCCTATTCAAGACATAAATTTATTGTTTGACCACTGCAGCATACACATACAGTGATACAAGCTTCATGTTTCTGTGCTGTATTTAAAACAGCTTTAGACATCAAAGATTTGCATTATACTGATGTGAATTGAATTATAGGGCCAAAGAATAGCCTTTTGTAGGGGGATATGGAGCTTAAAAGAAATAGCTAAGCGGTCATCCTTCACCCTTTCAAACTGCATATTTCATATTCAGTACCACAAGATGGTCTTTCTCTGAATAGCCTTCATTTCATGTGTCTGTTGGGGTGAGATAGCCTGTCTCAATGCAGGCTGGCTAAGTACTTGAGAACTGAAAGTTTCTTAATATACATACCCAGACCTCTCAGTCTGCAAGGGTAGATAAATTAGTTTAATTGGAGATGTATACTGAATATTTGTTCATGTAAATATTTGCATTAAGGGTAAAGTTTTGAAATACTGTCTTTATAGCATTAGTTACATAAAAGCTGTGTGACATTTAGCGTGGATGACCAACAGGGACCTACTGTATATCTCAGGGAACCCTGTTCAATGTTATGTAGTGACCTAGATGGGAAGGGAATTTGAAGGAGAATGCATATATGTGTATGTATGGCTGAGTCACTTTGATGTACACCTGAAACTGTCACAACATTGTTAGTCAATTATATTCCAGTATAAAATAAAAAGTGAAAAAGAAAAAAAATTTAAAAAGCTGCATGACAAATATGGAGTCCAAAAGAATAGGAGAAAATTTAGGAATCTGCATGTGGACTTCATGGGTCTCAGAAGAGGTATGCTTCTCTCTCTATCACACTATAAAAAGTACTTCTGGTGGCCAAAAGGTACAAACGTCCAGTTACAAAATAAATAAGTCCTGGGGATATAATGTACGGCATGGTGACTAGTATTAGTAATACTGTACTGCATATTTGAAAGTTTCTAAGAGGGTAAATCTTAAAAGTTCTCATCACAAGAAAAAAATGTATAACTATGTGAGGTGATGGATATTGACCATATTATTGTGGCGATCATTTTTCAATCCATACAAATATCTAGTTATTATGGTGTACAATTAAAACTAATACATCATTATATGTCAGCTATATCTCAGTATAAATACATACTACGTAAATAAATGAATGAATAAATAAAATTACTCTAGTCCCTTGTAAATGTTCTATATGCCACATTTAGTTATGCATTTTTACTTGTAAAACTATAAAACTCAATAGTAAAAAGAATAAGCAAAAAATACATAATAGGTACTCAGCATTTGGCTAAGGGGATATTTAGGACCTAAAGTTGATTTTAGTCATGAATTGTCTCCCTGAGAGGTGATTCTGTCAGAACTGAAGGGTGATGTGGGAATTGAGAAGTTGCGAGGAGAATTCTGGATTGAGCTACTCTAACTTTACATAAACACATCCCAGAATCTGCTTAACTACCTTATTCCTGCCAAAGATTTCTTTCAGATGAGAAACGTATCAACAAGATATAATAACATTTGAGACTCCATGAGTCTAATGTGAAGCCAGAGAAAGTATCAATATAGATTAAAACCTTCAAAGATTAAAAAAATCTTAATTGTATGTTTTCACTTATGACTATCAATTATAATAAAATAACCGTGATTAGCTGTCAAACTGACTAGAGCTAATTAGATCATTTTTATGTGTAAGTATGTACGTTATGTATCAGGATCATTAAAGAAAACAGAAACCACACTAGGTAATTCAAATAGAAAGAGATTTAAAATAAGGGTTTGAGATAAGGGAAAACATTTTTTTAAAATAAAAAACATCAATGAAACCAAGACCTGGTTTTTTGAAAAGACAAACAAAATTGATAAACTCTAGCCATGCTCACCAAGAATAAAAGAGAAAGGACCCAAAGAAACAAAATAGGAAATGAGAAATAATAACCGATACCACCCAGATATAAAAAGTCGTGAGTAGACTGTGAACAGTTATATGCCAACAAATTGGATGACCTAGAAGAAATGAACAAATTTCTAGAAACATACAGGCTGTCAAGACTGAGGCAAGAAGAAACAGACAACTTGAACAGACAGATCACCGAAAGTGAAATTGACTTCATCATTTAAAAAAAAAACAAAAAAAAACCTCCCAGCAAACAAAGGTCCTGACCAGAAGGCTTCACAGGAGAATTCTATCAAACATATAAAGGAGAACTAACACCTTCTCTTCTCAAACTATTCCAGAAATTTGAAGAGGAGGGAACAATCCCAAAGTCATTCTACGAGGCCACCAACACCATGATACTAAAACCAGACAAAGACACCACAAAAGAAAATTATATGCTGATATCTTTCATGAATATAGATGCAAAAATCCTCAACAGAATATTAACAAACCAAATCCAAAAATACATAAAAAGCATACTATACCATGATCAAGTTGGAATAATTCCCCGGTCAAAAGTATGGTTCAACATTCACAAATCAATCAATGTGAAACACCACATTAACAAAAGGAAGGATAAAAATTACATGATCATCTCAATAGACACAGAAGAAGCATTTGATGAAATTCATCATCCATTAATGATTAAAAATTCTCACCAAACTGGATATATGGGGAACATATCTCAACATAATAAAAGCCATTTATGACAAACCCACAGCTAACATAACATTCAACAGTGAAAAGCTGAAAGCCTTCCTGCTAAATTCAGGAACAAGACAAGGATGCCCACTTTCACAACTTCTATTAACGTAGCCCTAGCCACAGCAATCAGATAAGAAATATATGGTATCCAAATCTGGATGTGAAGAGGTACAACTGTCACTATTTGCAGATGACACAATACTGTATATAGGGAATCCTGAAGTCTCCACCCAATTAGAACCATTAGAAATAATAAATGAATTCAGCAAGGTTGCAGGATACAAGATTAATATATAGAAATCTGTTGTGTTTCTATACATTAATAATGAAATTTCAGAAAGAAAATTTTAAAAACTCCCATTTAAAATCACATAAAAAAATACCTAGGAATAAACTCGACCAACCATAAACTTAACTTAACCATGTCTTAACATGACATTTTTCATAGAACTAGAACAAACAATCCCCAAATTTATAAGGAGCCACAAAAGACACTCAATTGCCAAAACAATTCTGAGAAAAAAGAACAAAGTTGGAGGCATACCCCTCCCAGACTTCAGACTATACTACAAAGCTACAGTAATCAAAACAGCAGTGTGGGGCTTCCCTGGTGGTGCAGTGGTTGAGAGTCCGCCTGCCGATGCAGGGGACATGGGTTCATGCCCCAGTCTGGGAAGATCCCACATGCCACGGAGTGGCTGGGCCTGTGAGCCATGGCCGCTGAGCCTGCGCATCTGGAGCCTGTGCTCCACAACGGGAGAGGCCACAACAGTGAGGGGCCTGCATACCGCAAAAAAACAGAAAACAAAAAAAAACAACAGTGTGGTTTTGGCACAAAAACAGACACACAGATCAATGGAACAGAATGGAGAGCCCAGAAATAAACTCACATACCTATGATCATTTAATCTATGACAAAGGAGGCAAGAATATACAATGTGGAAAAGACAGTCTCTTCAACACGTGATGCTGGAAAAACTGGACAGCCACATGTAAAACAATGAGATTAGAACATTCCCTCACACTATATACAAAAATAAACTCAAAATGGTTTAAAGACCTAAATTTAACACCTGAAACCATAAAACTCCTAGAAGAGAACACTGGCAGAACACTCTAACATAAATCACAGCAATATTTTCTTGGATCAGTCTCCAAAGGCAAAAGAAATAAAAGCAAAAATAAACAAATAGGACCTAATTAAACTTGAAAGCTTTTGCACAGGAAAGAAAATCATCAACAAAACAAGAAGACAACCTATGGAATGGTAGAAAATATTTGCTAATGATGCAATTGACAGCTCATACAACTCAAAGTCAAGAGAACAAAGAACCCAGTCAAAAAAATGGGAAGACCTGAATAGATAATTCTCCAAAGAAGACATACAGATGGCCAATAGGCACATGGAGCTGCTCAACATCACTAATTGCTAAAGAAATGCAAATCAAAACCACAATGAAATATCACCTGCCATCTGTCAGAATGGGTATCATCAAAAAGTCTACAAATAAGTAATGTTGGAGAGGACGTAGAGAAAAGGGAACCCTCATACACTGTTGATTGGAATGTAACTTGGTGCAGTCGTTATGGAAAACATTATGGAGGTTCCTCAAAACTAAAAACAGAACTACCATATGATCCAGCAATTCCACTTCTGAGTATATACCCGGAAAAAAGTGAAAACACTAATTTGGAAAAGATACATGCACCCCGATGTTCACAGCAGCATTATTTACCAAGACATGGAAGCAACCCATTTGCCCACCAACAGACAACTGGATTAAGAAGATGTGGGATACATATGCACAATGGAATATTATTCAGCCATAAAAAAGAATGAAATACTGCCATTTGCAGTGACATGGATGGACCTAAAGAATATTATGCTTAGTGAAATACGTCAGACAGAGAAAGACAAATACTGTATGATATCACATGTGGAATCCAAAAAAATAATATAAATGAATGCATATGCAAAACAAAAACAGACTCACAGATATAGAAAACAAACCTGTGGTCACCAAAGGGCAGAGGTAAAGGGGGAGAAACAAACTAGGGAATGGGATTAACAAATACAAACTACTATATATAAAATAGATAAACCACAAAGATACTGGATAGCATGGGGAATTATACCCATTATCTTGGAATAACCTATAATGGAGTATAGTCTGCCAAAATACTGAATCACAATGCTGTACACCTGAAACTAACGCAATATTGTAAATCACCTATACTTCAATGAAAAATAAATAAAAAGGTAATAAAGCAAAATAAATAAATAATACAAGGGTTTGGGAGCTTAGAAAAAATCATTGAAAGGCTTAAGAGAGTTACAATTAAGATGGAGGTGGATGTCATTAGGTTTTAGTTTTGGTGTCTCAGTTTTGCTCCTGAGAGTCAAAACCTTGTTGCTCCCACTTTGAGTTACAAAACTGTAGGACACAGGTGTCAATGACACAACTGATCAGTAGCCTCAAGGCTGGGTATTGACAGGGAAGCATAGTCTAGCTGGCCACAACAAAACCTTCCATCTGCCAAAGTCCATGGGCCCACAGCCCTCTGGAGCTAGAACAAATGCCACAAGGTGGCAGCATGGTTGGTATTCTGGGCTTGGTATTGGGGAAAAAAACCCCAAAAAACTATGCCTAGAAATATACTAGAAGAAAATTCACTAAAATATTAACAGTATCTTACCTATGTTATGACAGTAAATGAGATTTTGGTCTTCAATATATGTTGATTTTTAAAAATTACATGGGATTATTGTAGCAATTCCATTTCTACTGATATCAGTTTCTTATCACTGCATAATAAATCACCACAAACTGAATGGCTTACAACAACCCATTTATCA